>NC_088605.1:39387683-40030183 GCF_036013475.1 Columba livia
GCTTAAAATCATCAGATATACTATTTTCTTTATCGGAATTCTGCAGATGCTTTATTTCATTCTCTGATAGCATCACTACAGTCTCATGAGAAAATACTGCTGCCCTCAGCTGTCACATTCCTGAGTGATCCACAGCTTTCTAGCTAATGCAGATTTTATGTAATGAAAATAAATTATGCCCTTCTGTAAGTATTGTGGAACCTCTACATTTTGAATCTCAGAGCCTTTTGATTTAAAAGATTTAGTTGTTTAGTCTCGAGGTGTTTTTTTATGATAATTGGGATGTTTTTTACATTTCTATCTAAAAACTTTACATGAAAAATTCAGGCTACTCTCAAAAGTTACCATTTGTTTAAACTCTTATCCTTAATGCCTATTATCATTAGTATACAAGATGTTTCAGTATATCAAAATGAGAAAAAAAAAAAGAAAGACTGAGTAATTTTAAGGGAATATCTACCTAATAAAACTTAAGACTGTCATACCATGAAAATGGACACTTAACTGGGTTTTCAGTGGGGCACAAGTTTCAACCATTTCCTTGATTGTAAACCTGTCACAGGGATTACTGGTGCAATTATTTAGATCTTTCAAAATCAGGCTCAACTCATTAAAAATTTTCTGAGTTAAAATGACAGTTTTTTACAACAAATTATAGCTTTTGGATTAGAGCCCTGCTTGCTTACTTCAATGGTGATAATTATAATTATCAAGTTTTATTAAGAATACTATTTGCAGGGTCTTCTGAGCAATAAAGTATGTTCCATTATATTACTTTTTCTGCAGCAACAACAAAATTTCTTAAAATCAGTTATCAATGCCCTGATCAACAACTGAGAATCAATATAAACATTTAATCCCAGAAGACACAATGATGGAAATATGATAACAGGAAAGCTACAAAGTGAGGATGATACAAAAGGAAGTAAGAGATGTTCTTGGAACCTTATCCTGCCTATGACAGAGAAATACATTTCAAGACTGGGACTTCTGGGCACTACGGCAATCTTGAAATAGAAAATTAAAATCACAAAATATGACAGGAATACTTTGCCAATGGCAAATATTTAACTGAGTTCCATAATCTTAATTTCTCGTACACCAAGAAAGAAGCACTATTTTCAAGGGAGGTTTCAAGATGCGCTGTCTTAGGTTATGAATTTGATCATAATACATGAGGGTTATTTATGATCGAAACCCTCTCTGCAAATTACAGTACCCATCTTGTATCAGAAGCTTGACAGGTAGCAGACGTTCTCTGTCTCGGAAGCTGCAACAGAAGAATCAAGAGCTTCCAGGACTTAAGAGCTTTCCTGTAATGGAATAATACGCTTCCTACCAACATGTCCACTAAATCTGAATTTCCATTTACTCAGGGTCTGATGACAGGGAACTGGATAAATTTCAGCAGCAGAGCAACAACAGGGACACTTCCCATTCTCTTTTTTCAAATGTTGTGTTTCTTTGCAGAACAGAGTCCGAATGGACCGCCACAAGCAAAACAAGACCAAGAAGGCCAGAAGATCCCTCCACAAATGACTGAGCGCAAACAAAGACTGAGGTGTAGAGAGATGAGCCAGCTGTAATGGTAAAGTCTGACATTCAAGAGCTGGATTTCAAGGTGCTTGAATGACAACATCTGTAGACAATGAGAATCCCGAGCACCTCTAAGAAGCAGAGCTGCAACTTCTATTTTCAGCGTTCCTATTTCCGTACAAAAAAATACAGTTTCCAACACCATAAAGTGCTTCTTAGTAGAATATTCCATTGCTATGTGCTCTGCTTTGCATTATTAATGCGGAGACTTTCAAGAATGCAAGTAGTTCAGAGCCATGAAGATACAGGATAAAAATACAGATATTAGGAAGACAGCACTGATTCCAGTGACAAATTGATTCACTTGTGAAATGCTACTGCCTATGATCTCTGTCAAATGTGTGAATCCACAAAGGGGTCAGCTTGAAAGGCAGATGAGAAATAGTTATGATGAAAACACAAAAAAGATACCAGGCACTTAATAGGAGAACTGCTTTCACATCAGCTCTGGTAACTGTTTAGAGCCAAAATGGTCCTCATATTTTGTTGCACATTTTACTGTCTTATTCTAGTGTTAATTTTAAATTAGACAATTACATTATCATATCAATGAAAAGCCACATACTGCTAGGCAAAAGCTTGTTTTAAAGCTAATTTTATCCTTCAGATTTACTTTTCACTTTACACTATTTTCATATTTACAGCTTGGCAGTTATACATAAAATAACGTGTGACACAGCTCCACTGTGGTTGTGTGTACATAAAAATAATACAAACAGAAGTTTATCACAGAGCTGCTTCTCTGTCTCCCACAGCCTGATCCCCATAGTGTAATCTGCATCTCTGAATTGTAATTTTGCTATTATTCATCCTCACCCTATTTCCACCAAGACAAAACCTCTCCTGCTTTTCAATCCCTCCCACCCTGGCCTGCCCTCCACGCTTCTGACATTGATTTGGAGAGGACTGAATGTGTGAGCTTCCTTAAGTGCATGTTTTATGTCTAAAAATGTGTTAACTACTTTATCTTAATTATGTACTCTTGCCTACCATTGATAGAGAAAATTTATTTAAAATTATATAATTATTTATAATATATATATAATATTGTTTAGAATATATCATAATTTATTATATAAATTATTTTAAATTATTATATCTATAAAATTATATCTTCAAACTCAATATTAGAGCAATAATAAAATAATTAAAACTATATGGAGTGGCTTTAGCTTCAATGTCCTTTTTATAAGAATTTTTTTTTTTCACTTTACTAGAGTATTAAGGAAGCTTACCTGGGGAACATATTCGCAACTAGCAAGTCCCAGAGATTCCTGTATCCTAGTTAGACAAGGAAGCCACAGTGCAAGAGTTTTTTGCAAAGACCTTTTAGCTCTTCATTCTGCATGTCACTGGCTTTCAGACTCTTTCCAAAGCTGAACAGTTGCAAGACTCTCTCACACATTCAGGACTTGAATGAAAAGCCTTATCTTTCAAAAAAAATTAACAATCTCTTGAAGAAACTGAAGAGCACCGTACCTATTTTCAGATCCACAATGACTGAGTCACAAATATAAAATATGAGCTGCATCGCATCTCATAAAAAATATAAATCTTTCTGGGTAGTCTGTCTTGATGCTTTAAATAATACTTATTTTACTCCTACACACTATATTGAAAATCTAGATAACCATGTAACTGGATAATAGCAGTCAGGAGACAGAGTACTACACGGGCAAGTGGATTAATGTTTCTTGCTGTGTTGTTACAGACTTGGAATGCAATAATTTATTTGAGCTCTGTGAATAAAGGCTTATATGTTTTGGCAGGTGTGTATGACTTCTTCCTTCTATCCCAAAAATGGTTTTTGCATCACAGTGAGTATATTTACTACAGATATGAAGGCAAGTTTTTATTGGCACAAAATGGAATGGTATGGATGTTCGGAAAAATCAAATCACTGCGCTGGCTGTTATAGGACTTCGGGTCACAAATTAGACGCACACAGTTTAATGACAATTGTATCATAAAAGGAAGTGGTTGAAGCAATGTTTTTCAACTGTCTGCTTCTAGACAAGCCTGAATCAACTTGACAGAGAAACTTTATCAGCTCACACAGATCATCAAAGAATTAGTTAGTAGAAAGTGAGTAGAAAACAGGATAGAAAATGAATTGCAACTGCTGAGTGCAAGACCATGTCAATTTAAGGTCTATCTAAGATCTTTGAGGATCAAGAACAGAAAAAAAAAAGACATGGGACAGGTCAGGGAATGAGGCGTAATATTAACATAGAGGATGAGGAGATAGATTTAATGGAGGAGCTTCCCCTGGCCCTTGAAATTCTTTTTCTGCACAGTCCAAAACAATGCAAACAGTTGTTTTGTTTGGACAGTATATGTTTGTGGAAACAGCAGCACAGAGTTTAAAAATATCTCATACTTTTCATACACAAGAGAAGAATGACTTTGCTTGTACTTTGCTGTTACTTAACTACATTCTGAAAAGTCTCAGGATAAGTTGCAATTACCAATGACTTTAACTGACTATATATTGCAGTGAAGCCCCTCCATCAAATAAAGAATTTATTATATCTGCCTGGAAAAAGCTTATGACTCCTAATGACATCTTTATATTATTGTTTCTTAAGATATGAAGATAAGATGAGGACTGCAAAAAACACAGCAGAGTTGTCCAAACTAGGATGAAAGTATTAGCTTAAGAACACAACAAAGATCTCAATGGCTTCATCAAATGCCAAGGAATAAAGTGGCAGGTGATAGCAAGCATGTATGATTACAGAAGAAGAAGGTTAAATATACTATGTGGGGAGCAGAAGAAATCATCTCATGTTTTTTAATGAGCTTTTAAACCTCATTTTTCAGATTCACAGACGTCGAGGTTTTTAATCTCTTACCTGGAATGAACTGAAATGCAAAATGAGTTTAATTTTTCATAAGCATTTAGTATAAAAACCTCTTTCTTCATATGCTTATGCTGCTATCCAAAATAACAATTATCTATGCATAACTTGTCAATTATATTCTTTCATTGCTATAAGTGTTTAAAAAAATGTCACAGTTTTATTGTCTAGAATGGTTGGCAGCAGGAAAGCAGCACGAGCTGGTACTTCAGACCCTGGCGTGCCAAAATTAACTCTGCTGCTTCTCTGTTGAAGATGGGCTGGGAGAAGTCTGGTTTGTTCCAGTGAGTTACCACAGTTATGCCTCACATCAGCCTTCATAGTATATATTGTGAAAAAAAAAATCTAGCTTCTAAGCAATACAGGCTTAACAGCTGTTTATCACAGATTCATAGAATGGCAGAGGCTGGAAGGGGCCTCTGGAGGTCACCAGGTCCATCTCCCTGCTCAAGCAGGCCCACCTAGAGCAGGTCACCCAGGACCATGTCCAGATGGCTTTTCAATATCTCCAGGGGCTTCAAAGCCTCCCTAGGCAACCTGTGCTAATGCTCAGTGCTTTGGAATAGTGGTGCAGTTTTCTTTTAAATACTCAAGTTTTCCATCCTCAGTGTAAATTTTCCTTAAATTGTTTTGCAGGACCTGAGTTAATGCCACTGATATGTTGTTCCATCTTCATTGATTTTGAATGAACAAATTACTTTCATCTTATTTTTTTAAAAAACCCTACATCTTGTTAAAAAATTGCTAGTGTTTATGTCAAATATTAAATGCTTCCTTCACATTAAAAAAAATCCAGCTAATTTTCAAAAACTTATTTATAAAAGCATCTAGTTTTCAGGGCTCAAAAATAATGCAAAAAAGGGCAATCTGTCTAATGCTAACTAAAGCAACATTGTTACATTGCCTAGTTATTGACAAAGTAATTACAATTTAGCATGATATCGTAATTTATGTTTACAATAGGCCTTACATTATATTAAACAATGCAAAATGCAGCAATTTTGGCCTAATTTTCAACCTGCGCAAAATTAATATCTTCCAGAGACTCACAGCTGACAGAAACAATTCCTACCTTTTCTACGGAAAAGGAAACATTTTCCACATTTCTCAACTAAGAAACAAGACCATACACTAAACATCTGAAGAAGGTAACCTAAGCGGTTGTGATGTCTAGGCAGGAAACACATTTAGGGTATTGAATCAAGTCAATAATGCTAATTATCATAATGTACACGGTTAAAGCCTCCTCATTAGCAACTAGATTTTTATGAGAATATATTGAGTATTTTTCTTTTTACAAAATAAGGTTCTACGAGTTCAGAAGATATAACATTTGAAATGTACAAACTGTATCAAGTATGGCTTCAGACACGTAAGAAGTAAAAAATAATGACTTTACCACTCAGGCTTGAGGGAAGAGGGAAGGAGATGGGAAGTGTCCCAACTACCACACGTCTCTTCAGAGCAAGGAAATGTGCAGTTTTGCTTCCAGGTGACGGCAGTATCGATTTACCAAGGTGTTGCTCACACTCTATCAGGTAAAACTCACGAGAATGAGCATTCCCAAATGAAGACAAAAGATGAACTCACCGACTCCCTAGATCCTATATTTCAAGGAAATCTTAAGGAACCGTATTTGTTAAGCTTGAAATCTGTAGATCTGATGTATCATTTTCAAAGTACTCAGTACATTTAAAGACAATGAATACTTATTATTGATGGACACTGTATTTTACTGGAACTTACCCCTGAAACTAGACAAGAAAACGAGACAGTTGCCTCCTCCGGGAAATCGTAAATACACAGAGATGTTATTTCCCATTTTAAACTGTTTTGAGATTCCCACAGCATTAACATTCCAAATAATCAATTTCAAGCGTGTATTTCTACTCCTAAATCAAATGAGAAAACAGACATCTCTACCAAATTAAAATTCAAGCTGGAAGAGCTACACCTTGTTGCCATATCTGTCATACGAGTAAGTTTACAGCCTCATCTGCAATCAAATAAGCCATCAGCCAGTAAGGTACCATCCACACATTTGAATACATACCTAATATTAACAGTTCCTAACTGCTCCAGAGACAAGGGCAGGACCAGCGGGACTCATGATAAATTTCATCAAGTTAAAATGATTTCTCTTCTATCTTTTCCTTTCCATGTCTACTGTGGCCCCACTTAGGAAACAACTTTATTCTGAAACTTAAAACAGATTCCTTGGTACCATCCAGAATACAAATAATCTTCAGTGCTTAATGGCTGCTTGTGAATCAGATCTTGTAACATGGAGAAAAGGGAATTAATTAAAAATACCTCCCAAATCTAATTTCCAGTAACATAGATGAAATCAAGACTCCACAAAGTGATTGGCCTCTTTAAGTATCTCAAATTCATGAGACTTTCACTGCCCTGTTTCCAAAATACCTCACCTATCCCAGTGCTAGCATCATCAGATCAAATTATACAGATTTTCTTCCCACTCTTAACTTCCCTTTTTTGTGGTGTCTTTCCATTGTAAATCCTATCCTAATTGCTTTTCCCCAAAACCTGTTTTCTAATCTTATCTGATTCTATGACCACTTTTTTTCCTTCCTTTTCCCATGTAACTTATGACACAGATCTTATGTGACACATTTTCAATTGTAATCTTCTCTTAGAAGACACCATGAGATGTTGCTCTCAATCTCTCCCACCTACTAGCCCATAGGATTCTGCTCTGATGCTCCATGGAATGATCAAGGTTAATGGTGCTAAGTGACAAAAAGGTCTTTGAAGATCTAGCTGCCTAGGAAGAAGCGAAATATTTTCACTGGGAATGCAAAAAGTGGTATTATTAAAAGTCTTGAAACTTGTCCAAATCTGGGCCTACAAAGCAGACAATAAGCACAGATTTGGTAAAATCCTCTTCTTCATGTAATTTCTCCTCCTTGCTTCAAAGCAGGAGGACAGTAAGAATATTTAAAGTAAAATAATACGTATAAATAAGCAAAACATTGTTTTTCCACTTGAGGTTTCTGAAATACGCATTTTGCCTACAAATCTCCCCCTAAATATTCAACCTGATGCAGATATCTCACATTAGGAATTCCAACCATTACGCTTTATGCTCAATAGTGTAATAAACCACTTAAAATTGAAAATTATATTGAGAAATATTGATCAAACTTAATAGATATTTCATCAGGTCTACTTACAGTAATTGAGTGAAAAATTCTACAATGTATTAGAGTATAAACTGTTTGAGCTAAATCATAGAAGTCCCTAGACTGCTCTATTACAATATTAATTGTTAAAGCTCACAAAAGGAACCTCCTGTCAAAAATATTAAAAATCAATTAAAGATTTAAAAGTATTTGGCACAAGAACTGCAATTATTTTTACAAAGCAGCACACACTTATGCCATACAAATCACTTGCAATTATAATTTCTTCACTGAACTAATTTGCTGGTTTTAATGATAGGGAAGATTATATCGAGAGCTCTTTTTTATGTAGTATTTCAAAACTTGAAGCTTATATTTTAAAAAAGTGTAATTTTTCTTTAAATCTAACCTATTGCAAAATTAACCCCTATTTTTAGATGAGGCTACAAATTTTTGTATTGATATATCTGACCATGACACTTTCATGATCCATGAGGAGAACCAGGCGTTTATGAAAGGAGTTTACCACGGTCAGCACATGGAGCAGAGGGCTCAGTCACCACAAAAAGCTGACAAGAAAGCCAAGTCCTTTCCCTCCCACAGGCTCAGGCAGCTCCCTTCTGGTGGAGAAAGGCATTTATCCCCTGATTTGTAACTCCGAAACTTTGCGAAACACAGTCCTGAGCTTCCTTCTAAAAACTAAGCAGCATCAATTCTTTGCAAACACTTTTGACTGAGCTGCTGGTTTAATTGGTTGCTCACCGGTTACAATGCGCACACAAGATAACAAAAACACAGGTTCGAAACCCCTTCAACTCACGGGCATCTGAATATTTGCTTTCCACTTTCAGAAGAGTGCCACAGCCCGCTCGTGATAACAGACTCTGTGTTCATCTTCGTACCTGCATAGCGTGCCTCCTGGCACCACCAGGAATCCTGAGATACCCCCTGGATCACAGCAAATGCATAGGAATTGCAACAGCTCCATGATTAGGGTATTCACTTGGGAGGAGGAAGGGAGGACTGAGTTCAAGTCCCTACTCTAATGAATGCTTAATTTAGAATACTGAAATGTTCATTGTCGTGGAATCTGAAAGCCTGATTTCCCATCCCAAAGGGCTGCCTTAATCACTAGGTTACAGAGTTCTCTCTGGCTTAAAAGATATTTAAGTACTTAATTCTAAGTAGAACAGCTCCATCATGAAAGTCTCTGAAAAGACTAGCCAACTGGTTAGCACAAAAACCTGAACCCAAATCCCCTAGAAAAGGGAGGAAGTGTGACCCCAGTCTCTCCGATATTTCAGCAATTTTTTTAAAGTGAAACCATTTTACACCATCTTTTCTGGCAGCTCTTTTCTCATCAGCTTGTATAAGGACATCCTCTGCATATCACCACGGAACAGGGGGCATGAGCATCCCCGCTGCACATACATTGTTTTCACGAAAAAGGCAAATTATTCAAACAGGTTCCTTCCAGCTCAGCTCACTGGTCACATTTTGTAAGCCATGCAAATGCTGAGAAGGAGCAAATTATCAGCTATAAAACTTGAAACTTAAAATCCAAAGGAGTTTTATTCTGTGTACTTGACAGGTGAGATATGAATACATTGACATTTAAATGCTTGATTTAGATGCCTGCAGGGACATTTAGGCACCAGCATCCCTCTTGTAAACTTGTCTTTTAAACACTTTGAGATTTACAGACAAATAATACTTGTAATAATGAATTTGGAGAGTTTAATAATAACGTCATCAACTAATCTGTGTAAATTATCTAAATTTCTTCAGCTAACCTAAATTAAAATGTTTCAAAGAAGCACAATTATGCCTATTTTGCATTGGTAAAACGTAGAAAACACAAGTTAGAAATCTGGTAAAGATTGCTAAAAAACCGAATTGTTCCTCGTTTCATTCAGAAAATTACAATACTTAAAGAAAGGAATAAAATAATTAGCTAAATCTATCATGTCAAACACTGCTTATGTACAATAAACATAAATACAATTTTACAAATTATAAATTATTGGGGTTTTTGTCACGGGTAAGATTTAACAGCTTCCATTTCATCCTTGTGTTGTATAATTCATAATGTAGCAGCATCCCGTGAGCAGGTATGGCTTAGATGTAGAAAACTAAAAAACTTCACAGAAGAAAAAGAGCTGAACAGAAGCCAGCACCTAAGATGTTCTGACGGAGTTCAGGACAATTTCTGGTTGAGTCAGTGGGCAAACTGCAAAGGTTCTGATCCAGCAGCTTCTAATACTTCCTGCTAATGCTCTGCATGTAGAGTTGCAATAGAACTGCTTTACTGACGACCTGTATCATATCCTTCATGGATTTGTAAGAACAAATAGGATCCCACTGAATTTAAGTGCAATAATCTACTTTTCAGTCCGAGATAAACGGGTGAGTTTTAAGAGTGGTAATGTAACTAAAAACTTCTGCTTCTACCGAACACAGTGGTATCCCACAAGCTGGGAGTCAAAAGTCACTTTTATCTACAGCTTCCCTAATAAGAGACAACAAATAGCACCCTGCTATTTTTGGAAGGTTAAACTTTTGACCGTGCTAATGACTGTGCCTTTCTAAGGCTTATTCTCTTCTCTGTGAGGGGAGTGCTACATGCACATTCTCGTGCATCCAGGCCCTCATAAAAATCTGTTTGTTTCAAACAAGGATTTCTCTTCTATTGTTAAATTACTTTTAAGTAGACTTTATATTACAAAAAAACATACGCGAACATTCCCAATTACTGCGTGTATCTTCCTTTACTTCTAAAAATAATTATGTGTCTCTCTTATTCAGTACACTCCAAATCACAATTAATTGTCCTCGAGTAAAAGAGAGTAAGAAAAATGAATGTGTTTCTGAGCAAGCAAATTGTATAGTAAACATAGAAAACCCTCCCTAGTTTAAGAACATCTCAAAATGCTGATGTGGAACTAAATAAAGTGTGTTTTATACTGTAAAATATTTTACTATTACTTATATTACAAGTAAAGCCCAACTTCATGAAATCTTTAGTTTAGATGCCATGCTTGGAACTCCAAATTCTTATGAAAAACAAACAAACAAACAAAAAAAGGTCTGCTGATGAGGAATTTCTTTATAAATTTGTGAGATAGTTGGCTGACTACAGCATTAAAGAATAAAGCTCGCTCTTGAAGATTTTCACTACTTAAATTGTGTAACATTTTGTCAAGGTTTAATAGAGTTAAGTAATCAATTCTTTAGGACTGCATTTCTTCACTCCAAAAACTAACATAAGGTTTTCCATGCTGTAAGCATTTTCACAAATGTATGTGGCAATAAACAGCTTAACTGTTCTATGCCTGCTCATGATAAATGCGATTTTTGAAGAACAGAGACACCACTAAAAGGCTTGAAAATTCCTATACATTCTTCGCACCGTGGATTTTATATGAATCTTTGATTTACTTTCTATGGTAAATATGATCTAATCATACAGATGGGAAGTTATAAACATAAAAACAAATCAGAAGGTGTAGGAGTTTTGATTATAAGAACCTTACTCCCAACACTGGGCACTCCCTGACACTGAATAGGCACCAATATCTTTGGGTTTCAGCAAACTGAGTTAGACAAGGAAATGGCAATTAGGATCGCTATGTTAGGCAACTATTAATAAACACTTAAATCAAAAAAATCCAGTAAGCATGAGATGGAATTTCGTGGAAGGGAAAATATAAGAAAATATGCCTAAAGCATATGGGGTATAAATCAGCCATTACCTGATATATCTACATATCCTATATAATTACTTTTCTTATATACTTGTTTATCAGTTATTCATTATTCATATTTCTAAAGTAAATAGCTATAAATGGAAAATAATAACATGGTGCAGAAGATAAATCTTTTATATAGGTTTAAGCACAATCAGCCTAGGGAAGCAGAGAACTTCTATGAAATTATTGTAAGAAATAATTAAAAGTATAACGTAATTTAAAGAAATTGGACAGGACATAGAAAGGCACTTCATAACAATGAAGTTAATGAAATCGTAATATATTTTTCCAAAGGAAGTGATTATATTTCATTAAAATACCAAGGGAGGAAAGGAAAATGCAGCTTATGTGTACACCTACATAGTAGTCTTCCTCTGCTTGGGCTCCTAGGCTACATCTATACAGGGTTTTGTAGAGAGACAGGAACTAACTGCCCAGGCGCACACAACTGAGCTTTTCCAGATCTTCTACTGGCTAACAGCCAGCGAGCGCTCAGTTCATGGGACCATTCTAGGGGTAGTCCAGAATGAACTCATCTGGACCAGACGTAAAATAGACATTGGGTCCTCAGCAGCAACTAATGTGCTATCAGCACTACTTATTGATATAAACTTCGCCACCTATGGCCACCCACCAAAGTCAAAACTAAAATCCAGCATACGTCAGCTTGCAATCTGCACTGTGCAAACACAACCAAATAGCTTCCAGTTACTCTCAGGAGCAAACTCATTTGCACCAGCCTAAACTAGCGACAGAGTCAGCTCACAGCAGTCTGCAAAAGGTTATGTGGATTTTCCATCAGTAGAGTTTAGGCTCTTGGCTTCACAGGCTGCTGGAGCCGCATGAGTGACCCAGCTGCAGCGGGCTTCTCCAGTCGTGCTGCCGCATCCCCTGACAGATTTCCCTGGCTGTGATGCTGCGGCATGACACGGCACCTCAAAGAGACACTGAACCGAAAGCAGACCCAGCCTCAAAGCGGTTCAGTCTATCAAGACTGCCTGGCAAGCTCAGGTGGCCTCCACGTTTCTATCTTATGCAATTTATGGAAATCTGCAGTGGCAGCTGTGAACACAGTCACGCTGCAAAGCAATATTGCAGCACTTGAAATAAGAAGATTACTTAAGTTTTAAACTCAGCATTCATAACAATAAACTTTACCAGAATATAAAGAACAGAATACCCTGAAAAATAAGAATTTCTCATCATTCCGATACACTCACCAGCTGCCTATCCTTCATGCTACTTTACTATACTCACATCTATTTCAAAGCAGTTTGGAGGGAATCCAAAAAGCTACCAGATGCTGTTTGCGGTTCCCCAAAGAGAACCACAGATTATGTCATAATAACAGACTACAAATCAGGATTAAAAGTGATATATAATAAATCCCTTTTTAGGGTTCCATTCTGTGGTTTCAGGTTTCTAAATACGATTTTCTCTTTTTTAGTATCTGCTCGTATTTTCTTTTGTTTTCCACAGCTGGTTTCTTTGGCTACAATTCATGCTGCCCAAATTGCAGACAGAATATTCTTCCTCATATTGACCTTTGCAGCGCTGCTTGTCGAGGGCATATTTAATTTAGATTTCCCATACTGAAACGGAGAAGTGTACAAGACTGCTTGCATTCACATCAGTGGAAGGTGCCAATAAGCACACAGGAGATGTGACATTAGACACATCCAGGTGCAGTACAAGTCAAAATGAAGATAATTAAACTCAGTCCCACCCCAAAAGAGGCGCTTCCTATAGGGAGTAATGAACATCTCCATCTGATCTCTAGGCAGTAGTGTTTTGAGTAGGGCGAAGTATTCTGAAAATTCTAAGTAGTACGAGATCCACCTAGACATCTACTAACACCACAAAGTAACAGTTTGTAGTATTGTACTGGAAATATTTTTCCGTTCATCATATATTTTCTCATAAATGGAAAATTAAAACAGAAATATAATACAAACATTGCAAATTCCTGTCTACTTGTAGGTAGAGGACCAGACTCCTTGAGTGCTGAGATCATTGTCTCTATAGTATTCACAACTCAAACCAGTCTTTCCTCTCAATTTCTCCTCAATATGCTTCCAATGTCAGTATACAGAAATACTGAAATCATATTCAACACCACCCTATCCAACACACACATGACACAGTGCTTTTGAAGCAGACATCTTTGAAAAGCATCCAGAAGGACCTAGGAAGCTACTGCTTCATTTTGCCTCCTCTCTGAATCAACAGAAATAATGTTCTTCATCCTAAAAGGAAAATTTATCTAAAAATTTCAAGAAGAGATCCCTTTTGCTGCTTGAATTGTGACACACTGTTCTCCTGAAAATATGATACAGGTAGTCAACACCTTTTTATCACTTCTGGTCTTATTCAGTATCTGTTCATAGAAGAAAAAGTACATAATTACCACAAGCACAACTTCTGCACCTCACACATCAGGAGGGCTGTGATGTTCTGCTCCTGCCACCATTTCATGTACCAGTTTCTGTGAGGCTGATGCGATAATAACACACTTTCAATTCACCAACAGTTAGAGAAGCACTGAATTCTTTGTACAATATAATCACAAATGAAACAAAGGAAAACTATGAATGTATTAAGATTAGCAAAGCCTCACATTCAACTTAAATGTCATAGAATTTTTTCTTAAATGTTAATACACGACAATACTTCACAATAGGTGTTCTGCCACCCACAGAGTAAATGCAGATAAATTGGACAAGTACTGAACTTTTTAAAAACCAGCCCATTAAGTACTCAAGGAACTCTTGCACATTTACACTGGAACTTTCTTTCTTCTTTCTTTGCATCAGAGAACACATGAAAGACCTTTTAATTTACTTGCTAAATACAAAGCTGACACAAAAACAAAAAGGCACAAAAATTCTTTGAAGTCACTAGTGCCATAATCCATTCCCTTTCCTGCAACTGCCAAAGCTGTGTACGTAGCTTTTCCTGCTTTCTCTCCTCCTCCCTAGTCTTTATAACTAAGGTTCTAATCTTGAATCAATTCAAGATGACAATTCCAAAAATTCCTTTCCTATTTTATTTTATTATTATTTTACTGCTATTTCCTGGTGCGTTATACCCGTGCCCTACATAACATCTCCATCACCTTCCATATAAAAACTTTTGGCCTTCGTATTCCAAATTTTCCATGACATCAAATCTGGCTGCATCTCTGATTAACTCTTACTGTGAAATCTCCCTAAAATCCTACTGTTAGTGCTTCACAATGCCTTTCTATCTTGTTTTGGGGAGGCAGGGTTGGTTTTGGGGTGTTTTCTTGTGTTTTCTTTCTTTTTTTTTTCTTTTTTTTTTTTTTTTTCCCAGGGGTGTGAAGGGGTGTCTCTTCCATCCTATTACTGTCATTTTACACTTTGTCATATGTACTTCCTTAAAGGAAACATGCCCCTCTACCACAAATAGTTCTGTAATTAGTTTGCCAATTCAAGTGAAACATACAGATTTCTCACAAGTCCACTAACCTATCTGTCAGTTCCAAACTATAAGGATGTGTTTCTTCCAAAATGTTATATTTTGTGATTGAACTAATGATTCATAACTAATTAAATGTCCCTTTTGCATAAGTGCATCATACATTTCTGAAAAACTAGTCCGATCTGGGATTAAGACAGAGGAAGAATAGTAATATAAAACTAACATGTAAAAGGATTAGCAATAGGGTGACACATTAGCTTTTTATAAAAATTAATTTAAGCTAATCTTTGCTATCTGAAATTTCTATAGTATGCTAGAAAAATCACAGCAAAAATCCTTTTGCTTTATCACAAATGCAATAATATTGTGACAGGAAAAGTCTATGGCACATCTCTAGCAAAAATAACCCACTAGCTCCTTCTGGTTGCTTACTTTTTTGAGCCTTTTCCTTCAAATATGTCATTATGGCTGCTAGTTGTCATGACATATTATTTATGAGGCATATGTCTTTTGTTAAGCACTGTTCTTTTTATCGATTTTTTTGACAGGTGTTATGTACTGCCAGATAATATACTAGAACATTTTACTGGCATTAGTCATGTTAGGACTGTAAATAAAAGCATCTTGATAGGGAACTGGAGCTTACTAACTTAAAATATAACCATTGGAGAACAGGAAACTTGTGATATTTGATTAATTGAGAAAATAAAAATATCTGTATTACAAAACATAGCTGACTGTTTGAGACAACACATGCCAGAATAATCACGTCAAAATGATCCATCTGCCTCACGAAGAGTATCTCCTCATAAAACAATGAAAGATAGCACTAAGTACATCATTATTAGACAATTTTTTGTTTCATTGCTCCCAATACTTCAACTTTAAGCTCATTTACTTAACAGGACATTAAGAACTTACATTAGCCTATAGATACAAAAGAGGAAAATTTTATTTAATCTTTTCTGCTTTAATCATCTACACTGACAAGCAGAGTAATATAAACCCAGGTGGAGTATTGTGTTAGCTGCTAACATGCAGCTGTATGCAATTATCTTGTGCCATCTGAAAATACTGCTCTACCAGGGTAAGATAGCTTGAGTATCTCCGCTCCGTTGTGTTATGCAAACCTAAACAAATGTTATTCAACAAGCATCTCATTTTTCAGAGACTGAACAGGACATGCTATTAACACATTAAACATCTGTTAGAAATTTCTACATCAAATCAACATACCAATAATTCACCAGTGGGGGTTTTATCTAATTACTTCACTGATACATGACTGTGATACATGAATATGAACAGCAATAGCAGTGAACACACACAAATTAATATGCAAGGTCTAGTAAAGACAGTGTAATGCACATAGAAATCTGTGCAACCATGACATCACTGATGATTCATGTCAACTAGATTAAAGGCAGAACAGGTATGACCACCTATTAATAATCTGCTCATCATATATTCTGACTGTAATACAGACATACCCACAGCAGTCAAGAAAACCTACATATTTTAGATGTTTTCATAAAGATATTCCTCTCCCTCCATTTACTCGATTTACTTTTTCCTTTTTTTAAAAAAAAATGTATTTTTGAGTCAGGTGGATACAATTAGGCCAGAATTAATTAGATGTTAAGAACTGAAGGGATAATAAATCTCTTCACAGTTCCAACACAATTACTCCAATTTAGGAAACAGTCTAAGCAGAATGCTGAGCTAGCTCAAATTCAGTGTATTTTAGGAGGTCCTACAAGGCCATAAACTGGCTCAATCTCAAGACATTTATTCTGGCTTTTGGAAGCTCAGTACTGCTCAAAAGGTTTTCCTAGCCTGGAGACTGAATTCACTTCAGAGGTTTTCTTGATGAGCTCATGCACTTATGTAAATATATGTTCAGCAAACAAACACCTACTAAGCAGAAAATGACCTACAAGTATGACATCAATCTAAAGACTTTAAGAAAGTACTGAATTTCAATTAACATAACCATCATGCAATTTTAAGGCAAAGCAACAAAACCCCCACTCCAGCACGAGAGCTTCTGGTAGCTACAAGGCAATGGCTGCAAAACTCCTGAGCTGAGTTCTCCGGCTCTAACTCAGCAGTTGCTGTTTATGGGTCTCAGGAAAGACACCTTCGGGAAGGTAATATTTATGAGTGTTCTGTTACCTCTGCATCACTTGCAAAGACTGTCTTTGAAAGACTATTCAGGCTTTATAAGACATGGAATCTTAGTAATATGCAGGAATTTGTAGATTGATGAGTTCCTTCAAACAGCCTCTTTCAATCTACTTCTGGTCTTCCGTCACATGTTTAGCCCAACACCAATGTGAAGCTCTTGTGATTTTCTGATATGAGGGCTGTTTCAATATCTTATGTTTTGGTAAATGCTATTCTAAGCCTTTTTCCCTGTTCCTCCACAGGAAGTCTGGAACTATAGAAATAAGAGTCCAAAGTGAGCCATTTAGCCTAAAATTACAGAATCTCCCAAACTGCCATAACTAGGTCAACATTTCATACACATTTCAATTTCCTTTTTGGATATCTACCTTAGTATGCTGATAAATAATTAGTAATTATTATCCAAGCTCCTGGCTTATTCAAAGGAGACCAATAAACTTCTCCAGAGGACAATTCAGAGCCTTAAATTAGGCTTCTCCTCAAGAATTACTCTCTGGAGAAGCCATGTTCTCTCATATACTTTGAAGAGATCCTAGGGAGATTAGTCAGGTAATTTAGCCTGCTAAATTAGATACTAACAGTCATGCCATACTGATTTCTTCTCCTAAGCTTGAATATAGTACAACTCCACTTACATATTTCAAGTGCGAGTTTGTTGTGCTACTCATCTACATTTAAACTGTTCTCCAAGGCAAATAAAACTGTACACACATTACCTTTACATGGACATCTTGTTAAAAATAATGATTATCATTAATATCTCTTACAGCATTAGTACTTTTAAAATGGCTCATAGCTCCATAATAATCTTATATATCATGTTTGGTGATGCGCCCAATGATTCAAGTTTTCCTAGGACTGAAAGAAAACAATAAAGAACTGAATAAAGCTTCTTATTTAATACTAATTTGACTGATTCACAGCTAGGGAGGTTATTACAGCTCCACAATTAAAGTCAGGTAAGACTTGTCTCCAAAACTGAAAGAACTCAAGTTAGAAGTTTCTTAAAGCAAAAACTTTGGTTGCTTCTGATAAAAATACCTGAATCTATAGATGATCTGTAATGTCATTAACGATCCAAACCTCATTTACCTAATCCCAAAGGGGCAGAGGAAAGAGAGTGTCAACAATTGAGCAAGAAAGAAACCACTTGAACAGTCAAAGGCGTAAAAACCAGTTGTATAATTAGTCTCAAAATATTTCTTATCAACTGCCCATGGCTTCCTGGTAAACTCTAAGTCTGTAATTTACTTATTATTATTATTATTATTATTATTATTATTATTATTATTATTAATCCTAAAACCTACATGTAAGAGATTTGACCCCTGGATTACATTTACCCTGTCCAAAACAAGAACAGAACCTCTGGCAATAAACTGAAGGCACGTTCTGAGGCCTCACTCCTGCAACGTCAAAAATCATGAGAGGAGCACAGGTGCAATTACCTCAGAAAATGAGGCTGCCTTTTTATCCTTGGCCATCTCTATCCCTGCTGCAGCTGTATCATTATTTGTAAAATGGCATGTCATTTTTTCAATTTACATCCTGATCTTGGCCATAAAAATGTTTCAAAGCCAATCTAAGGATGCATGTGATTTATTGCCCTACCGTAATGTAAGTCATATTAAATTAAGTAGTAATATAATCCATTATTTTCTCAAGACTAAATACTCCTTCATATATTACTCTATTGTAAATAACAGGCATAACTGAATCCTTGACATAACTCCATGAGAAACATGAATATGGGGATTCCTCATCTAAATTCCTTACACCTAGAAAACTATGGACCAAATCTTATTATATTTATTTTCTGTTATGTATAGCATGTGAAACATCATATAACCATTAAAGGAAAGCTGTTCCTTTCTCAACCTCCAAAGGAGAAAAAAACATCAATAAAAGCATCAGTTAGAAACCAATTAGACATTGATAACACAATATAGTAACATATTGTTTTATTTTTATTCAGAAAATAAACTAAATATTCTGAAGTTTTTCAATAGCCTACCATTTCTTCTTAAAGTTCCTATTTCACACTGCAGTATCATAACTGTCAATTAATGCTCCAAGAAAAATAATATCTCCTACAACAGTACAGAAACTGGGTCCTCTGCATATCGCCTCATGTTGTTTGACAACACAACGGAGCTGTTATTGGTGTAGTCTTATGCCGTATTCAGAGTTTTCTATGCCTGAAGCACAAGCCTGCTGTCTAGCTGATTTCAAATGGGATAGATTGGGTTCTTCACAGTTGCTTAAACAACTGTTACAGAAACTCTATGTTTGCCTTGCTAAGGCTAAAAAAAAAAATCAAGAATTGAATGTGTGTACTTGTATAGTACTTCCTCCCATGATTCTCACCTAGTAAAGATACCATAGCTGCAGAAGCTAAATAGCCTTATGATTATGTTAATGGACTGCCATTTCCTCCATAAGAAGTTAAACAACTCTGTTTCTACTGCATTTACAATTGAAATGTGTCACTGATTACTAGCAAGAGAGCCCAAATGGTACTCTTGAACAAGACTCAAGAGCTCTCTTAAACTGAACTGAAGAGCTGCTGAAGAACAAACCAAGTAACACAAAACAGGTGGCAACACTGCCATGCATCCAATCCAGCTCAAATTCACAGTGCAGCTGAAGAGCACACAGAAGGCAGCACCGATTCAACCTCAAGTGTCAAAGGGGAGTGGAAGCAGGAGCTCTTAAACATTCAGCCCGCAAAATTACCATTGTTTAGAACATCCCTGCATGTGCTGCTAACAGCCTCACCCTAGAAGGCTGAATACTTCACGATGTCAACATCTGCATTGCTTCCTTTCCCCTCTGCAGCATGCATTTCTATTAATAGGGAGGTTTTAAAAGGTATTACAATAGATAAAAACTGTGTAAATCCATACCCTGTACTCCATGTCTTACCAAGACCGTAAGAACTGCTCACCTTATCAAAAACAGACACAGAAATTAACAACTATGGCTACGTTTCTGGTAATACCCTGCAGCCCTGAACACAAGAAGCATCGCACAACCACAGAAAGTGGCAATCCCTGAATTTCAGGTGCAATCCCTACATTTCAAAAATAGTACGAAACAGCATCTGAAAGATGCACAGCATGAATACAAAGGTGATGAAAAAGCAAGATTATGTCTTAACCAGTGCTCTGTCAAATAGAAATGAGGTGGGGTAAGCAAGGATAAGGTAAAATCGCAATGTTTTCAATAATTAGGAGGAGAAAACATAGTCTAAACTTCATTTTTAGTTAAAGATACAAAGTGGTTAACGTGTTAACTAAAGATATAATATTACTGGATATGACAATCATTTGACTGAGACTTCAGCAAGATACACTTGGAGAGGAAATGTTCTAAGGGACAAATATAAACCACAGAAAATACTGACTAGGGAACAGTACTGCAGGAAAATATATGAGGAATAGAATAGAATATACTGAACATTAACAGAATTACAAAATTAGCACTATATACTAGAGATTGTACATAGAGAGGCTGTACAGACAGCACTAGCGAGGCCATTACTTCTCTTTTTGATGTATGGATACAGCTAAACACAGAACACTGTAAATATGCTGCTAACCCGTATACTCAGAATAGTGATAGCAAAAATGCAGAACACTAAAGAGATATTCTGTAATGCAAGAGCAATAAGTGTGATAAAAACTAGGAGGCATACTGCATAAAACAGGTAGGAGAAATGAGTTAATATACACTAGAGGAAAAAGGTACTATTGAAAGAGTATGGTAACTCTTTATAAATACATAAGGAGAGCTAATGAAAACAATGAAAAGGCATATATAAAGTAGTTACTGTCAGAACATGAAGAAATGGCCCTCAAAGTATGAAAAGAAAAATAAGCCTAAACAAACGCAAGCATATTTAGTGAGGCTAATTGGGTTGTTTTGCTCTAAGAAAGGCAACAGGGTCACTATCTTGGAAAGTGTTCACAAAAGAACTGGAGAGAGGCAGAGGGGGAGTCTAATGAGTATTCTGTAGAAAGTCATAAATAACTCCAAAGCTGTTGGAAAGGAGTCATTGAACCAGATTCTCCTTCCAACCCCATCATCCACAAATGCAGGTATTGAATTACAAAAGATGCAACTATTAAGGAAAAAAGGTCTCTCCAAAGATACGTGAAGTTGTCAGAAATTTACAGGAAAACAATACAAGTAAACGAACAAAAGACAGTATATTATTCAGGGTCAGTCCTGGCTCTACTGAACACAGTAATATTACAAAATGATAGGCAGTAAATGAGAAAAAGAGCACAATAACATTCATCATGAAACTGTTCTCATTAGCAGGAAATCAAGTAACTAGTTCATCCAGAAATAAATGTAAATATCCACATTGATTCTTTCAAATGAATTATAGTAATACCCACAGCCAAATGTCTGTGACAATTTTTTTGTTTGTTTTGGGGGCGTTTTTTGGTTGTGTTTTTTTGTTGTTGGTGGTGGTGGTGGTGGTGGTTTTGGGGTTTTTTTTTTGAATACTTTTACAACCCATGCGCCACAAGAATTTTCCATAATACTAAGTCAGGTCATAAAAAGATAATCACTTTACAGAGATATATGTTATCTATGAAAAACTAAGTTTAAATCACACACAGCCCCCGGAACCTCAGCCACTTTTCTTTAAAAAAAACAGTACTGCATACAGTACAACAAACGAAGAGATTGAAATTACTCCTGAAAGCATCTCAGAAGCACAGCTAGAAATTTAAATAATTAAATGCACAAGTAATATTCTTAGTAATAATTGTATTTTAATTCTCGCCAAGGTTCTATTGAAAAAAAAAGGATTTTTTAAAAATCATATATTTGTGACAGAACGCCATGCCTCTAGTATTTTATTGGATATCATTCATTTTGATACTTACATATTTATACTTATTGATATTTATTTGTTACTCTTCTGAGTAATTAATTAATGTTTTACTTGTTTTTCTGATAAAAATAGTACCTTACATATAAGGTGCTTAAATATTTAACTGGAAGAAGATATTTACGTATTCATTTATCCAGATTCCAATTGGCTGTGAATTTTCTCTCAGTTTTCAAAATTATAATCAATTACTTGTGCTCTGAGTTTTGGTGTTGTGGGGTTTTTGTGGCTTTTTTCGTTCATTTTGTTTTGTTGTTTGGGTCTTGGTTGTTTTTCTTTTGTTGGGGTTTGTTTGGTTGGTTGGTTTGGGATTGGTTTTGGTTTTATTTTTAGGTAGTCTAACTTGATGTCAGCAACACTAAATCTTGCCACCAGTTTTCAAGGAATCTTGAAAAGGTACAAAGGTATTTATCATGTTGATGAGCTCAGCATCTTTGAGTTCTGCACAAACGAAATAAAAATTAATGTCTCCTTAAATCTGCTGCAAGTGCATAACTGGGAAATATACTTTTCCAAACTAATGGAATTTATCTTTCTCTGTTTCTCATGTGTAAGTGTTTAAATGCTTATGCTATGACAAAGAATGATATCTTGTAATCTATGCTTAAAAAGGAAAAAAAAAATGTAAAACTTACGTGACTGGAAAGAGACTGAGTTTAGGAAGTATGTAAGAAATACCGAATACAGCTGAATTAGTGATTTTTTTTTTTAGTATATCTAAGTTATTCAATGTATAATTCATTCTGAAACCTGACATTTGCACAAGACCAGCAGATAACTGAATTCGCAAACCAGAAATGAAAAAAAAAGTTTTATAAAAAGCAGTACTGCTGACACTACAAATTAAAAAGTAATTATCTTCCTCCCTTCTTTCCATCACAAATATGGGAAAGAAATATAACTTTCTGAAACAAACAAACAAACAAAAATCCATTAATGTTTTCTTTACATTCTAAATACTATTTCAAATGAATACTTTTGTCTTTGTTGATCACAGGTTTTGTCTGTTCCTCTTGGTAAGCTCCAAACAAGCATTCATGAGTGGGGCCAGGAGAACGCCTTTCCCTCTCTCCCACTTTACTCCAGGCAAGCAATAAAGCATTTCGACAGTAGTAAAAGAGCTGCCAGAACCAGAATTATTATCACTTTGGAGAAATACTCACAAAAGATGATTTCTGTTGGAACGATGGGACAATAATTAGCAGAAATTACAACTCTAGTCCCCAGTGCCTGTTGAGTAGTAAAGAAAGACACAGAACAAATGCTGGCTCTTTATTTCCAAAGATGAACTAAAAGATGCAAAGAAATACAAAACCAGAACAGAACACAATAGAAAGAATAGTTTTTCTTGTGTGTAAGAGAGAATTTTTGACAGAAATTAGGCCTTCTTCAGATTGATACAATTCCTCTGTCTACAGCTCTTTTTTGCGTAGTGGATATGTCAATGGCATGCAAAATGGCTTCATCTAATCATTACAGAGTGAGAGATTTTAAATTATTTACAGAGATTTTAAAGAGAGACAATAGTTTCTGATTTCCCAAAGCAGAAAAAGTAAGAAAGAAAAGCAATTGTAATAATTGCTTTATTACAAAAAAGAATATAAACTTGATTTTGGATTCCTCTTCCTTCTCCTTATTCTAAAGGGTTATTTTTTTTAAGGGGGTTGTATAAAGGATGAAGGTTGGAAATTTTAAATGGAGATTTTCTGCTTTCTTTTTCCAACATTATCAGCATTCAAAACAACAAAAGTTGAAAACTTGCTCAAAAGCTGCATGTCTTACCTTAGGTTCCGGGCAAGCAAATAAAAGTACAGAGGAGGATACCAAAGACATGATTAATATATTGGCCTTAGCTCCTAGCAATGAATGTGGGTAGAAAGCACTATTTCTTACATTCTGTATTTATAATATGCATGAATATTTCCGTCTCCGTAGTGTCAGATGTCAGTGCCTCCACTCGACACTCACTTAGTGAGGTATAAAGTACTGCATCAAAATGTCAGAAAGACTTTAATTTGGGGATGAGAGATGAATCGTCCTCTTTCTTCCTCAGACTTCTAAATCTTACAGTCAAGCCAACAGCTCAGCTGTCAGATGTACCAAGGAAATAGTAACAGAGCAGAGCATAAATACCAGCTCTGTTCTACCTTTGGGGAAAAAAATAAGTGAGGGCCATCAATGACAATTATTTACTACAGCATTGACAAATGTTATAGGTACATAAATTTCTAAACTATCATGCAATGTAGTAGGTAAATAAAGCATATTAGTTCCTGAATTCTAAAAATTATATTCTTCTAATGTGCAGGTTTGCTCTGATCAGTGACAAGCACACATATTTTTCTCCTCGATGCTTTCACCAGTCTGCTTACCCTTTTTCTTCTATTAAGAGACATCATCTTTACTAACTCCTTTGTACTAATTGCATTGTATTAATACAATATAACTTAATTCAAAGTAATACATTAAATAATTTGATTGTGCAATTAAAGTATTTCTAAGTTGGTTTAGACTTTCTAGTATTTAAAATATTCAATGTCATAACACCCAGTCTGAAACATTTTCAAAAGGAGTTGCCATTGATGTCATTAGCAATGAAGCATCTAGTGCTCTAGGGGATCTGCATCTAAATTTCCTAAGTCTTCAGAAGAAAACCAGGTTATGATTGATAGTTTTCTCTTTTAGAATTAGCCAATGGGGACAAGTGTTCAATTCAGACTAAGGATAGAGTATAAGGAGATTTCAGTTTGGAAGTTCAATCAAGAATGATCTATGAATGAGCTTTTCTCCTGCCAGTAACAGAGAAGGTACATTGTAGGTACAGTTGCCAAGTGACAGGGACTCACCGGGGGCCCTGGCTGCACTTCAGAACTTCCACAATTCCTTGCCTTGGAGTCAATACAGAACTGTACAGACATACTCCAGAAGGTGACACTCAAGAGAAAACATGTAATACAAGCTCAACTTGGGGCTTTAAAAACAGGAAGAATGTTCTTTTCACTTCATGAAAAACACATCAAGGTGAGAATATGAAGGATGTTTTAAACTAAGTACTCTCCTCAATGTAATGACTTGAGAATGCTGTGAGAAGCATGTAGTAAGAAATTAATACAAAGAAATGTTCCTTAGCACTAATTATCCTCTAATTTTCAGAATATAATTATAGCAAAAAAGATTATAGTGCTTATAATTACATATTTTGGAGCCAGAACAAATTTAAACCCAACTAATTTTTTCATATTCATTTCACACTTACACTTACCACACTGAACTTCCTTCTAGCTTTGAGCTGTACACGCTTCAGACATCAGAAGACACTGGGTTTTTTGTTCTGTTGAACTAATAATACAAAAATGTCCATCCAATTTTTCAATATTTTCATATGTTGTGCAGGGAAGCACTACTCCAATCAAAAATTCAGTAGGCAATGAAGAATCTTATAATGTTTAATCCAAATCTTTAATCTCTAGAGGAGTTACTTAAAAATCACCCCACATAAAAGAAGCAACTTTGTGCATTACTGTTTGCAGAATAAGTTTTCTGAAATAAAAATCTGATGTCCAAGCTTCTTGCTCTTACTGTCCGCATAGTACACAGACGTAGCTTAGTGCTGCTCTGCATTAATTGTTTTCCAAGAGGTTGATTAAAAACCAAGAGCTTGTAATCCTGTCAGGGAAACAAGAGGCTCAGGAGAGTCTCAGCAACAGTCCAGGAGTTGACTGTTACAGATAGGATGCTAATATATACAAGATAGATTGTATCTCCATTTCCAGCTGACAGCAGTGGGTTATGCAGCAGCTGGAGGGCAGGATCAGAACTCTCCCTTCCAGCAGCAAAGAGGATGAAAGAAGATTGCCTTCTGTCATCCTAATTCTTTTGGGTTTTGATTTTTACCTTCAACATATTCAGAAATAATACTCTTGAGAAAAACAGATGGGGCTGAAATTCACTGATATGAAACTAAGACAGTATTTATTGTAGCATCATTATCCCAGGCCACAGCTAACTCACCTGTCGCAGTGTGTAAGACTGCCTTACCACGCAGTCCAGGGACCAGTAACGGTGTGTCCTGGTTTCAACTGGGATAGAGTTAATTTTCTTCCTACTAACTTGTATAGTGCTGTGTTTTGGATTTAGAGTGAAAATACTGTTGATAATACAGTGATATTTTAGTTGTTGCTAAGTAGACAAGGACTGTTCAGCTTCCCACAGGGTGTCAGATGCACAAGAAGCTGGGAGGGGGCACAGCCAGGACAGCTGACCCCAACTGGCCAATGGGATATTCTGTACTATTTGATGTCATGCTCAGTGTGTATTTTAGGGGAAACTGGTTGAGGGAACCACTGCTTGGGGATGGGCTGAGCATCGATCACTGGGTGGTGAGCAACTGCACCGTGCATCACTCGTTTTGTATATTCTTTTATCATTATTATTATTATGATTATTGCTGTCATTGTTTTATCTTTCTTTGCTGTCCTATTAATCTCTCTTTATCTCAACCTTTTTTTTTTTTTTCCATTCTCCCTCCCATCCCACCAAAGGGGCCACGGGAGCAAGCGGCTGCGTGGTCCTTCTTCGCCAGCTGGGGTTAAACCACAACAGGGTATCAAAGAACAAAAAGGGAAAGCACAGTCGGTACATTTGGGGAGACTGAACTGGTAAGAACTCCCAGGACTGGAACTTATACCAGCCAGGGAGTCTGAACCACCAAACTCCAGCCTGCCAGTGAACTGGTATTTAATTTCACTGAATATCCCATGCTGACCACACACACACAGGCTCTGAACATGCAGTAACATAGTATATTGGCTTAGCTAACAAGCCTTTAAAATCTCAAGGGAGAATCTTTTGACAGAGTCAACTGTGCCTCGGAGAAGGCCTGGTACAGCACTGTGCGCTAAGTGCCTTATAACTGGCTGTGGTTTTTGTGCATTTTTATACCAATATGCAGAATCATAGAATCATTTCAGTTGGAAGAGACCCTCAGGTTCATCAAGTCCAACCATAACCTAACTCTAGCACCAAAGTATGTCCCTAAGAACCTCGCCTAAATGCCTTTTAAACACCTCCAGGGATGGTGACTCCACCACTTCCCTTGCCAGCCTGTTCCAATGCCTGACAACCTTTTCCATGAAGAATTTTTTCCTAATACCCAATCTAAACCTCCCCTGGCACAACTTAAGGTCATTTCCTCTCATCCTGTCACTTGCCACCTGGGAGAAGAGACCAACACCCTCCATGCTACAACCTCCTTTCAGGTAGTTGTAGAGAGCGATAAGGTCTCCTCAGCCTGCAATGTTCTAATTATTCTCCATATTGTAGTATAGGTTTGTGTAGGTAATGATAATGTAACTCAATCTTTATGAAACAGGATAAAGAGAAAAGGTACGGAAATAGTTTTAAAATATCACAGTCTCTACTAAGGGTTATGCCCATTCGCAAGATCTCATGTGACTTCAGTCATGCAACAAGTGAGGAAGCAGAAGATCTTAAACTCCGAAGTTGAAAAGTATAGTTTAGATGTCACAATTTAGAACATTCACACAAAATACAGATATCAATGAGTTAAAATTACTTGATTCTCATTTGAGGTTCATGAGTAAAGTTTATGTAAAGGAGCAGAACTACCTGTGACCTCAGTGTTTCTTCTAAACTAATCCAAGATACACTATTCCATTTTAAAAAAAAGGGGGGGGGGGCGGGGAAAGGACAACCATTACCTGTTAGTATTCTACTTCCCTGTCTCCTTCCAATCTACTACAATTTATATTAGTATGACATTTTACTTTTTTTTTTTTTTTTTTAAATCAAATAATAACTCATAGCTGGCAGTGCACAACTGTAAATGGATATAATGTACCAGGAATTGTTATGGCTCAAATCACTCTCTCAGTGCCAATAGGACAATTTTGTCATATGCTCTTATATCAAACGAAAACTCTCGGCTAGCCTCCATCCCCCTTTTCAAGCAGATAAACAAATTGCTGGGTTCTGTTCTGTTCATTTATTTGAAAATATGATATTTGGTATTTAGTTTTAGAGTTTCAGATAAAGTGATTATTTGGGGTTTTATGCTTGAGAAAGGCAGAATCGTTTGACAGGCTTCATGCACTTGTGGCCTTGAAACAACCAAATGTTTTACATACAGCTACCGCACTAACGTTGGATTAGTATTTGTTTTTATTTGCAATTATACTACTACTGCATCCCATATACACATGGAAAACTCAGCCCTGGTGTCAAAAAATATTTTTGTAGGCAGATCTAAAAGACACGCACAGTGCACATCAGTTGTCAGTAGCAATGCAACGCTGCCACAATTCTGCTGCTCTTTTTCACACTGTGCTCTCTCTCAATGCCTCTGCTAAACCTAATTGAATGTGTCCTGATTTAATTTAATCTGGGTTGCCCTCTATCAGTAACTTACTTCACCGCTCAGCCTCTCTATTGATCTAAAGGCCTAGATACACAACTGATTTTATACCAGCAGATAAGCTGTAATGCTGGTTTGAGAGGTCAGGTGTTCCAGCCCTGACTAGAATAAAGTGTGAGATGGCAGAGGGAGGTTTTCCACAGGAGACAGATTTTGAGTTTTCCAAATTCTTAGCATTTTGGAAAAATTGGACACGTAGACAGATAAGGACAAAATCTTCTATGCATACAAGCTGGGTGTGTCTAAACATGAATGCCCTCTGGATTTAAGTGAGCAGTGATACTGCATTTGCAAACTGAGATAATTACAGAACAAAAGTTAGACACACACTTTTCCATTCCATGTAGAGCTGAAAGGAGGTGAATCACTCCACTAATAAAACAAAAATCTAACTGTTCAAAATGCTTTTATTTTCTGAAAATATATTACTCATTTTCACAAAAAGAAAGGTAATACAGTCTAGAACTTCCTTTACCAAGGAATTTACAAATTATAAAAAACCATGGGGCTTTTTTCTTGTGAAATCAACATATACTTTTTTCTGTAATGTATTCACCAAATCAGTCTCCATCTCAGCTACTTTCTTAACCAGTGTTTTGAGATTTGGAGTTTCTTTTCCAGGTTACAGTGTAAGAAAAAAACTAAATAAAATACCACTAATACATATTTTTTGTCATATTTGTTATTTAGCCAGTGGTGTGCAGCTTCCTATTGCCAATATAAGAAATGTTTACTGTATTTCAATGTTAATGAATGTTTCAGGCTAGTATAACTGTTTAATATAGTCCTACAGTATATATCAATTTCAAGAGAAGACCACAGATGTGTCTGTTTAAACATACAACTTTAAATGAATCAGAAGCAAACAACAACAAAAATCCCCTAAATTCAAGTGCAGCTGTCTCAGTGAACTTTTTAACCAGCAAATCAATAGAGAGCTGCAGGGGACACAGCAATTGAAGAACAGCAGCTGACAGGTCAGTCAATTAAGTAGCGACAGTGAGTAGAAGAGGACGAAAGCAGGTACCCTTTCCATGCTTAAGCTCAGTGTAATGATGTTGAGAAACACTGTCCCTGGTAAAGTTTTTACAATCACACAAAAAATTGTGGTTCATCTCCCCCTCCAAAATTCCCAGAGTACACTTACTGTTGGAAATCTTAAAATGATGGCCTGCCTGTCGCCACTTCAGAAAAACAACAGGCCCAGACAGACACTAAGAGACCATAATATTGGAGACTAATTTAGTATGCACCTGAGTGAAGTCCTGACATTTAATAGCACATCTGGTGAGCCAAAGAGAATACTAAAGTATTGACCTTTACATTTAAATCTTCAGCATAAAGACAGGATCTGGCCTTTATGATAAATTTCTAAATTACACCTCTACTCCTAATTTCTTCCCTGCATGTCTCTTTGTTTATTACTTAATTGTTTAACTTTTGCCCTGTACAACCACTTCATAATCATGTATAGTCAGCTGAATTAACTGGAAATACACAGATACAAACAGTTAAGTAGGCAGGAACAGTTGTTTTTGAGGATTTACTAGTCTCCTTATTATGAAACTGTCTACAAAATTAGGATACAACTTGAAAGAAATAAATGAAGTCAGAATGTACTAAAAACATTTGCATAGTGAAGGAATTAAAAAAAAATAGTCACGCAGGTCTGGTAAGAAAGGAGAGATGGTGTAAGAAAACAGCTTATTGGGTATTTTTCTTTGTTGGTTGTTTTGTTTTGGGTTTTTGGGGGAACTCAGGTCAGAAAAGAGGAGAAAACTAGCAGACTGTTTTGGATGACTGTGCCAGACACCCAGAGCAATCAGTGGACATTGAAAAGCAATGAATAATGAAGGGTGAGCAGGGCCTCAAGAGGCCCAGAATTAAGGGAGGACACAGGAGGGTTGTGCAATGGGAACCAAAGATGGCTGAGGTGGAGAGATGGACCGCAGAGCTGGTGAAATAAGCTCCAAGAGATCACAGGGTCATAGAATTATTTTGGTTGGAAAAGACCTTTAAGATCAAGCCCAACCGTTAACACTGTCAAATCCGCCTCTAAACTATGTCCCTAGGAACCTAAGATGTGGCTTTGAGGAGTCCATCAAGACCGAGAACTTCAATAAACTACTGAAATTGTATAATACTTTACTGACAGCACACATTAATCACATCGTTCTGAAAAAGGACAGGCATATGTTCCAGATGTGGGGAAATTACAACTTAAGTGAAGTATATTGTACAGAGGGTTATAATTATTATTATTTAAACTCCAAGTTTAGAATTAGAAGTTCTCTGATGAGTCTTCAGCACAACCTTCTCAAACATCATATATTGAAAACTCATTATTTTCTTGTTTTTCTCCTGCATTTGCCAACATTAAATTTAGCAGATTTAGCAGATTACATCTTTACCCCACTTCCCAAAGTTCACCTTCTCCTCTTCATTGACTTCAGAACTGCTAACACCTTAGATACTTGCCGAGAACCCTTCCTGATGCTGCCAGGGAATATAGAAAGAAAACATGAAAAGTGCAGTTGTTTCTTCTGAACCTGCATTCTCACGTCCATCCAGTTTTAAAAATCCCATCATTATACAAAAGGTCAGAAACTGCCACTGGCAAAGACTGTAACTGGTGACTTGTCTTACTGTAATGTTAGTGCTCCATCTACTACCATGACAAATTATCTATCAGTGCTTGCTAATATTAAAATTAATACATTTAAACAAATGTCTTTTTCTTAATAATATGGAAGATTAAAAAATCCACCTATTGTATATGTTCCTAATTTTTCATGTTACCTGCATGTTTTATTGTTCTGTTCTTACTAAAACTAGGATCATAACGTATTCACACTTGTATAAAACAACACGAGAATGATCCAAGAATATCTACCCTTGAATTCAACTGCCATTGAAAAAAATAAATCTCCTCCTTTCCTGAGGAGAAAATGAGGAAAATAAGCTAAAATTTAGGACCTGTTTAAAATACTATAATATCAAACTTGAACATGTCTACAATGCAATATTATGAATATAGACAGAAGGTTGATGGAAAATAATAGTGATGTGGGAAATGTACATTACTGAAAATGTTACTATTCTAAGAAACTGCTCTGAAAGTACAGCTTTTTATATTTTCGTTGTACTGGTGCACCCTTCTTTCCCCTCAATTCATTATTATTGTAACCAATCCTAGGTACACTGGAATTTGTTTATAGTTAATTGAAAATAAGCAGAAGTCCAGAATGTTTCACACCACTTTCATGTGGTTTTAGTGTATAAATCACATCACAGGAGATAGTTCCATCTCTCCTCCACTCACTTCTGTGCTGTTTTCTGAACATGTAAGTACTATATGCCATGGAACGTGCCATGTTACACTTCAAAGTTCAAGAGTTTCCACCGTAGTCTACTACTTCTTTTACAAAATTACTTGTAAAGACATGAAGAACACCCACACTTTGCTAAACTTTATTCATATGAGAAGTAAATAAGATGGGTCCCATCAGGGACAACACATTTGAACAGTACGCAGACTTTATTTCAGCATGTTATTCATAATTTATATTTAACATCCTCCTCTGAGGGGAAAAAAAAGTTATCATAACTAAAGGCCAGAAGTGAAATAATCTGTGGCTCAATCAATAAATACAATAAAGGATTTACTGACTGACATCTGGGGAAAGGTAGCTTTAGTGCTATAACTGACATGTTGATGGCAGATTTACTAGCTGTGCAGGATTACAATAAATTTGACTTCAGCTCTGGGCAAATCATATTAAGAAATACTGCCATGTCAAAGAATTTCTCAGAGATGTCGCTGTTGTATAATGGCATGTCACCTGAGAACATTATATTCTCTAGTGACCTATTCCTCATCCAGATGAGGAAAGAGCCTGATTAGTATTTTTTATTTAAAAGTGCCACAGCACTGAAAAATGTCTTGATCCTCTCATATCAGACAATAGTAACTACAGAATTCCGCTTTTTTTTTTTTTTAAGTTTAATACATAATTCTGGAATATATTACTCATGTAACACAATGCTGTGTTACGTGAAAGAGGCAGGGAATTACTTGCCTCTTTGGGATCCCAAGACAAAGTTACTTCAGTATCTTCATAACCTCCTTGACTTCTCATCTTTATATGGCAAAGATGATCTTGAATACTGATTAACTAAATGCAAATCTTGATAATCATCAAATCTAAAAACTTAAAAGGAAAAAAATCAGCTGATATAAATCACTTCAGTTTCAGCAAAAGCTACGGTTTTATTTCAACCAATTCCAGGCGGATGTTAATTCTCTGTTTTTTAGCTAGAATATTAACAATCTAAAATGCCACTTCTGCAAAGCTTATGCATATATAATTTTATGAGAACTCTTCTTGAAGTTAATGGACGTTCATTTGAATTTATATACACAGGCACAAAAGTGTTCAGAAGATCAGTGTCTTAAGGCCAGAAATAACAATAATTATTGATGAATGGAAACAGTAAGCCAGTATAGTAACATTTTGTGGCTACTATCATCATTATTTATGAATATGCGTGTTAATTTCTTAATAAAAACAATTAATTCTCTGCTGTCCCTCTCCCTCAAGGTTTAATTATCTGTGGCACTGACCACAATGAATACGTTCAGTAAATGTTCTGTTGTGGTAAAATATATGCCTACAACAAGTCAAATGTCATTCTTCAGAAAGTCAGTTTTACAGGGAATAAGCATAACTGAAAAAGCAATACATTTCTAGAAGCTAGAAAAACATGTATTAGAATCTTAAAGTAAATAAAATCCAAACAAAAAATTGTGAAGCCTGGAGATAAACCTGAATTACTGTAAGGGCAGATTAATGACGACTGCCACTGACTTCTCAGCTGACATAATCAAAAGATTAGATGCTTTTGCAGATTTTGCAATTGAAGACAAAGTTCAGGATTGATCCTCCTTCATATCAGGTCTAAACCTTGTGTTCAGAATTTAATACTTAATCCACATACCATGCCTTTTCACTGAATACTAATGAAATTAGGTATGTATTTCAAACAAGTTTTGAAGTGCTTCCCTAACTGCAGGTGGATTGAAGAAAATGTTTATTCATTTTTCTGAAATGGATCTTGCACTAATTTAGCTCTACAGAGCTACTCTCTCGGCTATGTGACTACTCAGTGTAGCAAAGTGCTTACTCGTCAACATTAATATCTCCGTTGCTCAGGATCTACAATGCCATAGCAATATTTACACAACAGCAAAAGATAAGACATTATTAAGAACCCTATATATAATTAATTTACCTTCAGATTTCAGGAACTAAAGTGATATGCTCTACAACTACTACTACTACTTAACTGTTAGGATAGTGTAACAACTGATTTTAGACTATGGAAATTTCATTGTAAATTTAGTTTGAAAAACATTTCTGGTCAAGAGCTGGTAAGAATGTCTCATCTTGCGATTTGCCCACAGTGTACAGCATCTGCAGTTTACATAACAGGTGATTTCACAGAACTCCGTAAAAACTCTACCAGAAGTGCTATGAGGACCAAATCAAGCACTGAATAAACTGCAGAGAATAAACACCTCTGCAGAACCACAATACAGTCAGAGCTGGTAAAATGGAATCAAAACTTAGGCTGAAAAAAACTTTAAAATGTATTTATTTATTTATTTACTTCTGCAATCTGGATCACAACATCTTCACTTGGCCTTGGTATTTTATTTCTTGTTGAGATCTAAAATCAAAAAGCCCTCTTTTTGTTACAGTTCAGATACAGAGAAGAAATTCCATTGATTGCAACAGTATTTAGCTACTTCTTTGAGCTGGAGGCACAGTGTAATTAATGAAGTTCTAGTGATGCAGATCTAAATCCTGTTCATGTTTGAATTTAACACGTTAATTAAAATTAGATTAAAATCTAACTGTAAAAAAAAAAAAAATAAAAATTCCAGTTTGCTTTAAATTTTCATAGAACCAGAGCTCAAATCGCAACAAAAATTCATATAGAATTCAAATACAGAGTTTTTCACTTCATCAAAGGTAAAGTTAAAATAATAAGAGACTGCACTCTTTCCTCTCTGGCTGTATTGCTTCTTACTAAAGCTGTATGTGAGACCCTACAGGCTTGTCTTTTAACCTACACACCAGAACTACAGAGGAAACTTCCTGCCTGTTTTTTATATGGTAATTTATAAAATACGTTATACATGACTTTAAAGCATGTGTATATTTTATATTTAAAGTTGCTTAGCTTGTTAGCTTCCTACATTTTCATGTCTGATTTATGACAAGGACCTTTGATGTGGTCCAAACAACAGACTTTCTTCAAAGCACATGCTCAAATTCTGATCATCACTATATTTTTAATGAGTACTGCATGAACTGGAAGGAGTTGATATCAGACACACTCTCTGGGTTTTCATACTAATAATCTCTTTCTTATTCTTTAAAGTCTACGAGAAGTTATAAAAACCCCAAACTGCACAGGGCTTCATCCACTAGGAAAATTATTATATTCTACTGTTTCCTCCTCTCAGAACAACACATTCTGACACTACCTTCGATCTTTGCTACAGACTAGCCCAATTACTTTCCAAAGCTTTTGTTAGCTTATCCTCTCCTGCTGTTAATAATTCAGTATGAACGTGATCCCCATCTGAACCTTTGTTTTTTCACAACAGTTTGACTTCCTCTTCAATCTCTTCAAAACTGTTCCTTAAACAAATAATTCAGCTGTCTGTAAAATGGTTGCCTGTAGTTCAGTTTTATATTTGTCTCTTTAATAACATAAGTTAATATTCATGCTATTTTAATCACATTGACAATTTTAAGTTATTAGTTTCAGTGCTGATCAGGATTTCCCCCCCCCCCCGGATTCTAACAGATTTTCCATTAAGGTACCATTCTGGTAATTTTAATAAATGAAAATGCATTTTAAATGAACATAGTCAAGTGTAATGGGAAAAGAACGCTCTCACTCATGAATTATTTTTTCTGTAGAAGACAAACGTCGAGATATATGTTGCATGTTTGTGTATGTGGCTGAGTCAGATTCCTTCTAATTAAGCCATTTTTCTAGGTGACAAGTGTCAAAGACATCCTAGAAACCCATGAATATTAAAGTGCTGTTCACTGGCACATTTGGCATTTTGAAGCTGGGCAAATAGAAGTCATGAAATATGAAAGGAGTGCCCCATGTCATTTTGTAGAAAATGTTGCCATTAAGATGATGTATGGGAAAATTCACACCTTCATCTTCTGGGAGTACTATACTATATTTTCTGTATTACTTTGCTTCAAAAGCATTACTAGCGGCTGACATTCTTCCTTTTTTGGTTGAAAGAAATTTATGAAACATATTACAGTCGAGATTTTAAATGCCTGTTAATATTGATATATATACTTATCTGAAACAAGTGCATGTTTTTATTTATTATGAAATACTCTTCTGAGAAAGCACATTCTAATGCAGCTCTTTTTTCATATCTACTAACAGCAACAAAACAGCAACAAAACAGCAACAAAAAGTTATTGGATTAGTTATGAAAAAAATCTACAATTTTTTTACAATTAAAATCCACCACAGAATCCAACAATAGGAAGGGAATTTTTTTACTTTAAAGTTCAGACTCAACTTTATCTATGTTTTGTTTCTCCAACTTGTTATGAGCAAAATTCTCAGAAAATTTAAGATCGCATCATACAACATACTTCCTGTTGGCCAACCAGCAAAGTGTTTCAGAAATACAAGACCTTTCCCCAAATTTTAAGGATATAAAAATCATAAGAATCAAGCCTGCCTGGGTTGGCTGTTCCAAAACATCTCAGACCTTGCCACCAAGGGCCTGAGAGAAGACTTCAATATACCATCTCTAATCTTTGTCGCCATCTTTCTGCTACTATTCATTATTTTCAATAACTTCATCATTTATTCTCCCCTCCAAACTAACACTGTCATATACAAGTAAGAGCAGAGCTGCAACTCAGAGTAATTTGAAAATATGAAAGGAGAAACATATCTTTGATGAGCAGGTCAAGAAGAAATGGCCTCACGCTGCTGCAAGAGGCATGATTAGCGAAAAAAATGTTCTAACGAAGCTCTGGAATAGACTACATGTTGTTGCAAGCTCAGTAGTTAAGCAGTGAACTTCAGTGTACTTGGACTCCTTACGAAGAGGGGCTACTAAGCTAATACTGTATGAGAAACTAAGGTTCACTAATGTTCCTTTGTTTTTTTCCCTCAGCAAACCAGCATTTTCATTTTTTCATCCAACACTGTGTAGTGTCCTCATTAAATAATAGGATTCACAGGAAGCCTGTAACAACTGTAAAAACTAAAATATCAAACAATTGCTAAAATCTAACTTAAAACACTATAGATGCATAAAATAATTATCATCTCTTTTCAATGTATGTATTGTAATATGTGTCATTTCAGTCCTTTTTCTAGGTCCAAATAAATTTATTTTCCTGATTCTTCTCAGAGGAAGGTACGGAATAACTTAAATCATGTTTATCCAGAATAGGGTTTAGTAGCTTATCTGGCCAATGCTTAATTAGGCTTTCAGATTAAAAAAAAAAAAAAAAAAAATCTAAAGTTATTATATTAAATGTAAGTATCTGTTTACAGCACCTTACATATAAATTATCAACTTGAAAAGAAAGAAAAATGAGATAGCTGCTTCTTCCAGGAAAAAAACAAATCAAAACAAAAACCAAACACCACCAATATTTGCTTTCCTTTGTAGCAGTATCCCAGAGAAAAGAGCTTCAATTTCACACTGACAAAGTGAAAAGAAACTTCCTAAGCTACCCAAATACTGAGAGTGAAGATAATTTCGAAAAAGGAACTGAACATGTGTGAGCCACTGCAACGTTTTTGAACTCGAGCCCTACTCTGACAGAAAGAAGCAAAGCATAACTCTGCCCTACCAGCTGCTGTACTGCTAAGTACTATTAGTATTTTAATACTCTTTATTCAAAGATATTTCCAAAGACGAAACACACATTCTCACTTGCAATCCACGTATTGATCCAAGCATTAAATTTCAGACAGCCAAATAAAGCTGGTAATGTTGGCACAAAAATTCTCTAAACTTAATTTGCCGTTTTACAAGAGTAGACCTTGGTCATATCTTTCTCTGCAAGGTCATATCATTGGTGCATCCTTGTATGCAAATCGCCTGTGAGTAGTTATACAATTAATTGTTTTGCTCATACAATAAGTTTAAAACATTTCTGATGTGACACTCAAAAAAAGTACACAAAAAATATGTTTTGGGAAACATTTGCATCCATAACCTGATAACAAGGACTGACTAACAAAAATGCCATCTAATTGTGGAACTGATGACATTCAACCAATGAAGTACAAAGACTAGATAGGAATACCATAAATACAAAATATAAACAAACATATTTATTTATATTTTCCTCTACATGTTAATTTAAAACTCTCAGCCTTAGGCCAACTGAGCATATTCGATGGGTGCACAAAGAAAAGATGTAGTTAGCACTTGTACTCATTTACCTTCTGACTCTTCAAACTCTAAGAAACAGAAAGACTAACAGTAGCAACAGTCGTGATGGCTGTGTCACCATTTCTCCACACTTAACCTGGATGAATCAATTCATCTCTGTGGTACCATCCCATTTGGGAACTTTCTGAAGGAACCTGCCTTCCCTTTGCTGCACAACTACTTATACTGAGCCTAATTCTGAAGAACCTGAGGCTGAAAAGCAAATATGCATCTTCAGACATCCACAAAACAAGCTATAATTTCATAGGAAACCCTGTTAGTCAATCTCACATGGTAGTGTCCCATTCCAAATAGCCATGGACACTGGATGCACCAACTGGGAATCTCCAGTAAAAGGAATTCTGGAAATTTACTGGAAATTCCTAATTGGTGCATCTTAGTACAGCATCCAACATATTAATGTATACCTTTCCCAGACAAATCCCACCCATCTGCTCAGCCACTTGGGCATGGCTCATGAAGCGGTCATACTTCAACCTGTCTGAGAACTTCTTCAATATATATATTTATCTGTCACTTAAATGATTTATTTATTAAAACTGCTTATTGTACTTTTTTTTTTTTCTTCTGGCCTTGGTTCAACTAATTAAACCCAACAGAAAGGGAGTGATGAGCTTTGGGGGAAAGTAATATTACTATTCAATTTTCACTTTGTTTTAAAGAAGTATTTTTAGTATTGTCATCTGAGCCTAAAACCCCAAATTCCTGGCACGTCTGTGAGCTATAAATCAATACATCACTTCACCAGGAATGAGGATTTAATTAAGATAAAAAGGCAAACAAGTATTTGTTTCTTTATCTAAGAGCTAGCCCCTAGGAGTTTGTGATGACATCCTCTATGCTTCCAAAAATACATAGAAATAGAACAGAGAGCTGCTTAAATATGCAGGGAGATATAAGATGACATAGCTTGCATGCATTGGAATAAAGGACCCTGAAGATACCTTTGTGAATAAAGACTCAAGTATTTAGCAGCTGGTTTGTCAAATCCTTATTCCTTAAATACTTCATTGATTTTAAGCTGACTTACTCTAAAAGCACAAAGTTACAGGCCTACTGTAAATGCAGACAGGAAAAACACCCATTTTTCTGTAGTCTGTACCAAATGACTCCTACCCTTTTGGCTTGATAAAATGATCTGCAATAAATACTTCTCATGTTCCTATATCTTTAATAATTCACTTTGAAAAGCCAACAATAGCTGTAGGCACAGTATATTATGATTAATGGCAGACGCAGTGGCCTTTGTGTAACAAAGCTCTACTGGTTCTAGAAGTTTTCAAGGTCACAACTTCATCCAGAAAAGTTCTACTTATAAATATTCTTTAAATATTACCAAATTTTCATGCCAAGTAGATGTGTATTATCTCACATGAAGGACAATACAGAAGTTTATCATGAAGCTTCAGATTAATAAAATTCACATGACCTTCAAGGCAAAAGGCAGTGGTAAAGTTTTTGTCATTATATGGTGGAAGTACAAACCACAACTCAGATAATTTTGCCACTTCATCATTGTTTCACTACACTAATGATCTCCACATTATGCTGAAGCTACATAAACTACCTTTAGCATGGTCTGTTAAGAAAATGAAATACTGATTAAAAAAAAAATCACACTGTGAAATGTCAGTTTAAAGAAAGTCTTATTTTCTATGCTGCCTTTACAAATAGCTGTACCAGAAGAGAATGACAGCTCTTGATGCGAAAGTTTTGCTCTTAGCCTTTATAACACCTGAGAGATTTATCACTGAGCAATTGCCACCACTTCCGTACTGAAACATTCATCATGCAGTGTGAAAGATAATTATCACCAAACTTTCCACTAGAAATATATGTTCCTGGTTCTTTATGTTCCTATATTATTCTTAATAGCCATTGCCATACATTAAAACAATTTACTACACTTAACAGGATGTCTTCACCATCTTAAAGAAGACAATAAAATTTCATACAATATTACATATCTCACAGAGAGCATATGCTAAAATACTTCACAAAATCAAAGTTTATAGCAGTGGTAAAACGAATATAAAGAAAAGTAGACCATATAACAGATAAAAACATTTCTATAGTAAGATGATGAATAAAAATATGAATACACATAAATAGCTAAAGTTTAAGCTTAAAACAGAATGAAAACTGTTCCAAATAAAAGGAGCTTCATGCAGACTCCATTAGAAGTGATGGAAAATGTTAGTGAGTGAGGAAATGGTATAGAAAATTACTAAAATTTTAAGTAGTCTTACTTCCAAAGAACAATGTTCTGTTAAGCTTTGGCTCCCAGAATCACACAATTGTATGAAAACGGTACCTTAGATTTAGCTAAATATATCTATCTACAGTTTCTTGAAGGGGGGATGGGGGGGGGGGGGCAGAAAAAAAGGCACAAAATTGTGATCCATGGAAACATAAAAAGCCTAAAAGTTTTAAAACCAACCATGTAGTTGGACACCAGCTCAAGAAACAGTGAGAAAAGGATGCTCAGAGTCACATAGAACAAGTTGCAAACAACAAAAAATAATGCAAATTTAAGTAACTTGCAGACAATAGAGGATTTACAGCTGTATTTGGAATTACTAAACTCTTTTGGGAAAACAAACAAACAAACAAAACCCAAACAGATTTGCGTGACATTTTGAGCAGTATAATACACAAACTGCCTCAGAATAGGAGGGGTTAGGGCAGGAAATGGGGCAGATGCAGGATTGCCTGTGCGGGTAGTGCAAATTCTACACTAGCTGGTACTTATGGAGGGACAGCACTATGCTAGTTTGCCAAATAAATCTTTGTCTATTTAGTTTATGGTTACTAAAGAAACCCACAGAAACCTCTGCTTAGAAAAAAGTATTAGTAAATCGGCAATATTTTTGTCAGTACATCTATGACACGCATCCACATGAAATTTGTTTTCTTCCAATGATTAAAAAACTTATTACTATGTATTGCTTGCAGTACTGTTATGGGTCTAGATGATGGAGAAACTCACCAAGATTATTCATCATCAGGAGAACTGATAAGTTAATTGCAGTCTTTAGTGCTATTGATGTCTCTGCCAGGAGAACTTACGCTGATTTTCTGTTTTTTTTTTTTTTTTAGGAATTCTGTGCACAAGAGTTAACATAAAACTAACAGACAAAAAACATAAAACTCTTCAAAAATAGTGCCTGTAAAAATATATTTACAATCAAATAAAAAGAAAGAAACAAGTGGAAAACTACCATTATAAAAATCAAACACAACACTGTAAAAAGATATTTTTAATCAAGTGTAACAGAACCAGATGCTTGTTTAAGCACCTCAAGATACACAAGATTGAGACAAACAAGCAAACAAACATTTGAAGCACTGGAAACTAAGACAGAATTAAAAAGTTGAAAATTATAAAAGAAAAACTGATTTTGTACTCTTACAGTGAGATTACTGAAGGGCAACGAAGCTGCCAAAGAGTCTGGAGCACAAGTCTTGGAGGAGCAGCTGAGGGAACTGGGGCTGGAGAAAAGGAGGCTGAGGGGAGACCTTATTGCTGTCTACAGCTACCTGAAAGGAGGTTGTAGCATGGAGGCGGTTGGTCTCTTCTCCCAAGTAACAAGTGACAGGATGAGAGGAAATGGTCTCAAGTTGCACCAGGGGAAGTTTAGATTGGGTATTAGGAAAAATTCTTCACAAAAAGGGTTGTCAGGTATTGGAACAGGCTGCCCGGGAAAGTGGTGGAGTCACCATCCCTGGAGGTGTTTAGAAGATGTATAAATGAGTTGCTTAGGGACATGGTTTAGTGGTGGACATGGCAGTGCTAGGTTAAGTGGTAGGACTCAATGATCTTAAAGGTCTTTTCCAACCGAAACCATTCTACGATTATGTTTAAATTTCAGATTTTAGTCACAGTTAAAACGTGGAATCACAAAATCACAACATTCAGAGGCAGGAAAAAAAAAAAAGTGAAGGGGATAAATGCACATTTTAAAGCAGTATAAATAAACTCCAGCTAGCAGAACCAAGCCTGTCTCATGATCTGGTCTAGTAAATCACAGAGTACATTATTTTGCATTAGTGTAGAAAGCTGCAGAATACAGTCCTTGTCTTATAGTTGAGTGTTATAAAATAAATTGTGAAGCAGCACATAATGACAGGGTGCAATATAAAGGTCTACAAGTGAAATAAAAATGGACATATAACAGCTGACTATGATTGCTTAAGAGAAACAAGGCGTCTAAAAGTGTTCAAGGGTGAGCATATCCAGAAGACATATTGATAGACAAGAGGATGTAAAATGTTCCAAAGCACATGACAACCAATTTAATCACATTTCAAGTATATTTTAGTACATTAAAATGACATATACTATGGGCAATATTTAGGTAGGACATCAAATCATAATATCAACTACCCTGAAGTATGAAATCTATCATGGCATAGATACATTATATACTCTGTAGGACAACTACTGCGTGCACTGTGTATGTACATACAGGGACTGTTTATAATGCAGATCTTCACAAAAATTTTACACCCCTATGGACTTTTGTTTTTAAAAAGTACTCATTAGCTCTCTGGCTGCATATTCTGACATCTATTGTACTTGATATACAACTGCAATGTGAGAAAGGAGAACTCTGAATGTTAAGCTTGCTTTCGTAGACTGAAGGATGGAGGCCTCTAGTCCCCAAAGACTCATTTGGTAATATTTTAATTTGTTCACAGTAAATATTTAATGTGACCTTCCCTACGTGAGTTACTAAGATACCACATCATGCATGTTCTCCATTTTTAAAAGTCCAAACTAAAAAGTCAGTTTAATGAATAACTTAATATTAAAAAAGTACCTAACACTGCTCAAATTATTTATCATCTAGCATAAGTCCTCACAGATACCAGTTGGTGCTTTCAGAGCTTTGTAAAACAGTTCAAGCCTGTTTTCAATAAAAAGGAAAATCAGTGCTTCCTTGTGTCAGCAAAGGGAGTTGTAAAACTGACGCAGTGTAAACTGCCTTATTTCTCTTTAATACAACATGCTATGTGTGGAGTGACAGGGAGGAACAGAGTTTCTCTGTGCAGAGGAGCTGTGCATTCTGTCAGCTTCAAGAGATACAGGGGCAGATGGTGCACTGAACTTGATCGTCTATTCGTACTACTGATTCAGTGATTTTTCCAAGTAATTTAATAACTGTTACACTGGGCCCATGTAGCCCAATATCCTACTGGCGACCACTGCCAAAAGCAGAACCTTCATACTGGTTTCACTGGCATAAAAGGACACTTAAAGATGATCCTGAGCCCAAGCTTACCAAATGTTCTTTTCTTCTGCCAGACAAATGTTGATAAGCAGGGCCTATTGGAAATATTTCAGCAAATGCATACAGAGGAAGATTTTCTGAAATTTACTCAAGGGAAAAGCATAGAGACTGTTCAAAGTTTTGTAATATATTTCATAGGGGTAAACACTTATGTTAACTAGCTGCTATTAGTTTGGATGCCTCATTTCTGCTTGACGTGTTGGTGCTTGTCCTAGTGCCAAGGGACACCTAGGAAATTATTAAGATCAAGTTATCAAGTTCCCCTCTTCCCAGCCACGACAACTGGTGATAATGCTGATAACCTGCTGTTATGAGAAATTTGTACTCAGCAACAGGGAAATACTTGGTCATTGTCACAGATGCTTGAGTGTGCCAAGAGAATGCAGAGGCAGGGAGGATGGTAATTCATTCATATTAGGTCCCCCACTATCTTAATTATGTCAGCAGCAAGACAGGATTGCCAACATACTATTTTATTTTATATTCTGTATTTTTCTCCTCCATTTTCTATGCTCAAGACATGAAAGCATTCAAGGAATATTAAGTTTCAAAGTTTCCTTTTATATTCCATTTTTTTTTCAACCTTTGCTAGCACAAATATGGGGAGATGGAAGAGGAAGTTTTACAAACCTCTGCAGAAGTTTAAAAAAAGTGGTTTATTTCAAATTAAAAACCAATCAGACAAAACCACAGTAGCTGACTAAGGTATATTGCTTAAACAGTACAATATCCTATTTAAAATCAATCCTGTTACATTTTTCAAAAATCTAGATGACTGAACTGAGTCTTAACAGCATTTTGCAGAGTCAAAATCGTAATCCGGTAAAACAGAAGTTCCATACACAAGAGAGAGAACTCAGTCAAGGACTGAGGTGTCTCTTTCATATAACAAAAGGAGAAACCACAGCAGCAACAATATTTGGAACACAATTAACAAAAACTGGTAACTACCTCTCAGTGCTCTTCCTTATCAGAGGAAAAGGAAAGAAAATGGATAACAAAGACTGTAGGTGAGTAAAAGAACAGCCCTCAACAGCTAAAAATTTGAGGAGGAGCAGACAAAGGCCTGAGTGCCCTTTGCCAGAAAATACCTCTGTATTAAGGCATAAGGATAACACCACCAGTAAAAATCTTCTTAAAATAAAAGGAACACCAGCGTTCTTATCTTGTGGGAAATGTAGTTAATAAGATAATTTGATAATCTATATTTAAAACACCTAGAATAAAGGTTTCCCTAGGTCAATACTTCATTGGCATTTTAATTAAATAATTGTTTTAAATCCTAAACTGGCAAGCAAAATGATGATCTTATTGAAAGAGAATACTTAAGGTCATCAAATGACTTTTAATTAAATTGTTAATTGATTTTTCTTCAATTCTTTCAGATGATTGATGGCAGCACACTTAGTTGCTGAGTTTGTTAATTACCATCATGAGTCAATTCCATGCAGTGCACTTTGGTAGGGCTGCTCTACTATCTCCCTATTAAAAAAAAAATAAAATCATAGCTTTCCTACACCATTTAGCACTAGTGATGCACGCTTCCTGATGCAGTTCACTTTAAAAGAATTGGTAAGGGAGATCAATCATTGCCATTGGATGTAGTTTACAAAATTAATCTGCTAGTGAATCAGTAGCCCAGTCATATTTTCCGGCAAATCTTGCTCCAATTGGCTTAATAATCTTTCTTACGATTGTCAGAAAGAATGTTCATTTCATTTTTTGAAAATTATGCAAGACACGCTACCTTAAACTTCCTTTAACAGTTGGTGTCGAGATGACAATTTTTTTTGGCATGTTCTCTAGCTTCATTTACAGAGTTCTGTAATCTCCTGACAACAGACCTTCTGTGATTATGCACTGAATAAAGACCTGGAGAAATGACAGCTTGGTTTCATGCCTAACTACTGCTATCTGTCCTTAGCTTGTTGAAGGCATAATTCCTATTACCACCAGCAGTGCAAAAGTAGTGTAACTGTTTCACCTGTGAATGTAAGCTCTGGATTTAAACTTTTTACTTTAGGTTAGGATACACAATTATTACAGCTCAAAACACTCCTTGAAAAAGAAAAATAAGAAGAAAAGGAAAAGGAAAAACAGACAAAAGAAAAAATAATTAATCACTGCTTTTTTCTTAAACAAATTCTACATTCAAGAGAGTATTGCTAGCAAGATCTGAGCTTCCATGAAGCCTATCTAAACAGTTTACCAGCAGTAGTCTTTCTCATATTTATAAATTCTTTTTTGAAAAAATAAATAAATAAAAGAAAAATGACTAGTCGAAGGTTTTCTGAAACAGCTGTCTCAGCAAATCTCACTATCTCAGGAAAAGAAACATCATTTCCCCACCTCATCACCATCAGGGATGGTAGAGCATCACAATTTGTATTTTTGACCTACACTAATAGAAAATTTGCAGAGAGTGCATGGAGAGCAGCATGTCTAGACTACCACCTTTCTGGTAATGTGTTTTACCACGAAATACTCAAGAGTCTAATAAAAATTGCGGGACCGCTTTTATTATCCTACTTGTAATTAATGTGCCAGGAATAAATCTTTCCCCCTCACCATCATGCAGGAAACACTATATTGTCAGAAGACATGTATCTACTAGGCTATAAATTTAAAAATATATTTTTTTAAAGTAGTGATAAATTTACATGTGAAAAACACTATGCGGACACCATTAAAACAAAATAAACAAACACATCACAAGTAAACGCATAGGAAGTTTATTTCCTGTAGAGTTCATTTTGACCACAATTACTTTCTTATTGATTTCTTTGGTGTTTTTTGCTGAAATGTAGAAAGTTTCTGTTCTCTTATCAAGTGATTATTAACACTCTGATGAAGTCCAGTGTTTTTCTGGAGTCCCCATTTGTGCAGAATCGGAGAGCAGACTTAGGAATAGAGAAGTATGTATCTAGTAATTTTTTTTCCAGTTCATCCACTATGTTTGAGGAGAAGAATGGTTAGTTAGTACCTGTCTCTACTTTGGACTTAATTTGTATATTAAGGTTTGCTAAACCAAATTGCTTGAATGAGTTGGAGTTTTAAACGAGGAATTCCATGTGCAGCAGGTATAATTTTAGATTTTTTTTAATAAATAGAAGTGTTTACTGTTGTTCCAGCAAATCCAGGAAATTCTTAAATCAGGAAAGAATTGATCAAAAAGAACAGTTGTGGAAAAGATGAAAAATGAGAAGATTCAGGGTAGTAACTAATGCAAGCAAAAGAGTTTGTTCGTTTTGAACTTTAACCTGAACACAGATATCTGCACAGCTTTATTACTTCATCAAAACAAGAAAGGAGAAGAACTGGAAAACCTTGGAATTAGTTGCTGGGTGCAAACAAGCCTTCAGGAGCCAGCAGAGAGAGCATAGAGCCCATTCAAAATTTTATCTGAGAGAAAAACATCATAGGTCAAAGGAATGGGAGAAGAAGCTGAATAAGGGAAGGAGATTTAGTTTACTGGATTTAAAATTCTGACTTTATGGATTTTTTTTTTCTTCCAGTTTTAAACATATTTCATCAGCCTTCTAGTATGTCTGATTATGAAGGGGGTGGCAACTTTTCCACCAAGTAGCACTTTTTAAGAACTGAAAAAAAGCCAGCCTTTATCAAGATGACTTCAAGACATACATTTCATATTTGTGTTAGCGAACTAGGACCTCTTCCATGACTTTCTGCAGTAGTATTCCACTAACAGAGGAACTAATGGAGGACACCCAGTTTGTCTGTCTTTGATGATTTTCAGCTTTACTTTACAATGTACTGGCTTACCCTTGTTTAGCAAGATGCTGTAAATTCTTACACGGGATAGCAAAGACAGACTCCCCTCTCCCCCCCTTTTTTTTTCCTCTTTTGGGACAGGTAAGTTTGGAGGTTAGCATGGACAGGATAGCACCCATGGCCCTAGCATTTATACAAATGTATAGACTTGATTTCATTTTTTCTCTTTCCTGGTTAAACTTATAAAAAGGACAAGGCAATGCAAGCACATCACAGCTTACAGGCAGAGGTCAGGTAATCATGTAGGGCACCTAGAAACAAGGAAAATACTACATAGTGGTTGGCACAGAACATCCACAATCCTTCAGGTGGTTGTGGTTTTGTTCAGATTTTTTCCTTCCAGTTCTTTCTTTTTTCCTCTACTTGTATTGCATTACCCAAACACAAAATATAAACCCAAACATACAAAATCCTGACATCTACCACCCGAGGAGACTTTGAAGTACGAACTGTGAATTGCAGGGTTTTTTCTCAGTTTGCATTCCTGCTAAGCCAGAGGCAGCAATTAACCCTTACAAGCTGTTTTACAACATGGGCCATGTCTTCCTGTTTTATATCATGTTGTCAGCACTCAACAAATTATCCTAATAGCCATGTTTATCATCACTGCAGTGTGCAATTCAGACACACACCAAGTTTTGACCCTTCAAGTGCAACATATGACTCTGGATATTTTAAATTCTATTTATAAAATTGTATTTAATCTCAACAAGATAAGATTGAATAGATGGATTCATAAGATGAAAATCCTTATATTTTCATAACAATCAAAAGGAAATAGAAAACTATGAAGATCGCTGCAGGTGAAAGTTGAGGAAATAATGCCTGGGAAGGATGCAAATGAATTAGTGTACTTTGCCTACAGAATTAAATTTAAAAACCAGTGTCATACTCCAGGATCTTATCCCTACGCTCTCTACTTTGTCTCTCCTATTTTAATTCAATGAGTAATTTATTTGTGGTATATTATGGGACGATCATTATACAACGTATCAGTATTCCACAAGAAAAATTCGTATTTCTAGATTTTGGTGTCAATATTATTTAGGATTTTCTGTTACTGAAACACTGTCCTTGACAAAAGTATTCTTGGCTCAAAATAACTGCAAAATCAAATGCCATCTACTTCTGTTAAATGAAGGTAAAGGAAAAATACTAAGAAACTCCTTTTGCTAACTGCTCCTTGCACACCATCTATGCTAATGGACTCTGTACTCAGGTCATCTGTTCAAATTAAAGAAACTGCCTTCACAGTAAGAAATCTGCATAGATTGTCAATTGTTCTAGTTCATTACCTGTTAGCAAATGTGAAGAGCCAAAGCCAATTCTGACATCTATGTATAATGAATTCATTACAATGTCTGGCACATTTAGCTGTGGGAGAAGAAACAAAGGACAATAAAAAGGAACAAAGCAGATTAGACTTTTATTAAGAACATTTGTTGAAAGCTGGAATAAATTCTCAAAAGCATATTTCAGTCTTTTCTGAAGTCTCATTTTTTACTAGTTTATTACATAATTTGTTGTTCCAACTTTTATATATATATTTTATATATATATATATAATATTTATAGAAAAGAGGATTAAGTAATGAAATATGGGCTTATCATCAAACCAACAGTCATATAGCTTTCCATTTAACAGATCAGACTAAAGCAGGGCTTCTGATCTGCCTGGATTTCAGGAAACAACTGTGTTAGTTGAGCTTCTCCACTACAATACAGAGATACACTTTTCATATAAACTATCACAAGGAAATAAAAAAGTGTTCAAATTAGATAAAAGCTCTATTCAGGGATAATTTCTAGCGTAAGGCTGGATGTTTTTGAAATGTTTCTGTATTTACTCTCCAGATGGAATATTTTTTTAAGTATACAGCATTTTAATTACTATATTTTCAACAAACTAACATTTTAAAAAATACATAATCTCCAAAGACCATACCAATTTGAAGCGCAACTGTCAGAAAAATAAGCTTTGCCTCCCCTACAGATATACTACATGTTTGTTCTTTCTATCAAGGCTATTTAGTTGGTCATATATAAGTACATACATACGATTTATAATAAATTTCTATTATGGATCATCAAACAAGGTAGTATAGGTGAGAACTTCTTTTGAAACAATTAAAGAAAAGCATCCAAAATCCCAGACTCAGTGCAAATGATAAGGACATACCCAAAAATAGTTGCACAACAAGTTGTGTGTTGGAAACCAAGCATTTCAGTCAAAACAAGTGGGGAAATAAATAAATAAACGAATGAATGAATGAATGAACGAATGAATGAATGAATATTAGTGCATATTTTTCCATTTTCTACAGTTGCAAGAAACAGAAATTTAATCAGGTGATAAAAAGTTAACAAAATCCCTACAGAAAAACTACAGTCACTGACTAATTGATTTTCACTTTTGTTTAACTATATCATTTTGATAGGCTTTTACCCCACAGTAAAGCTAAAATGATGCTGCTGTTCTTATCATTGCAGTTGATCAATCTTCCCTGTTTCTGCGGGGAAATCCTGTAGGCCTTCTCCTTTCGGCACATCCATCAGGCAGACAAAACAAAAGGTAAACCTGGCAAACACTGCTTGCTCAAGGTAAGCATTAATCCTAATAGCTGGCTGTAATTAGGAACAAGATGTATGAACAGACAAAAAGCAATAAATAACTTTAAACCAGATATACAGTAAGATTTAAAGGCAAAGACTGCACTTGGGTTTAATCCAGTTTAGTCACTTTGCTGGTATTTCTCTCTGTAGCAGCATTTAAGTTAAAATAATTGTAGAACGATTAATATACAGAGCTTTAGTATTTTTGCTTATCAGCTGCTGAGAAATCAGCTCAGGATTTCACAACTCCAGTGCATGTTGACCCTACTCATTCACTAAGTCATCTCTGGACCTTCGAGTTCCATCCACCACCTACAAAGGTCCAGAGTAACACCTGAAATTCCTGTTTGGGAATCCTGCTGACCATGCCGAGTTCCTCTCTTTACCCTTCCTTTCCAACACCCTTGCTTATAATGAGGACTTCCACCACATTTAAAATAGCTCCTGTGCTTAAAGTATCTTATTCACTACCAATTCCAGAATCAAGTAGACCATTGCCTAAACGCCTTGAAAATGTACGTTGGTATAGAAAATGCACACAGGAAAAAAAGCAAAACTGATCTGAACATTTCCTCTTTGTTTGTTAAAAGGTGACTGCATCATAGATACCAACAAGCCTAAGACACCATGAGATTCACTAAAAGCCAAACTAGATACTTTCAGAGAACTTTTTAGAATCAATAGAATACCAAAAGAAGAAAGTTTCTTCCTAACCTTAAAAAAAAAAAAAAAGGAAAAAAAAAAAGTTAAAAAAATCCAGAAACTGATGGCAATTAGGGGGAAAAAAAAAGTAATTACAACAAAAGTGTATGAAAGACAGAAAATGAAGTCAAAACACTGTAAAGAGTTTTGAGTGAAGCATGTTTAATCCAAAAGCAAACAATCCCATATCCCTATTTTTTATTTTTTCAAGTCAAACAACTGAAACAGTGGCCTTTCTATTTCCTACACACTAACAACAACTGTAAGAAGAGGTTCAACTCTGGTTTTGGTAGTTGAAGATATGATCAAAGAACAAGGTGCTGAACAGTTAATGTTCAGTTGACTGAACATACTTCACCTTCTTTCCACCCTCACTTAATTGTCATGATATATTTGTCATAATTAACAGAACGAGTTTTAAAAAGGCCAGTTCCTATATGACACGAAACACTGGCAACTGGCAGTGGCTAGGTATCTATTAGTAGCACCATGCAAAGTTAAAGACACAAAACTGCTGCCAAAACAAACAGTAAAGCTCTGTGCTGTTTCCCAGATATTATGGAAATGGGGGTTAATGTTCTTTCTTTTGGACCACCCCCACTGATCAAGAAGGAAAAGAGAGAGAAAGCAATTTTCATCTGGTGTTTTTCAGCGATATACCAGCATAGGCACCAGTTTGAAAGATCCACTGCAGTATGACTACTGCCATGCTCTTGTATCACCGTGTCCAGGTTTTCCTCAGTCAGGAGGCAAAGTGACCTCATTCCAAAACATGGAAGTCCATTTCCCTCTCTGACAGATAATAAATAGCATTAGTAGCATATAAAGGCTTCTCAGATTTACCACATTCAGTGTTTAACTCAAAAATCAATTTCCTGAAAGCACAATGCCCTAAGACGAAGTATTTACTTATGATATATGTTTTTGAAGCACCAGTGACCACATTCTGCTGCCAGCTAATGGAATCAAAACGGTATAAGTAAAAACAGAATTTGTTGTTACATTTTAAAGCTATTCTATAACAGAAAATTAACTTAAGAAAAAGCTTAATTAAAACATATTTTAGAAGTTCACTGTTAAAGAGAAAAAACCCTTCTTTTGACAGTGTGCTGTTGCTTAGCTATAAATATTAGTTAGGTTTTAGAGTTTAAAAACAAGTATCTCTCACATATTCGCAACACAGTTCCAAACAATTATTACAGAACAGTTGTGAGCACAGCTTATGTAAAAGTTCAAAAAGTTTTTCCAGCTTGCAAGGCTTAAGACTTTAGTGATTTCTATTGCATAGGCAATTCTATAACCTGTATGAAAGCCTTCCTTACAAACTCAAGAATGAACTCCTTAACCAGCATTACTGCAAAGTAACAGACGACATATAGGATTTTTGTTGTTTGTTTGTTTTCCTAGGAAAAATGTTGTCATAGAATTACAGAAAAAAAAAAAACACCCACACAGTTTAAACAATATATTTATTTAATATGGCTTCTTTATTGATTTTAAATAAATGTAATATAAAGAGAATGTCAACAAAATAATTCAGCTACTGCTTATGCTATGAAAAAACAGAGCAGAACTAAACACTGACAGCTGCAGCATACTCTAACAACACAATTTACATTTATTCTTTAAAATAACTCAAGTATTGTAAGCAAAGCATAACAGAAATGGTTCTTTGTCTTTGGGTAGTGCAGTAATAATGTCAAATGCAATGGCTGTCATAAGAGGCTAAGAACACTATACATCCTCATTGTGTATTTTTTTTTTAAAGTAGAGGCAAAGATTTTCAGTTTTGCAGTCTTTTTCCACAATTGTCATGCTTTTATGTCAGTTGAGATATTACAGATATCCACAATCTCACACAACCAAAACTAGGACAGATAACTTTGTTAATACTGGAATCTGGCCCTAATAAACAAGTCTAGATTTAAAAACTCCCAGAATCTCAGATCAGCCTTGAAACCTTTTAGCAATTCAGAGACTTTTTGGGTCCTTGCTTACTTACCTTCTGGTCTCACTATCGTTAAATATTTTACAGGCAAGCTGTAATCCCCAAACCCCAAATTCAATGTTAATCCAGCAACTAAAATACATATTAAAGAAATACCAAAGTAATGACATCAGTATATAACTTCTTAAATGCAGTCACCTTTCTAAGGAAATACCAAGTTAGAGCAGATTCACATACTTAAACCAAACATCCCAATTCTGCATGAAACAGGGTTCTCAGGATCTGAGAGTTGAATGGAAACGCAGCAACTTACAGGACTGGAGCTCATTTGGGTCTGAATATACAGGAGACTTCTTGGGGTAACTCAGGCCCAGAAAAGAGGTGAACAATAATAGCATGGCAAAGCTACTATATCAAAATGAGCAGGAGAAATAATTAGAGATTAGTTTTCATCAGCAAGGTATCAGCTTACCTAAAACTGAGGTTTAATGGAAGTATTCTAAGTGAGAACTTAAAAAATCATATACCATTCATTGGCAGCCAACTCATGGCCTTCTATTGGATAGCTATCTGAAAAATGAATTGCAATGAAAATTTGCCTTCAGACAAGGGGTGTCTTATTGTTATTGTTTAGCCCTTGGCTGGTGGTTAAACAGTAGACAGTTGCCCTCTCTTGTCTTTCCTTCCCCAGGTGGGGGAAAGGGAAAAGGAGGAGAGATTCATGGGTTGAAATGGAAAGAGATTTAATAGAATAGTTGTGAAAGAAGAGTGATACAGAGCAATACATAGCTGCTGGAATGTCTGCTCCAAGCAGTGAATGCCAGAGGGTGGACAATGTGAGCACAGCAAGTCTAGTGAAATGCAGAGATCACAGCAGGTGCAGGGAAGCCACAGGATCCCATACCAGGAGCAGGAACAGGAGCCCTCACAGATGGTGGCCACTGAAGAAGGGCCATCCCCAGCAACCTACCACTTACATATGGAGCGTGACGTTCATGCTGTGGAGTACTTCACTGATCAACCTGGATGTCAATCTAGGTGCTGTGCTGTCCCGTCCGTGACCCCCTCCTATCAATTGACACCTGCAGCTGGGCGGTTGAAGAAGTCCTTGTGAATTCTTACACTCTCTTCATGCCGACTTCAAAACACAGCTAGATACTGAAAGAAAACTTCAATTCTATCCCAGAGTGTCACACATTATTCTTATACTAAATGCAAAACAAAAGACTGTGCTAGCTACTAAGAAGAAAATATTCTAACTGCATGGAAAATTACCTCGATTTCAGCTAACCCAGCACACTATGTAAAAAGCTAAAAGACCAAAATTTACACTCAAAATGTCTCATTTAAGGAGAAAAACACACTTTGTCATTACTCTTAGGCAGAATCTTCAATTACTTAATAGATACTTATACTCAAACATGATAATGGATTTTTAATGGACTTGTTTTTCCTCCCTTGTTATCTTCCAAAGTAAGAAAGGAACCCTAGTTTTTCTTCCTTCTGCCATTTCCTCCTCTATACACTTACAGCATGACTGCTGTGTTTGTCGACTCATAAACCTCATGGAATTTAAAAGAAAGCCCCTAAAACAGCTGCCAAAACCCTTTATAGGAAAGAAAACCAGGGATTTTGATCAGCAACTAATTCGATTGACAGGCAATCAGACTCCTTGAGAACTCAAAAACATAGTGCTCCTCCACCAAGGAGAATGTTCTTTTACAGAAACTAAAACTTCTTTATAGGATACCTTTCATCAAGGCTCTAAGGAAAAAGAAATAAAAATACTAAAAAATAATAAAAGTAATAAAAAACCACAACATCCTAAGGTTGTCGACAAAGAGCTATTTATTATTTTATTATTTTCTTGTCCAAGCCTTTTGATACTATTTTTGTGAAATACACTGGTTAATTGCGAAAAATGTAGTTAATACAGTTTCAACACTCTGAAAGAAGCATCTACTGCAGGGATTTTTTTTCTGAAAAGTACTAGAATATTGCAATCCTCTTCTTCTTAAGGAAATTTATCTTGAGCATTGTTTCAGCCCTTGTAAGTATTAAGATGATGTAATCTACCCAACTTGAACGTGCTTACTGTAAAGAACAGATGCAAATCTAAAAATGGGAAGCTGTGCACCCACACAGCCGTGGCCACCACATGCTGTGTCATGGGCACTCTACTGTGTCAAGTACAAGTCAATTTTCTGTAAATATGAAGTCTACAAAGAATTTAGGAGTTCCTGTTTCCTGAACTCATAAACATAACCACAGTTCCAGAATCGAGTACTCTTTCCCGTGACAGATAACCTACTGTGACAAAACACCATTCCAATCACCAGGAAAACTCATTAGATGAAGTTACAGATCAGAAAGAAAGGTTCCTGATACTCGTTTGGGCTTTATTATATTTATGTTCAGTGGAGTACACCTACCAAAGTCACTCTCAGGGGAGGAAGAAATATTTGCTATGATGGACAAATACAGCTGCTCGATTGAAGTGGAGATAAGAGTGAACACGTGCTTAGGGTCACAGACAAGAATCACAATTATCTTGAGAAGAGCACACATTACCTGCAGGCTGTAAATAAAACCTCTTTTCATCTATTCTAAATAATTCAAAATTATTTTCTAACTTCCCATGAGTCAGAACACCTTGGACACAGGAGGAGGAAGATACACTGGTTGAACTTGCATATGCAATGCTGAAGACCAGAGAAATTTTCTTGACACCTTCAGTACATAGAGTGTCAGGCATCGTGGATCTCTACACTCAGCAAGGAGTAGTTTTCAGTACAGAGACAAGTAACAGCAACTGTACAGGATGCAGAACTGCTTCATCATGGCCAAACTGAATAAAGAAACACAGTAAAAGTGCCGTCACTTTCATTCTTATGTGCGCAAAACCCTCTAAAACAAAACAGCATTCAGAAAATATTTTCTATCATTTGGAAAGGCATGAAAACCTAAATAGTTTGTTATTAAGTTTATTTTGCCCATATAGTGATGCTGCTCTAGCAAACTATTATATTTACATTTAAACATAAATAACGTTTCCTCATTTTAATAATGAAATGAAAAGAACATTAGTTGGATGGTGCTGTTTGCACATTGAAAGCTACAGAAATTTGAAGAGTAGCACAATTAGCTAAATGCAACAAATGCTTCCCTTACCAGTAATTCTATTATACACTACATGGAATAAAATATGCTTAGTGTAGTAATCAAAAATTATATTGGTATTTTATAGGTGGGAGAATAAAACTTCATGTAAAAACACTTCAGTGTACCTATTTTTACCTAAGTAAAAGAATTTTTACCTAAGCTACTTCTCCCAAGTTTTTTTTTTTTTTAATGTTTTTACACTTAATAATAATAATATTTAAACATTTAGTGATTGATTACTATCAAGAATAATGAATTAAATCTGGTATTCCACATATGGAAAGAGAATATAGAACTACCTGGTTTTGGTTATGCAATGCAGGATATTTTTCTTAGACATGAAAAAAGAAAAATCTGCATTTAAACTTAAAACCAGGTATCAGCAGCTTCAAGAGACACTAAAAGTTTATTCAATTGCCAAAACTGGTCAAATGACAATGCCATTATTACATTACTAAGAATACTCTAAATAAAATGAAAGCTCATCTTGTATTTCAAGAAATTATCTTAAAACATACACAACTGCATGGAAGACCAGCACTTTACTTTGACTTTGATAAGCAGTAAATAGGATTCTGATGCCTAACAGAGTGGAAAATTTCTTCTTGGGATATGAATCTCATGCCGTTTTCCAACCTGAGGTTATTTGTTTACTGTACTGTCAGAGATGCACATCTTTCAGAGATACAAGAAAAGACAGTCCTACTTTTAAGGAGAGATAAAAAATTCAGGAAGAGCAATAATAAACAGATGCTCCATTAGATAAATATAACCTGAATTCATGGAATATCTCTGTCCCTATGTATGGGTCGGCAACAAGGATGTTGTTTATAGGCTAAAAAGAAATGACAAGATCAGAGACAGTCAAAAAAAACAAGGTGGCAAAGCAAAGACATAATTCATAGGACATTGTTTTACACCAGGAAAAAAACCCACACGTGTAAATATACGTATTTATGTACGTACACCTATAAATCACAATTATGCATGTGCACAGGAAGGCAGCTGCTCAGAGAATGTGAAGCACAGCAGATGGGGTCCGATGAACATATTCAACCAAAAATATGATCCCATCAGTGAACAAGAATTTAGAATGTACATTTCTATGTATTCAAAGAAAAGCAATACTCACTGAGAAGCCAAAGAGGGCTGTGCTTCTGTGACAAATGAATAGACCTTCCCCTTCAGCAAAGAATGAGAATTAGAAGAGAATGAAGAGACTGAATACCTGACTTCACCAGCACTGGGTAAGCACCGAATTGGAAAGAAAGGTGACAAATATGTCTAGAAAAGAAGCCCAGCATCGAGTAATGATAAATACAGGCAGGTGCTATCAAATCAAGGTTACAGTTAAATAACAAAGAATTAGTTTGACTTATTCTTATCTTTGCAGTATTCAATGCTGAGTGAGCAGGCCAGCCATTTCAGAAATGTAATTCCAGTAACACAAGCTCCATGGTTGAAAACTGAGATGGGAATGCACATGCTGTTACCTTACCTGAGACATCAGTGTGGAACATAAATTTATAGGAAACAGAACATCGCCAGGACAAAAAGCAGACAGTCTTTTCAGTAAGGTACATAGAGGTGAACAACCGCAGAGAAGGAGGACCAATATGTATTTGATGCCCCTGTACAGATATTGTCTCAGAAATCAGTAAAGTGAGTCACATAAGCACTTCTACCAATGGAGGACACCTCTACAGGACAGTGATGACCAACGAGATGCATCGTACTCATAAATACAGTAAATTTATCTCCCTATAGTGTGTGCAGACCATAGAACTACTGTGCTATTTTCTTAGTGGAACAGCAAACTTTACTACTTACCACCTAGGCATTCTAGTTTTTAAGACCTATCGGAAAATGCAACTGATCCAAGACAAGGTCCTGAGAAAATGCCTGCTCCTCAGGAAAGCAGAGTCACTGCAAACTGCTCTTGTTCAAGGGACTGCAACAATCACCTCTGCCCATTCCACTAAACATTTGGATAGCCAATCTTGGAAAAAAAAGATATATCCAGAATCTGACTTTACATATCTTCAATTTTGCCAACTGGATCATTAAGATAATTAACAAATTAGTTGCTGAGATATATAGACTGTATTTCACAATATAGTGATATAACACTTTATATGGTGGTTGTAAAAGTGAGTCAACAGGATCAGGAGACTAAAATATTTCACTGCTGGGGAAGAAAAGCTAAAGCTCCATTTTCCATTTCAGAACTTCATCTTTTTAATGCATCAAAAGTCACTGAATGTCATCTATGCATTTACTGAATCTCACTTTACTTTTAAAGACCCTGCAAACTTCTGAGAGGCTGACACTTGAAAAGATGGAAAAGGAATCACACATTGAAAGCAACCCACCCAACAGGCACAACAATCAGCAACAAGACACTACAACTGCAGCAACAGACTTGCTGCTGGTTTCAAGTGTGTAAGCCTTCAGCAAGGTCCTTAGTGCTGCAGGCTTATATTACCATTTCTAAAACAGAAGTGCTGATGACACGCTAAGTTTTAAGCATAAAATGCCCCAGTCTCCTCTGGAGGCAGAGTACATGGTATTGATCTTAGCACTCCTGATACAGATAGCAAGCTGAGACTGATAAAAAGCGTTGTTGTTCTTAAATGCTCTTGAGGAGACTAAGAAAGCAGATGCAAGGTGACAGAAATTAGAAGGGATTGAGAGCTGCTGGTACATTTTGAGGTAGTTGGCTCAATAACTAGAAAACAATTTTGAACAGCATTCCCTGATTCTTGCCTCATTCACTTGCTTCTAAGAGGCAAAACCACACAATTGCCTAGATACCCATTAGAGAATCTTAACTCCTAAACTATGCATCACAAACACTCGGTTCCACTGGCTATCAAAAATCCACTGCGGTTAAATATGAAAACAGATTATTTTCCTGCAGCAGCCAGCTGTGGACTGGAGAGGTCAGCGGACTTTTTGCTATCATGCGATTATACATAATAAAGATTCAGTAATGCAAAATGGGCTCTAAGCGTGAGCTGCTTTTGCTGAAGCCTTACAGACCTAACTCGTTAGTTGTGGGTAAGCCATTCTGCACTAGAATTCAGCTAACTCAGCTGATGATGTATTATGGTTTTAAACTGTGCTAGAATAAGCAAACAACAAAACAAAAATCATCACTAGATGTAATGAAATGCACAAACCCAGCAACTATTCAGCACCTGGGTATCATTTTTATACATGTTTTCTACAGCTATGTTGAGGCAAAGAACACTGTATTTCATTAAGCACGGATCAGGCTACCCAAGGGTAAGGATAACTTGTTTCTCTTGCCCCAGCCTTCAGTCCTTTTATTTGGACAGGGAGAGAGAGAAGTTTTGTGGTGTTTTTGGAGGAAAGAATCTAGCATGCATCAGATGATAATCAGAATTTAATTTCTGCATAACAGAAAGACATGAAAAAATATGAGCAAACACTTGTTTGCTGTTCTTTTAGCATTTAAAAAAAGCTCTTTGAGTCGCATCACCTTATGTTCAGCAAATTCCCACTCTTTAAGCTCTTTAAAAATAATTGATGCCAAATATACTCAAGAGCTTGGGAAAATTAACAAAATGTGGCTTTTTTCCTGATATGAGAGAGAGGAGAAAAAAGCAAATGGAGCTGCCTGCCTCTGTCATAATTTCATATTCCTACAACCTCAAGAGAACATAATTTTTAGGAGGAAGACATTATTTGATTTTTCAGTTCATTGATTTGTTTCATTCAAAACTTCCAAAGATTCTTACAGTATTTTATGCACAAAAGTCATTACCAAAAAAATTGCAGTATTATTGATGTTTGACAAGCCAGCAGATAAATTCCTTCTCAATACACATTAGATTATCCAAATACCAACATTCATCAAACCTCTTGAAAGACATGATCCCGCTTCTAAAAACCTTCAAAGAAAATATCATCATCTGAGTCTTCTAACAGTGAAGTGGTAGATGAAGTTAAAATACGTTGTAGGGAATCGAAAATGTAAGACCTAAGTTTAGGTTTTATTTTCTTTACAGGCACATGTGAAAATATTTTTCACTTCAATCTTTATAGGAATGTATGAAATGGCCTCAAGTTGCACCAGGGAAGGTTCCGATTGGATGTTAGGAAAAATTTCTTCATGGAAAGCGTTGTGAAGCACTGGAACAGGCTGCCCAGGGAGGTGGGTGAGTTTAAAAGACGTATAGATGAGGTTCTTAGGGACATGGCTTAGTGCTAGAGTTAGGTTATGGTTTGAGTTGACAATTTGCAAGGTCTCTTCTGACCAAAATGATTCTATGATTCTATTAATATTCTCAGCTTGCAAACTAAATAGAAGTGTATAGGTAAATGTGGAAGACAACATAACACTCTATTTGTGCTTTACATTTTAACATTTTGGGGGCATAAAGTTAGTGCAAGCAGAGGGCACAATCTTGAATGGTGGTACAGCATCTTTTATGTTTAGAACTGCACAACAAATGTTACCTCTATTTACCTCTTAACAGTACCTGAGCACTATGTTCTTTAGTCTCCACCAGTTTCACAAAAAGAACTCCCCCAATTTAAGTGTGTCATCTGAGAATGTACTTAGCAGTCTATCCAATGGCAAGATACAGAGATTGAATGTAGTTATGAGGAAAGATTAAATCATCAGAGAAGTCAGTAACAGCATCCATGCACTTAAAATCAATAAGTTTGTGGTGCCTTGAGGTCCTAAGGCACAGACACTAAGGGAACAATTCTAATATATTATGTCACTAACATTGATATACAACATTGTTGTCCTCTTTGAATACTACAATCATATAATTCACCAAAAGAGTAGATGAAAATTATCTAAATACAGATTGAAAACAACTCAAAGAACAGAGATTAAATCTCCCACCTCTCAAACATTTAGAACCCCACACTAGAAATCCTCTGAATCCCATCCAGCTCACTGCAGAAATCTGCTATCTAGGTGAAACAGCTGGGTTTTAACCGGAGAAGGACAAAATTATATGATAACACAAAGAAGTAACAGTATCGCTCACTTTATATATGACCATTGATTTTCTGTATTACAGGGATCTTTTGGATAGGGAAGGAGCAAATACTTTACATCTTCTTTTCTCTATACCTGCAGGTTTATTAATCACAAATCAGCTTCTAGCTGTGTCAGACAACTTTTGGACTGTTTCAACACATGTCTCTTACGAAGTACTCCCTCTGTGAACTGGCTAGACATGCTTGGTGAGACCACATCTCAGGCTTAAAGTCCTGTGTTCCTTCAACACCTCACAACACCCCTCAGAAACAATCAGCCAACCTCATGGCCTGCTCTGAAGCAGTTTCACTGAACTTTACACAAGAAGGACTAACCGACATTTTATAAAGTTGTAAAGTTGTTTGCACAAATGAGCTGTATAGAAGGAAAACCCTAAGGATTATCAAGGTCTCATCCAATCTGGTAGAGTTTGCCCCAAAACGTGCCCCAAAAGCAATGACTCGTATAGTATGGGAAATTTATAAATTCCAGATATAGATCTTATTTTGCCAACAGCTGGGGTGAGATGGTACTTAACAATCACCTTTTGGTCACTAGCCTTAGTAATCAAGCTCTAAATGCCCAGGCACAAGGTCCAGATATAGCTATACATACATACTTTTCCCATGTCTTTTTCACATTTTTTGTTGTGTTGTGGGTTTTTTTTGTTTTGTTTTGTTTGTTGTTTTTGTTTGTTTGTTTTTAGTTACAAATAGATGAGCAGTATATCAGAAGGCACCCTTTATTGTTAGCCCGAGCAACACATCTTTGAGGTTCCTTACATCTCTTTTACAGTTGATCAAAGGTCAGATGCACCTGAAAGGTCTGCAATTCATCTATATAATCCTGAGGGTAATATTTTGACTTTTGCTGTGTTTTTGACCATCAAGATTTTGCCACTTCACCTGAGGGTTAAAGGCTACAAAACTGTGCAAAGTCTTGAACAATATCATTAAAAAAGGTAAACAGTATGATAACACAGCTCTGGAGATGCGCACACCTCGTAATGACCTTTAAAGATCTTTGAATGCCTCTGAAAACAGATACATCAAGGAAGAGAGGCCATTGACATTGACTTCGACTTTGCTGGATGACAGGAAATATTCTAACATCCTGGTTCTGCTACTCAAATACTGATTTCAAACAAACAATAACACGTTCAATATTTAGGTAACAAAAATGGCACAAAAATACTTCAGTCTTTGTGGCTGCTTTTTTTCTTTAATAATAATCTTTGTAGTTGCTCTGTAAAAGATACCACCTAGGGATACATAACTATGAAACTACTGTATATCATATAAAATAAAACTCTCTAGGAAGATTATAGGTCATCCTTCCAAGCATGATGCATTTGAGTCAGTTTTCATATATACAAAAGTTATCAACAACACAGATGTTCATGCCATAAATCTCCAAAACCTGAATAAAAAGGTTTGTAATCTTGATGCTTTTTTAATATTATGTAAATGATTTATCCATTTACTTTATTAATAAAACATCATTGTATTACATAGAGACACATTTTGCACTTCTGTTTTTGAGTTATTTTTAAATTAGGTTAGATTTGACAAGGGACTATTTGTGGTAATGTGGTAATTAAGATTTGAACAGATGTCAGCATTAATAAAGGACTCAAATGAGGTGTAGGGAGATAAATGTATTCTTTTAGCTGCTCTGGCACACCAGGCGTCATTGAGAGGAAAAGGCAGCATGGCTTCAGCAGTTTTTTTTTCAGGAAAACTTCTGGAAAATTATCTAGTAACTCAAGCTTTCTGATATTTTTCAGTCATTTTGCATGATCTTTCAGACTGTCTTATTCTTAAGTTACTGTTCTATCAGTATTTATCATAGAATTTGATCAATACCTTATAATAGCATCATGCTCAAAACAAAAATTATTATCTTTTGTTTACGGATCATCACTTTAAAAAAGATTATATACCTAGATTTTATTGTCTGTGTTACTATAGGGTGTGTAAGTACTTAAATCTGTGAGCAATAATTTTCAGAAGTTACAAGTTAAATTCACAGACAGGTCCAAGTCCTGGCCAAGAGTTTTAAATTCAGCTCAAAGAAACCAGTATTTACATTGTGTGAACTACCCTGGAACAAGTACCTAAGGGTCACCATTAGCTAACAAAGATGAACAAAAATGAGTTGGTTACTGGGTTTTTAAAAATCTCTTTCACAGAAAACACTATCTTGTTCTCTTTTTGTTCAGTTTCTTATGACGCATTTCACAGTAACATTCTTCTAGTACCTTACTAAGAACCTCTTCCAATTAGATTTTTTTTCATGTCTCATTACAAACTCAGAAAGAAAAAGATCCATGAATTTGACCCATAATAGTTTATGCAAATATATTTCTATCTATCAAGTGTTCATTATACTTTTAAAATAGAAAAACACAATCACAAATTGCCTCATTACCATGCAAAAACTGGTATGTGTCTAAGGAACATCATCTCTGCCAACCAAAACAATTTATACTTTTGACCCTGATAACATTTATACTCAGAATATATGTCAAGAAGTCCTATTATGTGGTAGGTTGACCCTGGCTGGACGCCAGTTGTCCACCAAGCTGCTCTCTCACCCCTCCTCAGCTGAACCGGGGAGAGAAAATATAACAAAAGGCTCATGGGTTGAGATAAGGGCAGGGAAAGATCACTGAGCAATTACCATCACAGGCAAAACAGACTCATCTTGGGGGAATTAGTTTATTATCAATCAAATCAGAGTAGAAGAATGAAAAAAAATCAAACCCTAAAAACACTTGGACTGAGCGACAGAACAAAATTCAACTAAACAACAATTCTGTCATATCAAGAAAAAAAATACATGTTTCAAAAAAAGTTATTACTACTGCTAAACAATAGTTCAGATGAAACAGATGAAAATCCAGCACTGCAGCACATTCAGGTTGAGTTTTAGCATCTGCAAGTTACTTACTTTGAAGCCTAGGTCTCCAGGCTTCAAATAATAATGGAATAATAATGAAGTAATTCCTAAGAAAAATTTTAAGTTGTTTTAAGTTTCTGAAACGTAAGTTAGTTGTCCTAGTTACAGAGAACCAAAAGCTCAAATACGCAACTGGAAAAAACAAAACAAAACAAACAAAACTTCACAGTAAACATATGCCTTACAAACAATCTGCATGGTTGTGGGTTGTTTTTTTTTTCCTTTCCTGTGGTCTAGAGTATCACACATTGCTATGCCACATAATGAATCGAGTTCACATGTTGACACTCAGCACAGCATTCTCTATTTGGGTCATTTAGATAAACTAGCAGCTCACTATCAAATTGAAATACACTTTGTACAAAAGGTATTATTCCAATAAATTTTGACAACACTTGAGAGAGGAACTCAGAAATCTGTGTGTAGTTCTGTAGTGAGTGCTGTAATACATGTAGAGTTTTTTCTCAATCATTTCCAATGGATTATTTGCTCACACTCTTAGAGTTTCTGGACTCCCAACAGATTATGGCTGTAACATCTGTCTCCTCTGCGTTCATTTCACTGCCCTTTTACTGGGGTATTATTCTACCAATCACTCTATTTTCAGCAAGGTAAATGACTGTTTTAGATAATTCTTGTTTCTCTGGCCTCCATTATGCACAGACAAGCTATCTCACATGGCAAAGGTGATACCTATACGCATTTATATATTTTTATTCTCTTTCACATTCTCAGTTCAATTCAGGCATCAGGATTTCCATCTTGCAGCATTTGGGCTGGCATAAACTACAAGAACATTATATCCCATGCTAATCCTCTTGTCTTGCTTCCTCCATGTGTTTACTCTGTCACACTGTTTTATTTACTGCTAATTATTAGTAGCAAGTGTACTGATTTCCCTTTTGCTCTTCTTCCAAGCCTCCTCAAATATCAAATATTATGCACAGTATTGTAGCTTCTTCTGAAGAGGAAAATGAAAAAATATACAATCAGCCCCACTACTTCTGCATCAGCATGTAAAGCACAGGTATTTAAAATGTCAAGACATCTGGTAATGTCAAGCTATCCTTAGTGCAGAACTTCATTTCTCATATCGTATCATGTCAGCCAGAAATACAAAACTACTTTCTGGATTATCCAAACTATGCACACAGGCATCAAAAAAAAAAAAAAAAAAAAAAGGAACCATAGTCATCACAATTCCTACCCCCTCAAGGTTTTGAAAAATGATCATTTAAAAAAAGGTCTTCTGGATTTTCTTACCCTCTTGCCACACATTTATTGTAACACTTTGGAAAACTTTGGAAAATTAATTTAACTCAGTCCTGTGATTTTGAGGAACTTTGCTGACCGCAGTGACTTAGTCACACACAAAATGTTACTACTGCAACATCTCTTAGAAATATAAAGAAACTCACCTTGCTTTCCAAAAATTGTTTGGGATCTTCTCATCATTCCCAATTACAGCATTATTCTCTGTGACCTCAAGATGTCTGTTGTAATGCCTGAATTTCCATACACATGACAGTGACGTGAACCTGGAGTTTTCCAGGATTATCATCAGAGGTATTTTCTGATTCATCAGGCAGCACCAAAGATCCTGAAGCACCATCCAGGCAATGTGGGCTGGAAGGAGCTTCTTCCTGGGTTATAACTTTACTGTATCCCTCTGTACATCCCCTGGTAGCATTTGACGTAACATAACCTAACTCATACAATGAGCAACAAAAAATTGAAAGCTCTGCATGAACACCTGAGTACACTGCACAGGAGTTCATTAAGTTAAAGGATTTCCAGCTGGCAATGTTTATACATTGGATATAGTTTGCTAAGACTCTTGTAACATTTATTGAAGTAAGCCAAAAGCGAAAGTTATGAAGACAGCACATACTCTTAGCAGTGAAAAATGCTGAACCAGAACAAGAGCACTAAAAAGTCTGTGATTTTAGTTACACAACATGATGTTGCTTATAAAAAACAGAAATTCAGCGTCTATGCAACATGCCCACAGCCTGAGCTTTAACAACTCTATATACGATGGCTACAGAAAGATATTCCAGAATGAGCGATATTGTTATGAATTAAAAGATTAAAGATGAGTCTCACAAATTCTGGCAAACAGAAAATTTCTCCACTTTGTCCTCTTGCATGGGAGGCACAGTGTTTCACCCTCTCTCCTGCTATAACCATCTGAATGACTTTGTAAGGCTGCTTTAAGCTGCTATTCAGCTTACAGTACAGAGTCTGGCTATATTTTTGGCTGAATGTGGCCTTAAGTGATTAAGATATCAGACCATCTGTATGTAAAACACCCTCTCACAAACACATCACAGAGGATTATTTTTTTCTGATTTACATATTTATAGTATCCAGAATAATGATTTAAAAGATATATTTCCAGATATATCCATTAAATGGTCTTTCCTATGAAGCTGCCCTTAGCAGTAGAACTCCAGGTAATGCAGAGATGCAGTGAAGCAGGAAATACACCTGCTTTACATTATATGCATGCTTGCTGCTAAAGAATAGTAATGAGCTACAGAAATTGTAAGATTAGAGTTATGGCCTTAGTCACACCTGCTTACAGCTTCTATTTACCCATCAAAGCATAAATACAGCATGGAGACAGGAGAAAACTATGCTGAGCACCTTGGATGGGGAGAGATAAAAAGATTTTAGAAAAATTATTGTATCACTATTTACTAGCAAAGAAGAAATATAGAAGGTGTTTTCTTGTTACAGAATGAAGAGAATCTACAGTTTTCAATTATTCACAGCATTACTTTAATGTCAATTAGAAAGAGATATTAATGTTTGATTAGGTTAAAGAAGCTTATTCCTGCAGATAACTCTAAGTATGAACCTGGAAATTTCTTATTTACATTCTGTTAAAGTGTTTGCATTGTTTAAAATAGCTTTTATTTACCATTCACACTCTTTTACATTCTGTGTTCCAGCTGTAGGGTTTTGTTGTAATGACTGGTTATAATCACTGGCCTTTTACACCCAGTAACCTAAAAAACATATAGCCCCAACTGAGGGATTACTCTGAGAGCCTATTTGTCCTCGTTAAACTGTTGCAGTTTGGCATGATTATATTGGTATTGACATAATTCATGGGAGACACTGATGTAATAAGAGACCTCACTGCAGCATTTATCTGGAATTGTCAAGTCATAATGTTGGTTCTTGGCCTTGTTAGGCAAATACATGGCCAGCAGACAGAAGCTTCTATGAAGAGGACATACAGTACCATCTTTATTAATCATTATCCTGTATGTGTTTTATGTAGCACCATAAAACAATTCATTATATACCTTCCATGCAAAATCACTGACTTAAAGGACTCATTAAAGGTAAATTTCATCCACCAGAAAAGCACTTCAGATGGTATGCCATGTCTTAGTGTATAGTATTGGCTTGAAGAAAGTTGTATTTCACAAATGTATTTGGATTCTTAAAAGTCAATTAGTATGGAAAGAAAAGGCTGGTCTTACTGCCTACCTGAATTCCCAAAATGCTTTCACATTTTTTCAAAATTTCTTAAAGAAACTAACTTTTCATAGAATAAAATCAAAACCATTCTTGTGGAAGATAATATATTAAACATGTGAAAACAAAGAGAAGAACCTTTCCACAGTATGCAGTATTTACAAGTTTTACAATATCTGTGTTGAGCTCTGTCTTTTTCAGTATGTTCAACAAATTATTTGGAAGAGCAAATGAATAATGTTATATCAAAGTACAATGATGATTTGAAATTAATCAGAACAATGAAAAGCAAAGCTAAATGGAAAAGAAGTGCAAGCTGATAAAACAATAAATGAAACTGAGTGTTGATAACAAAGCTGATAAAAATGATATTGAATGTTGATAAAAAAGTCACTCATGATAATTTTTATGAGAACTTCTAAAGTTGTTGTTATCTCTTAGGAAAAAACAGAAATTGGAATCTCTTTTGAGTAGAAGCCAGAAGGATAACAAAAGTTTTGGAATTATCATACAGGAATAGGGATTAAATTATTAGGCCACTCAGCACATAACTCCATAATGCTTAAGCACCTTGAGTACTACACAATATTCACCCTACCTCAAAAACATTTGACTAAACTAAAACTAAGATGAAAACCTTGTACAAAGAAAGGCAACAAAGGTGATCAAACAAGCATGAAAAGCTTCCAAGAACGGCTCCAAGATTCTTCAGTTTAGTCAGTTATAGAAATCAATAACAGGATAAAGAAACTGAATAAGGAAACTTTGTTTTTCATAATGCAAGCTGTAAGGGAGCACCCTTAGAAGTAATGGGAATAAAAAACCCACCTCAAAACCAAAACAAAAACAAATACTTTGTCAGACATCACATGAACTGTGAAATGCATTATATTTTGTAGATTCAAAGTGTTTCTGGAAATCTCAGCAGAAGTAAAACTGAACAAACATTTATCAGACATTACAGTTAAAGGACTACTCAGTAAAGCAGCAGAATATTAATTCATTTTTTTGCCCCTGAGCTGAAGACTTGCCTCTGAGCTAAAAGGATGGTGCCTTTTCTTAAAAAGGTTATTTTGGAAGAAAGATTCCCAGGAAGACCCTCTTCCAAGACATGCCATACATCAAAGACAGTTTATATTCCAACCAGCCAATATAGGATGCTGTGGAAGCCAGATGTATTAAAGGGTTATTAAAGACTGGGCAGTGGTAAAAATTCATTGGAAGTCAGAAATCTTACATTCTGCAGAAACTTCTGTTTTTCCAGATATTCTAAAAAAACAAACAAAGCTTTCAGGTTACAGAAGGTAATTCTAAGGAAAAAAATTCCTTCCAGGTACAACAGTCCCACACAAGAAATTTGACTATACTTTTTACTTACAAGTGTTTCTGCCAGGTTGTTTGTTTTTCTGGTGTTTGTTTTTTATTTTTCATGAAAAATGAACAAGCTCTCATAAACTTTTTTCTACTTTTTATGTGCATCAATGTTTAGAGGACAAAAGAAAAAAAACAGTGAAGTGAGTAGAAGTGAATGCAGAAAAATCTCAATGTTAAATTGGAAAAAGAAAGTTTAACTCTTCACCAATTAAAAAAAAATCCCATAAATTAAGTTAATTTATCCATTCAAGTTAGCAGTTCTTCACTTCAGGGTGAAAAAAAACCAACATATTTACAACTACTTTTTGTAAATAAGAAGTCAACTGTAAATCATCAATGTCATCTTGTATGGCATATTTTAGTTCGGACCATAACTGAATTACTGCTGCTCTGCTGCCACAGTTTGCTAAAACAGAAAAAAAAGGAAAAAACAAAACAAAACAAAAAACAAAACAACAACAACAAAAAAACCCCACACAACAACAAAAAAAAGGTAATTGGGCCATGATAAAGATACTATGAAAATCCTGAAAATTTCTGTCTCCAAACTGAATATTGCTTTGACAAGGGGTTAATTCAAGCCACCAAGTAACCAATACTGTTTGACAATATGTTGAAAAAGGTGTACATTTTAATCACAACAAGGGTGGCATCAAATCAGCTGAGTCTGAAGAAGAAAATTTTGACCTACAGCCTTGCATACTTCCATTACTAAGAGAGATCTCAAAACTGCAGCCTCTACAGCAAGACTTGACACTGATGTGGAGAGTTCTGCTCCACTGTACCTCTGCGAACAAAACACAACAGTAACAAAGCATTTAGAGTTCTTTTATTTGTAAAAGAAAAAGGAAAATTATTGGTTTTCTATGAAGAAAGTTACATTCTGTCACATACAAACTAGAGTAAAAATTTCCTTAGAATTGGCAGAGTATTCATCATTTTAAATACCAGCACACAAGTATACAGTAGCTAAATTATCTAGGATATGGAATATAACATACATTTATAGTACTTACAAAAGTCAGTAAGAAAGAACATACTGTAAGATAACATGAACAAACCTTGAAATCTTGATTCAGAGTTCACAATCGAATTTATTCTTGGAAGGACAGCGATAACAATTTGCTTTATTGATGTTGTCTTCATTATATGTTTTTAAAGACATTATGATGCTTTAGATCTCAAAAAGCTTTCCCTATAATATAAATAATGGTAATATAAAATACATATATGTATGACTTCTGTCTATGACATGCCAATGATATTAAATCAGAGTGTGCCTATCTTTGAAGAAAATACATTTTGGTAAGAAACAGATACAACTTTCAAATATCCAACGTCCACAGAAGTAGTAAAAAAAAGTCACTTAAAAAAAAATAAATCTTCTGAGCAAATCTTAACTTCATTAAACTCTTTGCCCTCTCACAGCTAGAGCAAACAGAGAACTCCAAGGATCCATCATGCCTACAACCCAAATACTTGCAGGGGCTCTGAGTGCCCCTGCTTCCTAAAATCTAAGGACTAACCTTATGTTACAGACCTGGGTTCCTCTCTTCTTTTATCACCTGGCACAGTGACCTATTTGGCAAATCCTCCATTTTAAGTGCAAAATTATTCCCAAGTCTGCATTTGAAAATAAGGATGCGTTTGGATAGTCAACTGAACCTGGGATAGCATCAAGTGCCATAGAAGTGGCAGACTGCTGAAAAGCAAACATTCACACCAGCCCTGGCACTTGGGGAAGGACCATCTCTTTGCACAGCAGTTCTGGCACTAGCAGCAACTCACAACAAAGCAAAGCCTTCAAAGTGAAAAGCAGTTTACAGAGAAGTCAAACCAGTTTCTTCTGCAAGCGTGGAACAGAATAACTGCTGCTCCAGAGACACGTTTTGAAATTAGCTATGTTCACAAATTGGATAACTGCTCCCTAGATGCAAAGGAACGTGCACACACACACACAGCCCCCCGCATGCTTTAGATAGGGGGTGTCAAACTCATTTTCATCGGGGGTCACCTCAGTGTCATGGTTGCCTTCAAAGGGCCAAATGTCATTTTAGGACTGTATAAACACAGTCCTGTATTTATATACACATAAATATATTTATATAATATATAAATGTATTTATATACCTATAAATACAGTCCTAAAATGACATTCAACCCTTTGAAGGCAATCACGAGACCCCCAGTGAAAATAAGTGTGACATCCCTGCTTTAGATGATTACCATTACTACACTGAGGTAAGAACATTTAGAAATTGAGTGTGTTTTAAAAAACATGCATTCTGAAATGAATACACTTCACTCTTTCATGCAAATGAGAAACTTGTGCATTCTGAATGAATATTCACAGTAAATTTAAATGAATGGGCATCTTTTACAACTACTTTCTTCAAAGAAAAAAAATTGTGTATGTTCCCAAACTTGTTAAAGAATCTAACCATCGCTAAATATACCATACATTTTCTGACCTCAGTCATAATTTTTCAGTACTTCAATACTGAAGTCACTATCATACATACATTACTATATATGCTACTTACTTTAGTTTCAAATTGAATAATTCTGTAATGTCAAAACAAATAAAAAGACTTTTATGCAAAAGTTTTATTTCATAAGACAAGTACCACGGGCTGATTCAAAGCAACATTTCCTTTTTTGTTTATGTCTCCTACTGGTTCAAAAGAAATAAACAAAATCTCTTTCCCATTTGCTGTCACTTCCACAGGAAATTACATTTTATTTTTAACCTTACTTTCCTTGTAATGCTTTCACAAACAAGATGAGAAAAAGGGAATATGTTTTTATTATTTCTTACCCATGGAGAAACTTCTCTCCACAACTTCACAGAAAACTCCCCAAATACACACAAAACCAAACAAAAAACCCCAACAACTGCACTACCCACCCCAGCCAACCACATACACAAGAAAAGAAAAAAACAGTGGTACTTAAAAATTGATACAAATGACAAGGCTCAAGTCTAGCTACACAGCTTCATGGCGATTTCAGAGATGTTGGTTTTTAATTGTTCACTAGGTTTCTGCATTTGTACTGGCCATATCTAGATCAAAACCTCTACAAACACTAAGAATGGTCGGAGCATTGGTTTTGATTTAGTATAAAAGGAACTGAACTACCAATCTATTGAGCTGTGTTGTAGTAATGGCCACCACCACCAAAAATAAAAATAAATTGTAAGTTTCGCTTGGACCTTTCCCTGCCCTACAACAGATATATGTTTTATCTTGACATTGAAATACAGACCTTTTGGGAGACAGTAGAAGCTGGGTGGTGAAAGCTCTACCTCCTCCAATAGCAACTGTGGGTTGTACTCTGCTGTCAGCTGGGACAGACTGGTACCCACAAAAAGAGAGGAGGAGGGGAAACAGGAATAGTATTCTTTGTCATTTCTGGAGACCTTTCCATGGCATAAGTGGCAAGAAAGGTGCTAAAACCCAAATGGCACTACTTCTGAAAGAAGAGAAGAGGGATGTACCTCGTTAGGGTCATCAGAAAGAACCAGACCTTTGATATCCAACCAGCAGCCACAGAAGCGAACAAAGGTCAAGAATGAAAATCAACAGGAATGAGATGATGAAACCTGGTTTGCAGCCACAAATTGATGCTAACAATGAAAAATACTGTTAGTTGTCATTTGGAAGCTACATGCCACAGAATCCTGGGGCATGGGTGTGCAAAGTAAGGGAAACTGATTTAATTTGCCCTCAAAATATTTACAAGAAAGCATTTTCAGTTATTCAGTAGCTAGGTACGCAGTTTTAGGCACTTGCAGATAATATTTTTTCTTAATTATCGGTAAGAATACACTTCCAATGTAGCCTTTGTTCTGTTAATGATAACTGGATTTCCAGACATGTCACATGAAAAAGGTAGCACTCTTGAGACGATTTACTAATGTGAGAATAAAGCTGTCAGATTGAAGTCAATAAAATTTTTAAAGAGTATTCACACTTCACACCCAGTGATTTCATGAGGCACAGTGTGCAGCAGTCACTAATGCTTAGGTAATCAATACAGAATTACGAGGCTGGTATTTTTCTTTTATGGATAACTCTGTAATCAGTTCCCTGCCTCTGCACAATGCTTTAGAGGAAAAACTCTTTACAGAGTGATTAAAGGAAAACACACCTACTTGCTCCTATTTATGCAACTCTGGAAAATTGTTCTGCTGGAGAATTATCAGATTGCACGGGGAAAAAACATTTAAAGCAAAATGTCACATCTTTGGTGTTCACAATAGGGAACAGAGCAATTAGTGACCAGCTCTACTACTTTTTCAAAAGTTGTGCAAGTTTGTTTTTGTTTTGTTTTTTTTTTTTTTTTTTTTTTTTGTTTTTGTTTTTTTTGTTTGTTTGTTTGTTTTTTAATTTGGCAAATTAATGCAAAAAAAAAATTGGCATAGCTTAAATGCAGGTTGAAATCTGCACGTGTTGTGGTTTATACAACGCTTACAAGGTTTTCCACTGTAATGTTTGTAGCATGTGCAGATGGCAGTGTAGTTTGTAGGTTACTTGTTTCTAAATCACTTTCTAAAGTATACATAAGACACTTATGAATACACACACACTTTCTTTTAACTCCAAGCTGGGATTTGTTAACACAGCTCAGCATCACATAGGAGTCTTTTTCCTTTCTCTATCTTGTCTGCCAGATGAGATCACATAACCAAGATGAAAGTAGATTTTCTTAATATGTAGGGACTTACAGTTGCTATAATGACTCTGCTTCACCTTGTGCAACCTGTTTTGCAATAAAGAACTACTGCTAGTGATAAAAAACCACTGTGATTTGGAAACCAGAACACTAAAAGGCCTTAGAGAAAAGAAAAAAGCATCATTTATATCCCTGAAGATTATCGTCTTTGTCAAATGCATAGCAGGAATAACAACAAATTCACAACTTGATTTTTTTTTTTCCAATAAATTAGTTACACAATAATATTTCAAGGAATCTCCTGAATAGAGAATGAGATGCTATAGCCTAGGACGTATATGTGTTGAACAACATAGCTTTTATACGTGAGGATTAAAAAAATAAAATAGAGGAAATGAAGTAATCTTTACATATTTCCACACCATAATCATAGATTGACAGCACAGAAATACATGTGAGTTGGGGAAAGAGTAAGCCCTAATCATCCATAAAATACCAAGTACAGCTTAATGTTTTAAAGAACATAGCTTACACATGCACAAAACTTAGCCAAACTTACACCAAACAACAAACTTCCTTCCAAAAACTATGCAATTAAAAATGCAACCTCAAAAATTTACAGACATTCCATGGAAAAATTAATACATTTAAATTTTAAAGTTATTAAGGTATTAAATTTAATTAAATTCCACCTCAGTTACCAAGAATATTTTAGGTAACTACAGTGAACATCTCTGATCATATTAAAAACTTCCTGGGTAAGAAGCTCAAGGTATGTAGATACGTAAAAGTTTCCGAACATAATAGCTTTTAATAGGATTTTTTGTGTTCAGGCAGACAGGTAAAAATCTATTCATAGATGTAACACATTTATTGATTTAGTGCTGTACATAAATAAATTGCTTAAAAGCTTTTCCTTAAAAAAAAAAAAAAAATCCTGCAGTGAATGTACATAAATTGTGTCAGTATATGTGTTTATAATACACAGTACTTTTTACACACAAGCCTTTCTTCTAAGGATTTTGACGTTTGCTTGCTTAATGATTTGCAGATAAAGGTAAAAAAGCCAGCTGTGGGAAGAGAAACATATTGAGAGGATATATATTTGCATATGCAGTTACACAAGAACAAAAAGGTACTTAGCCTAAGCTGTTCTGCACAACTTCTATTCTGATACAGTCCATTTTGATAACAGTTCTATATCCATCTGCTTTATTACTGCTAAACATGGCATGTTCATTTGTATTAAAAAGTCTGTTGGAGCTGCCCAAGACCAAACAAACTCAACAAAACCTCTAAATCACTGTGAGCCCCATCCTCATCTATTTTGCTTCAAGGATGCAAACTCCTTCTAGAGAGGGACATTGATCTCATAGCTGTTCTTTGTTCAGATTCTCACCAACACCAAAGGACGTTTATTGCATGGAAAAAAAAACACACGTCATTTCAAAGAGCAGAAATAATATAATTGAGGAAATATAATTGAGAAATTACTTTACAGCTTGTGAGGTTACAAAGAAGGTATGTATTTACAGCGCTGGACACACGGGGTATAGCTCCACCCAAGATGCATGTAAATTTCCAGCAGCTGCGAGCTTGGTTAAATGCTGTAAAGTATTACATATTCACAAAAGTTCTAGGAAAGCCTATACATATCCATAACCCGTCCCTGAGAAGGCGGTTCTTATTACAATGAGTTCCAGAAAATCATTTCCATAGTCTCCACCTCCGGCCCCTCCTGGTTGTGCCTGGGCAGTGGTGGTGGGCTGGGGTCTTCTTCCCTGTACACTTTTACCTCTGGTCTGGTATGCTGAGTTGGCTGGGACTCAAACTGATGAGTTGGTTAGAACTGGTGTATCTCCTGTCCTGTGCTCAAGACTCTGTCATCTAGTTCACCCAAGGATGCAGCTAGAGTTTTATCTTTGCAAGGCCTGTGAAGTCGTCAGCGAATTCCTGTTTCTCATACAATTAGTTACACAATACTCTAAGATAGGCTATGTGGGTTAAGGGTTAGCTCTTTAAGTGTTAGCTCCTTAAGTGTTAGTTCTTTAAGTGTTAGTTAGTTCCCTGTATCACCATGACTTGGCTAACCAACAGGTGACAAGCTAAAATTGAGGCTAATATTGAAAATATCAAATAATTTTATTCAAAATACAATCACTGAATATATTCAGTTATGCAATACATTTATTTAGTGTTCTGTTTTCCCATTGAAATGGCATATTATAGTAATCACCCTGTCCTGGTTTTGTTAAAAACAAGACCGGTTCTCTTTCAGTGATTTTTACTTTCAGCTAAGTTCTTCTAGGTGGCTGTACTTTTCCGAGTCTTAGCCTGCATATTTTTCCTAGGATGCTGTACTCAGTGCTAACAAGAGACCAACGGAATGCTGAAGAAGCTCATGTTTAGATTTATTACTATGGTAGCCAAGAAAGACTGATAAGTTTTCCCACGTTCCGTTGTGAGAGGGGTGTGTTTGAGGAGGGGTGGATGGAACAGGTGACTAGATGGACCAACTGAGGATCAACGGAAGTATTCCATCCCATAATCGTCATACCCCCTATATAAGAGGGTGATCGCGAGGGTCAAGCTCTCTTCAGCCATGGCCGGCATCTGAAGGGAACGCTGTCTGTCTGCCTGTGATCTACAGGCCTCAGGCCCTGCATCCCTGCAACCAGGTTCCGGTTTGCTGTGCAGTCCCGCCCATGACTTCCGGGGGCCTGAGCTGCAGCTGCTGGAGCCGCCAGCTCCGCACACCCAGCTCTGCTGCTGGAGTGACGCCAACTCCACATCGAGCATTCGAGATTGGTTTTGTATATTTTGTATATATTCTCTATTTATTAGTAGCATTAGTAAAACCCTTTAAAACCCTCCAACTTGAAGTCTAAGTCTCTCTTCCTTTCCTCTTATCTTTCTTATCATCTTTCCCATCTAAAGGAAAGGGGTGGCGGGAAGTGAGGGGATAACAGTGAGCGTCTGCCAGAGTTTCTTGCCACCTTGCCTTAAACTGTAACACATCCATATGGTTGACATCTGTCATGGAAGTATTTTGAAGATAAGTGGAAAGATATTTTGCTCCCCTATCACCAGTATGGATTGCAGCTTCTTATCCTAAAAAACCCTGTCTGATATTTTATTATATAATGAGCTTTTCTGGTTTCCTTGGGGAGCCAACAGTCCTCAAATGTGCAATAATCACACTATTGCACATTGTATAGCCTATACCCTTCATCTTTCTCTGTATTTACTATTATGTTTATAATTATGGTGGGATGGGAACTGTAGAGCTATGAGACAATATACCTCACTAATACTGAAGTATTTCTATAACAAACATGATTAATTCAATCATTTTAAAATATCTATGCTTTATTACACATTAGACTTAAGAAACATTAAATGATATTTCACACATTACTGCTATCTCATATTAATATAATATTCCATAAGTCTCATTTCTTTTTAATTTTAATTTCATTTTCTCCAGCCTTTCATGAGCATTAACTCATAAATAGTGCTGAAAAACCCTCCACAACCATTCTGCCTCCAAAGCATTTCTCTTTCTTTGAAGAGCTGTGCGACAGGAGACCTCCATACAAACAAGACATCCCATCTACCAGCTGTTTCCCATCCAGCACAGATTTTGCCTTTGAAAGGTTTTAGCAAGCCCGCTGGCTTTGGGCTGCTGTGTTCAGCTGCGCTCCATTGATCATGAACCTTCCCGGGGCTCTGTCTACCTGTTACTAGTTATTGTGGGATTGCCACACCGAGAGAAATGCAAATCCTCTTGTAAAAGCTCCAATTATATGAGTCTTAGCCGGAGCTTCTTTATGAACGCTGTCACCAGCTGAGAGCACAGAGCATGCATCTTTTTGTGAAATAAAAATCACTGGAACAACATTAACAAAATACGTGAATTTCAAATTCCATTGTTCCTGTTTCTTTTTTCTTTAACTATAACCCTAGCCAGTGACTACGATGAGAGAGATCAGATCTTATATGCAAGCCAATGAAGAAATACTTGCTTATTTGTATGGATTTCATCTGCATTATGACAGGTCTAATAGAAGAGAAAGCAACTGGAAGATCTAAATGAAAACACCAAATGCCTAGATTATAAATGTTCATTCTGTTCAGAAAAATACTCATGTAAATCTCACAAAGGCTAGAAAACTCCATCTTCAGAGCAACCAACAGTCTCTATTTAGTGATAATAGCAGCTGCTGATTCATAGTGATTGTCTTTCTGCAGCGGATTGGTTTGGAAACAAGTATTCAATAGCAAAATAAAAGCATATGACTGATTTTCAACTCTATTCTCTGAGGATGTATTAATGTTCCTTTATTGTTGGACATACCACAAGGTAAAGACAATCCATTATAACAGTAGAAAAGATAACTGAAGATTAATAAAGTACACTTATCATCATTCACTTTCCATTTATAATTAATCATCCAACCATATTAAAAAGCTTAGATTTTCTACCTTGCTATATCATTAATATTGAAGTATAAGGAAAACAAGATTTAAGTTTTAAGAAGTTGAGTACAAAGAGTGACTAAGCAATTTCTAAGTAACAGAGCATTCTAGGCCTATGTTTTAAAACAATTCAAATTTGTTCCTATTATCTGTCTTTGCTTCCCTGATGTCAATCCATTACATTTCTCTTTGTATAATTTGCATGTATAATTTCTGTACTCCTGTCCTTTTCTGATCTTACAGAAAGATTACACAGGTACTGTGCATAAAACTGTCTTTTATTTCTACTTGAGGAATAAAGATCTTTACTGGGGATTTTCAGGAAAAAGCCCCGATGCACCTTTGAAAGCTAAGGCATGTTTCCCTGTTTACCCTCTATGAACCTGCATGTCACCTCCTCATAGTACCCACTACACATATACCTAGAGTTACACATTATTGCTTGTAAAAAATACAGTAACTAATTTTCATAAGCACTTTACTTTCCCACTGTAGTAGAGTAAGATTCTGTAAGACACAGTGGTAGATAAAATGGTTTTCTAGTTTTATTATTACTCTTTTTAGAGCTCTTTATTCTTAAAAATAACTAGGTATGAAAACCTTTCATTGATGGGAATCTCTGGGAGAGATTCTGGCATACTTTCTCACAATTGATATATGATACCAAAAGACATTTCTTTAATTTCAGAGACTTGTATGCAGATAAAGGCAGCATTTCCTGCAAGCTTATGAAGAGAAAAAGAAAAAAAAAAAAGTTTTTTTTCCTTAAGTCAAGAAACATCTGTTGCCATCCACTACAACATGAAGAGACATTAAATACTAGGAGTGATTTCTGCTTGGCTCTCCTGTAAGGATGCAAAAGGAGAGGCAGGGAAGTATTCAATTTTTCCTTTTTCATCTGTCAGGTGATATAAGAAATCACCATCATTTCTTTTTCAAAGGTTATTCAGTATTCTCATTTCCACTAACTGAGCCTGTAGACTCAGATAAAGTACTGAAATGATGAGACAGACACACAGACTGTGCAGGAAAAAAAAAATAAATATATATATATTGCTTGGAGTTTTGTTCTACAAAGGTATGGAGAGGGGGAAAAGAGGGGGGGGAAGCAGAAATGATGAGTGCACCTCCATTCAGTTGGCCTAGTCATTTCTTCTTTCCACCTGTTCCAGTCTCTAAACTTTGTTGCTGCAGAATTCTGAATGCAAGAAATGGTTTCCAGAAAAAAAGATTTAAGAAAGAGACTACTTTCAGCCTCCTTCATGCAAGATTAAATGAGATCAAAGCAAAGCTGGAACATTTCTAGCTTTTCCAGATCATCCTGTGAAAGGTAACAAAACAAGCATCTAGTGTAGTATCTCGAGAGGAAGAGAGGAAGAGAGGAGTTATGTGAGCCATCAGTTTTAATTGACTGATTAGGTAAAAGGCATGCAGAAAACTCTACCTGTTCTGTGGTTTTGGGGTTTCTTTTGTCATAAAAATTGTGACGGGCAAAATAATAAAAAAGGATTCTATTGCAATTAAACATTGAATTTATAAGGACTTTGCAACTAGTATGGTGTTCATCTCTCTGCACTGTTTCATTCTACATTACATTATCCATCAAGGCCAAAAAGTCTTTTTCATTTGTCCAATGAGAGATGACAGAATTCTATTCAATAAAACTTTTTTTAAGCTTTGTTTTTTTTCCCTTAAACAGTTTTCTCCCAATGCAAAAGTGAAAGACTAAACTCCTTTCAAAAGATCACTAGAAGATAAAGTGTAAAACAGAAAAACATCTCCTCTCCTCTGTTATTCTCAAGAGGGAATTCACAGACATGATGACTCAAAATGAATACACGTTTTAAGCAGGTTATCACAAATTTCACCACCAAAAAAAATACAAAAAGGAGTTATGAAAGTGATGAGTAGATAGAGTAGATATCCCAAACCTCTCTATTAAATGTGTTCCATCTGTTTTGTGTACAGCTTCTGTTTTCTCTCTGTGTTGTCTATTTATTTACTAAAAAAAGAGTCACATGAGACTAGATAAAAGCAGAATTTTCCCTACTTACTAGAAGTTTAGCATTGAGCTTTTTAAAGAAAACTCAAAACTTCAGGATGAAACCCCCTCTTTTATGAACTGCATATACTAATGCATTTTTAAAGGGTAAAATTCACTTGTATATGGAACACCAGTAAAGGACACAAACACCAATGCTATGAATCTCATTTTATCATGAAGACAAAAACTCAGGTCCAGATACTCTGAATTCTATTTATGTTCCTGAGACCTTTAGTTTTGGAGGTTTACAGGCAGTTAATAAAAAAACAAAGATGAAGCGGGGACCTGGGTGGAATTCAGGTAATCTGTATTTACATTTAAAATCCCAGTTCTGCAAGCTGCTGTGAGACACCTTGATGACTTTGAGAGCTCTGAATGAAAGGAACAAGCCCAAGGACAAGGCTGTTTCAGCTACGTGTAGATAAGTGATCCACCACAGAAATGACATTTTCCCCAAACAAATACTTCGCATTAGTCTATGGAGAGAACACTTGACTGTGTGATAAGGTTACTTTCAACACACTGCTTACTTATCTTCACCATCAATACCTCTTGAAGATTACTCAATGCCATAACCATACAGTATCTAAAAAATCCACAACAATTTGTACACAGCTTTGCCAAGAATCCTGTTAATTTTTTAAAGTCTCTGTTTTCAGTATAATTTATAAATTATGCTTTTAAACTCGGGGATTATACCATGTTTCATTTTTTTTTTTTTAATTGTACAATCCAATTCTGGTCACTTCAAACTGTAAAAAAATATATATATATTTACACAATATTATTTTTTGTATGCTAAAATACACTTAAAACAAAGGGATCCATTCCAAGAACTTCAGATTTTTTTTTCACAGCTAGGAAATTATATAAACCTAACTTATTCCATTTAAATTACTCACGAAAAAATACCAATCTGTGGAAGTATGTCCAGTTCCTTTTCCTCACTAAATCCTCACTAAATCCTTTTCCTCACTAAATCTGGTATGCCTCTCCTATCTGGTATGCCTCTCCTTTCAGCCTAGTGCCTACAGCAATTACTAATGTCATAACAAATACTTTTAACCCTAAATAAAAGTGTAATTTTAGGGAAATAAATTCCATATTTAAGAAAGGAAACTTTATTGATAGATTTATTCATGCATTTATGTTTAAGCAGAGTTACTGCCCGGCACTGATTTAATTGGTCAGGACACTAGTATGGTCTTGATGGAAATAATTCTTCAAATATTGGGCAAGGAAGGAGACCAAAAGAAAACAAATTTATTGTGTGACAGTGTAATATATTAACCATTTAACCAACAAACACCACACAAAGGGCAAGTCACAGATGCATATTCACATAGATGGGCAAGTGTGCTTGGTAGTGGTCAGAAAATGCTGGAGCAGGCAGACAGGGGCTTGGGGTCTTCCTGTTAAGTGTGAGGCTTCAAAAGAGAGTTGATCTCAGCTCAGCTGTGCTTCAAAAGGAAAAGCAATAAGGCACATCTCCTTTGAAGCTACAAACGACCTTAACAGAACAGGGTCAGCATGGTGTTCCTCTGAATCCCTCCAAGCACTTGGAAAGCTACAAGGGTGGTCTTCAATGTCTCTTTGGTCACTTCCAACCAGATGAAAGAAACTCTCTGAAGTAATCCTGAAATAGCTAAAGTTCTGTTTATTTGTCAAATTCTTCTAGAGATGTCACAGTATAACTTCTTCAGGCTAGAGAGTTCTGTTTAGCAAGTCATCAGCCAAGTCAGGAAGAGATCCTGATGTTTCAATCCTATGTTCGCTCATATTTTCCATTTGTGAATTAGAAAGGCATGTTTTAAAATAAAGAGAAAGAAATAACTTCTGATGTCAGAAACAGCCACATTTTCTGTCCTTTTCAGAAACAGAGCGATACAGTTGTTGAGCTCCAGGGAATACCATGCGAGGATACACAGCACAACTACAGATACACTATGTCTAGCCCAAGTTATTCCCCTGCTACAATACCCCTCAGAGATGACATTTACATTTAAAAGACTGTATAATCCAAAAAATCTTCCAGTCACTGTCAACTCTGATTACAACTTGACTTTTTTTAAGGATACACATTTTTTATGTAGTACAGTGATGCTGATTAGTGTTATCAGATGACTAATGAGATCATGTCAATTGCACTATTTAAATGAAATTAAATAGAGAGCCCAACTTTATGAAAAGATTAACTATTTATGAATGAACATCAGAAATTCCTATCCAGATTTACCAGTTCCACAGTCAGCTCCCACTGAACTCACTAATGGGGGGAAGAAAAAAAAGAAATTACCCACGTGTTTCTTTTTCTTTTCTCTGACATCTGGATAGGCCCAAAGACGTATGTCTCCCCTGCAGCTGTTTCTATATTCCACCCCACAGGCAAATTATGGTTTGCCACATTCTCCTCTTTCACTGTTACACTGATGACACTAAGCTGTCTCACTCTCATGATCATTTCCTTGCAAATATATTCCTGGTTCTAGAAAACTAAAATATCTGTGCCCATTAATTCTTTATGTATTAATGCTTGGCACACATTAAAATATCCCTATGCATAAACCTTTCAAAAGATTGTTTTGTTATGCCTTTTTTTGTTATGCAGTCTACCTGGAAATAAAATTACACATAAATTTAGAGTCAGCATGAGAAACATTTTCCTCTTATGGGAAAAGTATTCAGTGTCCTGGATTGCCAACTAATTCTTGGAGTCATAAAACAACACATTCAACTATATTTTGACATGAGTGAGGACTGAAAAAGTTGGGAATTTTGTTTTGAAAGGAGAAGTTTGCAACAAGCCTTCTCAGCTTTCCTTTGATAGTCTACAAATGCCAGCTCATTTCTTCAACAAAGGAGCATTTTGCTCACAATACGGAAAACATATGCACCTATTCAAAGGGTTTGAAGTCAGAACAGTGATATGCAGTCCTCTTTATCTCCCCTCAGAAATCTGTCCAGAGTAAAGAAGATAAAACCACAACTTATAGAAACATAAGCACAGGACTAGCTGTGTGAGACAGTGAGTCCAACATAATCCACAATGACTTTACTGTGCAGGTTAAACTGACACCTGAATTTTGAATCCAGCACCATCACAGCTCCTCAGACTCGCCAGGCTTAACCTGCAAACCCAAACCATGCTGAATTAGCAACTATGTGCCAACACACTCACAAAAAGCCAGAAGCAACAGGCTCACCATACAAATGCTGCACTGATTAGAAATGTGAGTATCATAGGCTATATTAATAAAGACATGAAAGCCAAAGGGCATGGCTGAGATTAAAGCAGACTCACACTTCAACAGAGCAAATTTCCACCATGCTTGTTAAATCGTTCAAGGAGTAAAAGCCCCATCCCTGCTCGCTCCTCAGTTTTCATCTCACACTACTTAATGTAAGTTTAAAGTTCTTGAGTAGTCTTGCATCAAGTATCAAATATAAGTATTCGCTAGATCCACTGGCAATGGATCATTAGCAATACTCCTATGGAAGTCACTTAGATAAAGCAAAGACTGCTTCTTGGACTCCCCAAGCTTAAGTATAGTCTTGAAAATACAATCTCATTTAATCTGAAGTCAAAGGGCACTTCACTAATCAGATAGTGTATGACTAGAGAGAGCCTGTCTTTGCTGAGAACTAAAAGCTACAAAAATATACTTCAAAACAGTAGAAAAGACTATTTCTTTACACAAAAATTCTGAGTTCATCACCTCACAAACACCTCCAACAACATCTTTGCTTGGTAACCGACAATATGCAATAGCCCAGTCTCCTAAATGGAAAATACTTATACATCATTGTGCTCAACCCAACTAATGAAGAGTACCGCACCATCTCCTATATGGACACGCAACTTGATCAGTCACAGGTGGCTTTAAAGCAATAAGTTGGTGACCTTTTGCTCCACTACTACTATCCCAGCACTTCACATCTCTGTATTTTTTTGCTTCAGGAGCCTCCACTACACCATATCCATGTTGCTATTATGCTGCCAAGCTGCAATTTCATTCTCTTGGACTTCACTGGAACTGCAGTCTGAAGATGCAAAACTTATTTTGGGCCTGAGAATATTTTGTTCCCATTAACTGCTATGTGTTCTTTTTTCATCAGGCAGCAGAAGAGGTAACAGCTACAGTTGTATCAGCTAAAAGTAAGGAGCAATTTACTACCAGTATCAAATCAACGGTTAAATTATTTCAGGAGCTACCATCTGTGTAATAATCATAAAATAAATATTATAATAAAATGTAAAATGTAAAGTGTACAACATAATAAAATCTGTAGTTACTGTAACTCACAAACCATCATTTTCATTACCATATTTTCCTATGCTGGATATCTGTTATACTGAATTATGTTTTTATGAAAATAATGTACTATCAACCATACTGTGGGGGTAGTACAGTGACAGATCAATAAGGAAAGAATTTACATCTATGTATATGCAAGTATGCGAGCATTATACATTATACCTAAACAGCATGTGTACATACATACATCTCATACACATAATCATTTACACATATCCACATTACAAATAACTAAAATGGCCCCTTTTTCTCACCTGATAATTACTACCATTCCTTCTTAAATAATAAATCTTACCTGCATATAAGATATTAACCACACCAATCTTGTGCAAGTGAAAAAGTTGGCAGCAGTATGAAACCTTTATCGCAGTTATTTTGCTGCTTATTCAATATGAATACAATAGGCACATTTGGAAACTCTCCAATTTTAATGTTGTTCTGCTTGCAATATTCCTTTAAAATAATGGGACTGGGCCATATCAAGAAGTTTAAATGCAGACTAAAACAAACTAAACTTACAAGGAGGAGAGTCAGGACTCTGAAAAAACAGCTGTTTCAAGTGGCATTTAAGACTCCTATGAAATTCATTGCAAGAACCCAGCGATTTGAGAAAATTAGAAATGTAAGAAATAAACAGCTATAAAGAATCACTTTCGTAATGATTGGTAATCAACTGTTAGAATTAATAATTTGAATTTTCATGCTGAAAACTGCACAGCACAGTTTCACACAGCTAGCAGAGAATGATGAGATCTTTTAATGTACTTTATTAACCATTTATTAACAAGATATGACTTTACAAGTTATGATTTCAGATTTGCAAAGCTTTCATTGTTTATGAGCTACCAAGCCAACTCAATCTTTCATGAAATTTTGAGAAGATAAAAACAAATTTCCATTATTTATATAAAATACATTAAATGCATATTTACTTATAAAATATTTAAATATTTAAATTATGTATTTACTTATAAAAAGTAGTTTTCGTGCTACTGTGTAACAGCTGGAAACCATCCAGAACAACAGACTTCATTTATATTAAAGTTGCACAAAAACTAAAAAGGTTAATCTAGCAAGAATGATACACACCTTTCTTGCAGGGTAGCTGTTTTATTTAGGTATTTTTAATTTATTTAGCCTCTCCTGGGAAAGCAGGGTGAAACCTGGCCCTACAAGATTGTGAGGACAGTGAAGAATTACCAACACCTCATATGTACTTTCAAGTTCTTTAGAATTATGAAAATAAAAAAAAAAGTACTTTTCAGAAAAGGAAACATTTAAAATTATAAGTCCTACTAGTTTATGCAAGACCTTGTTTTCCACTGTTCAGATCCTTGTAGGAGTTAGGTTCCTAAATTAAATTTCAAAATCAATATTTAGTTCTCCAAGAATGTGGAATTTATGTGTTTAAATAACCTCTGAATAAGGGATGTAAGTTACTTTTATTTAACCACAGGTAGCCTTTTTAAAATGTGACCTTATTGTGCCCAAAAACAATAGCTTCGTGCACTACCTGCTCTTAATTCCAGTTTCAGAAGAGGTTCGAAAACACCCAACATTTTTTACCACTGAAGGTACATACTGAAATATATGCATACATAGAATTAGAGTGATTCATAAAAACTTAAAAAACATTTCCCAAGTCGTGTTTTTTCAGCCCATAGTTTATAATATAAAAGAAGCATTATGAATAATTTTAAAGGCTACATTAGAAAGGACTGTAAAGATTCATACTTTATACATAAACCTGTCCTTCATATTTCAATGCTGATGTTCTTGAAGCTTCAGACATTTTAGAAAGATGGCTGATATGCATCAGTTTACAAAAAAATGTTAAAGTCTATTAAAGTTCCACAGTTATAAATGTGACAGATCTGAGAAATGACAGAAACTATTCTATCCTATATCAAGAGAGGGGGTGATTTTCTTTAGATGAAAAGTCGTTTTAATAAATACAGCATATTCTGTTTGAAGGGAGAATTTTAACTGTAGTACTAGGCATTCACTAATAATTAATGTGATTTCTCCACAACATATTTTTTCCCGTTAAGCTGAATTAAATAAATTTATTAAATTAATTCAATATACTTTCAACTAACTCAATTAATTAAACACTTAAACAATGGTTAAAAACGGTGGAGCAAAGACTTCCAGAGTTTACTCCTGAACTCAATAAGGCTGTGATTGTACTTTCTTCTTAGAGGTCTGCATTTTGCACTTTTTATTTACACAGTATGGTCATGAAACAAACATCTCTGAGGACATGACACACCTCTCTGCTGAAGGTTGCTACCTACAGAGTAAACAGCTGGGAGCATAACCACTGGCTGTTTGGCATGCAGACACATTATAACATCAAAGAAATCAGACCGATACCGAAAAGTTCATGAGAAGTTGTCTTTATAGTTCTAAAATCTTACTAGGTAACTGTGCTGTGCACAGAGTTCCTTTTTAAATTATACATAAGTGTCCTGGTTTTGTTAAAAACAAGTTTCTCTTTCAGTGAATTTTCCTTACAGCTAAAGTCTTCTTACTAACTGCACTTTTCTGAAAGCTAGATACATGTTTTGGTAGACATTGCAATGGAATGCAAGGTCGCTGATAAGGAAGAGGGGAGGGGGGGTGGGATAAAGGGGGAAAAGCCAGGGTGGGGCGGAGAGGGGGTTAACAATACATCTGCCATGGTTTATTGTCACCCTGCAATCAAACCTTGACATTAAGCTAGTAACACATCTGGAGTAGATTGGCTCTTGTCAGACAAAATGCCTTACACCATCTATTACTTTGTCTGGTTAGATCAGATTTTACCAAAAAACTTTTTAACAGACTTTGCATAATCATGCTTTTCTTTCTTTCAAAGTACACCTATACCAGGGAAATTTCGCTATGCATCTGGATTTTAATATAGTTTGAATCCCAGTGTAACCAGTGCCTCACTATGCAGAATGTCTATGTTATGCTTTTCTCTCTCTCTTGAAAATATGCCAATGATTATTTCTTTTCTTTCTGGTTCACTGTTTCTCAGACTTCAAAAACCTTCATCAGTAGATGTCCAGTTTGGACAAATATTTTTTCAGAAAAAAAACCCAACAACCCTTCTGTTAAGTATTTGATATGCAAACTCTTCCATACCTTAATAACTTCATTCTTCTGTTTATCTCCATTGACTTGAATGAAAAAAGCATATTAATGGTCACTTCAGAGTAGCTGGGTACACTCTTGGCAGGCTAACTTAATTAAGATACAAAGACAGGAAATTCATTCACAAAAAATGTCCATCACACTCAGTGGTACTCAGCAAGTGTTTCCACTATCACAGATTTTATACAATGGTGCTCTCTCCAACTGCCTTGGAAGACATACAGAGAATACGCATCCTGCTATAAAATCACAGGTTACAGTCACGATGCCTCATGCAGTTATTCAGCGCTGTGCCTGGAACGGTGCTTTTTTTTCCTTAAGGTCAGATAATCACAATCCTGTGTCTGGGGAAGATTTTGGTCTTTGCTAAGCCCACCCAGGTGAGGTTTACCCAATACAGTCCTGAAATACAAGATTTAGAGCTAAGTGATCTGGTGACTCCCAATGACACCACAAAGAAGCAGAGTGGATTCAGTTTCAAACCCAGAAGCAGTAAGCAGTTGATGTTAAACATCATTACTAATCTCTATTCATCACTATTGATGTCAGTTACATTTAGTTACCGGGGCAGAATAAACTTAAGTATCTCTGACATTTTAGGTGGGTTGCTGAGGTGAAAAATTCATACCTTAATCAAGCAGACCACTGCCCTGAACTTGAAGTTGTAACGCTCCTGTGCCCCAGATTCACCCTTATGACCAGGCTAAAACAAAAACATGGGAGAAGGACTGCGGCATTTTACAAAGAACATGCAAAAGTTTCTGTTTCCATTTCAATACAGAAAAAATACAACTTCGGATCCTTCTCAGCTGCAGCAAGGGTGCAGTGATCACCTCTGCACCAATGCTCTGAAAAGATCCACTTTCAGAATCTTAATGCTGGATAAATTTATTATTTTTTCTTTTTTTAAAAAAACTTGAAATTTCTCAGGCCTCATTTTATCAAAAGTGACACATTTTCTCACTTTGAAATCACCTGGTTAAAATCCTATGCTTAGAGATAAGTAAGGTTTTTAAATGCTACATCAGATATGAAGCTCAAAGAGCTCTTGCTTCCAAATGGCACACACAGGGACCGGTTACATATCAGTGGAGGTCATTGGGATTTTCCAAGTGAAAAAAGTATGACCATCTATAGAAGCTTATTATGAAAGAAAAATGTGTTGTTACTAGTCCAAGTCTCTGCAGTTATTAAGAAAAGTTAAAGATGTAGCATTTGTAATTATGACAACAAATATGAACTCCTTTAAAACACTACTTCTGACAAAACTTCTTCAGATGTTCCTTGCTGTTTTTAACAATCGCTCTGGCTACAGCTTCTCTTTTTGAAGTCCCCTTCTGAAGTATTCAGGAAAGAGCAGAGGCTTCCATTACAATTTGGTTGAAGATAAACTGCTGATGACCAGAAGATAAGCAGTGTGTCACATTCGTTCGTCCTTAATGCACAGAAAACATGCTTTTTCAAATATAAAATGTGGTATTTAATTAACAAATTTAGATAAGCCCAAAATGTGGAATGTACTTCAATACTGCTGGAGATCACTGTACAGATAGTGTTGGATTAGCACGCCTAGTTAATGTATTCACAGAATACAAAACTCTTACACTCCTCTGGGATATAGATTACGGTTTGCAGAGATTTTATTTTCCCCCCTCTCTCCAAACATGAAGGTTATATCTTCAGTTTTTATTGAAAGCACTGTGGAATTGTGTCCCTGCTGCTTTTCTCTAAAAACTTATAAAATAGAAATAAGGATCTCAATTCTTATTGGGATTCCCATCCAAGTCTCTTACTGACCCTCAAACCAAATTAGAAGTTTCAAGATATTTTTGACAATAAGCAGATCAAATTTATGGATTACAGTTTCATAACTCTATTCATTTGCTACAAACATGTAGCATATCTTCTGGCTTCGGGTTTGTTTTTTTTTATTTGCTTGTTTTTGCAATCTGTGCAAGTAAAAAAAACAAAGCAGCATTACAGGTATCTCTAATTCAAACAAGCTCATATTGCCACAGAACTATCACAGCACCTCTATGCAGAAAAAAGCAGAGGCTCGTGTGTCTGTGTATGAATGAGCCTTCTAAAAGAGGTATAGAAAGCAAAGACCAATTCAAACTGAAAAAAAATACACTTACAAAAAAAAAAAAGTAACCTTTACTAACTGAACAGGCTTCAGTGAAGTATTTCCACACAGGGTGGAGGGTGGCCAGTGCAGAAAAAGGAAATCAGATGGCAAAAATACCTAAATATTACGTATTAGCTTATAACCTTTCAATATTTGTATCTTTGCTAATGATGGTTTTATTACAGCAGGTGCCTGTCTCCCTCACTCAGACCTCTACTCCCTGAAAGAAGTAACACGACCATGAAAAGATCAAGAGAGAGAAGACAGAATGCTATGAATTGCACAAAACTGCAGGGATGATATTAAAAATAAAACTGTTGAGGCATCCCAGCTGATATCTTCATAAAAGCCAGAACTAAACCCTTACTCATTGTCCCTAAGAGCAGCAAATGCAGCCCCAATTAAAAGTCCTACATCTGTGGCAATTTTTAAAAGCTGTTTTTTGCCATTCTCTCCCCTTCAGAACTCATTAATGCACTGCCGTTACTCCTCTCCTGCAGATCATCTTTTATTATCACAGCAGCCAAAATAACTGTCTTATCTGCAAAGTTATTTCATTTTTTTTCCTTCTTTTGACAAATTTTTTATATACTTCTACAGTTCACGAGGTTTTATGAAGAGTACTATAGATTCTCTTCTAAGTGCCTATAAAGAACATACTTATTTCTTCACTGGAGTTTCTACAATAATCCAGATTACAAATCACGAATGCATTAATCTGCTTGTTTCTTTCTTTCATCTGCTGAATATCAGACTTAAACCTTCTTAGGATAAATTAAATCACTCTAAAGGTTCTAAAGACTATAAAAAAGACAAAATTGTATGAAGACCTCTTCCTGTAGACACACAAACTTTTTAGTTTATGCCAAACCTTTTATTTTAGTTTTTCTACCTGTAATTTTTTTTCTTTTTCTATAAAAGCAAAAATCTTTATTCTTATTGATATAGTCCTCTTTCCAGCCTGAAAGTTCTACATATTTCACCGACCTTTTTCATGTCCCTACTTTGTTTACCGAGTCTGCTACACACAACACCTTCTATCACACAGAGCTACTCGTTAATGTGAGAAAACATCATCTCACTGGCTCTGCTGGAAGGATTCACACAAAATATCCCAATGCTACAAACAGATGTGCAAATAGATGTCCAATGACTCTCCAGTAGTTACATCTTTGGAAGGCAGTAATCAGCACCACATATGTCACTTACTTAAAACTGAGGGAACAGAAAGATAATTTCTATAATGGTATTCATGCTAATTATTTGCTTCAATGACAGGACTAACAACCATAGCTTTTTTATAAGATGTATCAAAAAACATATTGCAACAGCAGATAAATCATTAAAGAAGCTGCTACTGAAAGACCAAACATTGAAGAATTTCTTCTCCTAAGAAGATTCGCCAACTGTTCAGTGTCTCCTTAATCAGTTTCTGAAGTCCTTCTGAGTTTTAAAACAGAATGCTTCTTCCATTATATAAACTGCACTAATAAACATTTTTGCTCATGAACAGGATGTCAAACTTCAATTAGTGTAATCTTTCATTAGATTTTCTACCCCCCCTACAGTTTTTGCATTTTCTTTCAGGTTTGTGGAATTTAACAGCAATTTTCCCTAAGCTCAGCTACTGTGATAAATTATTAAACATTCAAAGTGAGGAATGGTTTCTCAACACATTAGAATTAATTCTGAAGTCAGTAAAATTACAGCACTTTATACCACTTAAAATCAGGTACAGGTGTTTTAAGTGTTTACTTGCAATTTTGTAGGTCTTTGGTTTTTGTTTTTTTTTTTAATTGAAAGTGAATAGGATAATACTGTTAAGGCTGTCGTAATTTTTTTAAATGGCTTGAACCTGCAGTTCTGTAACCAACCTACAACTAGTAGATTATTGGAGTAAGTTAAAAAAATAAGAATTTGAGATCAGATAGTTTTAGGCCATGCTTCCTACTACTACTGCTCTCTCTCAGCTAACATAAAACATATTTATAAACAAAATAATTACTAGATTTAGAAATACTGAACATTAATATCTGTCACAGACAATCTATATATTAGATGTTTCTGTGTTCTGGGTTTCAGTTCCACAACAGCTAGAACCATCCCTGACTCATTCCTCCTCTCTGCCATTAAATATTATGGACTCTTTCGTTTGGAATGTCATGCTCAGTGCTGAACAGTACTTAGTACATAAATACAAAACCTACCATGGTTTTCCCCAGAAAGATAAACAGACTAAATGGAAATTGAGAAAGGGGATGGAAAAGGGAATGAAAGACTGCAGTTACTTCTCTTAACTGGCATATGCTGAGATTTCACATACATTATTAGAATCTAAAAAAACCCAATAAATTTTATACAATTAGAAAGAATGCCAGTAAAAAAACGTGATTTCGACTGCATAACAAATGCAATTCTGAATCTTGATAATACACAATATCAATCCTTCACACATGCAAACATTTTTCCATATGTTATTACTTGTAGTTAGTTTCTCAGTAAGAGGTCTCCCTGAATGCACACTTGTATACATTTATATTTTGCTACAAAAAAATTACTCTTATTTTTCTATACATCAGCCTGAGAGTTATCTCCTTGTGGCAAAATAGCAAAGCCACAGGTAGCATTTTCAAACGTCAGTTAAGCCCACAGTCATACAAAGACTGATCTCTACTTCATGGGCACGAAAGCTTCCTCTGACACTTTGGATGGAGCTAAACACCTTCTATGAGAAACAGGGAGAAGACCCCCAGAGAACCACTAGTGAGAAACAGCTGAGCTGGGCAGCACCCTCAGCAGGTGGCCTCCCAGCAGAGATCAGTGTCTGCCTCTTTCAGTTCTTCTCTGCTCTACAAAATGTCAAATTGCTTTAATTTACGCTGTCTGCAGCACTCTTCTGAGCTGGATGGAAGCAGATGAAAATGCTCATCCAGACTGACACTGCCATCAGCTGAGAGACAGCAGACATTTCACTTGGTCTCTGCTGTGCTGGTCGTTTCCACCTCCATGCTGAATACCAGCTGTGGGAACAATTCTCCTCCGTTCTGCTTCAGAGTAAAATCAAATAGCTTACATCACAGATCTAGCTTGTTGCATGTTTTCAAACTCAGCAACAATCTCTGGTACTCAAATTAAGTGGCTTCTGAGGCCTAAGCGGCTCACCTGCACGCACCTCACAGAAGGACCTTCATGGCATGGTACTGGGCCTCAGCTGGGAGCCTTATATGGCCCAAGATTTTGTGTTTCTCAATTCAATGTACTTGAAGCAATGGGAAAGCTGTGGTGCAACTTGTCAGTGCATTTATAGCAGCACTGAGAACTGCAACTACATGGCATAAGGGTATGTGGCGAAATTTTAGGACAGAATATGCTTTCTTGGATAAGATTGAAACACCAGGACATAGAAAGAAACTGGTGCATTTGAGAGTACAGAAGCACTATTTCACCCCACTTAACACCAACTTCTTAGTTAAACAATTTATCCCAATATCAAGTTTTTATTTCCTCCAAATCAGGGCTGCTATGCTGTTTCCAAGACCTACGAGAATACAAACATTAATAACATAAACCCTTTATTTCTTTCGTGTCTGTGCACTGCACAAACTTAATGCCTTCAAATTCCCTGTCATTAACTGCATATGAAACAGCTTTAAGGATATATAATTACATAAAGCAACAAGGTATTCATAGCATGTCTTTTGTAACTAAAGCCCCTATCATATGCAAACAGTATTGCAAATGTTCCTGTGGTTTAAGAATTCTATAACCATTTTTAGGTAAGAATGTGCACTCTGGTTTGCTTGAGCTGATGTTAAGTAAAAATTATCTATGTGTGATACATTCAATTAAAAAGAAAGTTAAACTGGCTTGGAAATTATACTTGCTTTAAAAGATTTTTAATTGATTCTTAAATGTCTCTTTCCTGTATCACCTTTCCAAATCGCTGGTGTGGAAGAAACATATCACAGAAACTTGTCCCTTGATGTTTGTAGTTCATAACAATACTTGTAACAGTGCAATTAGTATATTTAGTCTGTATTTTAAAACATGCAAATAGAAACAAGCCAAGCCATCATGAGGGAAAACTGCTTCACCTTCCATTTGATTCCTCTTCCTTCTTTGTCCATGTCTTGTGATGAAGGTCTTGTAACCTCCTTTGTGCAGAAAAATCAAAAGCATTGTGATTTTCCTTCTTTTACACTCTATCAGCCCCAGGGACCTTGGGCTTTCCATTGGTAATAAAGACGTTTTCTTTTCTTAGGAAGGATTGTTTCCTGCTCTTGCCACATCACCCTTCTCCTGAAGTCTGCTGCCCTACCATTTTTACTTTTATTCCTTTTTCCCATTGCCTCTCTTCTGTTTCTAGTCCACCCAAACTGCACCAGAAAAGAATTTAAACTCAAAATAAATCATGCTAGGTAAACCGATTATGTCATATATATACACCTGTAAACCACACGTGGTCTTACGGAAAGTATGAAGCCCAGATCCAAGCATTTAATTCTTACTAAATGCCACACAGTTCCCAGATCTTTGGAAAAAAGGCAGGAATAAAGTGATGGAGACACCAGTTTCAGCCTCAAGCTAGTTATTTTAAAGTAGATGCTCTCTTATTATTTCCTAGTTGGTTTGTTTGTTTTAATTGGTACAGTGTTAAATGTAAGGTCCTCCAATGCCTCTGTCACACACACATAAAAGATAAATAAATCAGTCCCTCCTCTCAGCATGGTTTGCTAGCAGCTCCTCGATTCACTATTTAAGACATTCTACAATATGTTCCTTTTCTGTCTATTTATTGTTACCCGTATTCTGCTTTTTTTTTCTGGTCTTAGCACTGTAAAGATATCATCAGGTACCCTGAAAAAAAAAATCACATACATTCAGGTAACATCCCTTACATAATCTTACATTGGACAATAACATAGATGTATTTCATGTGTAAATCAATAGCAAAATACAATCACTTTACACAAACATAAGAGAGGTTTTCTGTAATGCTGACCTATGCCATGGAGAGAAATGAAGGAGGGTACAAGTCAAGATGAGTGCAAGTTACCAAGGAGAACACAGTACAAATAACCCTATCTTATTAATCTAAGCTCAGAAAATCCAAAAGTCTGGCTACCTTGCAAGTCAAATTTATAAAAATCAGCAATATCAAACTTGGCTCCTATGCTCTCAGCAGTATTTCATAACTTTTGAGAGGAGGACGTATCTACTTTTTTCTTAAAAGAAAATATATCTTTCTAATACTGGGAAAAAACAGGCATTGGTCCACCCAGATTTGCAGTATGAAGCTCTGTCTTCACGAAGCTGACCACACGTCTGGACTTATACCTCTATTACTGTAACTGGATCACCCAGGAAAAAAGGTACCAAAGGGGCAAAGTATCTTTTCAATGTATTAGATCATCAACATCCAAAGAAGAATCCTATGAGAATTCAAAGGAGGGAAAATTAAAATAAATAAATAAATGAACTGCCCACAACCTTTTGAAAATTAGTAACTTCCAAGAGTTACAACATGTGCACAAGATGAATGCTGTTCTTGTTGGACAGGTCACAGAAGTGCTTTCCTTCTTCACTGTGACCGAGTGCATGGCTCTCCTAACAAAAACTTATCAGTATATAAATAACACCTCTTGCTCCAGTCTTACCACTGTTCTGCTCCCTGACTTTTGCACAGGCATAACCAAAGACGACTGAACCCACAGCTCTGAAGTCAATCCCATTATTGACTTCACTGACAGCAGGAGCAGGAACAGAAGGAAATTTCCTCAAGAAGGAAAATTCACATTATAATATTTTCATTTCTTTCTTGCAGTGTTCTGGAGCAGACTACACCAAGGCACACCTCCTCACCTTCTGCATGAAAAGTACTCAAGCCTGAGAAATCAGGAAACCAAGGTGCTACACCTGAGCTTCACCAATAACATCATCTTGCCACCATACTTCCTCTGGAATGCAAAATATTTGTCTAATAAGATCTTCTATAATGAGCCCCAGCTAAGAATTCATTATTTAGGGCTGAATTAGTATTCCTTTGGGAAAAACTTAATGTATTTTGTTGCAAATTTAGTCAATTTGTTTTGTGCTCTTTAAGGACACTTTATTAAGGTAGTAAGACTACAGCAGATGAATGAGAACAGCAGTAACATGATGGGGAAACTAGCTTTTGTAAGCCGTGAAAAACACCGCCTTCCTTGCAAGCTCAAGAGGTTGTTACCTTACAGTAAGAAGGTCACGGCATCCCCTGCAGAGCTTGAACTTACTGGTTTGTACCTGATGTCGTGTATTTGTGCATAAATATCCATTGTGACATTTCACTGTGAGAGGCAGTTAATTTGTTTAGAATGTGGAAGTGGCATCACCTTTTTTAAATAGTCTCCAACTGTTTGGATCAGATTGATTCGCTGTCAGTTTTTCATCGTGTTTCTTGAAAAGGATCTAAAGGGAGCTGGGGAGAGAAATCCCTGTACCACAGGGTATTCTCCCACCCTTCATGAAGCAAAATCAAGATTACCTGCAGAAAAGCAAAGAAACAAAAGAAAAGCAAAGAAACCTGCCTTGTTTTCAAGAAACTCACCTGAATATAGCAGAATGTAATTCACATAGTAGATATAAGGCAAAGGTGCAGATCTCAGTCTGTACCACCTTAAAAAAGTTTCTACCCATAGGCTTTTCAGCACCTCCTCCAGGAGTGCTAATCAGGACACATCTTTCCAAATTTTATTATGCAACATCTTGGCTACATAGAGAAATACACTGCCAATTCACTGACAGTATACACACTTCATAAGGTCTGTAATTTTTCAATTACCTGGCAAACCATTAAAATATGCCAGGGTCATACCATCTTACCTAAGAACTGTGTATATGTAATCATAATAATGCTATTATTTTCTACAGCAAGACATAGTCTCTTGTATAAAAGACTACTGCTAAACCCACTCTAAGGCCCACACAAATGCTTAACATGCTACCTACATACACATACAATTCTTCCTTCCTACAATACCAGCTCTGTCCAATTGACAATTTTATGGCAGTGCAAAATTAAAACAAACAAACAAACAAACAAAAAAAAAACAACAAAAAACCAACAACAACCAAAAAAAAAAAAAAAAACAAAACCAACAATCTCTTAAATTATATTTTTCTTCTAGATTTCCAACAAGAAGTATTTGTAAAACAAAATGTTTAGCTGATTTTAAGGACTGCGAAGCTTGTTCTTTAACAAAACAGCCATGGATGGACTCGTAACTTTTTATGACACTTTTGCTCCTTGTTTTTCCTTTTGTCCTTTAGCTACAGGCAGCTAAACAGCAACGAAGAACTGAGCTGTTAGTGAACTAATGAATGCCATTCGCTTCAACAGTTGCTTTCCTGAATATCTTGCACTTCCAGCAATTTTTTGACTGCTGAACGATGTGTCCATAAAATGTAGATAATTAACAACTGCATTTGCTCCCCTTTTTTTTTTTTACATGAAGGAAAAACTGTGGATTAGAGGATTGAAGGTTATGAATATCTCACAGTAACAGAGGTTTCTTCCCACTGCAGGAACAGTCTTTGCTTAACCACTTCTAGTGACTGCAACTACCAAGTCATCCCATGGGCCAAAAGAACACTTCTCATATCACCAGGACACCAAAAAGTTCATTCTGCTACTTCCAGTTACCAGAGCAGAGCAAGTGCAGATGGAACAAACTGGTAAATCTCACTCCATCACGGTTGGTAGAGTTTCCCTAGAAACAGCTAACTATAGCTAATTAGGAGAACGAATGACTCATTTAGCTCATTGTATGAGAATCTTTTCCCCTCAACAAAACTCTCATCAGTATCGTAGTTTCACACTTACTTTCTGTAATATTATTGTACTCACTGGAAAGAAGACAAGAAAAAAAAAACTATCCAAAACTAACACTGAATGATATCCCAAAATACTAATATAGTGAAAATTTTATATTAGTGATTATACTTAAGGGACTGTATTTTTTTTAAATCCAACAGTAATAGCGTTTCACCTACCCTTGGTGAGTTTTATTAAAAACATTTAACCCGACTACTTTGTGGTTTTCATATTCTGACATTCCAAACTCCCAGTTTTAGTCAACGACTAAGTAAAATATAAAATAACTAGATTAATCTTCCTTTCTTACCACAAGAAATAAAAAAACAAAACACACACAAAAAACCAAAAACACTTCAGGTATCATACTAAGTTTTGTTTTATAAAAACACCAAGCTATCAATCACTGTGTCTGACCCGAGTATTATTTCTGTCTAGAAAGTTTTGCTATTCTATTGCTTAATATTTTGGAAAACAAACAAAATATATGAATCATTGTTTCAGTACCAGGCAGCAACTATCTTTCAATCCTTGCTAAAACACAGGAAATGAATTCATTCTTTACTGAAAGCACTGTCTTACTCCACAGGGGCTGTTTGTCAGATCCTCTAGAGTGACACTAAATCAGGTTGCAAAGCACTGCAATGTAAATCACAACCTAATTGACTTGTCAGTGTGTTGTGACACTTGGTTAAAAATGCTTTTTAATTGCAAGGATAAATTATACACTAACAATTCTTAGTGGCAGTTTTAATACTACATCAGATTATTTCACTCTGGAGAAAGGAGCTGAACAACCACTGCCACAAGCTATGACAGAATATTTTTAAATCGTTGTGCTGTCCAGATTGATGGTGTTGGTAGTGTTGTGATGATGAGTTCTGTCCCCCACAAAAACAAAAGACATAATCAGTCTTTTATATTCAGTAACTCATAAAGAAAAAGTACTCTCTTTTCTTGAACCTTTCAGATCACTCCAGCTTCTCGCTTGCAAATTATTAGTCAGACTCCCTAAAGTAATATGAACTGGTTCTCAGTCATGCTGAAAAATAAGCCTCTCTCTCCTCAATAACGTAGGACAGGAAAATGATTGAAGATAGAACAAACTATGTTTAAAAAAAAAAAAAAAGTTGAGTAATTTTCAGTGATTCTGAACATCTCCACCTCTGGGATTGCAGAGATTTTGTCTGTTGGAAGCTGGACTGGATCCCACACCTCCTGCGGCTAGTGCCCAGCAAGCAACAACCAGTACTGAATTGGAGCTGTGACCTACAGGTAAAGGGCTCCATGACAGAATTTCTAGTATTAGACCAGAACAAAGCACTTTGCAGAAGTGCCTACGGCTTACCTGTGTATTGCATTTTGTATATGCTATTCCTTAGCTACACATTTCTCATAGCTCACCATACTACTATAGTATACTGGTATACCTACTAAAGTCTACTATAGTGTAGGTTGCTCTAAGAGATGGAGCTATGCCCCATATAATCTGTTAGTCTGCCGTACAGGGCTTGATGTAAACAAAAAACTGCCAACCACAACTCAGAAATTACCAGCTAAGGACATTCTGTCAGTAAGGTGTAACACAGATGTATTATGGACGTTATGCAAACTAGATGATCTTTCGAGGTCCCTTCCAATCCCTAACATTCAGTGATGATACTATCAATAATGAGATATGAAATTACACATTCATTTTAACACCACAGAAGAAATTCTGGGTTTGGTTTTGGAGTTTTTTTGGGGTTCAGATATTCTGATTCCATTGAGCTGATGGTCACCTCAACTTGGATGGTCTCAACCTTCAAGGACAAAGCAAACAGACTCAAGAGAGCTCATATGGGAGTGGAATCAGAATGAAAAAGAGGATCGCCCCCTGCCACATTTGGGATCTTGTCTTTGTCTTGACTTTGCAGACAACTGCCACCCCTTGACCTGCAGCACCTGTCACAAGGTGCATGCCAGTTGTTTCTTTTCCCAGGCCACAGCAGCTGCCTCATCCTGTTCCTTATCTGTTTTCCTTTAAACCGGACTAACCCCAGATCTTCATCTTCAGGCTGCCCTTCTCATCACCCACCACTGGGGCACAATGGGGTCTGGTCTGTGCTTGCAGCCTGTGCCCATGGTTCCAGGGCCTCTGCTGCTACCCCTGCCCCAAGGCCCTACAACATGGCAGCACCCAGCAACACAACCCTGTCTGCACATAATTAGTTGATACGCACATTAGCATAACGCCTCTTCACATGAGGCACAGAGAGCTTACTGTTGTTAGCAATGACAATATTATTTTCACTGGATACAAAAACACTTCAGCCTTTATGCTGAGGATCAAGCAGGCCTCTGCTTGCATTGCAGTACTCATTGAAGTCCCATTACTGATGGCTCCACACCTGTGGGGCAATGCCCACACCTGAAGCAGGTGTCCCCAGCTGCTGCTGAAGTTGTCGCGGAGCAGCTGTAATCAGCTTCTCTTTCCACGCAAAACAGAAACATTCTGCTTTGGAGGCTTTCTGGCACTATATAAGAGACCTAAAACTTGTTCTAAGTGTCCTTCCATATAATTCAGATGGAAATATCTTAATGAGGTATTTCTGTCAGAATGGCATTGTTAGCCTCAGAAAATACACACAGAGCCCAAGTTGATACTTTTATCATAAAAATAACTTAGCCTACTTTTTATAAATTATTTTTTGTAATTTATACTGCTAGGAAGCTGCCCACCTCTTTTCTGACTTTTTTTTTAATGACGTTGAATAGATTTAAAACCCAAGAGGCAGATTTCCTACAATAACTATGTATCTAAATAGCATGGAGGAACTTAGAAGACTTCTTAAAAAGTACATAACTGTCACCGAAATATGTGAGTGTTGACACCTAATTCACTAATTGTGTCCTGAAACACAGTCGGTTGGTATTAGGTTGTAAATTATTGTTCCTGGTACACACAGTAAATCTGCTTATTAAAATTACCTTTCTGAATATTTATGCCAAGTCTGCAACCCCCTATGCATAAGAGACCTGTATTATCACAGAGTAACTTGGCAGTTTCAAAGAAACCTAACGTAATTAAATCAAACCAAATCAGAAAGTACAACTGTGTGGCGGGCTGACACCCTGTACTTTAACAAAACTGTGGTGTTAGAAGCATCCAGCATATTACAAAACCAAGCTTCAAAATGCTGATTTATAAAGTCTTTTAAAAAACACAACTCTTGTCTACATTTTTAATTACATTGTCGAGTTACAATCTTTAATATTAAACAGATTAGCCCTTCAGAATTTCTGTGGCATCTCCACTTCATGGAGTACATTTTGAGTTTGTCTTCAATACAGTTTAGTAGGGTAGAAGGAGCAAGGGAACCCCCAAGATGCTGACTCCAGCTGCCTACTACCTCAAAAATTACTTCATCCAATTCAAAAATTACTTAATCTACTTCATAAACTAGTCAAATATAGTCTTCAAGGATTCTTTAGCCTTTTATTACTGCTCTGACAGACTATTTCTGCATGGTTTTTACATTTAAGAACCTCCTTCACAGTTTTTTGGGCTCTGTTTCTGCAGTTGCCCTGGATGTTTGACGGTGTGGGGAGTTTTTTTGTTGTTTGTTTTGTGGGGGTTTGTTTTGTTTTTGGGTTTGTTTATTTGTTTGGGGGGTTTGTTTGTTTTTCTTTTTTACTTTTCTGATTGGTAAAACAAGAGGATCTTTTAATGTCCTGCATGCTCCCTCTCCTCTCCTGTGATTACCAAAGAGCTCTCTCTGCATGTATTTACATTCATCGCTCAGGAAGAGGGGGACCAGGGGACAGTACTGCCAGTGATATGCGGGCTTGCGCTAGTGTTTCCTTTACTCTTTCCTCATAAAATTACAGTCAGATGCATCTTTTTCTTGCTAAAATTGCAGATGGCAATTATTTAATGATCTGATGAGACTAGGTGTTTTTATTCACCTGTCACTTCCAGGTGATGAGCTCCCTTTTTAGAGAATAAATTCTTAAGCTCTAGTTAAAATGCATTATGTATTTTTGTATATGATTTCATTTCAATTCCTAGCCTCTTACTTCAAGAAAATTCAGTTCTTTGTAGTGATGAACCATCTAAATTTTGCAATGAAACGATGAGTGTAATAGAGATTTGGTGTCTTATCAGTATCATGAGTAAAAAAAATGCGCCTATAATATTCAGATGTACTTTCATATTATCAATTTTGCAAACATTTGTGATTGCAATGTACAGATGCTATGGAGCTTGAGTTGTGAGACTGAAGGGAAAAAAAATGTGGAAAATCAGAGCAATATTTGTAGAAATCAGGTAACTCTACCTCCTCACAACAATTCTGAGGTCAAGAAAGTTACAGTAGAAGCTGTAGATGAGTTCTCTACAAAACTCAAATCTCTCTATACCCATCTGACGGTATTAAAGGAGTTTGTAAATAGCTGCATATCCATATCATTAATTGTTTCATAAACCTTTACAATAGAAAAAAAAAGTAGAAAAATTTTATTTCATTGGGAATTTTCAAAATGTTTTCCCGACAGCTGATTTTTCTCCCTTTCAGGAAATTTTCAGGTAGATGATGTAGAAAGTAGAAAATTTAAAATTGTTTTCATAAGAGTTGTTTTGAACTCTTCGTATTTTAGATCACCAAACAACCTGAAGCATTTTGTTGGAAGGCATAGCAACTTTAGTCTGTTTCTCGAAAGTCTGGCAGTATTGCCAGATGCCATATTCCATTAGATGATGCTTTAAACTCACTTTTTTTGAATTCCCTTTATTTGGAATGCAAAAAGTATCATTTTTTCCCCCCATATAAAATTCGTGAAAATTTTGTTAAGTACTTTGTTAAGTATTGTTGATGAGCTGCTGCCACTTTCTTTTTCTGCCTTTTTTTTTAACTGTGAAAGGAAGCTTAATTTCTCAAGGGCATATGCAAATTTCTGTATACAGTAATTCCAGTGTTCTGGTAAGAATTTAGCAAGAATTTATAACACAGCTCTCCATCTTTACTTGAAAATATCTATTTCTGCATATATTTGGTATATTATTTACAAATATATTCTGACAGTTTTAAGTTTGCAAAATAAAAAACGTGTAATTTGGGTAAAATACTGCAGTCAGATTGATGTAACTGAATGTAATGAGAGACCAAGGGATATATCCTTACCAGACATATATGTGTGTGTGTGTGTCTCTTAAGAAACATAACCAAAGTATTTGAATTTGATGCCTAAAGTGCCTAAATACTGTTTTTATTCTGAAGTGCTCATCGCATCTACAATTCCCACTGAAAATGTTTCACTTGTTTAGTACAGTGAATTAGCTCACGCTGTTCTTATTCCTGGCTGCTGAAATGCAATATTTACTCAGCCTGTGTTGATGTACTTTTAAAAACTAAGGAGTTTCTCAATGTAAACCTTTATAGCTCCCTTGGCTTGAAATTACAAATTACAGTAACTGACCATCAGTCACAGCACGTTTTTTGCCTTTTGGCAAACAAAATTCAACAAAATTCCTTTGACATTATTGATATACCAGTAGTTCAATGGGAGTTTATGTTGTTAAATCACAAAAATTTGGAATATTCTAAAAATTGAGTTTTCCAGAGTTGACAGCCATTATTGCAGAGAAAGTTAAATATTGGTCCCCTTGTACCATACAGCCAGTGCCTGCTGGCCTTAAATGAGTGCCATCTGAGTTGAGATTTGAAGTTCCTAACATAGAGAGAACTTCTGTGGTTTTGCATATATTGATTCATACTATCTACCATTAAAAAAGCAGAGGTCTGTAAGGACCCACCTGACACTGAAGCAAAGGTAAATCTTTCTGCCCATGCTGCCCAGAGTAGGGTCAGGCCACAAGGATCCTGAAGTCGACTATATGTGAATTCCTGACTGCACTTCTGAGCCATCCAGCTCCTCCCAGGATTTTCCTCTGAGAAGTACCTGGTTCTGATTCAGAGTGAGAAAAGAAAAATTGCTCCAGACCTGCTGCGAAAAGCAGAAAATTAGAATGGGAAGGTGAGAAAATCTCAAGCTGCCTTGGCTCATGCTAATCACGTTTGTGTTACCACCACTTGTCATCTCCTACTGCATCAGCTCTGTGGTATTGTATACTCACAACTTACACAGAATGCAAGTTTTAAGGATAGACTGTTTTGAATACACAGTGACAAAGATTAATACTGTACAAGAAAAAAAAAAAAAAAAGGCAGAAGGAGGTGTGGTGTTAGTGATAGCCTATGTTAGTAAAGTTCAAAGTTTAGAACTGGCCTGACACATCAGTCCTCTAAATACTCCCATCACAGTGATCTCCAGTTCCTCAGGTGATACATATACTTAAACTCAGGTACACCAGTCTATTAATTACATTATTTTCCCCTAATTCCATGGTTTGCATTTTCGCCTACCTGACACATCTCTACAGTTACCAGCCAGAATTACAAATCATATATGCTAGGGAAAAATAAACTACGTTCTAGAGACAATGCTGAGCAGACATGCAAGATTGCAGTCAAAATGCCAAGAATTATTAGAAAGATAATAAAAGAACATCACTGTGCAGCTGTGCATCAAGGTGTATCAACATTTCAAGATGCATTAAGTTTTGGTCCTTCCTAATTTAAGAAGCTTTAGTAGCACTGGGAATGGATGATCACAAGTACAGAACCAGCCTTCTTACAAGGCAAGATCAAATAGTCTGGGATTTGGCAGTTTAGGAAGATGACGACTGAAGAGAAAACAAGACAGATGTCTGAAAATCTCTAAAAATCATTAATGATATGGAAAAGAAGAAGTGTTAATGATTATTCACTACATATTTTAAAACTTTTTTTCAATTTTTACTTTTTCAGTTATTGGCAAACTGGAAAAAGAACATTCTCTGCACAGCAAATTTCAGTAAACTAGATCAATCTCACCAACTAAGAGAAATCAAGAGAACTGAAAAGTCATCGCATTGTTGTATGGTAAACAGGGATCCAGAGTGAAAGTGGCTCTAAAAAGCACAAATTAAGATCAGTTTTATATTTAAAAAGGCAAGCACAAGAAATAATGATAGTATAGGCCAGAGACAGCACATGATCAGCTTATCAAGAAACAGTACCATCAAGATTTACTCACATGACTCATTTGTGCTGCCATAAATATCTGTTCCTGTAGTTCCAGAGCATCCTGGAGAGAAGAGGATGGACAGCAGGAAGAAGAGTAGCTGCAACAAGGTCAGAGTGCACACAGGGAACCAGAAGCATAGAAACAACCCAAGAACAATCAGGAGCAAGACAGAGACAGCATTTGCAATGTCACTTCAGCTCACAGAGAAGGAGCTGATGCTTTTGGGGGCAGGAGGAGGAAGAGAGACACAACAGTAGTTCAGACTGGGAAAAGGGAAAACAAAGTTGCCCTAGGGAAGGGAAAGAAGAGAGAATTTCCCCATGATTCAGAGAAATGCCACGGAAGCACTGAAATTGGTAAAGCACATAACAAGGGCATGTAAGCAAGTGGTAAGTTCAGCAGAGGAGGAGACCCTGAGCTGTCAGGCACAGGGGACTGGGGACAACAGGAAAGGAAAACATAGGAAAGGGAAGAAAAATAAATAAACCGCAATTATATTGTAAATTCTTTATTTAAGCTGGAGGTGGAGGTGGAATGAATCAGAGCCCTCTTGAAAGAAACAACCTTAAACCCAGCCTCCCTACAGCTTCAGTTCTCACAGGGAGAACCAGGACAAAGAAGGAAATTCAATGAGAAGTAAATTTGAAAAAAAAAATAAAACACAAGATGTGCAAACTCTCATACAGAACCACTGCCAAAAAAAAGGGAAATGAAAGTATGGACCCTCATCTGTTTTTTGTTATCTTGCAGTAATGACCAGCAATGCTTGTTTCCTTCCTTTGTTAAGTGTTCAGGTGGCTTTCTTTCCAAATCTCCACTTCTAATCCAAACACTACATATTTCAAATGGGCACACAGCCTTAAGTTTAGTTCTTAATTAGAAAACACAATGATTCTGCCTCATCCCTAAATGAACAGGAACACCTATTAATCAGATGATCAAATTTAGACAGGTTAATTAAATCTGTTCAAATGCACCTCACCCTTTACACTACAATGAGAAAAAAAAAAAAAAGTCATATTTCTGAGTCATAGGAGTTAAATGAGTTCATTAGTCAGGCTTTAAGTCAAATTCTCACTTGATGTCAAACAGCACAGGTCTGTTGAAGTCAATGGTACGGCTACCATCTACACGATCCAGGAACTGACTCATTATTATACCTTAACTGCATTTGCATCTTCAAATTAGACCGTGTTATTCTATTGTCAATGATCGAATTACCATTCTCCAGCAGGTTGAGGGATACAGCAATGATGAGCTCTTAAGCAGTGATGGAGAAACACAGCAAAGAAAATCCCAAGGGTCCAGTTAAGACAATTTAAAAATTACTTTGTCTTGCCAGGAGGATTCCAAGCAATACAGTTAAAGACCTAGTCCACAATGTTGAGTAATTTCAAGGAAAAAGCTTCTGTTTAAAATGTAAACGTGCAGTGACAGCATGTCAATAACTACGCAAAATGCATTCATTGCTGTCAGACTTAGAATAGGAGAAACCTGTACAAAGTGTCAAGAACAACTGCAAATTTAACCCACTCAATACACTGTTCATTTAATGAAACACTTCTATACAAATAAACATTGCCTTTCAACAGAAATGTACTTATGGACTAACTCAGGCTCTTGCATTTCAGAAAATGATTTTGGTTTATTTGAAATGGATTTGACATATCACCAAGTGCCTGCATTGGTGCCTTTTGGCAATCCACAACTTGCTGATTATTCAAGTTGGTTTTGATATGTCATACCCGATTTAAATGACCTTCATTGGTCTGTGTGTGCATAACTTCAGATGTTTCCCTTGCATAGCACACCATCAACATAGTCCAAACAGCTACATGGATAGCATCAAGCACAGATCCTCCTTTCTACCAGATGTGCATGGCTGGCGGCACTTCTTAACACCTCCCTTCCACATCACCTCAACCAGACAGTGCGGTATAACGAGGAGGACACAAGACACACGCTCCCTCTGTATTTCCCAGGATCTGGACAACAGCCATTCATGAGTTATTCACTCACCACATTCTCACCAAAGCTATGTTCCTGACAGCTGACTTGCTGCCCGTAAAACACGCTTTCTGTCTTCAGTACAGCCCATAGCTACAGTCTTGACTTAGGCTTTCACTGAAACATTGTCAGCACAACTATTTGCACTAGGACAGTATAGAAAATTATCCACAGAAATATACCATCCTTCGTCCTTTCCCACAAAACCAGCATTACAGTGCTGTGCAACTCTTTAGTGTAGACTGACAAAACAGGGCTCTGGTTGATTTGGTTCCTGTTATTTAAAAGGTGAACTGGAACATGCCCATTTCTCACGGCCAAGTGCTGTGTTTCCAACAGGGTGCTGCAGGCAGGTGCCACTGGCACTGCCACTTCAGTGACAGGTCTGTCCTGCACACAACCCCTCCTCTCCCACAGCTTGCAAACAACACTGTTTTCATTCCTAAACTGAGCCACAATTATGTTAACATTCTGCTAATGGTGTAATGCCTTGAATTGTTTCTTTCAGTGTACAAAATTGAAGTACAGAAGAAAAAAACACAAACCTAATATTCAGAAATCTCAGTGATTGCATGAGTTGTCAGACACCAAGCAGATTAATTCATTCCCATCTAAACACTAGAAACCCAGAGTATTAAATCTAGGATTCAACACTGGTGAGTCATTTTGCTGAAACACAGATAGATAGAAAAAGAACAGGAGGGATCCATCTGTGCAGATCCTATGTAACTCATTTCTTTTCTCACAAACTCAGCATAACATCACCACTGAAAACAAAAAATTTGTATAGATTATATAAATTGATTTATTCAGTTAGTCATTATACATCAGCACCATCTTAATTCCAGTTATTTTCCAAAGTAACGGAACTCTAAACTACAAATACAACAATGGCTCTGTAACCTCACAAAGATAATCAGTAAACCCCCCCAAAATCTGCAATACAGGATAAGGAAACTGTAGTTCGCATGGGTTAATTTCAAATTGCCCTATCGAGACCTTTCCCAAAGGCTTTTCATGTTTCATGGAGCTTTAATGACCAGTGAGCCAAGCTGAGCACACAGATCTCAAGTTCAGAAATTTGGGCTACACTGAAGGGAGGGAGAGACAGACCTCTTAATTGCTTTTTTATTATTATTAGTTTAAACTCTGAGGACATGTGAAACAAAATGGCTCTGAACAGTTGTGTTGGAATTGACTTTCAGCAAGGTTTACGGGTCTTTATACTCCTTTTGAGCAATTTTTCATTCAAGTCACAGATTCAGCACAAGAAGTCCTTTAGGCTGATCATAAGGAAATTCATGCATATGGTTAAGTGTTTGTCCAGAGCCACTGAACTCCCATTTTCAATAATAATTGAAGCATACATTTCTGAGGCCAAAGTCAAAGGAGCAGAGGATGAACAGCTGTGATGCTGACCACTCTTTCTCTCACTGTAGCGTGCCACTGCATTAAAACAAACAAACAGATCTTTGAAATATTACTATAATTACATATTCCAAGAAAGGACATCGAATACACTGAAAGACAAATAAGTTCATGTTTTAGAATGACAGAAGATCTGCAAGAGAAAATACTTTTTGTGTCTCAACTAATCTAGAGTTGTTGAAATAAAGGACACTAAATTCTTCAAGTACTACACAGTAAAAATAATACTAATAATGTAAAAACAGAGATTAAAGGAACTCTAAAAGACACAAAACACATGTGAACCTTGTGTGCTAAATAATGGTGTACCTTTCATTAAAGGTGCCAAGTTCATTACAAAATTAGAAGACAGAAGTACAGAAGATCAGTAAGGGCAAGCAAAACTTTAGTTACTAACTCTAGTTGCATATATTCTGACTTCGTATTCAAATATGAAGTTATACATAAGTGAAACTAAGATGTGGGGTTTTTATTTAATATCACATCCAGCTGAACAAAAATTGGCTTATTTTTTAGATGAGAATCCAGTCTAATAAGCTGCTTTGGAAACGCAGAATTACGTGAGAAAATATATTCCAAAAAAGTGAGTGTAGGTCTCAGACTTTCCTCAGTATTATTTTGATTAATTTTTTGTCTTGCATTGCATGGTGATACAAAAAGCCTAAAATATTGAGGTTTCTGTATCCTTCACACTATTTCTAGTCAATCAGCAATAGCGACAAAGTGAATTCACTCAGGTGTACTGAAATATGTGAATTTTGTTTAAGATTTCTACAAGTCGGGGACTTGCATATAGGCTCAGATGCTGCCCTCCAAAGCAAAAACAGATTATTATATTTTGTTCTAACTCTATGTGAAGGAGGTCTGTGTGATCACACTTTTTTTTAACAAGGAGTATGTTTGGCTGTAGACACAGAGATGGCATTCTTCCCCATACCTCCCCCCCTTAAAAAACACCAACATGGTAGGGACAAAAATTAAAATCTACCAAAAGGCTCATCTACTGATGTCTGCTCTTAGCAATCACCTCCCCTTCTGTACTCTTCCAACAATTTTCTACTCCTCCTGCTCTTCTCCACAGAAGAGGCTTCTTTATCAGGTACGGTTTGTTGGGGTTTTTTTTGGTTTTTTGTTTGTTTGTTTGTTTTTCCCTTTCATTTAACATTCATTTGTGAATTCCACTTAATCCAACTTGCTATTTTGTTTCTTTTCCGCATCAATACCTGAATAACCACTTACTTCTGCACAGATGGGCGTAGAGGGATTACTGCCACAAAAAGGTGACAGACACCAAAGCTGAAAAGCCATGGACTCGCCAAATCTGTCTGAAAGCAAGAGGTACAATACCTCAATCTGGCCAGAGACTGTCACAGCCTGTAGGAAAGAAGAAAATACCAGCTGCTGTCTTCCAAAAGGTAACACCTTGAGAAACACGAGAGGGTTAGTCTAAATAGATAGCTGGATGCTACAAGAAGAAAGTATGATTACAATCCACCCATGCTATCCTTACAAGAGAATTAAAAAAATTAAAAGTAATACTATCGCAATCTGAACCCAAATAGTTAGGGTTCAGATTGCAATGTCTGAATCAAAATCCTCCAATTTGATAAAATCACTGGGTGTTCAGTCTATACATTAGTTTTGATCTCCATGAAATAAACATTTATCATTAATAGCTCTGGTTTTGTTAGCACACAGTGCAACTAGACAATCTGTCCATATATCAGATCATGGCATAAAGATGAAGAGCCAGTTAATATTGTGTGTACTTCTACATCATGTTTATTTTGTTACAAGAACAAACAAAAACTATGCTTAGATCAGACTACATCTTATAAGTATATGAACTAACATGTGAGGAAAAGCAGAGGCTTGTCTTAACATTTGCCACTTTAGCTATAAACAAGTAAAGATTTATGTGGCAACAACCCACAGCAGCAAATAAACAAAAAGTATTTTAGGTTCCTTTATTTTCCATTAAAAAAGAAAAAAAAAAAAAAAGAAAAATTCTGGTCAAGAATGAAGAATAAGAGCATGACATGTTCTGTGTGTTAACATTTATACCTTTTGAATCAGGTGCAAAGCAAATGTGAAACACTGCTGCTCTGTTTTGATAGCATTTTATTCCCACTCTAAAAGCACAGAGGTGACAACATAAGATTTAAAAACCAAAGTACAACAAAATCCAAACACCACATAGGAAAATTGGTCCCCTATGTTTAAAACGTGGATTAAACCAAAAATGAAACACCACCACTCAGAAAAACCCACAACACAGCAATACTGAGTCCTTTATTCCTTGAAAAATAGGTAGAGAACTTTCAATAATGTAAAATCACAATGAAAACAGAACTTGGAAGCACTAAAAACAAACAAACAAACCCAAACAAAAAAAAAAAAACCAAACCACCAAAACCGAATCAATCACCTTTTCTGCAATACATTTACCTCCATTTGCTGGATGAATCTCATATTTCATTGTTTTACACTATTTTCCAAACAACTCCATTGCTTTATCGCATGTTATTCAGATGCTGAGCAAAAAATAGTAAACTTAAACAGTAACCTTGATTAGACATTAGCTTTCTATGCTAGGTCTGAAACTTTATTACATTTCAGCATATGTATTTGTACCAATTACAACACTTTACGGTTGTTCCCTCAAGTACTACCAAAATGGTTATGTAGAAGATACAAATCATGCTATTCCATTGCCGAAAATATTCACATTGTAGGTTAATGATTTAAGCATAGCAACTGAAGCACAGGGTACTGCCTAGAGATTAATTTGCCTCTGAGCAGAGTCAGCAGCCTTCACTACAGTCAAGAGTCTTGCAACTCTGCAGGTGGTCACCAGCCTATCACTTATTACTTGGGAAAAAGAGACTGATATCCACCTTGCTACAACCCCCTTCCAGGTAGCTGTAGACAGTGATAAGGTCTCCCCTCAGCCTCCTTTTCTCCAGGCTAAACAGCCCCAGTTCCCTCAGACGCTCCTCATCAGACTTGTTCTCTAGAACCTTCACCAGCTTCGTTGCCCTGCCCTGAACTCACTCCAGCACATCAATGTCTTTCTTCTAGTGAGGGGTCCAAAACAGAACAAAGTATTCGAGGTGTGGCCTTACCAGTGCCCTTTTAATTTTCTCCCTGCATAACCTCATGACAATCTCCATGGGGTTCCAGTTACCTGGGCCTTAGGGGTCACCAAGGTCCAGTGACAGGACCTTGCACCAGCTCCAAGGGAAGAAAGCTCACACAACCAAGAGACAGTAAACTCAACATAGTTCAGACAATATCTCATCTTGCAGAAGCAGTGTTATTTCCTGGGAACATTGAAAACAGCAGAGTTATAGCACTAGATACTCTAAAGTGCCCTACGCCATCATGCTTTTTCCCTTTTTAAGGGGTTTTACACGTATAAAATACCAAACTCTGAGGTTTAAAGAATTCTTCTAGCCCTAAAAACATCAGTTTTAATTTTCATAGAACAACTCTGGACGTACAAATAGTTCAACTTGTCTTCCTTTAACACAGCTGCCTATTGACTTAAGGAAATAATTTTTCTTTGTACCTCTAAAATGTCTGTCCATAAAAAAAATAGAAGTCCTATATTGATACAAATTTGTCTAATAACTTGACACCAGAACCCAGCTCTCCCCTGTCCCTTGTAAGCATTTTCAGGTATTTCTAACCTAATAAACCACATTTTTACAGTTTCCAACCTTCAATGTTAGTGACAGATCTATACGCTGAAAAAGCCCAAAACCCCAAGTTAATTATCCCCAGTAAGTCTTATCAGTGCAGCACATGAGTTCTGCCAGTTGTCATGTCATCAGGAAAAAAAATGCACAGCATTGCAAATTTTCCATCTCAACTGCCACATCCTTAAATCAACCGAAAACCCCACAACTGTTTAAAATTTACATACTCTTTAATGACAAAAGAAAAAAAAATGCCATTACAGTTTTCTGCATATGACTTCTGGTTTTACATATTCTGGCTCAAGTTATTCTTAACTACAGCTGTGTGCATGTGTTAGCACCAGTGGGAATTACACAGATGAAACAAAGACCCTAAATTTGGCTGGCAGAACATATTAGACTACCACATTGACTGACTAATCTTCAAATAACTTAATAATTACTAAATGTATTCCTTTTCTAAACTATGATGAGGAGGTTTGACAAGGCCACTTTGTTTATGGATTAATCTCAAAAAATCTGACAAAATACACTGCAGTAAGAGAATGAACCAGGAACTCTGACACAATTGAGATGTCTCAGTAGGACACAGAGAGGGTGTTTTAAGATGGGCTTTGTTAATACCTACTCTTTCACAAAACCCTGAAAGGAGGCTCATTTTTTGTTGCCAAACTAAGCTAAGAGATTTAATACCATATTTCCACAATTCAGGCTGAATAGGCTGACCTCATCTGCGGGCTCACCTGGTTCAGAAATTCACACACCTCTCTACTACTCAGTAGCTAACCCAGCTGCATTGAACCTCTCACTCCAAGCACAGTGTAGAGGTTGCCCAGTATCCCCTATTTCTTCAACCAGTTAGGCACTGTGGATACTGAGTACACATGGAAGTTAAGTCAACTGAGAGACTGACACAGAAATAATATTATTTCCCTATACAGTAACCAATAAGTGTTAAATTCTCTTCAGGTATATCTATAGCAGGGAGCAAGAGGAGCATTCTTGTCTTAAAATTGCCTGAAAATTGATAATTTGTTTCTTCAGAGAGATGAAAACTGACCCTAAGCTTGCTTCAGGCAAAGAAGGGAACTGAGCCCGGGTCTACACGTGTTCTCATTACTATCTTAAAGCCTGAGAGAAAAATGCTGAGGAAGAAACCATCACTGCATCGCCTTTACAGAAAGGATGTTAGAGTACAGCTCCAGAGGCACTATAAATGACAGCTGTCTACATCTCTCCTCACCTTGGCTTCTTAAGAAGGATGAAGTGAAGAAATCACACTTTGAGCAGTATTTTTTCCTGGCTACTTCCATGCAGGCCCATTCACACTGTCCTTAAGTTAAGAAGGATGCAAGTAAGCATATGATCAAGTCACAGAATCTTCTGGATCAAACATACTTCTGGATCATTTTGCAGCTGTCTCAAGTGTTAAGTGTGGAAAAGCTCAACACTCCTAACACCCAGGCCTCTTTTCAGACCTAACCTTAAGTCAATGAAGTAAAAGCACACACTCACAAATTCTAAATGCGGATTTCTGTGACTTTACTAGGGCTGAGACACTACCCTAGGACTGGTTAAAACCCATGAACAGCTTTCTCAGCTGATTTCTGTATCATTAAGTCCCAAGACAAGTCCTAGACTGGAAATTCAACTTGAGAAATAATTAGAATACTCTACTCAGTGTCCCTACTTATCTGCTGAGATTTTGAGGGCATAAAAAACCCCAAACCAAACATAATAAAGAGCATAAGCAAAATCACATTTTTTTGATACGCTTCTCCTAGTAACTCTTCTAGAGAGAAACCCAAGTGTTCTCTATATCTACAAGGGTACTATTACAGACATTAGTGTATCCTTTCACCACAGGTTACTACAACATACTTTATGGAGCTTGGATGCAGAATAAAATAAGGAAAGAGAGGGGGAAAAAAAAAAATCTAGACAGACAATTACAAGGAAATTAGAGACCTGACATGTCTAAAAAAACCTGATGGTTTAAAATATCCAGGGGAGGGGAGAGTGGGGGGGCAGATGAGAAGAGCCAGGAGGCCAGAACCACTACTTTTTCCATTAAATCATCATTTTGCAACACGTTTCCTTTTCTTAGCACTTATGAACACCATTTTTCAAGGCATGTTTTTAAACTCTTACCCAATTTCTGACAACAATCTAAAATTACTATGCCCAAAGTCAGGAAACTGACTTTGCACTGAATTATCTTTACTTCTTCATTGACAAATTCCATGTTTTTAATAGGTGTTAATCACAACTTCATCAGTATGCGGAGTGCCTTCTATTGTGTGGATGCTGATTACAGGTAATTTGGCAGCTGTTATAATGTGTTAGCTGCTTCAGCAATGTAGAATATATAATGACAGCTTTACTTTCTGAATTTTTATTTAGTCACGAATCTCTTTCTCCCTACATTCAGTTCAGGTGAAAGCAAGCCATGATGCTCTGGTATTATTGGAGAAGAGGAGAAGCATGGCGTGTTTTACAGGTGAATAGCATGATGTAGTCTGGATCACCTGACCAAACATTAGTCTTGAGGGCTGAAATTAGTTTGCAAAAGTGGTTTGAAGTCACAGCCCCTGGAAACCAAGATCTTGTAGTCCATTTGATATTAACTGTATGAGGTAAACCCACAAGGTACCTAAAAGGAGAAAAAAGGCCTCTGCAGTAACTAGTATTTTAGTCCCACACAATAACTAGGAACTAAAACATGGAGGCAGACAAAGAAAACAAGGCAAACAAAAAAATGTATGGCTTTCCCTGAATCTGTTTACCAATTTGTGAAACATAGGAAATTTGTAGTTTTACAATTTGTCTGGTCAAATAATTTACTTTTCCTGCATATTTAAATATGTTCTAACTGAAACTAGTTGTATTTTAGATTGGGTTGATGCTAAACCAAAAATAATTTGTCATTTCCTTATTGATTTACATTATATTCATTAGGAAGGCAATGGAAACATATTCCAATACACTTATGATCACCATTTAGCTCTGAAAGGATATTTTGCCCTTCCAGTCTTAGGATTATAGAACACATTAGTTTTGTATAAGCTCTGTATATAAGCAGGACACCGAGTAGCAGAGTAGGTCAGTTCTGGGGAAAAAAAAAAGTAAACTACATGAAACTAGTTTGCTTTTTTCAGCACTTAAAAAGAAATTATTACAATAAGCATAGGTGCTGAAGGTTGCATTATAAATGTCATTACATTCTTAATAAAAGTTGCACAGGTTTTCAATCTGTGTGCCCTAGAGCAGCCTGTGATTCTCCTTATGTTGTTTGTTTTCTTCCCTGGCAAAGACAAACTTGTTTTTAAGAGATTTTTCATGAGCTAGCCCCTTATTATAACAGAGAGATGCAACGTCTTGCTTTTGTAAATTTAAGTTTTGTGTGAAAGCATTATTGCTTTCCTCAAGTTGCAGAGCAGGTTTAAAGAGAACAATAGTCTCTAAAAATAAACATAATATATAACAGTCTCTCAGGCAATGTCAAATGCAATGGAAAAAGAGTGATGAGAGTTCTCCAACATGAGTTTTAATGAACCTTTTTTCTCTCTTGTGTCAGTGCAAGTATCATTTATTTTTAAAGCAATTGGTCACAGCTTTCTGTTAGAATGATGGACTCTTGACTGATTTTGTTGAAGCACAGAACAATAAGGAATAATAATATTCCCAAGCTGGAAATCGGTAGCGAACAAAATTTGAAGTCAGCTAAAACGACGCACTGTATGAACTTACCTCTAAAGTATATGGAATATAGGTCTTCAGAGTACAGGACATCAGCCAACCAGTAACTGACAAAGATTAGGAAGAAATAATTTTCCCTGTGGGCATGGTATTCCATACTCATCCATCCATCACAGGAACTCAAAAAAATCCTAAACCCAAAACAACACCAACCAAAAAAACTCCACCAACCACCACATCTGTAACATCTCTTACTAGCCAGGACTGGAGAGGGACTGATGAAACTTATGTATGAACAGATTTATCCAACACAGAAGTTCATATTTTGTAAATATATTGTGATTACTCATTGTAAGTGAAAAAGGCAAATAGTTACAACAAAAGCTAACAGCTACAAACAAAAGGCAAAAAGTAACAAACAAAATTCAATCAATGTTTATTAAAAAAAAGTTTACATAGTAAAATTAAGCAGTGGAACTTTTACCTAGTTCCTAATAATGCCCCGATTTTTAAAGTGACTTTTTTATAAAAAGTGGGGAACTTCCCTTGGGAAACCACTGCTTCAGAGGAATTTTAAGGCATGGGCACATCACTAAGCTATCTGAAGCACCTCAGACCAGGTACCCTCAGAGGACTTAAGTAAGAAACAGAAGCACAAGGGGTTCACTAGAGCGTCTTACCTAATTGCAAAATCCTTTTTCTCTAGATAAGATCCCCCATTATTAAATGCCTTGTCTTTTTACAATTCCCTGATGACTCCATGTATAATTGATCATCCTATCCTAGAAGGTGTTTGAAAATAGCTGCTTTTGCAGAAAAACAAGACTGATTTCACAGCTTGTAACAGCTCAGGGCCTGGTCTAAAAAAATAAAAAAGCTGGAATTATGCCCATGAATAAATAAAGGGAAAGCCCCAGTACTGACAAAATACACTTCAAGAAATCACTCAAAGCAGAGACATCCAACAAAGTCTGTAGCAATAACAATTTTTTCTGGTGCTTATGAAAAACTCCCATGTATTGCTCTATTACGGTTTTAAGCAGTATCTTAATTGTATACAATTCACTGCCTAGAAAGAAAACCTGGTCATTTATGTGATCTTTCTATATAGGTTATGACATCTCAAGCTTACTGGCCACTAGAGTGAGGACTGGCACCATCCTGCAGAATTTGACTGGGGAGAGGGAAGCAGTCAGGTGACAACAGAGCAGTGGTTGTTCCTCAGACTTCAATTTTTTTGCCCCATTTCAACCTAGAGTGCTTGAAATAAATCAGCAAAATCCCAAGATACACAGAAAGAAAAGCCAAATTAGGAGCTGCCAGAGCTTTGCCTTGAAAAAGTATGAGATTGGTAAACTATCAGAGCTGCTGAAAACTGACGTAACTAGAGCCAGATTCCTCATCCTTGCTCCCACCTATTGTTGTTCAACAGAAAGACGCCACAAATTAATGTGGCGGCAAAGTTCAAATGATACTTTATTTTTTTTTTTTTTTTCATATTTATTTGGCTGCTTAGGAAGGAAAAGAGAAATGAGGGAAATTAACAGTTTTCCACAACAGAAATAGTTCAGACTGGTTGCTTAAGGAACCTTGAAGATTTAATGTAAGACTGAAAAAAACCTTTAAGTGTGTCACTAACTTCTCTAACTTTTTTGTCAGACAAATTTCTTCATTTTCCTGCCAAGGAGGAACAATACAAGAATAACACCATAGAGCTAGAGGTGTCAGATAATCACAACTACCTTACCCTAGGAAAAGAAGCACATAAGTAGCCAGCTGCCTGCAGCATCTACCAGAGAGCAAACAGCCTTCAAGAAACCATTGTAAGGTAAAGCTGAGCAGTTACATCAGTTGCACAATCATTATTAGCTGTCTGGTTCTTAGGTGTCACTCTCTTTATCTGCAATTGAAAGCTTCTTTCCAGAGGAAGAATTCCTAGCCAGTCTTAAAAATAAGGGAAGCTAATGGCAGAGAGATAAAGTGATAAGTTACGCAGTACAGAGGGACTGAAGAGTCATTAATAGAGCCTCAGTCACACAGGGACAGGCCAGTACTTAGCCATTCACACCACTTTTCAGCAAGAAATGGATCTGATATTTGAAAAAAGACACGTTGTCTTATGCCAACTTAGCTTCTCAGGAATAATATTGCTTTCAAGACACTGAAAACCCAAAAGTATCTACAGATATTATATGCCAATTTTTGATCATTCTGCAACGTAGACATAGTTTTCCAAAACAGTGTTCTACTACCAATTTTTATGCAAAATAACAATGAGCAAATACACCAGGGTAAGGTGTTGGCAAGCCTTGATTCTGTAAAATCTCTATTTCAATTTTCTGTTACACAATTGTCTGTTGCCACATTTTTTAACCTTTGAAATAAGCATGACTTTTCATACTAGATAACATTTTCCTTTGAGAATGAATACAATACGAACACAGTAATTGGTTTGTTTCTACCTGTAGGCTATCAACTCACAATGTGAGAGTTTAGGGGTGTTTTTTAATACATACACTAAAAAAAGCCTATTGCTATAATAATTACTGCTTTTCCTGTCTCTTTGAAACTCTGGTTGGATTGTGAACTATAAACAAGAGTTCACTCAAATTTTGTTTGGAAAAACTGCATCCATGAAACCACTTGGAAGAAAGGCTGTGGTTCAGACACATAAAAATCTCCTCCATGCATGAGTTACAGTGAATACATCTGAATTATATTTAACTCATTAAACTACATGCTAACTACTGATCTTTATTTCATTAAGAAGATGCATCCCTTTTTAAGCTTATCTTGGTTTCACTTTTTTTAAAAAAAAGATTTTTTTTTTAAAAAAGTTACGTATTCATTCTTTCTAGTACATTCTTATGTTTTGTTTTCTCTTTCAAACTGGAAGGATTTGGGTTCACAATTTTCATTCTATTTGCTTATAAAGTGCCAAATAAATTGTTGGCATTTAACTTTAACTATGTCAAGGTGAAAACACTGCATGCAGGACTGGTAGCAACCACCAGCTCAAAACTACAGTTTTTTTTAAGCCTTCATAAATACGGCTTTATTGGGTAAAAGCCTTTAAAAAAAAGTTATACTCTTAGACTAATGCTACTTAATCCTATTTTTAAACCTCTAAGAGCTGATACTTTTGTAAGCTATTATTAGGTTGACTGCCATACTAACCGATTTCTTTTATCCACAGCAAAAACTGAAACTAATCAGTCACCGCTTTGAAATATCACTTGTAGGGATGAGAAAAGGGTTTGGGGTCAACACCTTCCAAGCCTTGGCCCCCTAACAGATTTTCTTCAGACGACTGTGATGCTGCCTAGGGTTTGGTAATAGCTATTATTGCTAGGGTACTTCATTGTGCACACCAGGGTTCAAAACGTATTTTGAAAACAGCAGGGAGAATGAAGATTTGAGAGGTTGCTTGGAGCACAAAAGAGGACATGAAAGAAAATACAAAGGTTGATGCTGGAAACAAGTCAAAAGAAACAGCCTGACAGATGGCATCCCAGAAAGGCAGGACTCTATGGTAAGATTCAGATATGAAAGAGAAAGTCAGTCCAGATGGTGACTGACAGCACTGATTACAAGACTCAGTTCCCATTGAAGGCAATGGGAGCTTTACTCTTGTAATGTGGATGACGGCAAATGAAGAGTATTTTTTTCTTTTAAATCCTGTTGTTTTGCTATGAAATACACTGGTAGCACTTGTGTAATTCTAAAATTCAAGCCCTGACACCTTGTCAACAGCATAGTGTATAGTATCACACTGCAACTTGTATATACAAGCTAGGACTACATAGCAGGCATGTATTCAGGAAAGAGAGAAATAAAACAAATTTCTACATGATATGTAAAAGTGCAGTGCAGAAGCAGGTTTTAACCAGTAAGTATGCAATGGTCCAGGAAGACCTTACTGAGGCCTTTCAATATATAAAGTAGGCTTACAAGAAAGATGGCAAGAAACTTTTTATCAGGGTCTATAGTGGCAGGACAAGGGGCAACAGTTTTAAACTGAAAAAGGGTAGATTAAGATTGGACATAAGGAGGATTTTTTATTTATTTATTTATTTATGACGAGGGGTATTGAGATACTGGAATAAGTTGTCCAGTGAAGTTTTGGGTGCCCCATGAAGTGTTCAAGGTCAGAATGGACAGGGCCTTGAGCAACCTGACCTAATGAAAGGTGCCCCTGCCCACAGGAAGGGGCCAGACTAGAAGATCTTTAAGGTCTCTTCCAGTCCAACCCATTCTATGATTCTAAAACTAAATTCCAGAAGAGTCCTTTCAAAACACCTTTCCCATCTTAGATGCACTGTCTTGCATTAACAACTTCATATTACGCAACTCAGTAAAAAACAAGGAAAAAGATAAATGAACTTTTATCTTCACCAGTTACTGTCAGCAAACTCTTAAATGGTGTTCTGGTAAGCACCTGACAAATCCCTGACCAGCACAGCCTACAGAATCCTAATGAACTTCCTGCAAGTAACCTCTATTGAGACAGGGTGGAAAGAAAATATATTTTCTGTGTTCCTATATGGTTAAGATACACATTCCTGTGGTAGATTCTATTCATATTGAAATCCAAAACACAGTCATGCTATCAAACAGAGTTCAATACCAGGAAAATGGGAATCATTTGGGAATAGCAATACATTACATTCATATCTACATGTACTCAAGAGTTCAAGTTACAGGGGAATGCATGTGCCGCTCTGCAGCTATTCCACAGAGTAATTTGAATATTTTAAGGCCATAATCTCCTCTTTCTATGCAAAGTATCAATGTAGGCAAATATTTCCTTTCAGTATTAAAAAAAAAAAACAAACAAAAACACAACCCCCGCAAGCTGTTCCACATATACTGACACAATACCACCATCTCAGACTTAAGATGTTCCTTATGACGCTCCACCATATTCAACATGTCCTTGTTTTATCTTGAGAAGGAAAAATGTTACACTATTTAGGAGAGAGAAAAATATAAAATGTTGCATAAAAATTTAAAGCAAACTAAGAGCGCAGAAGACTCTGGGATCCTATCGCTAGCACCTAACAGAGGATGGAGATGATGGGGATCACCGTCCCGTTAAGTATCAATTACAGTTTAGAATCCTAAAATTGTGTCTCTACTCTCCCTCGAGTATTAACTGATGCCCCATGCATTTATAATAGGAAAACGCATACTGTAACAGTTACACTTAGTCTAAGGTGTGTGCTTTCTCAGCATGCCACACCTCAAATTCATTGTGGAAATGCAACACTGAACCTGTCTGGCATTTATTATACTTCCTGGCGTACCCAAACACTCTCCAACATTGAGTAACTCATTCAAAATCTCGTCCTATTTCACAACTTGATCTCCTATCAGCAGCCACTATGGATGACTTTAACTTACACATTATTAGTTTAAGAATGACTTTTGTAAGTCATACAAAAAGGTCCATCTAGTCAACTATCTGTTTCTGACAGTGATCAACAGCAAATCCTAAAGACAGACAGAAAAACATGGCAAACAAACAACTTCACTTCCTTGCAAAACCCCTCCAGCAACTGGTGTTCCAAGGATTTCACAGCCAGAGGCACTGATTTAGCCCTAATGGATTTTTCTTCTATTAATATATTCAATTGTTTCCTGAAGCCATATAAGCTTTTAATATCCACAATCTCTGGTTCAGAAAGCTCCACAGCTTAATAACCTATTGTGTGAAGAACGGTACCTGTCATTAGTTTTGAATCTGGTACAGTATTCAATTTGATAGTATTATTTCTATTGAAAGCAAGAGTTAATAAAGTGATCCCTGCATATTTTTCCATGTTACTCTCTTCTCACATATCTCTATCGTATTCGCAGTCCTCTCATCAGTCGCTCAGCAATTAAGCCTTTACTTAATTCAGTCACCCTTGATAGGTATCTTTTCTACCTCATCTGTGATGACTGCGATTGCATGACAATTGCATAAAGTATTTGAGAGTACGCAATGAATTTACACAGTAGTCATAACCATTATATCCTCTTTAAAATGAAAGCTAACATTTTCATAAAACTAATATAAGCATCAAGAGCTCCTTCTTGAGTACCAATTACTGTGTCAAAAGTTATTGCAGTATATGTAAAACTAGAATTATTTACTTCCCCATATACATTATTTTATATTTATCTACATTTTACTTCAGAGGGCTAGATAAAGAAAGACAGAAGATTATATGGAGAGATCTTCAGCTATAGCAGTAAAACTCTGCCTGTATCCTACCCCAAATTTCCCATTTTTAATTTTATCTCCCTCCTGTTATATAAACCCTGTCCATCACAATGAATCTTCCAAACACCGCCTATTGATTCCAGAGATCATTTGCTCATGCTCCTGTTTCCTAGACATGGATCATCTTTTCAAGAACCTCAGATGTACCTCAGATTAACAACTAATAAGCTCAAAACATAGAAGGGTTTTTATTTTCCATCCCAGGATTCTTCTGAAGCAACTGGAATTAATTTTTCTGGTCTTGTTTTACATTTTGTTTCCCCTCTTAAGTGGGCTGATGTTCAAAATCTCTGCTGATCTCTTGAGCATCTCAGTCACTGCCAAACAACTGTTCTCCCACGCAAGGCAGAAATCTTAATTTTAAACACTGTTTTTATCCCTCTTACGTAGTTAACAGACGTCTAAACTAGTAGAAAACATGGCGGGGGGGGGGGGGGGGGGGGGAGGCAGGGGCAGCACATATTCTGTTTATATTAAGCAAATTTCTACAAGATAAATTTAACAAAAAACTACAACCACAGCCTAAAGTTACTGGTGAAACTTAATGAGTCACTCAAGCTTCCAAAGTACTGCTAAACCTGTGACGTTCAATGTCTTTGAAGGGTGGGCAGTGCCAGTTTTGTTGAGATGAGACTGCATTACTGAACCGTTATTGAACTGATTTTTTTTTTTTATTTTTGTGACATAAGCTGCCCTTAGTGTTAGAATCTGATGGAGAAACTAGAGTACTCTTTTACGTAGAAAAGCAGACTGGTCTGAAACATGGATGGGATGTGAAACGTATTTGCGATGTGAAAAAACACATCCTTGCATTTTGAAAAATATGCAGTTAAATCCTTATTCCAGCTCAATTCTAAATCAGAACACAGCAAGTAACACTTTACACTTCTAAAAGTGAAAAGAAATATAAAGTTACCTGTGCAATAATTAAGAATGTTAATTTACAAAAAAATAAATGCACCGCTTTTACAAACAAAGCTTTGGGAAATAAACTGTAATAAACTCTCCCACACTGCAACACAAAGAATAGTAATTTCCCATTAGTGTACCAAAGTGGCGGGTAAAACTCACTTCCTTATTACAATTTTCAGCCTGTGTACCTCACAGATCACCCCAACAGCTCCATCACTGCCCATGTGCACACTGCTCTGCCCAGTCATAGCAAACATGAGTCAGGGAGGCCACCCCAATCAACACATTACCAGGTGCCTACACTGTTTTTGTCCACAGCACCCTGGGGAAACTGAGGCCCGGCTGTTTCCCAGACACCCTCCGCAAAGCCTGCCTCTGGTTACGGACAGCAAAACTACCACAGAACACTGGGAAGCAAAGTAAAGCAGCCCCACAAAGAATCTCCGCTTGGAGCTCAAAGAGTATCAACCAAGCTACAGCTCCCACACCAAAACATCCCAAACTACTCAGTCCTTCTGATCTTCAGGCTGCAAAGGAAGAGAGAACCTGTTTTGCCCAAGTGCAGGTGTAGTAGCACGAGTCTGTTAAGCTGGGAGGATACAGAAGGTGTGCGTGCACAGACACCTCACATACCACAAGCAGCACCGACACCTCGCTGACTTTTCCCCTTATTTCAAAAGGCAAGCCTGCTTTCTCAGAGCACTAGTACAAAAAGGCAACCAGGTGCACAACAGAAGAAAATAAGCTTATAGAGTCTCCTCTTGAGAAGTATCCTCAGTTTGCTACGTAAGAACATGAAGCATGCCTTATTCATACATTTTCAATTCACTACAACACTAAAAGCCCATGGGTCATGTTTGTATTATGCAGTTAACATAAAACTAAGAGCTTACAGCAATCAAAATAAAATATTCCTAACTGGCACTACTTCAATAATTGACCTAGTCTGGGGTCATTTTAAAACAGTTTAAAATGCATCATTAATCCAGGGTATACTAAAGCAGCTTTACTAATATGCTATAATAAATTAGAACGGAGAAGCAAGGTTGCAGTTAGCATGCATTTAAAAAAATAATAATGTGATAATAATATAAGCCAGAGATGCAAATTAGAGCAACATGAAAGCACAGGAAACATGATAACAACGTGACTTAGAATTTCCAGAAATATATTTGATGGAATATATTTTCCTTATTCTTCTCCTGGCTATACATTTTCTTTTCTTTACTTTTCCCATTTCCTTCCTGTCACTTCCATCCTAACACTCTGGCAGCTTCTCACTCTCCATTATCATTAAAAGAGAGAAGTCGGTCTCTCTCTAACAACCAGATCAGTAAACCGGAGGTTAATCTACAATATGAAGAAGGTTACTAAAGACAAAGTCAGTTGTTTGATCATTGTAAATCACACATGTCAGGAGAAAAGCAGGTCAGCACAGTATATTGTCAAAACAGTAGCCTTGCACAAGTATTTTTTTAACAAACCTGTGTATGGTGTCCTAAAGGAATGGATATGAGAGCCCATTGTCTCAAGAGTCAAAATAACTACCATGAAAGGCGGGAAAGAATCAAGGGAATAAATGAAACAAGCCAGCATCTTTATTGCCTATATATTTCAAGACTTATAAGAGGAAAAAAAAGTTCAGTAGATCATCTAAAGTTATCAGTGTTCAAGAAGTGAACATGAAGCCAGCCCACATACAATCTGCGCACAAGAAGGGAGGGGAGACAAAAACAAACAAAAATGTCCACATTTATTAGAAAAAAAAATGCCCAAGACACTGTAGTTTGTACTGAATTTATACACTTAAACATACACTTTCCCACACATCTGCGTGGTGTCTTGCAGAAAATCATTCCATCCTTTGTAGGACTGTTAGGGCATGTTACATTAAGAAAAACAAACTCCCTCTCCCTGCAGGAAGCAAAGATTATCTCTTCACCTCCTCCTGCCCATAAACAAACATACATGTGTACATATATATATATATACACCAAATACAAGGAAAAACTCAAAGTCCACACTAATAAACACTTCTGAAGAAACTAGGCTACTAACAATTTCTTTAAAATGCATTTCAGAGTCTCAATTCACTGAATTTTAAATTCAATTTGTTAAGATTTGACTCTCATAAGTCACAGAACAAATGTTACTTCAACAGAAGAAAAAGGCAAGTTTTTCCAAGACCTCTGTCTGAAGGGGTTACAATGTGCACAGAGGCAGTAAATCCACATGTCCAGAGCTTGATCTCCTGTTCATTTGTCATGCGTGTCCATTCCAGATGCAGAAGCAGGTTGCTGCTTAGCACGATGTCGTCTCCATTTCCCTTCTCCCAACATAAGACACAATTTTTCTTCATTGCTTCTGAAGGAGACATCTGTTGTTCGTCTTGAGCATTTGAAGAAAAATTTCTCTCTCACTTGTTCATTTTGAAGTTGCTTCAATGAAAACACCTTTATCTTCAGTGACTGCACTATTACTCTGTGCAGGGTTTGCACACAAACTGCAGCTCTTGAGTGTGATTTGCTGAGAGACCACCTAATTTTTATGGAAAGTCTCATGTTAATAGCAACTCTTTGTCAAGCAGTTTCTCTCTATGCTTGGTGTATGGATGGTTTAAACAACATCTCAGCATCTTTACTGCTCTTGGTGCATCCTCTCCTCATGAAGCAAGGAGACAGGGAAGATGGAGAAAGACCACTTAAGGTAGTGGACTGTGTTTACACTCAGATTTATTTACCACCCCTCTGCAGCTTTGCTGCTTTCCCTGACAGAGCTCCAGATGCTCCCTGCCCTCTGCAGCCTTTCCTGTACACACGGCATGTCTGTTTGCAGTGCTGAAGATGGTAACTTTCAATTTTGTTTTTAAATTCCATTAGTATAGGCAGTTGGTGGAGGTGAATGGAATTTCACTTTCACGTTAGCAAAGCGCAGGCTCATATATATATATGTTCTGGCTGGGCTTTCATTGCGCTTGTGTCTCTTAAATGGATTGCTTTAGGGAAAATTGAGAGATAAAACCACTCTTCTCTCAGACTGCTATAGAGATCAAGAAGTAATATAGATCAAAATAAAATCTGACCATCATTAGGGAGGAGTGTCTTCGTATACTTGGAAAAATTCCCATCACTTCACCATCATTGGGAATTATGTCAAGGATGCCCTTATGCTGAAAAAGATTTAATCTGATGTGAGACACAGGTTAAATCTACTACAGGAATATTTTGCTCTGAGGCTTCTGCAAGTCATTTTTTAGTTTTCTGATGATTTTTACAGCCATCCCAAGTAATTTTTATTACCATGTATGCTGTGTCTCTAATGTTTTTGTAGCTTTAGTGGAGAATTCGTTATTTCATGTCATAAAAGTTCTGGATTTACATTTTTATACTGGTGTTATAATTGCAAAATTTGATCAGCAATTTGACTGTCACTTTATTTTATGTTGAGCAATTCTGGAAAAACAACATCCATTCAAGCCTGTCATTCATTTTGTATCCATATCAAATGCAACTTAAAATGTAGTCATTTATCGGAGCCTGAAAAATAGCAATATATTTCTTGTAGGATGGCATTAATGTGTCTTTTCCATGCATTCCCCATGCTAATGTGAAACTACCACTCTGTAGAAAAAGCAATCTAAAAAATTCCAAGATTCAAGCAATCCAATATAATAATGTCATGGTTTAACCCCAGCCAGCAACTAAGCAGCACAGAGCCACCCACTCTCTCTACTCCCCGCCCAGTGGAATGGGGAAGAGAACTGGAAGAGTAAAAATGAGAAAACTTGTGGACTGAGATAAAGGTAGTTTAACAGGCAAAAAGAAAGCCTCACAAGCAAGCAAAGCAAAACAAGGGACTCACTGACTACTTCCCATGGGCAGGCAGATGTTCAGCCATCCCCATGAACACTGGGCTCTGTCATGTGTAACGGTTACTCGGGAAGACAAACTCCATCACCCCATATGTCCCCCCTTCCTCCTCCTTCCCCCAGCTTTATATACTGAGCATGTTGTCATATGGTATGGAATATCCCTGTGGTCAGTTGGGGTCAGGTGTCCTGGCTGTGCTCCCACCCAGCCTGTTGTGCTCTCCCCACCTTCTCATCAGCAGGCCAGCATGAAAAGCTGAAAAGTGCTTGAGTGTTTAGCAACAACTAAAACATAAGTGTGTTGTCAACATTTTTATCGTACTAAATCCAAAACACAGCACTATACCAGCTACTAGGACAAAAATTATGCCAGCTGAAAGCAGGATAAAGAATTTACCCAGCAATCAAATGAGACATAAAAAAATGTTTAAGAAACTGAAATCTGTTGTTCCCCAAAAAAAAGGAATCAAAAAGGAGAGAAAGAAGCAAGAAACAGTTTTGTTGCTATGTTAAAAATAAGAGAGCTTTCCCCACTGAAGAGCCACAAGATGGGTGGGTTTTTTTAATAAGAGAGGCAAATACTTGTAAGTGAACTATTGCGTTAAACCATGTGTTACATTCTGTGCAAGACAGATGACTCAGAGGTGGTGAACCACCGGAGGATACTCGTTCAGCACAAAATTTGATACCATTTACAGCCTCTTGTCAAGTTATCTAGCTCTGGCTCACTACTGCTGCATCTATGCAGGCTTTGCCAGGGACTGGCAAAATTTTGCCAAGGGTGTAGTTAATCTGTGCAGAAGAGAGATTTCTGTTGCAGCTAAGTGTTGTAGGTAGGGATATCTCAAACCTCCCAAGTATATATGCATTCATGTGACTCTGCCTTCTCTGATAGAACCATGTAAAGCTTCAGGAGCATTACCCAAATATTACAAGCACAGCTTTTATCCCAGGGACTGGATGACAAAACAAAAAGACAAACTGCCTGTAATAGACAATTATGTTATCTAATGCAAAACTAGGAGATTTTAATCACAGTGAGGCAAAAACAGATGGGATAAAATACTTATCTTGCACTACCAAAGCTGTTAACATGCAGGAATATGTGTGCAGGTCTGACATTCCGCAGACATCAGCTCTGAAGAGAGACACAGGGAGCCCTTGCTCTTCCTCATCTTCATATATGAGCAGAACTTGCCAGAGTCTGGCTATAAAACATTCTTGCTTGTCCTAAACATTTGTTTGCACTCTTCTAGTACTTAATTTATAGAAAACTATTTTCAGAGAGCAACAACAAGTAAATAGGCTAAAATTTTCTAAATAAACTCATCTGTTATTCTATTTTCAGTGCAAGTATGAAAAATTATGCTTTAAGCAAATGAGCACCTTAGGTTAGTCTGATAAATCTACACTTACACACTTCAGTGAACAATCCAATTTCTAAAGCACCCTGTATTAACACTGGTGTCCTGACCAAATTCTAGTTCAGATAATTACTCTGCCTAGCTAAATCTCTTAGTAGTATCGCATCCTGTCATAAACCACTGTATAGCACAGAAGTAAACTGTTAAAACGCCATTGCATCTTAAGCACCAAATCAATGGCTCATCACTGATCAATAAAACATCTAAGTTGTATGGGCCAGATTTTCTAGTCTACTATGACCAATCGCACCATACATTTGGCATTAAAAAAAAGAACACACCACCACACACCACAACTGGCAAAGTGTAGGAAACTGCACTGGACATGGCAACGCTTAGCTGGCACAAACCTAACAGAAGTTTCAGGGCACTGCACGTTCATGGCACTGCCAGATGTCACCAACCTCCAAACTCCTTGTCACTGCAGCTCTCACAGGGGTTAGTGCCCACATGGCTCTGAAGAAGACATGCAAATATTCTTCAGCTACTTCAGGGAAAAGTCTGGCAGATAGGCTTAAACTGTTGCGGAGGTAGTGTCAGATGATTCAATGAAGCATCTGTCAAATGCCGTTGTGTCCTTTCACCAAAGATTCGGCTGAAATATTCAGGCATTGGATGGCAACCAACAGCTGGAGGTGACACAGGGAAAGGGATGCTTTAGTTATCTGTTAAATCCTCAAACAGCTAGATGAAAGCTTGGTATTTCAGCTAGTGACTGACTCCTGAAGTGAGGGCAAAGGTCTTCAATAAACAGGATCTAACCAGGAGAAAGAGGGGATAGGAAATTCCTTCAACAAGATCCACCAAGAGATCTTAAAATGGCAGCATAAAATAACATTGTCCATGTGAAACACTACCCTGAACAGGAACATGGCAGCTCTGACCCTGCAGAAAACAAACATCCAGAAAAGAGTGGGATACTATAGCCTATATATTTCTATGTCAGCTGCACCTACACCTCATCATTTTTATTCCTACAACTCTGTTAATATATTGCTATCAGCTTGGTGATTAAATAGCTGACTTGAATCACCAGGTGTTCACATAGACTTGGAGTCACATCACCTTCTCTATGAAGAAAAATGTGTGAAAATTATGGAAATGAAGGTGAAGAATTTGGAAGAGAAGCATGAAATCCTGTTAAATTCCTGCAATAGATTTTCTTCCTCTCCTTTACCTCTTGAGCAAGCCTCCTTGAGTAGGTCTCTTCTATAGTCTTTTTTCATAAACAGGGAAAGGAGTTCTCTGTTGAAGACATATTTTGAGAAAGATTACCCAGCCAAGCCCATCACCCTGTGAAACTCCTCCGAATGTGACAATTGTCAAAACCAGTTTGAAACCAATGAATCACAATAGAGCTTGACCTTAAAAAACAGTTTACACTGGAATTCTCAGAAAGGAGTTGGTTCAGCAGGTTGACATCCTCTAATAAAGCCTTTTCATATTTTAAAGAAACATTAAAAAACTGGGACTGCTATTTCTTTCAGTCAGTGTAATTTGGTCTCTTGACAGCAAGGAACATTTACAATAGGTGTAGGACTTTTAGCTTGGGATTCCTGAGCTGCATTGTATTTAACTTGTCAACCTCTGCGCTAATTTTTTTCAGTCTGATTTAAAGTAACCAAAGATGTCTGCTCCTGGCCCAAATCCATCGAAATACTTAGCATACACTCAGTTTTGCTCAAGTCAATTGCTATAAATGTGTGCATCAGCGTATTGCTAGACAAAGACCATAAGTTACCTGTCTGAGCATAAAATAAAAAAAAAAAAGAAGAAGAAAAGAAAAAGAAAAAAAACTGAATTGTTCTTTCCTCTATATGGGAACAGACACCTGCCTACACACAACGCAGTCTGGCTCCCAACCAGGGGGTACCACCGCAGTTCCCCAGACCCAAACACAAGAGCTACATTCCCTGCACAGGGACACAAGAAAGTTTAGGAACCAAGTGAGCATCATGTCCCAGTAAGGAGACAAAGCACAGCTTGAGTAGGCCCCCCAATCACTAAAACCATCTTGCATCCCACTGCTCTGATACAGCCACGGAGTGCCTTTCATCACAGTGGTCTCTCCACAAACCCCACTGCTGGCATGCACAGAGGTTTCTCGACCTTGTGTTTTGAGTTGGAATAATCTGAAATGACTGTGCTTAAAAAAAAAAAGTTAACTACAGACAATAATATTAGCTGAAATGCATTACTAATGTCGAGTTAAATTGAAAGAAAACTAAATATAGAAAACAGTCCATTTTATCCTGCAAGATAGCTTGTTTAGTAACATTGCTGAAAATTGATAGGTATTAAATTAACCACAGGAGGGCTCCCTCTAGTATACTGAATACAACAGAAACATACTGTTAATTGCCAAAAATAATATTGTATCTTAAAAGTAACAAAGGTTTCAGACTTCAAATGATATTTTCCTCAGTAGGATCCAATATACATAGGGGAATACAATTATACATGAACAATTCAGATAAAGAAGTGAATTACAGAAGTGTTAACTGTATGACTGTTAAACGGCAAACACAGATTGCCAATGCACTGCTTTTTAAGACTCTGAGTTCTGATTTGCAATGAGATACGTAGGGGCTCTTGGAGCTGACACACCGGCACAGCAATGAACTGGGCTGTAGAATAAAAGAGGATTGAATGCACCAGGTACCAGCTGCTGCTCTGGGGAGAGAAATGAGGATTTGCTTGGAAGAGCACAGACACAGAAACTGAGAAACTGAGCATGGAAAGTGAGGCTTCATTTTATCAGTATTTCTTATAGTCATCCATGCACTGTCCCAAAATAGTACAAATTAATGACTGCAACAGTCAAGCAGCTACTTTTGTAGACTTAGGTCTGTTTGTCATTCTGTACTTCATTTACTCTTCTGTTAAAGAGAAACAAAGCTTTCCCACCTCACAAGTTTGTGGTGAAAGCAAAGGTAAGCAACTGAGACAGTGGAACTAAACAGACAAGTAACTGACAGTGTCCCCACCGTGCACTCATAGGAAACACGTGTCCATTTGTATCCTATCCAAACCATACTTAGTACATGATTTTGTAGCTGTTGAAGTCAACTGGAAAAAGCAAGAGAAATAGAGCTAAGCAGTGGGGGGGAAAGAAGTTTCACTTTCAAGATGCAGCTTTTATGCAGCTCCAGAAACAGAATTCATCAACCCAAACTTTGTTCACTAACTATTGATGCCAGTGAAGTACAGAGTTAAATGTCCTGGAATAATTATGATTATCAGAACCTGTGTACTAAACAGTAGGAAACACTGCATTTTGTGGTAAACTTCAATTTTTCACCTCTTTCATGGACTTCAGAAACTAATGACTCTTTGCAAGACACATTTCAGGCTGGAACCCCGTCCTGGATTAAGGAGGCAAAGTTAGTACTTTAATAGCCACCAGGCTATTTTTAACACCGAAATGTGTCTCTATCCCATGGAACAACACCTTTTCCTGACAGCACAGCTGTATTTCGGTCTTTGCTCTGGGCACCGTGCATGCACCAAAATAAAAAGGGCCAACACCACTGAGACCTCCTCCCACAGAAGTGCCCTAAATCAGAAGGCTGAAGTAGCATGCCTCACTGTGCCAAAGCATAAGTGAAATGAAGCCAGAAATCTACTTTCTTTCCTTACTTTACACATCATAAAGCATTTTGGTAATATACCTAGGAATAAGTCTTACAGAGAATCTGTGACTAAGAGATGCTGCTGTTCAATCCAATTTCAAGTGAGAAGATTTGACACCAGGAAGCAGGGAGATGACAACTGAATGAAAAAAAAGTACCAAATGAAGTTGAAATGCATTAGGGGTTACTTCACTACACTGCCCTCCTTTCAGTCAACCACACTGGCATCCCATAAAAAACAGAAATAAACATCTCTCACAACACTTTTCACCAAATACACATATTACTGAAGCTGGAAAGCTGCTCCAGGAAATTTCATTCTTTTACATGAGGTTATTTTTCATATATATTGAAAGCATATAAACAGACAAGGATAAAGCTTTACTGTAGCCAAATACAGTAGCACTAACTTGAGATAGCCTCAGACAACGAGGTTTGGACTAGGATTACATCCTGCTGGTTGTACTGAATTGTTGCATTTCCTCCAAAGAAAACAAAACTGAAATTAAAACTTTTATCAGCATAACTTAGTATCCAAACACCTTGCCTTCAGCTTTTGTCAGAAGAAAAGATCAGACCGGATACTTATATCACATACATGGTATTTCCATGACACACAAGAAAAGAGACATAGTTAAACTAACTAATCAAAACTCAAGGACACCATAAGGTGTTAAGAAATTAATAGGATTATTTTAAAAAAGAAAAATATCCTATTCAGTTTCCGTTATTCCCATAGTATGGCAAGGAAGACTGACTTAAATTAACCAGAAACTGATCATATTTTTTTTTCTCACATGTACCGCTTTATTGTCAAACTATATTTTATGGAGAGCTTGTTGCTCCATGTAACTCAGAACATTAAAATCTGTACTTTTACCCTTGAAGGTCCACTTGTGATAAACCAAATGAAAATAACAATTATCAAAATGTAAAGACTAAGTCTATCAAGTTCACAAGTGAAAACCTTAGGAAAATATGATAGGTTAAAAAAGTTTGTATTAAATGCTTAGAGATTCATAATGCTTACAGAATTAATGTACAGTGATCAAAATCACTAATGCTGTCTGAAATCAGGGTTGTCAATACCATGTTCTCACCTTCTAATCTTTGGGAAAGAAGGGCTTCTCTACTCAGAAACAGAATTTGCATGATGACAAAAAACACTCTTATGTAACTTCCTGCAGCACTCTTTTAAAGAATAAAAAAGTCAACTTACTTTGTCATATTAGGATTTCTAGATAGCATTGAAGAGCACAAGTGCTCTCTTCTAGTCACTGGGAATGACACAGTCCCCAGGGGACACTGTTCTATCATTGACAGAAATGGACTATTTTTGCATTGTGGACTGATTTTGAACAGCTTCTCTGTTACTACTGTCAGGATATCGATGCCTCCTCCATCAGCCTGCTATCTCTCCTTTGGTCCACTGCTGTGCCAAGCAACTTAGGTGGTGGGAGAGGTTGACAGAACCCCCATTCACAGAGAAGTTTGAGAATGTCAGCTTTAGCAATGAAATGGAAAATTTAATTTATAACTAGTCAGAAAAATCAGAATTTCACGACACCATCTTCTCAAAAACACCTGATGATCAATAACATTAATTTAATTGTTCTTAAAACAAGATGGAATATTTATAAACATTACTGCCAACATCAGAATACATCTAGACACACATTTTACCCATAAGAGCAAAACAAGTTCAGCCTATGTCTAACTTACTGAAGTCATTGACAGCTCTGCCTGTCCTCCATGGCCAGGAGTTACCATAGCAGTCTGACTGTACATCACTGTCATGTACTGACTCTACACACACACCCCTACGTAACCTAACACAACTTCAGAATATGTAAGAAAAGTCTGCTGCAGTTTCAGTAGGACTGACCTTTAAACTTGCGTAAAGTCACATTCAGTATTGAGTAACTGAACATCTTAGGGGCAAAAAATAACTTTGAGTGTCAAAATTCTTACATCTCCTACTAACACAATAGGCAGAAAAAGTTATATTTCTACTATGATACTATTTCACTATTTCTAATGCAGTCTTTTATAGTATGACCTGATTTCTAGCTTAGTCTCAACAAAATACACTGACCATCTTCTTACAATTCTCTTTATATTTAAACGAGCTGAACTCAAAACTTGTATTTCAACCCTTGTTCCTTGTATGCATTTTGGGTTATAAAGTGCACATCAGAAGGCACAAGTATTTTAATTGCATTACTCACCTCTACTTCAACCTGCTATCCTCACTGGGTAATGACATTGCCAACATGACTTCAATTCTGACAGTGATAACGGAATTACATTAGAGTCAGCTGTAAGGTTCAAAGTTTCATTGCTGATTTTTATTGTTTTCCCATTAAACAGCTCCACTAGTGCTCAATTAGTATTCAGGTGGGGAGAGGGGAGGGGAAAAAAAAAAGGCAGCTAGTAAAAAGCCCCTTTCAGATAACTTAGGTTTCAAAATTTGCTGGGGTCTCATTAGCAAGTCTCATTAGCCCTTCATATATGCTCAGCTGGTGATCTTCAAGGTTTTCTTCCACCATTTTTTTAAAGTTATTTCCCTTTGAGTGCTATCAAGTCTTGAACATCAGCAATTCCATCTTCTGTCATGGCATGTGTCTTTTAAAGACCCATGCAAAAAACATGGAATCATTATTTGCACTGAATAACTTAGCTCTCCTAAATCACAAAGTAAATTAGAAACTGCAAAAACTACTGTATGCACCTTGTAAACTAATGACAGATACGATAGTGTATAATTTTCTTTCAGCAGAAATTACTTCCAACTAAAAATCTAGCACCTGACACCTACTGCATTTTAAAATCCTTGGAAAGATAAAGTAAGCTCCAGATTAGGTAGCTATCCTTAACTTCGTCCTTAGTAAGAAAGTATCCTCCATTCAGCATGTTTCATGAACCAAAGTTACAATACTTTGGAGGAGTAACTTCAGTAATGGATAGCTACAATAGCAAAAAATCAAATATGTGCATTACACACATGGGTGACGACCCTTGAAATTTAGACTACTAATGCACCAAAATGATACATGATGCTGTCTAATACACTAACACAAAGGCTATGCAAGTGGTCAACAAGGTAAAAGATCGAACAATCACATAACTTCAAACTAAAGATCTATGAAATATTTACGTAATATTTAAATTACACTGACAATTACAGTGCAGGACATAGCACTGTTGAACAAAATAAATATAAGTTTTGGCAAATTACGGGCAGAGTTTTAAAGCACTATGTTAAAACAATCCCTAAAATCAAACTTCATATAATGAGGGTCATCTTGTGATTTATGATCCAGACATAAACCCAGCAAGCTGAAGAACAACTTAAAAAAACAAAACAAAACAAACAACCAGTTTATATCAACTGCTGTTTTAATAACGGTGAAACTGTAAATATTTGAAAGTTGGCTGTGTCATCAGACAAGCAGTTACACACAGCATAGCTGTATCAAGTCATGTTAGTAACATTCAGAAGAGAAAAAGACTGTCAGTCACTTCTGTCGAGTTTTCCACAGAAAGGAAGAGAAAATAGAAAACCTAGGTGGTCGGTTACCTAGATGGATCCCGAGCAATTGTAGCGGGTGTACAACCACACATCGGTTCAAGCAGCATTACAGACAGGCAGCCAAATAAAAGTTGAGGTAAAAACTCCACTTCTCGTAATGAAAATTAGAGCCCAGCATCGCCTTTGGCTAACGGACGAAGCATGCAAAAATCCCACGTCCTCCTAATTTCACGGCCACCTTCTGTGACTGCTCACCCTTGCCCTTCCCTGGGAAACCCACCCTGCCGGGCTCATCCGCTCACCCACAACTTTCCCTCTCCAGCGCGGAGGTAGGACAAGCACATGTGCTGCTGCCCCCCCGCTCCGCGCCGACGGCCGCCGCGCCCCAGACCCCTCCAGCGGCGGCGGGTCCCGCTCAGTCCCGGAGGGGGCAACGCCGGGGCCGCGCCCCGAGAGGAGACAGCCCGCCGCCCGCCCGGGGCAGCGGGACACCGCGGAGCGCCGCGGAACACGGCGAGGCAGCGCTCCCGGGCGGCTTCGCACCTACCTGCGGCTCGGCAGGCTCGGCGGGCTTCACCAGGTGCTTCTCTTTGTAGAGAGACCAGAGGCCAATGTCGGGCAGGAAAATCAGAGCCGCGGTGAAAAGCAGCGTCATTTGCAGAACCCTCTTCTGTTTCCTCTTCATGGCCAAAACCGGGCTGCTCTGGTGACAGCGCCAGCAGCAGCAGCTATCCCAGCACCGCGGGACCAGGTCCTTCCCTCCCTCCCTACTGTCCTTCGGAGGGGCCCGGCGCCGCGGAGAAACTTCGCCCGCCCGCCTCACAGCCGCCCGCCCCGCGCCCGGGCGGGGCCGCCCCCCGCGGCAGCAGCGAAGCTGGCGGCCGCCCCCCCCGCCCCGGCGCGGCGCTGCGCGGCGGCGGCGCCGCTCCCGGGGGAGCTCATGGACCCACCTGCGCACGGAGCGGCGAACAGCTCAATGCACGGCCGGGGCGAAGGTACAGGAAAATTGAAAAATATTTAAAAAAACAACTAAAAACCCCACAACCCAGCTCCAATGAACAGCGTCGGCCCGGCAGAGCGCCTCCTCCCGCCGGCTCCCGGGCACGGCGGCAGCGCTAGCGCGGCGTGTAACCCCCGCGGCTCCCCGCGCCCGCCCGCCTCACGTCCCCCTGCCCGCTCGGGGCGGGGGCGCGCGGCATCATGAGCTCATCAAGCGCAATCTGCTAAGCAAGAGTTTAAACGACAAATAATAAGAAAGGAGCTCAGAAGCCGGCGCGCGACACAGCGCGCCCCTCCGCGCCGGAGAGGCGGCCAAGGAGGGGGTGGCCCCCGCGCCCCCCGCCACCACGTGCGGCGGCCGGGCCGGGGGCGGGCAGCGCCGAGCCCGCCCCGCCCCACCGCGCCCCCTCATCCCGGCCGACCCATGTGTGCCAGCTGCCGGCGCCGGGCCTTTCCGCGCGGAGACCCCGGGCTGCAGTCGGATGTCGTCGTCGCTGCTGCCGCTGCTGCTGCCGCCGCGCACCGGGGACGGGGCTTGCAATTCCCGTTCCGGTCCGTCCTCCACGGCGCTACGTGAAACGCGGGGTCTCTCAGTGCGGGAGCACGGCCCGCCGCACCAGGCAGTGGTTGGGCGCTCACCTGCCGGGCGCTCACCTGCCGGGGAGCTCCCCGGGCTCTCCTCCGCAGCGCCGCCTTCCCGAGCCCGCCCGGCCAGCAGCTCTACATGCCTTCCCCGCACCACGGGGGCTGAGGTCACATCCCGCTTTGGGAGAAGCACCGAGGGACGGGGATGTTCAAAGCGATGCCGCCCTGGTTGTAGGCTCTACACTGCTGGTTGCATCAGACCCGTTTGCGTTTCTGGTCCGAGTTCAACTGCTCGCTCTGACTATGCAGTGCGATTACCCTTTTTTCTCAAACTAACTCCTCTCAGCAAAACAGGACATTTAGGTTAAGCTTACAAAGACCTAGTGACCTTTCAGCTTTGTCACATCAAACACTGGGAAAATGGGTACCAGACTCGTAATGTTAATGTGTCTAGAATGAATATTGAAAAATAAAGGTATATCTAACTTCCTTTTTTTCCTGCCTTCTATATATTAAAAAAAAAAAAACAAACAAACAAACAAAAACACACACACACAAAAAAACCACAACCAACCAACCAATTATCACTTCAGTTACAGTCCATATTTCTACTGGTGGCTGAAATATTTCTGAATGAGAAAGTCTAAATCCTGCAGTGAGAAACCTCTTTCTGTAACAAAAGTGCATCTCTACAAATGGCAAGAAGTAGTCCTGTCCTTTGTCATAGGTGAGATCCATTATGTCCATCTGCAGAACTGTCTTGTGCAGAAAGTCTTTCCTACACATACATAAAATTGTAAAAGAGGCAGTTAAAGGTTATTTTTAGGAGAGTAGCTGGAGATAAAGGAAAGGTTGTGGGAGGAACAGAAGAACTCTGAACGCTGAAGGTGGGGTGGGAGGAAACGACATAATGCTTTTCACATGAAAGTAGGACTGGGAGGGACCTTGCAAGGTCAGCTTCTTCATGGCTCTGCCCCAAGGCACTATCAGCTACATCTATGTCGCTCTTGACAAGTGTTTGTCTAACCCATTCTGAAGTCCTCCAGCGATTACACCACTACAGCCTCCTCAGGCAATCTGTTCTGACTTACAGTTACAAACTTTTCCTTAATGTTTAACCTGAGTCTTCCTTGCTGTGATTTGAGAGTATTACATTAACCACCAAAGAGACAGCAAGCAGAGTATTCATTCCCCTCAGTCTTTACATAGTTAAAACCCACTTCCACATACTGTTCCACAGGCACTCCAGGACATCTCGACAGCTGATGTCTCTTAGTGCTATCATCAGGACTGTCTTCAACTGACTTGTATCTTTCTGGAAGTGCAATGTCCAAATCTGTATGGAATATGCTACTTGGGAACTTGTGTTTATAAGAAAAGAACAATAATTGTGCATGCATCTCAGTGAAAACTCTTCTCCCATGCTTCCATGTGGAAAGCAAACTTTGGTCATAACAGCAGTAGGTTCTTAAGTAATGGCCATTTTGTGATACAATTTAAGCTCTGGTTGGTTTAATTTCCTTCAAATTAACTACCAGTTAATTAATTGTTCCTATCTCTATCTCTATGGCTGAATACTTCTCCCTTTTGCAGTGCCTTCATTGAATATCACCAGTTTTTTCCAGAATATTTATCCAGTCTGCCCAAATCACTTCCAGTTCAAGCCTAATCTTCCACTGTCATATACAAATTTAATAAACAATTTCTATTCTGAAATGTAGACTGTTAGCAAGAACTTCAGCGTGTTCAGATTCAGGACAGATCCTTGCAGAGCTCTACAAAATGTATCCTCCCACACCTGAGACTAAGTTGTTGATACCTTACTCTCTCTGGAGTTTCCAGACAATTTTGCACTCACCCTAATTAGTTGCAAGACCTATGCAAACTAGTCTTACTTAGAAGAGTGTCATGTGCAAGGCTTTGGTCTATCATCTTAGTAAGAAAGGCTATGCAAGCAGATACACTTTTTGATTGCTGCAGCTAACCAAAGAAGGTATTCAGTTCAACCAAATTTAAAAACTTGGGGTTTGTATTCAAGAGCTGAATCCATCAAAAGGCTAGAAGTATTCACAAAACCAAAGGGCATTGATCTTCTTGTTAGAAATTCCACTTTTTTAGCTTGTCATCCAGGGTTAGGCAACTTAGCCAGCACAGAGATTTTGATTCAGCTGCCTTTTTGTCTGAAGGGATTCTGCCCTCATGTTCTTCCACTCAGTGCAAGATGTATAATAGCTAGAACCATGCTAAGTATATAAATGATTGCTGTGAGATCATATAATAATTGTATGGAAAAAGTAGGGCTACTGGCAGGAAAGATTTAGGAGATGTTGCATACTGGAATTCCACGGCATGCCAGTTAAGTCCCTCTCTGGAGGCTGAAGTGAATGCAGACATTCACTCTCAGGAGATGAAATTCAATTTAATTTCCTGAATCCTGAAAATGATTCTGTAGTAGGGGTCATAGTACACAACTAGAAAATTCAGGTCTGCTTTGTAAAGAATAAAGGCACATTTTTCAGCAAATAATGTTTTCACACAGTCATAAGCCACCTAGCCCTAATAAGAATCACTGAATTTTTAAGATGCTAAGCTAGTTTAAAGGAAGGAAAAAGAAAGAAAACAGTGTCACTGTTCTGTGAATTAAAAACTGCAAACATAGCTTAAGGCATGTGGCAATAACCTATGCTTACCCTAGAAGAACTTGGAGAATATATTGTTTCTTCAGTGGGAATACATTCAAAACTTCGAAGTATTTGCTGTTTGAATTCTCAAGCCATACATGAAAAATAATGAAAGAGGTGCATTCTGAAACTGTGTATACCTTGGGACCACAGTTGAGTGTATTTGGGCCATATTTTTGCTTTCACTGTATGTCTTCCTAAGCCCAAAGTTCCACCAAGACTTCTGATACAACCTAGGACAGAAAATCAGAGCAGAGCTACTAAGAAAGGTGACTGTGAGAAGCTTGTTCCGCCATGCATTTCAAACCTAGAGGCTGAACTCAGGCAGCCTGCAAGGTAAATTTATTGACATCACAGCTTTACATATAGAATTACTCAAAAGAGACTCCAGCTCACGTCTAATCAATACTCTTTGTACAGGAAAGCCACTGTTCAGTGCTTGTATTGCATGAGCCAAACTCTGCACTCACATGAAAGAGAAAGTACCCATCTTCTTGTTCACTTATGAACAGCAGAGGTTGATGTGCTCTAAACAGAGAATGAATCTAGTAAGATGATGGTTAACCACCTGTAATATTGCCATATAAAAGAGTGAATAAAGGTTATGGAATGGGAGTTTGCTTTCATTACAGTATTCACCTCCAGGTAACTCAGGATGTAAAATGGCCAGGTCTGTTTCCATGTTTTGTTTCAGTCTGCTTAGCTAGAGACAACACGTAGTGTTGCAAACCACTCTTGAAAGCAGGGAGGGGTCTGGTCTTCCACTAGCATACTAGAAATGGAAAGTACTCTTTTACAAAAGTTCAAAATCCAAGATCCTCCAAACTCCCACAGAAGATATATATTTTCAATGTATTCTGCAGAAAAAAGTTTCAACATACCTCAAAAACCGAAATGCTCATTTATATATAGACTCTGGCTATAAGTAACAATACACGTAAGAGTTTTTTATTGACCTTCTGTTTCTAAGTCATTTTGGCCTCGTCTGTCTCCAGTTTTGTCATCAAGTTTCAAAATCGTCACCACATATTTGTACTGCTGCTGTGAAAATATTTTTTTGTAAATCTCATAAGTGAGGTTTTTCTTAGAATCAAACTCTTGTTCTCAAAGTTAACTGAGAATTTCAGCTGAAAGGGAAAGCTAGGAGTCCTCCTACTCATACAGAAATGCAGTCCCCAGAAAGGAACTCAAGAGAAGCTCCTTTCATCAAGATTTTTGGATGCTGATGTGTATTTTTTTTAAGTTATTATGTTTGGCAATATTGCATAGAGCCAGAAAATTTACTTGAGAAGTTTAGTACAAACATTTATTAAAACTGAAGGAGTTATAAATTTGAAGACCACTTCTTTTCAGACGGTGAAGATTTTTTAGTCATAGTACAGTTAAAGGTCCATTACCTTAAATAAAAAGTTTAATAGCAATGAAAATAACTACATTTTATGAAAATATTATTGGGCAAGTCCCCCTAGAAATCTTTGATATTCAGAAAATAATGTCATTCCTATTCCAAAATTACAAAGTTTGGTTTAAATTCCAAAGAAAAGCTATTTCTCCAGTAAAAGTCACATAGAACTTAAATGAGTAATGCTAATGCCACGAATTATTTCCACTTCCAAATCTTGATTCTGTTTGACTAGCTGGATGATGGATGATTGCTTCTTCATTGTTGCTGTGCCACTACAAACTTGAGAAAGCAAACAAAAATGCTGATGGATCAGACGTTTTGCCAGTTACCTAACAATCTGCAGATTCACTACTGCACAAAAGAAATCACTGAGATGTAAGGGTAATCAGGAAAGTTTATTTTGAGAGAGAAAATCAGTACAATGTCAAATATTTCTAAATAGCGCAGTAATCATAAAACACTGATGTCAGGAAAAATAGTTTCTCATTCTTCCTTTCACAAAAATCCACAGTAATTTGGACCTAAATATGGTGCAGGAACATGGCATTTGCAGGAAGTTGGATGAAATAAAGTTGTCTTCTTTTAGATCATCTTTTTCAACAAAGAGAAGATATATATTAGCTTTATAATCTCAGCTCTGTGTTAGCTATTGAAATCATTCATCTTTTTTGAAGATCAGCTTTCCTTTTAGATCTTCTCTCTGGTGCATTTCAGAAAGCTTGCTATACAACTTCCAAGTATCTGGTAAGGCCACACATCAACATTACTCTTTTTACATCCAAGAGTTTCCTTTGATAACTCATAGGGCCTTTGCACTCTCGTCACATAACCTGATCCAGGTTGGATCTCAAGTAATGTTATATTACTGGAAATAAAGCAGTACATTTTGCAAAGCTTCCTTAGCAAGATTGAAAGTCTCATCTCACCAATTTTGTAAAATGTGTAGAATATATCAAAAGGTAGCAGATGTCACCTTCAGTTCCGATTTCTCACTAGAAGCATCGCCAACACACTTTGGAGATGTCTACACCGATAAATAGGAGAGGAGAATGGGCTAGAGGAAGCTCCACATTGCTTGTTTGTTCATTTGCATCCAGTTTTGTTTTGGGCTGCTCCAAACAGTTCATTCCAAAAGACTAAGCCCAGGTCCAGTGCTGGGAGTCATTTATTGCAGTTAAACATGAATGGATGAGGTGGCACCAAGCTGTATCTCTGTCATCCTCCATGCACTCCCAGGCAGCTGAGCACCAGATGCCCCACACCCTCACCATGCCCTCTGCCATTTCCTCGGGTATGTTACACATCCTTGAGGTCTGAAGAAAGTCACTCTAGTGGCTTCTACAGACACCTCATGTGAACCACAAATGATGTAATGGCCTGCACCTTTTCTTCTCCCCATTGTGTCAGAGATCAAGATATCAGCTTGAAAAGTGGGCAAATTAAAATGGTGGTTTGCTACTAACAGTTGAATGCTAATAACATGTAGTGTTTCCCTAACTCACCAACAGTCGACTATCAACTTCTTTGAAGGATACCTAGGACAACAAATGCTATATAAATACTTTCTTCAAATTTGAAGATGAGGAAACTGTCAAAGAGAATTTAAATGAAGATCATAACGCTGACAGCTCCAGTTCCATCAGTGCAAATTTCTTGTATAAATGTATATAAAAACATGAAGAAGAAGCACATTTATATTCCATTAATGCGCTGAATTCCATCGTGTACTGTAGAAAGGCATCACGGATGACATAGAAAGCAAGACGATAGTTTTATATATTCTGGGTGTAACCCAGCAATTACATAACCTGGATTCTAATGACTACATATTGCTCCATCATTAAAGAGAAAATGTCATTTTATTTAAAATTATAATTACCAAATCCAGTGATTTCTGATGAGCTATGTGAATGTGATTTGCAATATTGATTCCACCTTATTCAAGTAAGAAGATAGATGCTGAAAGAAACAAGGCTTAAGAAAAATACTTTATATTAGAAAGTATTTTTTCTAAGGGATATTAGTGTGAGCTTTTTATCCTTCTAAGTGATTAATATATTTGACATTTTACATGCAAATTTTGAAGACCAGAGATAAGCCAACCAAAGGTAAAATATAAAGGACTAGAATGCCACTTAGAAAAATGCCTACTAGTTTCTTCATAACCAATAGTTACTGACAGATTGATCTACAGTCCTACTAACCAGATAGCTGGTATTTTCCATTGAAGTTGTTACCCATCTTTCAAAATAATTGCCATGAGAACTGGAAGATGTTTTTGACTATTACAATTCAGACATCATAAGTTGTATTTTCAGTCTCGGACTTCATTCAGGCTCATAGGATTTTTACCAGTAGCAGAACTCAGAATACATTAGAAGATCAAACATAAAAAATACAGACATCACCAAATATTATGAAGGAAATATAGATAAAACAACCAAATAGTTTCATCAAAAGCTTATTGAAAATTCTGAAATAAAACCTTTCATTTCAATTACTTCCATATTAGCATAAAGGTGATAAAATAAAGTGGCCCTGAATGTAGAGAAGCTGAGGGTTTTTTCATTTTTTTAGGGGTTTATTTGGTTTGCTTGGTTTAGTGTTTGTGGGTTTGTGGCTTGTGTTTTTGTTTGTTTGCTTGTTTTTTTGTCCTCCTCATACTCTGAAAAAAGGATAAAATAATAACTACCAAGAAACTGTGGGGAGAGACAATTTTAAGAAATGTGTGGACATCTCCACAAGCACATGCTTATTCCTATTATGAATATTCATGAGAACTGGCAATTTCTGGAGTTAAAATATCCAGAAAACAATTGTTTTGAAATACTCAGATTACTGTATGTTTCTAAATCTTGTTTTACCTCCAAATAGCCAGGTGCTGGAACTGCCGTAACTTAACTTGAGAGCTGATAGTCCTTAGACAACACTGAAATGTACCTGGGGAAAGCCAATAACATCCTGTGCTGCTGTAATGTGAATCAATAAGCATTCTGTCCTGTCCTGTCACTTCAGAGTTAGAGTTCTTGAACACATGTGTCTGGCTTGAAGTTCTTCCTTAAAGTGAGAACAAGAACAGCTTCATTTTAGCTACAGCAATGTGGAGTAAATGAGAGGTGAACCAGGCCACCGGCAATAAAAGAGTACTCATTCGTGTGGCTTGACAAACACATTTTTTAAAAAGCTAACATTCTGAAACAGAAATGTAGTTCCATGGTAATGCCTAATCTTTGCAAATATAGCTTAGAATTCTTTCCCTCTGCTCATTATTTAGAAGAAACATTTTTTTATAGCTGGGTATAAAGGGCCTTCCACACCTTAGGGAGCTAATTTTAGTCACTTAATATGATATCAAAAGGATCATTCCATGTTCAAGGATAAAAAATGGCTAAGAATAGAGCCAAATGGATTTTCAAAAAACTTTCATCACTGAAGTTAATGATAAATTTAAGAATAGCTAGTGTTAGGAGCTCTTTATGAAGTGATTAATGAAGTCTGTCAAGTAGTAAATTCCAAATCCTCTAGAACTTTTTCCAGGTACATGCATCTTCAATTTTCTCTATACTAGATGAGGGAGGAAAAAATAGGAAAAAGCTTTCTGCTGTAATTATAGATTTTACCCAATGAAAAAAAAAAATCAGAATTCACATTGATGTAGAAGCAAATGGATTGGTTAAAAAGTAAACAACCAAAAAAACCCAACCAACCAACCAAAACAAAACCCACCAAAACCTAACAGCTACAAAAAGTAAAATGTGAACACTATAAGGAAACTTTTAAAATTTCAGATAGCAAAAAAACCACTTAGATCTTTTTAACCAAAGTTCAATCAGTGTCTGTGAGGGCTTTTTTTTTTTTAGCTCAAAATAAATTTTCTTTTTCATTTTTCCTTTCATCCATGAGAAAGGCCATCAGCCTCCTTCCCTTCCTACCTGTGTTCCCTCCCCCCCGCATATTTAGTTGAGAAGTGGTTTTAACTTATATCCTTCCTGTGCTTTAAATGACCTTGCGTTAAGGACACCAGCACATCATGAATATAGATGTATAATATTAGGGCTAATTACTCTGATACAGGTGCCCAACTGAAAAAAGCATACAATGGAAATGGAAAAACATATCATATCAAACACTTACCAAGACAAAGAGTCACTACAATTTGAACACCTCAGAAATAGGTAGGGATTTTGAAGTTTCTTATAAAATCTTAAAGCTCATGTTCTCAAGCTATCATACCTGATTGAAATGCTTTCCAGTCTTTGGGAAGCCAACAGAGCAGTTCATTGGCATTCATAGTATTATGTCTAATTTATATGCTTCAAGCTTTTAAAGACCATTTGTCTTATAAGGACAGGGATGAAGACAGTATCAGCCTAAATACATAGGATTTAGTATCTTGGCATCTCAGGCTACTTCACAATGAAATGCCTCTTTTCAGATGACGTTTATTTACAAGAAGAAGTTAAATCATCATCTTTTCTTTCTTTCAGGTCTCATATCATAGCATTCAGCTAGCAGAGAACTTCCTCGCCAAGGTAGCGGTCTCCATCTGTCATTCACTCTTCATGTTTCTCAGCGGAGTTAAAAAGCCTGACAGTTTCCATGAATAACAATGACACATACTCTTATATCTTGTGAAGACACACAAATCTTACTGATGAAAAAGGGGGGAAAAAAGCCCCACAGAGCTTAAAGAGTTTTCTGAGGACTGCTTATATCTGGTTTTGAATGAAGATGGAACTGCCATTGCGCGTGAGGCAACCACCCTGCTTATATCCACTATCATGTAACTGCTGACTTAGGTCACTGCGACTAAGGATCTGTCTTCGCTATGAACACATATCTGGTTTGCAACCAACTCTTCCTGCTTTTATGAGACAGATTCTTCTGTATTTCACATTAGTCCTTGCTTAGCTGGAGTTCCAACAGCTTTTAATACACAGTTATTGACTGTGTTTATGCATCTGAGCTTGAAAAGCTGTTTAAGCGTATTTGTTTGAACACTTTCTTGAAAAGTATTCTAAAATCATAGCAGAGAAGCATGTTTTGGAGGAAATGCCCACAGGCAGCATGTAGAAAACGTGCTTTTACTGCTGTGAGTGGTTTTCATGGTAGGTTTAGCAAACATAATTGCATAAATATAGTTATAGGGGCATATCTGTACTACCTAATTTTCAGAAGGCTTGCACTTATGTATTTGGTAATAGGTTTATTTTGTCAGTGCGGAAGACAATGAGAAAAAAATCTCAAGAAAGGAAAGGGCCTCAGCCAAGCTTAATCAGTTTCAGTGATTAATAACGCAGTATTACATCAGCCTTCGGTCAGCTTTGTGTCAGTCAAAACATTATTCCTAGCATAAGGTAATTCAAATTTCAGTCTGAAAAATTTCTCCTGGTCTCTTGAGGTTCTTTACAGGAAAAAAAAAGTTAACCCATATTCCATATTAACTCTTATTATGAAAGGGAAGCCATCTGCATACAGATCTGTATTTAGAAGCACTTTTCATTATCAGCATAACTTATTTGGTACTTTGTTTTTCCTTCAACTCCATTCTTGAACTTCTGACTGTACTCAATCAAACTGACTGAGAAATATACTTATGTCTTTAGGGGATATGTACTATTTCAGATTATGATTAGATATACATTCCTTTTTTTGTTTGTTTAAATAAGTCTATTTTCACTGTGTAAAATTCAGCTCTTGTAGAGGCTGATCAAGCATCAGTCTTGGGGAAAAATGCCATTGAATATTATTCTAGTGATCCTGGCACAAAAGTAGGTATATGTTAATGACATTTGAAGAATCATCAGCAATAAAGGAGAAGATTAGAATAGGAAGACATAGATGACCTTGAGGGCTAGAATAATAAAAGTGAAACTGAGTTTAGTATGGTATGGGACAAGATCATATACAGAATGTCTAGGAAAATATATCATGGAAATTAGAAACAAAATTTTAGCTAGTAGACTAAAATTCCATGAAGTATTAGGAAAAAGCAACTTAATTTGCTTTAGAAGAACCTTACTAACCTTATGATTAGGAAAACGCACTGTGCCTAGATGCAGCAGTAGGGACCTCGTTTAACAGATCCCAGGGTCCATTCCAGCCTGAGAGGCTCAACTGACTTGTTTAACCCATTTGACTAATGCTATTCCTACCTTTCTTAATGAATGTTACGAAAAAGTCTGAAAGTCTCAAAATTGTGTATTGCTCTCGTACTCAAGGGCTGGGAGCATTACCTTACCTAGTTTTCTGATTGTCTACTTCTTTCAAGAATTAGTATTTCAAATTTGGATCCTTTTGAAAATGCTTCCAATTCAAACTGCTGAAGGCTTAGTCACCTTGACAAATCAGCTGCTAAAGAACAGAAGATGAAACAGGCAAAGTATAGAAAGAGAAATATTGTTTCTGCCCAACAGAAACCTTATTGAAACCAAGCTGGAATTGGGTCGGAGTACCTTTTAAGGGAAGCAATAAAGCTGCTTCTGTGTATTGGGTCACCCGCTATGTACTGAGTCACACAAGCCTACCATTTTTTCTCCAGCTGATTCAGAGCAAAGGTTCAAAACCAGAAGACAAAATAGATCTCAAGATTTTGTTTGTTTGTTTATTTTCGAAGGGGACAAGCTGTGTACACAGCCTGAGTTGTTTTGTTCCATGTGTCTGTATAAGGACATTGATGATAAGTTATCATCACAGTATACATCATGATAAATTTAAACATTTGAAAATTCTGATTTTTGGGGGGAATCCACTCCATAAAGTTCCTGGCTTAACAAGGTCTCAAATGCTCATTTTTTCCCAGCTGGAATGCCAGGTATTTTGCACGGCCAAAGCTCCAAGCAAGTTCAGCAGAACTTTACGTGCCAGTAAGTTTCAGAAAATTACCCATTGGAGAGTCTACTTTATAAAGAGGATGCCTGAAGTAAGCTGAAATTAGACCTTGTGCACATTTATGTTATCAATGTGGCACAGTCACAGAATGCTTAAAATTCTGCAAAATGAAAATTCATAAAATGACTCATTAGTAAGTTGCCAATATTTTGGAACAGAAGAACTTATTTCTAAATATGATGACCCTGGGCAGGTTTGGTTAGTCATCTTCCTTGATTAGCCCACACACAGCAAACTGTATCAGATAGAAGGATTGATGAATCTTCCCAGTACACATAGAGCATGTCCTAAAACTAGCAACTGTCATTTCAACTCTCTGTGTCTAAAACACAATGAATCCAACGATGTGAACTGTGTTATGTCCTTATTTGATAGAATACTAGGAGGTGAGTATTATGTGACATGTCAGTATGTGTGATCATTTTGTTATTTTTCAAACTGCAGGGAATGTGAGGAAGGAGCTATCCCCTTTCTGGAAGACAGGAATAGAATTTATGAGCCAAGGCTACTGTGGAAACGGCACAGTAGAAAACACAAAGTAAATGGTATATAACAGTTCTCAAGACAGAAAAAACATCCAAAAACTTCATGAAAGCAGATCAAAGTTCTGCAGCTTTGAGATATGTACTGAGATAGCTCAGTAAGAAAACACGTTTTTATGACTACCATAGTTCATAAGCATAGGAAAATTATTATGAAGTTAAACAACTTCAGAAAGTTGAAGAGTTGTTTGATGAACAGGAATATACTATACCAGCTTCTTCGCTGAGAATTTGATTTATTTTTCGTCACATTTGTATTTCTAAATAAAGTCTCAAAAATGCATTAACTTGAAAACTATAATTATTACTTTTGACAGCTTAGAAATCTTTCTGCTCTTCCTAACTATTTCTTGATAAAACATTATATGCCTTTAAATGTCTTATGACTATCTGAAGTTATACTACAAATGGGTAGGCTAGAGACAGTAAGTTAAAGACATTTAAGTTTAGGATGCAAGTAGTATGATGAGTGAGTATCAACAGTGCAGTTGCAGTTACAATTGGTAGCTCCACGGTGGAGCCAAAGGCATGAGCTTTACACTTACAGCTGACAGAATGAGAGCTGGAATGTAAGCGTGAGAGCATCCAGCTTCCTAAAGGAACGCTTTCTTCCAGCACATCCTACACCACAGTGATTTCTTAGACCTAACTGGAATTGAAGAAGTGTTTCAAGAAGTCTATTTCATTAACTGAAACAGCTACTTGTTTATGTACAGTGCCAGCCATTAAGTTTCATTGCTGCTGAATGTAGATTGTATCAAAGGTATACCACAGCAAGGGGGAAATTCCCATTTCAGAAAGGAAATAATACAAAGGCATTCCACAAAGATTTCAGACTATAATCAAGTGTCCTGGGAACTGTCAGCATCTTGTATTTTAGATAAATACTTTTATATGCCAATGAAAAGTATTCAGTATACAGTATCTTAAAAGAGATGAAGTACATAAATCCTTCCTTTGTTAAAGTATCATTCCAAAATTAAGTTCATAAAGCTGACTGTTCTTCCCTATTCACAGGCATATTTTAAAATACAGAGCACCATATACATCAGTTTTTAATGAAGCCTTAATTTAATTTCCAAAACTGAAAGCTACTCTGCTCTTCAAAATTATTTTTTAAGTATTATAAATGTTAATGCTCAGATATACATTAAAATAACATGAGTAAAAAATAATTATGTAAAATAAGAGCAATTCTAGCGTATTTTGTGCTAGCTACGTACTGCCCTTTCATTAAAGGAAAAAAAAATCAAAATTGAAGTAATGAGTGAAGCTCGATGCTGCTCCCCATGTCGTGTCAGGCTGGATTATTCTCAGAACGAAGGAGAATTGGTGCTTCCCGATAAGTCTCGTCTTGTCACACTGGGGATACTCAAAAGAAAAAACCCTACTAGTTGACTACTTTGCTTGTGAATTTGTGGAAAGAGAGTTCAAATGCCAAGTTACTACTCTGGATGAACCACTGAGTGTCACAGAGAGTCCAGCTATTTGATGCAGGCATAGGATGACAGTCTTCTGAACCAATTAAGAGCTATATGTTTGAGAGAGGGGGCTTCGTGTTGTTGCATGTGGCAGTATAATGCTATGGGTTTTTGAATCTTTGCTTTGAAACCTTCTAAAAATCATGTTATCAGAAGAATTTGCTTGTGTCTAATTACAGTGGGTTGTTTATTGTCCTAAAGCAAACAAAGAGAATTCTTTGAGGTGAGGAGCCCTGGTTTCAGTTCCTAGTTACAGCTGGAGAAGATTACTTGGACATTGCCCAAGTTTTGCCTGGCTAATGTAAAGAGTTAACAGCATCCTCCCAGGTTCCACAGTGTCTTCACTGGTAACTAACACTCTAGGAATGAAATTTCTTCCTCGTTTAAGAACAGTGACATGATGTCACTTCTGGAAATTTCTGGAGATATAATATTCAGGGCTGTGTCCTTTAAAAATATTTATAAAGGCAAATGAGCTACAAAAGTGTGTTAAGTGTTCATTTGTATGTAGGAGAGTCATTCAGTATATTACCAATTAGCGGAACTATCAGATTTTAGGTTCCATGTGCAACTGGCATGCACATCTTGTACTCGTTTGGAAGGGGTACTTCCTGTTCAGAGGTAGATACAGAATGCTAACAGAGCACATTTTCATACAGAGCTGTTGGCCTATCGTACTCAATCCACCTCCTTTCATTTAAACCATTCATTTAAACATGAGGGAAAACTAGCTATTGAAATGTACATTGCGAATAAGTAGTGAATTTCCATTTGTCTTAGTGTTAGAGGTTAAGTAAGCTCTGAAGTAAGAATCAATCCTGAGAAGTACTGTTTGAACTAAAATATAGCTTTCTAATTTGTAAGCTCTTCAGTTAAGAGATGTATTAATATCTACTTACACAGTATTTCAGAGACTGGAGAGAAAGAGCTAGAAGCATTACTACAGCTAAGGTGAGAATGAGGGCTCTTAGTATTAAGTACCTTATTGATATTGTACCAACTGCCTAGAGCAAAAGTAAAAATGCAACTGTAAATTGCATGTACTTACAAAATTATATGCTGCCTTTAATGACACAATTTGCCGTCAGAGACCTGCTTCAATAGCAGAAGATTTCAGGATACCAGCACCTTCTAAAGGTATTCTTGCAGCACAATTTGTTATTGTGAGTGCTGCAGATGTACTACTACTCGCATAGCTAGAGCAAAGTGGAAGATTTGTTTTTGCAAAATAGCATACAATGTCCCCATAAGGGAGGAGGCTACACAATGAGAACAGGCTGTATCTCCACTGGTGATGATAATGAGCTAATGATCTCAGAGACTAGCTGGACATCAAGGAGGCTGTTGCATTAGCAACAGGGAGAAAAGGGTGCTGAGATGACAACTGTCGTGCAAACTCCTACTCAGCATACTGCAAACAAGTTCAGCTGAGCTGACAAAGAATGTAAAACGGCTTATATAACCAACGCCAGTTGTTTTGCTAAGGAAAAGAATTGTTATGACTCATGAGAAGAGCAGAGAAATTGCCTAAAACCTGGCAGAACAAGTCAGATAATTGCAGTGTTAAAAAGTAACCAATAAGCTGCTTACCAAGACAAAGAAGGTAAAAAAAAAGTTAAAGGAAAAAATGATGGAATCACTCTATACTAGACAAATCTGTAACAAAATCAAGTACTGATAATGCAGAACTGTAATGCATGTGAATGTAATAAATAAATTAAAACAACAACATATTTAGGAAACTGTGGTATGAAAGATCATACAAATATATGAAAACAGTTATTTAAAAAATATTACCAGGACAAGGTATTTTTCTAACATGCACATAAAAAACCCTGGATTTTGATTTTTGATTGAAGTATATAAGATACCAAATAGCAGAATAATAGCAACGCTAAATGGAAAAGATAACTTCCAAGCTCAAAAGACACCGCTTTTAATTGCAATTCTAATTTAATTTGGAGATCATTATGCTGAATAAAGAATAATCAATAACAGAAATGGACATTGCTTTGGAACCTACAGGCCAATAGCAATAATGCATCTGCCCACCAATTTCTCCAAAAGGAAAAAGAATATAGTTCCAGCCAGTAAAAACTGTGTTAGTACATAAATTTCCAAAGGAGTCATTTTCTCCAAACTGAAGGCCATCATAAGCAAGACAGGTTAGAAAAGAATATTTAAAGAGAAAGATGTCAAAAGAAATTTGGAAATTCTTTAAAAATAAGATGGCTACTAGAGAGCAATAATCATGCGGTAACAATTCTGTTATCAAGATAAGAATTTCATTCAAAAGTGCATTCCGGTTCAGGACAATGTGAAGACAGTACTTAACAGTATAAGAAAACAGCAAGAAGAAAACAGAAAATAAAACAATATAAACTTAAATCAACTTAAATCTTACAGGATATAGAAATCTGATAAAGGAAGTTAAAGGCATTGTGGAAAACGCATTTTAGAATGGACCTACAGAATGTTAGAATATTTAACCTTTACAAGGTCAAGTGTGTTTATAGGTAATTAGATGCATCTTCTGATGGACACGGCACAGTAACTACTGACAGTGAGAGACCTTGCAAACTGCTGGTATTTCTTCTGCCCCCATCACCAGCAGTGGTAATTCAAGTAGTGCCCAAGTACCTTCACAGGGAGAAAGCACTGCATGACACGTAAAAAGGACAAGGTTAAGAAACACGCACTGAAATCACATCAACTTGTATGAGCAAATGGATGCAATTTCAGCAAGAGTGGGATTAACTACTGCAATGCCCTATTAATAGGACGGGTTGACTCACCTGCTGCTTTTCTGGAAAAGGTGCTTTATCCAGGAATAATTCTGGATTCAGTACAGGCTATCTTGGCAAAAGATAAAGTCCAGTTACTACAGAGGTCAGGCTAAATGCTCCAATAACACCTGCATTCAGTGAAACTTTGAATAATACCATTACAGTAGCCTCTTCTCATGTCTTGCTTACTAGAGGAGATAAATTCCTGGCCATATGCCCCATATTGTTAATCATTTTGTAATTTCCCATAGAGAATATATTGAATAGATAGCTTCAGTCTCAGAATATTCCTTTTCACTTTTATATTTCTATGAAGCATCTATAGCTTTTCTCTGTTCTGGGAAAAGAAAATAACTTTTCTTCTTTTGATATTTCAATGTTCCTGGTGTCTTTCAGTTTTCTCAAATCTGAAGTTGCAGACATATCCTTTGGAGAGAAACTCCAAATTTGTAGCAGGCTTTTAAAATCCTTCCTCTACAGCAAATGGGAAGCTGCTTTCCAGAAATTTCTAGTTTTTGGCAATCCTTTTTCTTTCTTCAGCTCTAACTGCACTTTGGAAAAGGCTCTTTCTATGAAAAATAATTTAAAAATGAAGTTTATTTTAACTTACATATCTCTCTATGCTAAGTGCCTCATCAGCCCTTCTAGTTTAATCGGTTGAATGAAAAAAAAAATACTTTTTTTCCATGCAGTTTTATCTGTGCTGCTGAATATAGAAAAAGTCAAGAAACAAAATAATATTAAAAAATCACAGTTAGTGCCTAAACCAAGACATTTATGTCTGGAAAAAATACCATGTCATGAGCTGATGAAATTAAACTAAAGGATAATTCTTAGTAAAGATCACCAACAACAAAAAGCCTAAAGCAGCAATGAAATAATTTGCTGATAATCTGGGGTGAAACTGGGACAACCAGACCCAGTTTAAGAAAGCCATGATTATGGGGGAGTCTATGGGTCACCTGCCTTAATATAATCTGAATTTCAAAGCACATGCTTTGATGCTCTTTCCAAATGTGGAAGCTATACCAAGAATTTCTACACAAAGGATCAAGGCAGAAATGAAATTAAAGTGGAAATTACAACAATAGTACAAGTAATAATAACTCTTCCTTATTATAAATTTCCTATTATAAATCTATTTGTTAAGACTGGTATCCAGAACCAATTGGGACTCTTACGAACAGTGACCACAAAGGGTACTCACAGGAAAGGTCACATCACTGGGCGTCCAAAGTGCCTCTTTTTACTGCCAGAACCGTAAAAACAAACAAACAAACAAACAAACAAACAAACAAACAAACAAATGTCCAGATTACTGGGAGTCTCTGTGTCACTTAGGCAAAAGACTAACCCATAAAATTATGTAAACCATATACAAATGTATGTTAGTTACTACTTTATGCAATATATACAATTGTTTTTCTATCTAGTACTTCAAGGCACAAAACATTTGTTTTATTTTTCTTTGGACTTTGCTCAAATTTAAACTCTCCTTCAGGGCTATCAGATGAGCTGTCCAGAAGCAGCTCAATGGAGCTTGAAATACAGCAGGTGCTGAATGGATGTTCTCCCTTGCCAGTAACTGTAGCATGTAGCAAACTTGCCTTTATTGGCTTCTCAGGCAGTGAATGTGTCCTGTTTTTTCATCACAGCCTCAGGCATGCTGCTGATCATTTAGATTTAAGCTTACTGGAAGTCGTAAATGCGTCTTGCTGCAGCTACCTGTAGCTTTTCAAAAAGACGCAACTGTCAACTCAGAAATCGGCCTCAAACTTAATGTCATAAATTGCACTTAATCCGTCTACTGTTTGATACAAAAGACCTTTGTTAAAAACACATCCACAGACTTTGGTTCAGAATATGGATGAATGATTGACCAGACTCAGCAGCTCTTGCAAAAAAATATTGATTTTCTGTAAATAACAGAGCATCTAGACATTTAGTGTATATTACCATTTTAAATACCCTTAGAAAATAAGGGGCTACATCGTCAGCATTCCAGTAAAGAAATGTAGTCTCTGGCTGTTTAAGTATTTCTCTTAAAAGTATTTCTGGTTTTGTCCTTTCTCAGGGTGCTCTAGAGATATATAATACTTCTTTGTGAGGGAGATAGATAAACTGGCTACTGTAAAATGCATCCAGTCACTTTCTTTTTGTTTTACACACATGGATATTTTAAAAATAATACAGATAATAATATTTTACAATGGCCATTCCTGTTTGCCCTAGATGCCGTCCGCTGCAAGTATAGAGTAAAAATTTCTCTTAAATTGCCTTAAACATTAGTGTATTTGTTCTCAATGGAAAAGCAAGCAAAACCAAACACTCCTAGAAACTAATTATTAAAATCACCTATTCGTTTATACATATTTGGAAAAATAATCCAAAGGATAACCAAGATAAAGATTTGGAATTTAAAAATTGCAGACTTGACCTAAATTACAGTATAATTTGCTGTTAAAAGTGTTGATTTGGCAAATATTTGGTGTAGATGTGAACAGCTTAACGTATGATTATATATGTATCTAATTTTCATGACTGACAGGATTATTCCTAGGAGCAAGCTTTAATTATAACTAAGTATAATAAAATTTATCCACAACCTGGATAGGTTGTTTCATGGCACTGTGAAAAAAAGAAAAGCAAAATGGTGATATCACACCTGTAAAAAAAGAGATCAAATTAGTCCAATACAGAAAGATTCAACCAATTTTACACAAGCCAATCTAGAATTTAGAAAAGAAAATATTTAGTATTCAGTAGTCTCAGGCTCAGCAAATTTGGGACAAGTTTGAACTTTTTTACTTACAGAAATACTTTCAGTGGTGGAATTTACACTCCTTTAATTCCGTAACTGAATGTGCCAGTGTGCTGATGTGCCGAAGGGAGCATCTGCAATATAAAACTGGTAAAGACCAGATAGGCTTCAGAAGCAAGCTTAGTCCATCTTACTGACAGAGGTCATTTCCATTAATATCATATTTTAATAACTATGCCCTCAGACTGGCGCAGAGCATTGCGCATCTGCTTTTCTCAAGAACTCTAGGATTGAAAGTTGTTTATAAAAAGGACAAAAACATGACACATGGTTAGAAAGAGGCATGCTGCATGTATTAAGATTGATCTTTTAGTTCAGTATACATACTTCTAAGACATCCCTATTGGTTTAGGCTGAAGGTGAGAAAGAATTATATCTTGAAGACAAAATTCACGACAAAAATATTTTTAAAATATTTCTAGAGCAGCTCCCTCTGGTGGATAATGATCAAGAGAAGAGTACATGAAGGATCAGACACCATCAACTCTCACTGCTCTGCCCTTGTACTGTAATGACCAGAGCAAAAAGGGTTAGGCCGACCTGAAACCCCGCTGCTCCTGAAGCCATGGCTGTTCAGCTGTAATGCCTACACCACCTTATAGGTACTAGGACTCAGACAAAGACATTAGCTGGTCTGTGCCCATGGCCACATCCCACACCTACAGAGTACACTACGCTTTATGGTTAACACCTCTTTGCTTGCAAGAAGAAAATGTATTTTCCGCATCAGATTCAGCCTAACAGAGGAACCGATCAAAATTCAGATTTTTAAAAACTATAGAATGTTACATTAACCTAGTGCATTTCACAGCTGAAGGAGGTGAAGGGAGCCTTCACTGTCAGTTACTGAGTGATAACTTGCTTGGCCTTAGTCATTTTGTTCCTTTTATCATCTACTCTTACCCGAAGGATCTTCACTGTAGTTTTTACTGCTCTAACAGTCTATATTGCACAAAGCTTCTAAATGGTGAGAACTACCTTCTATCCCTCTTTCTTGCTTAGAAAAGGAAAAAATGGTTGCGGATAGGAAATGTATTTCTCCTTCATCCCTTACCTAGCTCCTTCCCCCATGCAGGTTCTTTGCAGAATGAGGATTTTCCTGTTGTGAATTTCCATCTGTACAGACTATGAGCTGTTTGACCTTTCCAAACCTCAAAATTATTTCTACGTCAAGAATGAAAAATTGTTCAGCTTAACTATGTGAATACAAGTTTCAGAAGAAAGAAAAAAAAGAGTTCCAATTTACACGAAAAATCTGAATGTTACTAGATATAAACAGTGTTATAAAAGCTTTTTTAGTCTGTTGTTAACTGCTGCTGAGCAAGTGTCAGACTAGTTTCACTGTCATCTAGAGCAGCACTTTAAAGCACAGAAAGCATAACTGGGAAAAGATGGCTGAGAGGCTGAGATGTATCACTGACTAAGCAGTGTGATACCTATAGCATTCATAAGGAGTAATTTCCCTTATCAAATTGTGATTGCCTGTCATAGGGACATGAGAAAGTCATCACCAACAAACCGAATGAATCTTGAAGATCTGGAGGAGCACTGAGACAGAAAATGACAAGCACTAGGATGCGCATTCACACCAAGGGGCTGTGGTCGCAGAGGGGCATTCTGACCTTACATAGCGGCTTCCCTGTCCCCCATAGATTAGCAAGTGGACATCTGGGCCAAAAGGGACATCTTCTCTCCAAGGTGCTTGCTTCACTGACAGGGGTTTGCTGGTCTGTGAAAGCAGCCACAACGTGCAAAACCAAATGTGCGATCCTGCCCCAAATCCTGTTGTAGCCTTGTCGCATCTTGCCATACAGGTCCACGCTGTCCCTTTCGAGAAGAGAAAACAAAGCACTGTGTACAGTTTTCAAAAGAAGGGGATAGCACAGTTTTGGAGAGCAGCAGAATGACTTTTTCTGTTTGGTCCTCAATTTGATGTTGTTTGCTTTTTTAGAACGCTGTACATTGAAATGCTGCTTTCTTAGAAAATATTTATTTTAACGTGGACAGCTTCATCTGCTGCAGTCCCATAATCACATCCCTGAATAATAATAGTCAGCTCAGAACTCATCGTTGCATACATAAAGTATTCAAGTATTTTCCTCCTATTCCTATACATTACATTATTTTCATCATCAGTTTTATCACCCCGTCACTCAGTAGTTTTTTTGTCCTTTTACGATTACTCACAGTTTGTCCTTTTCTTTATTACAGCCTCATAATTTTGGTTTAAAAGCAAACCAGTTTCTCTCACTTATTAAATTCCTGTTCCAGAGTATTTAAGAATACATTAAACAACATGGGTTCAAACAGAGATTCCTGTGGGACTCCAGTGCTGACCTCCTTCCACAGAAGACCTATGATTTATTTCTAGCTAGTAGATGGATATTTTAGTAATAAAGAACATAGAAATAACACTAATATTTATAGCAGCAAAGCGCCCTCTGTGACAAGAGAATCACCATATATTTATCAAGATTTTCACACAAGTATCAGCAAGTCATACTTTTTAGGTGGTACTCATAGCATGCATACCTGTAGGTTGTACAATAATAATTTATATGTCATACTAAAAAAGAAATCCTAAACAGGTTCCAGGGAGCAACTTGTATTTTGCTTCCATGACTGTTAGAAATTGTATCATAATTACAATTCACTTTAGTTATCTCTCCTGACAGTGAGGAACAGTTAAGTATAATACAACTGACTATTAGTCCAGAAAATGCTGACCTGTTTAACTTGCATTAAGAATCCTGGTGACTTCATCTGGTTCCTGTTGCACAACTGAATGCCAAATGGGCTCATCAGGCATGTGATTAAAGATGCATATTTGGCTTTCAGTCCTGCAACAGGAAACTAATGAAGTCATTTGGATTATTAATCTAAATTAAGCATTACACTATAGTGGCACTGCTAGGGTAAGTAAGGAGTAATACACAACCTGTTTGTAAAATCAGGAGAGGAATAAGTTCTACAACTTAAGCTTTAACCTAGCTTTAAAATGAAGAAAGTTTTTGAAAATAAAAGGAAATAAAATGCTGAACACCAAAAGGAGATATTTTTATGTGAAAATTGACACATCTGTTTTATTTTGCTTGTAGAAGAGTGACAGAAATAGTGGAGAAAAACACTCAGATGGTGGAGAACGAATTCACGGAGATTAAATAAGAGCACAGCATGCCAGTGCTAAAAGAAATGTTTCATTTTATCTGGCATTATATTTGGAAGTCCTAATTTCTTCCATATTTTTTTATATTTGTAGGGAATGTTGCTATTTCAAGAATAATTGAGCATCTTTGCCTTAGCTCTGATCCTGTAAAGTAGGTCAAGACATTTTGGATTCTCAAATCCTTCTGTATGTCAAAGCTTAAAATAGATCCATTTGTTCCAGTTTTCACCTGTTTAATTTCTTCTACTGCAGTTAGCTCTTGTTACAATGTCTTGTAAAACTTCTGATGGGAAAACAACAGCAAAATTTACTTTGAGTATGCCCAGCTTATTTGATCTTGTACCTAGGTGTCTCAGCAATTATTTCGGTAGACTATGAGCCATACATCTGAGAAATATTTCTCATTCCTCCTAATTGTGTGATAATGATGTTAAGCATGAAAATCATCCTACTGCTTTCCAAATACATTTCTCTCATGAACTCGGAAGCGATTTTTGAGTAAGGCAATGATGAGCTGGTTGCCCTCAGCATCTATAATACTGTTTAAATGGCAACTTTTGAATCAAGGCCTGACATCATAAAGTCTTGTGTATAAACAATTATACTATAAATGTTTTTAAAATGCATATTTTTAAACAAGACAACTTCACTTAGAAACTACGGAAAAAATCCTACTTTTGTTGTTATGTGAAATTAATGGAATATGATTCATTTAAAACAGTTACTCGTTTATTCTGCTCTGCAGCAAATCACTTGGGAGTGTTTGCTGCTTTTAATTTGCCAGGGTTTTTCTCTTCTATGAATCAAATTAGTAACCAAGTCTCTTGTTAGGCAGAATTATAAAGAAACTGGAGTTCATGGGCAGTTAGGCAGAGATGCCCTAAGCTTTTGTTTCTGCTGGAGTTTGCTGCTTGCTAACAAGATGCTGTCAGAGGACAAGAAGAGCGCCTAAGGCTTCTGATGTGACACAAGTGAGAATTATTGGGGCTACAAAGCTCACTGAGCATCCAAACACTGTGCTTTATGAGCATATTTGAATCTCAGCCATGTAGTTTTATTCTTTTGACTGTTTCTTGTTATGCAGCTGTACTAAAATATCAGCAAGACCAAAATCTTTCTTTGATATGGATCATAAAGCACCCATATTAGTCTTTCTATATTAAGATACTGTCATAATTTCTGAAGACAAAACTTGGTGTTTTTTTCTTTCTCACAATGATCCTGTAAATTCTTTGTAATTCACTGTAAACAGTGACTAAGTGACTGTCCTCAGTGACTAAGGCTGACTGGTATATACAGACAGGAGCGGTAAGATCTGATGCCAGCTTTGCAAGAGACCACTTCTCTAAGTGGACTCAGCTTGGCTGTATTCTTTGGAGGGGTGGGATTATGGTATGCATGTGTTACATAGTGACGTCACCTTTAGTGGGGCATCAAGAGCGTTCTTAGGTAGAAGTACATCAACATGAAAGAAAACCTTCGAAGTAACCACTCCACTTATGCAGAGTTCTCACAGAGAGGTCATTATTTTTTTTTCATGTAAAACATGCATTTATACTGTGTAGTAAATCAGAATGGCATGAAAAAAGGTCCATTTCTTCCCTATTCAATTATGCCATGCTATTCCCCAGACTTTATTCATTCTAGGATTGTGGGATAGAGAGGGAGGCTATGTAGTCTGAACATATACAGGAACATCATTTTCTTGAACAGTCTTGGAGATCTGGGTTACAAGGATTAGATGCTGAAGACTTTTCTTCACCTGAGGCATTAGGAAATTTGCCCAGAGTGAGCAAACACAACTGTAGAGCTCAGCTGACTTGTGCAGAGCTGCATTCATTGAGATGCAGCAAAAAAACTTTAACATGACACAGTCTGTTTCCTTTTATGGATTATTAAAAGTAATTTACAGATTGTGTGGACAGGCAATTCATAGCTAGTACTTCAGTTTAGCATTTCATTTACAATGACATTTGTATGAAGTGCCATGGGCATGTTTGCCATTTCAGAGAAGGAATACAGAACAAACCCAGTGTACAGACAGTGCACAGACCAAGCACAATAGAGACACACCTCAGTAATTTGGGGAAAAACTTATTTCTTCAATTTATCTTGAAACCTCGTCACATCAAATTACACCTGAAACAAGTGACAAAGGTCTAAATTAAAGCACAATTTCCAACTTGTCTTTCTCCATATAAGAGCAATTTGCCATTATGCAGGTATTTTTTGTTTTTTATGGGTTTTGAGGGGGAAGGGGCTTTTGAGAGTTATTGTTTGGGTCTTGTATAACTCAGTAATCATTAAATTTTACAGCATTCTCTTTTATTCTCTGTAGGCAACTATATTTCACTCTTCTAGAGCCCCACAGTTCCTCTCTATATCTATATCTTCTCTTTGGAGAAATTTGCTTTGACCTTTAAACATCTCTTTATATCAGCTTCTTCAGCTTATGGAAGACCTTCTTTCCTTATTCCTTCCCAGTTTACATAGTGCTGTCTTTTCATTCTGAATCTGTGGACTAGATTTCCCATGGCCCTTTTGAAATTTTAGTTCCCAAAGTAATTCTGAGATCCATTTTAATAGTAAATACAGTTTACTATATATGAGTAAATAAGATCAGAAGTTTGACTGAGATATTTTCAGGTCAGAAAAAAGACTCAATTAAATAGATTTAATAATATTTTGTTCCAAGAGTGGTCAATAAAGCCATAAATGAGAACATAGCACTGGATAAATGGCAGATGGTATATAATGCAAAGTATAGATATTTTTATATCATTTATCACTGCTACTCAAAGCAAATCACTGCAGAAGTCACAAAAAGAGAAAAAAAATACTGATTTAGTTCTGAACAAAGGCAGGATTTGGTTCAAAATACCTCAATCAAATAGTGACTTTGTAACAGTGACCTATATCCTCACAGAAGAGGTACAGTATTAACAATTCATAATCCTATTGCTTACCTTCCGTTAGCAGCAGTATATAAAAATGTGAAGCTTGTAAAAAAAAAACAACAAAGGAAATGAAAAATAGCTGCTGAAAGGTTAAAATACAGCATGGGAAATAGCTAGAGACACTGTACTAGCCAATCAGAATTTAAAAGAAAACCCACCGCATCAAAAGCACATCTTAAAGGCCTCCGTTCTGAAAAAAGGGTCATCTTACTTATAGCATGTACCATAATGAATGAAACAGGAGGCCCTTATGGCAAAAATACATTAAAGACATGGAAGTTAGGAGTAAATCAGATCAGGAAAAGCATTACATCTCATAACGTAAATGTGAAGCCATTAATGATGCAAGACAAATACAATATTTTAGGAATGTAAATACTCCAAAGCTATGACTAATTTTACAGACTCATTGTAGGCGTGGAATTTGGCAAACAGCTGTATGGCCTTCCAATCCTGTGCCAAAGATCTGCGATTTCAGGGTCAATAGATCCTGTAGGTACATAAAGGATGCTGTGGGAAGAAAAAGCCATCACAGAAAATTTGAGCATCCCAATGCCTTGATGTTCATAGCACAGAAGCCTAGGAAAAACAGATACCGCAGCCTTTCTTTATAGGAGCCTGAGGAATCATTTCAGTAAGACATGCTAATAGATCATTTTCAAAATCAGATCAATAAATTGAATATTAATAAATCACACAGATCACGTGATATTTGTTCGATATTTCAATGTGAAATTGCCAACACATAAAGTATATTAGTTAACCTTTAAATCAGCTTTATGGCCAGAGAAAAGGAAGATTGCTGATGGAATTTCAGCTTCCTAGAGAAATCTAGATTATTCTGAAACAATGTGCAAAGGAAATTGATAAATTCTGTAATACAGTCTTGAAATAGTATTTTCAAAAAGAACTAGAGATAGAGAAAAGGGTAATGAGGCTAACCATTGAGTGGCTTCTGTATAAAAACTGTTATTTATGTATATATTATCATATTATCTAGCTAGAAAAAGGGTTGGTTCAGAGAGAACAGAGAGCTATAGGCTTGTGAAGGCTTTTAATCAAATGAAAATAAAAATTCTGTTCACTTTTTCTTACCGAAACACCTGAACTAGGTGACATGTGCTTTAATTATCAACAGATTTAAAACAAACAAAATATAATAACAGTTGTGAAACTACATACCTTTGCTATGGCATTTAGCAGTAGTTAAAATAGGTTAAGAAATAATTAAAGAAGTAATAAAAGAAAATCTATAAAATGCTAGTGCATATGATGTGTGAGAAAATAATACAACAAAATATAAATTATTTTAAAACCCCATACAAACGTGGAGGAAATATTTAACTCCAGCTGCATCTACTTTATTTTCAATATGATTTCCCAGTGCTCCTGAGACTGGCCACCATCAGAGATGGGATATAGCAGTGACAGAATGGCTCTTTGATCAGTAGGATCATTCCAATGCAACTGCTATCGCTACATTTCTGATGCTATAGCGCTTTGGCAGAAGAGGATGCTAAAGCAATAAAATCATGTTCAGTTAAACCAGGATGGTTAAATGTTCTTATCATATACTTGTAGCTAAATTTTGAAGTTGCGAAGTGTTTGTCCATAACTGAAATAATTCTGTTAGCATTTTAAATAAATCCAGTCTTTGCTACCATTATTAAAGGGTGGGAGGTGTGAGTTTTTTGGGGGGAGGGCATTGTTTTTCTTTTAAACAAGACAACCCTTATTCACACCTTTTAATTTTAGATGTTCGCATTTATTTTATCATGTTACACATTAAAACTTGGAGTAGTGCAAACAGTTGGGCAAAATCTGTGGGAAAGATTATATAACATTCAGACAAGCTACAGGGTTCATGACATAGTTATTCTACAATATCATTCAGATATTAACTTGCACATGATAATCATTATTTGTTTTGACATTTGCCAGTGCCATGCCTGACTGTTACTTACTCAGAAGGCTAGTTTTATGTAATTCTGATTCTCATCATGTATTTCTTCTTACATTCCTTTGCCTTCAGACAGTCTTGATGTTATATATTTCAGTATTATAATCATAGAGCATTCAAACAGTATTTAAAACATGCTGCAATATTATATTATAGTATGTGTGCATATGATTATCAAATTTTATTTTTAAATGAGATGTTTTATTAATTCTTTAATATGAATGACCTTATCTATCACTTAAAATAGATTATAAATTTGATTTCACTTAGGTGTGAATACATGTGCATATGTGCATAAACAAATGTGTACACCTGTGTATATGAGAGATCTATGTGTAGCTTTACCAAAAAGAAAAGTAATACAAAAGATAATACTATGCTTTCTCAAGTCTTTTGAACGTTTAACAGAGGTGCACCTAACGTAGAGTTATACAGGATCATTAAAAATAGGGAAAAGAGACATGTTCCCGTACGTTCAGTGAGCAGACTTCTAGAATTGACAGTATGGTGCTATTTCATAAACAACTCATTAAACAGGTGCAGTCATTCTGTCCAGCAGCTCCTGCCCTAGAGACATGAGCCTGAAGAGGCCCATGCACACGTGCAGGGCCAGAGGGAGCCTGGCTGGTCACCGACTGTGCAGGGGTTACGTTGTTCCCCTCAGCTTCACTCTCCTCTTTTCTGTCATTCACATCTTTATTCAAAATATCAATATTTATCAAAAGTAGCTGCTGCAATGTTAACGCAGAAGCATTTGAAGGAGTGTAAGGAGACTCCAAGTGTCTCAAATTCTGTATAATTGTGATAAAAGGCACAAAGGAAAGCAATAAAATACCAGATGTTATTTTCTATGAGATACATTCTTTAATTGCTTATATGCTTGCTCTAGCGGGACTGGAGGAGCATAGTGAGGTCAGCTGAAACTTATCACAGGTCTTATATGCCACCATAAATCACTAAGTTGTACAGAAAAGTATTGGTCTTCTATCTATCTTTAAAAAATATTGCTCCCGACCTTTACACGTAAGAGCCTAAATTCTCCCTTCAGAAATACATTTTGAAGAAAAAAAAAGAGACTGAAATGAAATATTTTCTGTAATGTGCTGTTACTGCATCTGCTGAATATGACATCTATAATTAAAGTTGCAAATGATACTTCTAATACTTATCTGTGTCCCTTCCTTTAATGGGAAAAGAAATATTTTTTATTTAGGCAAAGAAGCTGCAGAATTTCTTCTCTTAACTGTTTAAGTTCTTCATAGTAGCAGATACACATTCGGACAGTTTTTAAAGACATACAACCAACTGTGTGTGGCATTTTGTCTGAATGCCACAACACCCCATTGAAAATCACATACCTTCTAAAACTGTTGCAATGCAAACGTATTACCTCAGCAATGGAGACTGCTGCCCTTTAAGGAAACAGTTTTCTGCCTTTGATAGTATTTTGCGCCATGTCCTGCTGCTGTTCCCTTCAACTTACTTTCCTGGTGACCTCCTGCAGAGGGATGCTTCCGTCCCCCTGACTCATGCAGCACGGAGCAGGTCAGGCTCTGACGAGTTTCCTTAATATTTGGTTGAAGGTCAGTCCTGCCATCCAAAAGAGAACAAACACATAACTTTATGCTGTGCTACGCTTGCAGAAATAATTAAATAAATAATTAAAAGAAAGGAAGAAAGAAGCAAAGAAAGGAAGAAATGAACCAGCCACTTTCGCAGTATGATGGTGTTAATTTGTAACCCTGGGATGTGATAACCTGTGCTGCTGGAGGCTTGCCAACAGTAACAGCTGGATGCTCAGGCATGCATATTTCACTTATTTCACAAACCAGTAGAAAGCAGAGGCAGACAAGTCATATGTGAAGAAAAGGCTTTTTTTTTTTTTTTTTCCCTGCTGCTGACAGCGTGTAATTGAATTACAGGGCAGTGGTTTGGTGTGAAGTCTCGATCCCATTGAACAACAGCAAAACTCCAGTTGTTATCACTTCATCCCAGAAAATTCATGTGGAGCTTCTTGGAATAAATTATAGAGACCTAGAGTCCCAAAAAGCGAAGCCTCTCCTGCCCTTCGGTTCTCCTCCTCTTTACGCCAAAAGTCAGCGTGTGGGTTAAAACCACTACTTTAGGCAGATAATTGGAGATCCAGAAATAAACGTGGCAGGACTTCAGTGCCACCAGTTACCTAGAACAAACATCCATGCATATGCACACAACAGACTCGTTATTTGCTTAGAAACACTTTAGAAATTGTTCTAAGAAAACAGAAAATTTGACAAAGCTATGCTATAACCTCTGGATAGTTTCAAACAGCTACAGTGTTTTTAATAAAACAGGGTTCTTTGCTTTCACACATGGAATTTTTCCTCCAAGATTCATTCCTAAACCAGCAACATTTAACTTTGCATTAGAGAAATATTTGGCACATAATGCTTCACTGAGTCCCCAATAATAGGAATCCAAGAAGTGCAAGTTCCCAAAAGCACAGGAGGCCTCTATTTTATAACCTATAAAGTGACAGCGAGACTTTGGATTATGACAGTAAGACTGAAGCTTTTTTTAGATAATTGCATAAGTTTCTAAAATATGTTCATTATATATTCCTCCCAGCACACTACATATTCCATCTTTATGCACAAGTATTGGTGTTGATCACAAACAGTAGTAGCAAAAATAATTAGGAAGTAAATATTTTCTAGACACCTTTTTATGTAAAACCTGTAACAACCATGGAACATGCATTGCCAAATGGTTTCTTGACCACAATGGGAAGACTTCTTGTTTTTAAGGTGATTCTGAAAGTTGCTCTTATTTGAGCTATGAAAGTCTTCATTGAATGTCACCACGTCGCTGTTTCATTTGCATTATGTACTTGTGTCTTCGTTTTGTGCAAACCATTATTCCAGGATTTTCTACCTTCATTTGATTTTCTTAGGCTCTGCAGCTGAATACATTTTTCATTTTATTCAAATGATAAAGTGTTTTCAGAGATTTCTCAGGCTCACAAGCCACTGTTACCTATCTTCATATCTTGCAACCAATGAAGATCAACACAGCAATAAAGTAGGGAAAAGTTCTCATTCTTATTTACTACATGGAAAACAGAGAAACCACACTACTACAGCATGAAACAAAGAAGCACTAGATGGGCACTTCAGTTTTCAAAGCTTCCTTTCTGTGATTAGTTTTCCAGTGGTATATTTCCATTTCTGCCTCAAGTTGCATAGATTGAGCTTGTGGTTGTCTGTCCAAGCAAGTAGACATAGTACTAGAAACAGATTATGCATAAAAGTACATTTTGATTCACTTTAGATTAGTTTCTGCCTTAATCACAATTATATATGCAACAAATACATATATTAACCTAACAAGTATTCTTTGGCTGTAATTTAAATGTTAACAAAAGACAACTTAATTGCTTTAAGAAATTTACTGCTACTGTATTTTCTGTGACTTATCAGGCAAATACTATTTACATCAATCACTGTTTTATTGTAAAAAAAATTGCAATTACAAGAATAACTCACTTTTTAATAATGCTAAATGCTGTTTCACTACGTAGGAGTCCATTGTCAAGATGCATAATATTCAGATTTCCTTTCAATTTAATAGCAGAACCAATGAAGAGAAAAAAAAGAGAAATATAACTTTAGTACCATCATATTTTCATTTCCGTTAAATATCACACTGAGTATGGTTCACATTTATCAATTTGAGTATGCAGCAGTTATGGGCTATGCTTTTGTGTATGTAATTTCTTTTATTAATTTTCCCACAAATCAAATAATATGGAAAGAAAAAGGGGAAATAAAGATAATAGTTTCATAAATATCTTAAGGTCAAATCATAAATTGTATCACGAATCATCACTATATTGTTCTTTTTCTCTGTCTTTTAGCTGGAGAAAGAGGAATCAGAAATTCTCATATAACTTTAGTTTTCTTCTCATAATAAATCATACAGTGATTTAAATGGCTTCCAGCCTTCTTTCCATATGCTTCTCTGCTGCTTTACATAGGCACTAAAAATTACAGCTTTTTTATTTTTTTTAGGTGAAGTCAGGTGCATGTATTTCAAAAGCACATGCAATGACAAAAGCATTCACAAAACCAAACTCCTATCTTTAGAAGCAGTCATCCTTCCTTTGACAATTAAAATATTCATTTGCATATGTTTCTTTTCATTGTTGTTGTTTTCAGTTTCCCAAGTCGCTCTGACCTGATTCTTCTTTTCCTTTCGAAATACCACTAACAGGTCTTTTTGCTGACAGAAGTCAGAGAATCTTACAAAATAATGTAGGCTGTGCCCCCTGAGTAAGAGGGGCTGTTCTGGCAGCTGGGCACCACAGAGACTGGGAGGGGTGCAAGGTGGAAACCTGCACCGTGTTGTGCTGGTATATGACACTGAAGCTCAGTGGGGTGGGGCATGGTCAGGAATAGTGTTTTTAGGCCCAGAAGCTGCACACCCAAGATTCAGTCTGACCGACATGTACATCACATCCCTCAGAGAGCTTAAGAGAAGCTCTCCCAGGAAAGAGCTGTACTTAACCACAGGGGTTTCCTCAGCAGTTACCTGCTGCCTTCACTGGTCCCTAAGTCAGCCTGCACAGCTCCTCCTGGTTTACTTAATCCTGTATTTGGGGATCTGGATTAGCTTTGCACAAGCCAACCCCACCTGGCAGTGATGATCTAACCCCAGCGAGTCCCGTGCTGTGCATTGCTCCAACGCTGAATGTCAGCATCTTCTCCAGCTCTGCGTTTGCGTACCACCTCTGTACGGTAAGGCTGTATCAGCAGCTATGCTTTGTGTGTCTTCAGCTAGGCAATGTCCAGTGAGATGTTAAGCCCAAGTATAAAAAGAGGTTGAGAAGAATGAGCTTGCCAGATGTCATGTTTCATAGGTTTTTAAATGTAGGGAGCTCAAGTGTAATGACAGAAAGGAGGGCTGTTGTACACATCTGAGCACTGGTACCCAATGTCTTTTCACTTCACACTGTGCTGGGAAACTACTGGTACAAGATAAATTAATTTCATCTTGACTGCTTTGTCAATCAGCATAAGAAGATATTAAATCACAATAGAAAAGACATCGTAATATAGTGATTATTCTCCAGGGCTATCCTAAAGCCTGAAGAGCAGCCAAGAGTTTCATATAGTACAGGACAGTAATTATCTCATGACAAGTATGCTCCCTGGAGATCACTTTAGAGCTATTTTAAAGATATTGTGGAGAGAAGCATGTATATATATTGTACTAGAAGAAGACAAAGATGGCACTTTACAGTCACAAAAATGAGTTTTAGCTGACTGTGAGGTACACACTGATTAATTTAAAGTGTTAACAGTCAATTGAACACCTCTTCAGTTGAAGCATATTTATAACAGAGTGTAACAACCTGTTAATCACACTTTGAAGCTGTAGCACAAAGATGAGGTTGGAAAACAACACCTTTTTTTTCCCATCTTTTTAGCATGATATAAAACACCTCCTTTGTGTTACTTTGTGTTACACTTCTTAATACTTTCCTGGATACTTTTAAAAATGCAAGACCATTCTTCTTCTTAAAAAAACCCCTGTTATTTGACACAAATGCAGAACATTGCTGAAGAAGGACTGTTGAAGTTATGGTTTGAGTTCCGGGGAATGTCAGTGACTGACCTAAATTGAAATCAGTTTACAACTCCATATGCCTCGTTCCCATCTTGCAGTACACATTTGCTTACACAGTTCTAACATATGACTATTTTAATTGCCCTGGAAAACGACATATGGTTGGTGTTTCTCCTCTTCACACAAGGACAACAACTGAAGTATTTTTTCTTTAGCCTAAAAATTTCCCTTACACCCAATATACCTGATCTCTTTTTCATAACAAACTATGACATACAGATAGCACATGTACTTGAGTGTATGTGCTTGTGTGCATGTAGGATTTTTTTTTCCTGAACTGTTTATGCTTTCCTTGAAAAAGTGACCTTCATGAAGTATACAGAAAATTGAATTGCTCTATGCATAAATATTTGCTTACAAACTTTTTGTGTTGTCCTGGTTTTGTTAAAAACAAGTTTCTCTTTTAGTGAATTTGCCTGTCAGCTAAAGCTTCATATTAGCTGCATTTTCCTGGAGAACCAGACACATGTTTTGGTAAACCTAGCAACGGAATGCAAACTTATTGATAAGCATAGATGGACATCTCGCGAGAGGGGCAACGAGAAACCGGTGACCAAGAAACTGACCAACTGTGTATAGCATTCCATTCATGTGAATACTTCATATAAAAGTGGGAGATCACAAGGATCTCGTCCCTTTGCCCCTTTTGCCTTTGCTTTTTCTCTTCTGCTTATGGCCGACATTAGGAGAGGACCTTGCTAGTTGTCCCTGCGAACTGAGGCCTAGTGACAGACTGAATCCAGCTCCGGTTGGCTGCAGAGTCCAATCCAGGACTTTGGTTGCCCGCTCTGCAGTTGCTGAGACTTTCAAGATTGGTTTTGTATATTTTGTATTATTTTCTCTATTCTTATTAGCAGCATTAGTAAAACATTGTCAATTTTTCCAACTCTCTTCTCTCTGTCCTTCTTTCCCTCCCAATCGCCTGTCCTGAGTGGGAAGGGGGGAGAGGGAGGGGCAAGAGAGGGGGAAGTGTGGGGGAAAGAGGGGGTTAACAATACATCTGCCAGGGTTTTATTGTCACCCCGCAATCTTAACCCTCGACATGTGTAAAAAAAAAAAATCTTCAAAAATTATCATGCTAGTTGAAAAAACAGCAAATCAGTTATAAACCACAAGTACTAATGGGTCAGTGCTGAATAGGCTTCAAAAGTAAATTCTGAAATTTGATATTTAGAAAAATATTAGTGCAAAATATTATACATCCACATCTGCAGTTTAAGATAGGATATCATCCTTATTTTTTATCAAGAATCATATGAAGCCCAGGTTAGTAGCCAACACCCATGGATGCAATATGCACTCTTTATGTGTAATAAAGTCAGGGAGATCAAAAAACTATACTGCTGCAATATCAATTACTCTTTTGCATAGCATGGAAATGAAAAAATGGTAATAACATATTTACACTTTTTGTAATGTCCCCTTAAGGCACATGCTGCTACTGAAACAGGACAAGGGAAAAAAAAAAAAAAAGTACACAATTTTAGGGATGTGATTTACAAATAGGTATTATGAAGTGCCAGTCTATTTGTTTTTCCATCTTTTTCTTTTTCCCTCATCTATCTCACTATAAGAATGGAAAGACATTACTTCATTATTAATATTCTTCTCACATTCTTTAATAAAGGACTAAAATATATATTAATTTTAAAGAGCTCAAGGACTCCTTAACAGAAATAGAAGAACTCTCAGAAAGGAAGAAGAGAAATCAGAAATTCATGCAGAAAAAGGTGAAATTCATCCTTGGAAAATGGCCAGCACATATCCCATGTCCCATTTAGGTTTTAATTTGACAACTTCATTGACTCTCATGCAATCCTATGCCTAATGTCTGCTCCCAGGATTAATTTCACACACAGAATAATGGAATACAGAAAAAAGGCCAAAGGTGGCATTAAGAGCTGTAGTGTTTACATGACATAAATACAGACATAAGCAAATTCTGAAGTGGCATTAGGAAATGCAGCTATGGGTTAAGGATCCAAATGAACTACCAGTGGCTGATTTTTTTTTTTTTGGTTTCCTAAACTTAACTGAAGAGGGACTTGCTGTGCCCTGTGCTATTCTCTTAATACTTATTTCCTCTTCAGTATTCTGTTCTTCAGCTCTCCTGTACAACACATCAGGCGTTATACCCTATCTCCCCTATGACATGTCCCCTGTGTCCTTGCAAAATAAAGCTCTGCTTACAAAAGGCTAAAGATCACCTCCAACAGACAACTTGGGATCACCAGGGTTTCAACTGCTATGCAGCTTAACCTTTAGTTAAAGACCAATCTCTGAAAAGAGGCATAACTTTGTTTTTTTTTTCAAATCCCTTGGGTAGTTTCTGAAGGCAAATTCCTCTGTTCATGAATAAGTAGAAAGCAAAAACCAGAAAATGCTAGTTTTAGGAAACAAAATATTTTCTAACACAATTGAAGCTATTTAAAAAGCAACACACAAAAAAGGCGTGTGTGTTAATAAAACTGGTATGTTCACAAACCAGGTTTTTGTTTTGTTTTTGTAGCTGAGTGGTATGAAGCTTTTAAAAGCCTCCTTAGCTTTACCAGTGGTGGTGGTTCATTTTACCACTGTTTGTAATTATGTGTTTACACTAACATAACAAATGTGGTGCCTCCAGCAGAAAGCTAAAGGTTGATGAGAAACAGAATGAAAAAGCACCTAAATGTTAAACCAGTCAGCAAGATTTTCAAGTCTGTTGCAATTAATACAAGCTATCATTAGACTTCTCTACAGTTCAGTGCTTCATAAATAGGAAAACCAAAGCAGCAATGCTTTTTGTACCTTTTAGCTTGATTTTTATGTTGTTTTTATCTTCTTTTAACAAATCAGGATACAGAACGGCTCATAAAGCTTCCAGTATAAACTAGCAATACAATAATTGGCTACATGCATCCCAAGCCAGTTACAACTTGAATGCATCCGGGATGATTGAAAAATATATTCTAATTACAGGAAAAACAACAACCAAGAACAAAGAATTATCTCTCTCTGTGCTCTAGGATGAAGTTGGGCAGTTTGCCTGCTTCATTCACTGACCAAATTGTCTTCTCAGAGGAAAATAAAAAAAGATTGGTCCAATTCTGTCTGCTGAGCCCGACATGCCATGAAGAGCAGTAGGTCTTATTTCTGATTGGTGGTCATGGCTTTCTAAAATGAAATAAAATATCAAAGTATGTATTTATAATTTATGTACCAAAATGCACTAAAAATTGCTTCAGAATGAGTACTGAGGCTGCTTCGGAAAATGAATCAGTGGGAGAATCAGTGCCAATTAATTTCAAAATTTGCCATATTAATTCAAAACTAATGAGTGCATTACTTACTCTATTATTTTATCAGAATAGAAGTTGTTAATTCCCACGGTGCTCTAAGTCACAACCTTGACCACTTGCAGTGAAGTTTTCCAGGTGTGTTAAACAATTAGAAGTCTTAGAATACCAAAGTGGCTGAAAGAGTTATTTGGTAGAACACTGAGGTATTCAAACATTATGTAGGAAACATTTGCAATTCTGCAGGATGAATTTATTCAGAGAATCACAGGGCAGTTCTTAATTAAGGTTCTATGCAGGAAGGCATGCATCTCTTACTCAGACACCTGCAGTACAACCACACATGTTATAACACTAATAAATATTTGACTCACTTGGCTCACAAAAATAGGTAAAAATAATGTAGAAAATTAAGTGAGATTAAGCATCTGGCTGCAATTTCAGTGGCAGTTGTAAAGTGTGTCTTTTTAGGTAACCAATATCAAGAACTATCAAAAGGCCCTGGTCCAACAACTGTTTAAGAGAGGGAAAAGATTTGGCTGTTAATTTAGATGCTTTAACAATGCAAGGGTATAACAGACAATGAAACATATAAACAAAACAGCATAAAAATGGCTATAGTATTTTTAATTTTCACGTGATGTTTGCAATATTTAGTGTGCGGACATTTGGACTTTGTTTTTAATAAAAGGTGTTATATTCTAGAACAAAGCAAGAAAGATGGTATTTTTTTCTGACGTGCTACAAGAAGTAGCTGTAAGAATGAATATCATCGCCTTTTTGTACATAAAATGAAACATTTACAAGGATAAAATGCATCAGGATCAATCCAAAATGACTTTTTTTTCAACTGTAATTTGAGAACTGCCATGTAAATCAACAGGATTTCTCTGCTCAGGAGCTGCAACACTAGGTCATTAATTTTACTGTGTTAATTGATTATTTCAAAGCCACTGTTTCCAAAAAGTGTAAATTAAAAGAAATGTTCTTTCTTTTCTCTCAAGTATGAAGGGTACGTCAGAGGAATGTACGTTAGCCTATCTCTACCTGTGTTTTACAAGCTTGCAATGTATGAAATAGTATCTAATATTTCTCTTTCTGTGGAGAAAGATCAATAGGTACCATTGTCCAAGGCTTTTCTGACTTGAATCTTTCTCTCTTTTTCCATTTTCTACAAGAGACATGCCTCATGCATTTATTTTCATCACTGCAAATATTCAGAGAGCATCTGGAAACAGACAATCTCAGAAAAGCAGAGGTGTCAAATGGGGTAACCAAGGTCCAGAGAATTGTTCCCTGTTGGTAGATGATTCATGCTGAAGTGGTCAGTGACTCAAGATTTGTATGACCTTTTGCTCAGCAGTGTGGTAAAACATGTTGTGTTGTTATGATGTAACCATTCATCAAGGAGGAAATGCACAAATTCATGAAATATCAACGGAATGGAATCTAAATTTAAAAACAGGTTATAAGAATTGTGAGACATTCAGCAATTCTGTTAGCATATTCCTATAAAGGTTTGCACTTCTCTGACAACAAGCACGCCTGAGTGTCAGGGGTGCAACCTGCAAGAAAAAGTCCTGCCTTCATGGCTGAAGATGAGGGTAGGGCCAGTGGGTTTACCTTCTTGCTCAGTTCAGGCTTACTAGTATGGAATTCTTTCTTCTCCAGCCTGTAGAACAAAGATAAGCAGCAGATGGAAAGATACGAGTTACAAAGGTTAACGGTGAAACAAAAAAATAATGAAGAATAAAGTATGCTATTTTCATTATAATGAAGTCCAATTGGTTTCAGCTTTAGAAGAAAGTTATTTCAGGCTCTCTAGTGATGCAAGGGTTTAACAGACAATGGAATACATATAAAGACCTGAACACAAATATTGCGTAAAAATGGCCATAATATTTCATCAACATGCTTTAACCTTGGTCAGTATTCTGGAGAGATTCACAATCTAAATTTAATATCACATTGGCTTACAGACCCTCTGAATTTTCATTCAGTATAAGCAATTTTAAAAAAACCCAATCACTCCCAACTTTCCTGATTTTATATCAAAATGGAACTGGAAACCTCGACTTGATCTCAAACTGTCTCATCACTGATCTCTTCACCGCTGCTGCTCCCTGACACCCTGGCTGGGGGATCGGCCTCCTGCCACCGAGGTCCCACCCGTGCCAGGGGTGCCCATCTCCTGTGCAAGCAGAACAAGGTGAAAACCCCAGCCAGGCATCAGTCCCATCTGTCTGGCAACAACCCCTGACAAACTCTGCTTTTGTTTTGACAGGATGCCAAAGTTGGTATGAAAAAGTGCCCCCGTGATGGTTTGAAGGTTAAAGAAGCTGGAACATTTCTCCCAGCACAGAAATAACAAACACCTCGTGGAGGTGAATGCAGGGGTTGACAGGAGATTTTGCAGAGTGCCAACACATCGAACTGTCAGGCGCTGGCTTTGTTGGCAAATCTGTAAGTCTGTAAGAACACTACAGGCAAAAATCCTTCCCCTGTGGTGCATCTCCAAAACCCCCTTCTCAGAAGCTTTAAAACCTAGGCTTTACTGTCTTTTTTCATCATTTTTTTATAGTAGGCAGGCATGGAGAATTCTGTTTGTCTACCTTGTCACTGCCCAGTAAATGAAATTCATAGATAAAATGTCACAGAGCCCAAACCCCCTGAACAACAAAGTGTTGCAATCTATCTCTCTTTTATTTGGGAAGATGGGGTTATCTGTGAATAAAGACCTCACATCCCCAGTAGCGATCAGTTCCACAAAATATTTGTTTTTGTGTTTTGCTGAATTTGAGTACTCTGTAAATTTAGGACAAAACGCTGCCTCAAGTGACATCAATATAGTTTTAATGAATCTGACCCTCTAATTCTCAGCTCTCAAAACCACCAGCACCGGTGTAATGAACTGACACATTGTTTAGCATACATTTTTTATATCTCATTTAATTTTATAGTAGGTTTTCTGTCTTAAAACCTTACAATTTTATTGAGCAATTAAACTGTGTTCTCAGTCAGGGGGAAGAAATGTTCATAAAACAGCAATAAGATAAGCAGTAATTTCTAGACAGAAGCTGCATTTTTATTTCCTCCATCATAATAGGAAAAAAGTATTTGTTTTGTAAAATAAGATGCAGAGTCTTCTAAAAAGCTGAAAATGACAATTGATTTTTTTTTTTTCCTTTGTCTCTTTCCCCTTAAGTGAGATTAAGTTTAGAGTGCTTGGAATAACAAACTGCTTCTGCTGTACTGGCCTTATCAGATCAATCAGTCAAATGAAATGAGGAATAGTTGGTAGAATCTTTTTCTACAACCATTTTGCTGACTGATGGCTGCTTTCAAAGCATCACATACTGAATTTGTTTCCAGAAAGCATCTTTGCCTTAACATGAGCATTTTAAAGGTAACCTTGCTGCTGCCAACAAGGTAGTGAAATCCTGTATCTGTTGTAAACAGTTCTGACTTTCAAGGAAGATGACTGGAGGCCTCTTTGTGATGGTGAAAAGGCTACCAATGAATTTTAAAGATGATGTTTAAAAGTGTAAACCACTATGTACAGTACCCAAGTATACCTTCAAGTATAATAATCACAAAATTTGGTTTTAACAAATGGGAATTTGAAAGACACTGCTATTTTTAAGACAATATCAATGTTTTTTATTTCACTTACCACCTCCATTACTAAGTTGATCTGGTTGATTCTGAAGTATATTTCTATCCACCATGAGTAAGGAAGGAAAAAATGTACATTTAATAACACAAAGCTGCATAAAATATTAAAAAAAAAACAAAAACAAAAACCAAACCACCAATATGTATTCAGTTTGAAGGACGTATTAAACCACAAAACTATACACTGCTAATCTATGGAGAAATTGTACTGTCTTTTTCCACTACTAATTAAATGCCATTGAAAGAATAAAAGAATTCAACAATGTGTCTACTAGAAAATGCCGTGTTGAAGTATCTCTATTTATATATATAGATACCTACCTACTTAGTCACTTCTGCTTTTAGTCCATACAAATACCTTAAAAATAATTTGGATAGCAACAACATAGTTTAATCTGCATATTAGATATTAAAATGTTAAATTATAAAAGTTACACAGCCTCATAAAAAGGAAAAATAAGCTGCTTTTTCTCTTCGTCCACACGGCAGCACAGGAGACAGAAGCATATGAAAAGCTGTTTTAAGACTCAATAAAAACCAACGGGTTTATGAACATAATTAAAAGCTGGCTAAGGCTGGGATGCTAGCAGACATGTGGCTCAGTATTCAGAAGAATCCTGGCACTAATAACTCAATAATAATAATAACAGTAGGCCAAACTCTTTAATCTTTATGTAGATGTTAAGAAAATTAATTATTATTTTAATAATGCAAGTTTCTATGGTATTATAATCTTAGTCCTTTCTAAAGTAAAAAGCTTACTGATTTCAGTCCGTATCTGAAAAGCAAAGGCACCTGAAGATGCTGTACTATTTGAAAGACATTCCTACATAGAAATACAATCGGTCTTCTGAAGCGTGATGAGCAAAAGTGACAAGGAGGCTACCCTCTAGTTTACAGCTGACTGAAAACTTTCCAAGCACCCTAAACAGGTTCTGTCACTGGATGCTGATTTTATTAGATCAAAACATATGAGCAAAATTTATCAACATAACTGATATTTAGGAAAAAAAAGCTCTCAAGAAGTTTCTTTGCAATAAAATCATGTTCTTAATTGTGAATACTACATTCAATCATTAAATCAAAATATTTTACTATACTGTACTCAAAAGGAATGTAATGTAGTTGCAACAACGCATTCATTTAAAGTGCTCCAGTTACATCAAAACTAACCACTTAAATCTCAAAATCAGTTTGTTTCCAGGATGTACTAAAAATACTATGCAATAATACTTTTGGAAGGATCTTTTTAAATATCTTTCCTAAGATATTTTGGCTGCACATTCCAACTTAGGGGAGAAAATAATTTCAAAATAATTATACTTTTTTCTGATGAAACAGACATTCCAAACTTTGACCAGTCTCGACTGGAGGCACGCTCCAGTTCATGCTTCATCTCTTTTACAGTGCACTGTACTGCACTGTGTGGAAAACGGAAGAGTTATAACACTGAACTCTAATGGCTCTTAGATCAATAAAGCACTGTGACATGCTGTACTCTCAGGTGAAAGGAAAATTGAGCTGGCAATTGACATCTCGGATCTGCCAGTTCTTTACATTCACAGAGACATTATTATTTAGTCTGGTTGAAAGCAATATTCTAATATAACCAAAGGTCAGGGTTGAATAATAAATCTGAAGCTAGAGTCAGTTTATCATAATACTGCCATGTAAAAGTCACAATGTGTGAGTAAAGGTCAATTTTAGCAAGTCATATTCAAGTGTTTTTCCTTTGGGCTATAGTAAAAAAGCACCTTCTGTGTTCTGTGATAAGTAAATACTGACAGGTATAGCAATCACTAAATATCATATTACAAATTATTTTATCTAATTTTAATCCCGCTATGTATCAGATTCTTAGAGACTGCAGCATCATTCCAGCCTGGTCTTTCGATTTCTCAGCGCACCACCAAGTTAACCTCAGCATACATTCTCCTTAACTAATAAACTGAAAGATTACTAGGTCATTGTACGGGTATTTCCATGGACTTCCAAAGTTTCATTATGTGTCAGCAAAGGCACTGAGAGATTATCATACCTTTTAGGAAGATTTTAACTTAGTAAGGATGCTGAAGCAACCTGAATCAGCCTGCCTTGTCACAATTCTTTCTTGTAGACTTTTAAATTGATGTAAACTTTACCTTTCTGTCAGCAAAGACTAATGATCTGAAAGCGCTCCACCAGTCAAATAGCTGAAATACAAAAGCGTTCATATGCCATTCCCCCTTAAAACAGCACATTTCAGCTGAAAACATGCTCCATGAATTGGGAATTGCTACACAAACCTACAGTCTTGAGAAAACAACATAAAAGTGTGAGCTGTTTCACACTGAGAAAATAGCCTGAATGTTACTGTTTAAATATCGCATCTTGCTGAGAATGCAAAATAATGTCCTGTAACAAGGAGTAGCACAATATAGCCTCACTCTGTGTAATATGATGCAAATGAATCGCAGTTGCTGGGTCAAGAAGCTACACTATGAATTCAGGAAACATGCAAGATACGCAAGTAATTCTTGTGTGAAAAGCACTAATGATGGCTGCTAAAAAAAAAAAAAAAAAAAAAAAAGCCCTGTAAAACACAGATTATAGTCAATGTCCATTAAATTGGCCTGAAGTTTCCAGACAGAAACCATAATCTAGCAGAGTCATGGAGGGAATATACCTTCTCCAGGGAGTAGCAACTATGCAGTGCAATTTTCTGGACTTCTTGCTAATTGTGTTTATTATCAGAGATCCATTGAGATTTTCAGTTTCTGCAGACATTTATATCACAATTACCATTATAAAAGCCTCTTCGAAGTCTTCCCCAATATTATTAGTATAGTGGTTACTATAGAGATGCTAGACATCAACAGGTATTCAATTTGTGAGACTATGTCCACTCTAATCTCTTATTTCAGGAGTAGAAGAAGCCAGGCAAAATTTGTTTCTTTATCATGGCACATTTCCTTACAGAGAAGAAAGCTCCTGAACTCTGCCTTTTAATTTTCATTAACCTAACCATAGCAGTATTTGCTCTTATTCCTAATATAATCAGACATGATAACCTTTACACTACTTATAATTATTTAACTGGAGCTGCCTACAGCTACCAAGATCCCTAATTTTTTTGTGTGACATCCATTAGGGGCACACTTAAAAAACCCAGCTATAGTAAATACCATCTGTTGCCTTTACTTCCTTCCCCTCCCTGACATCAGGTATTCATACACATGGATAAACCTGAGCTTTCTTTTCTCCAGGCTGAACAGTCCCAGCTCTCTCAGCCTTTCCTCATACGAAATGTGCTCCAAACCCTTAATCATCTTTGTGGCCTTCGGCTGGACTGGCTCCAGTATGCCCATGTCTCCCTTGTAGTGAGGAGCCCAGAACTAGACACTCCAGATGTGTCTTACCAGTGCTGAGTAAAGGGGACAAGAATACCCTATGTCTTCAGGATTATAAGTTTACCCACATAAAGTAAGAAAACCTTTTATAAAAGGAGGGTTGTGTTGTTTTTTCTTTTTTTTTTTTTAAATCTTCCCAATATCTTTATATTAATGTATAACATACTATTTTGTAATTTGTGGCAGTTTACTCAAGATACATTATTAAAGAATTGTTACTTAGAAATACACTAGTTTCCCTCAGAATTTCTGGAACTAGCTAAGAATTGTCTCTGCATGTTTATCAAGCCCAAATTTCTAGTAACTATAATTTGTGTAGAGATCTTGTTCTCCTATGATAACTGTGTGCTTTACTTGCTGTATCCTAGTTTTACACATGACAGTTCCCCCTTCTTTTTTTCCCCACATAAATGTGCTGCTCTGAAATCTGTTACACAAACTATTTTTCACAATGTTAGAATTACTTACTTATCACTAAAACAGTCTCAGAGATGAAAAACTACAAAAAGAAAAAAAGATTAGTACAAGTTTCATAACAAATTGTTATAACCAACATTTCAATTACATCTCTTGGATGGAATATGGTAAACTTCTACATACCATACCATACCACACCATACACACATAACACAGCATATTTGTATTCCTTTACGGTTCCTGGTTTCAAACATGAGCAGAGCCAGTGTAGATATATTCATAGTCTTAGTGGGGAAAAAGAAAGCATTAATGGGGAAATAAAACACATGTCCCACACTAATCAAACAAAATACAAAGATAATGAAAAGTTATGGTTGCCCTTGATGGTCTCTCGTGCGTTTGTGTTGTGTATTGGTTATGGTTAAACAAGAAACAGCTATTCAGACACCTCTGAATACACTGTGCAGTAATCTTAGAATTTATAGCTACCTGCTGGTTACAGTTCCATACTATTAATATTTTGAATATAACAGCTTAGCTTTAGCTTATTGCCATGCTAACCATTGCAGGCTCCATTACCTTGCAAGCACCCATCGTAAATGCTGCCATTACCCATAGCCTTCCTTTTGTGATACTGTTCCTAATTCTTCCAGACCCAACAATTGTATCACTGCTCTCCATAATTTGACCTCTATCTTATCTGATGAAAAGGTGCCTTTGTTTCTAACTATATGAAGCTAATTTTGGTCTTGCTTTCATTCTACTTCATTGTAGGCTCTGTAACAAAATTGCTTTTGATTCATATTAGAACAGAGCTAGAATGCCAAATTTTGTATTATTTTAGATTTCTAAATGTAGTGCACTGAATCAGGTTAAATGTGGGAATACAGGCTTCTTAATTATATATGTTACTGCTTTGCAGAACCATGAATCTTTTAAAAACAACGCATTTGTGCTTCAGAAGGCACTGAATGGGATGTTGGTTCTGCTGTTATCTAAATAGAAAACATGAGCAGCAATGCAAATGCACAATTGCTGTTGTGGGGGAACTTTGGAACAATTTGGACCTCAAGCGTTCTCATTTGTGAGCAAGCCTCAGCTACTGCTGCTGAAGAGCATGAAATTGAGCTGTCGTTACTTATATTTTACTGTGCTAGGAATCATTAGGAATCAAGGATGTGAGAGTCAGGAGAAATGGGGAGGTTATTTGTATAAAGTTCTTACTATTATGCTTCCCTCTCCAACTTAGTATTATCCAAGGTTCTTCAAAAATTTCAAGAGTATTTTATCATGAATTTTTCCTTGTGTATCAACACTACAAAGGTAACTCTCATTCCCTTTTCACAATGACTCCACCTCTAAGGCATTCCTTAAAACTACAAACTAATTTGTCTCTGATTCTTTACAAGCATTTTAAGACTTTTCATCTTTTCCAAATATCCTCTGCCTTCAGAAATCGAAGGCAAGCTCATGTTGTTTGAGATTAACCCCTCAAAGGGTTGCTTTAAATGACTGAAGGTCCTCTATATAACTATTACGCATTTAGCAGTTCTCCTCCATAATTTTCACTTCAGATAATCTTTATTTAGCCACTGATGGGCACTGTTACATGGGAAACAGAATTTATTTCCTTCTGGCTTGGCTTATTTGTTTTCATATTATAAAACAAGTGTGACAGTAACAGGAACAACTCTTCCATTTAGACTGCCATAAGACTCACGGAACTGATAGATGATTCGTTTTATTATTTACAACAGTCCTATGTTTTTATTTCTAAAATATCATTAAAGTATAATCTACCTGCTACCCCTAATTTGTCCTTGGTGATGGGAATATTATAATATGCAAGTGCTCAAGCTATTAGTTTAATGTTGCAATCAGTTTTTTCAGAGAACTGAAACAAAATGTGTTCAGACTTATGTAAATCTTTCATTTCAGAGCACACACAAAAAATCTATGGTAGCTAAATTAATAAAAAAAATATAGTTTATCTAAGTTGCATGAAGCTTGTCTCACTAGAGAAGTTATTGGTAGATATTTTACCACCTGATCTCCTGACTGACAAAAGCTATATGATATTGTTATAGCTCCATTTGGATTATTGCTAATAGGTGGACAAAAAAAAAGGCTGTAAAGCTATGGTTCTGTCTCATGACAGCAAAAATATCTGCAGGGAAACCAGATACATGATGTTCTAAATTTCCAGCTAGTCCCACCTGTGCTAACATTAAAGAAAATCATGAAAAGAACAGGCCTAGACATTGCTGAATTTTGAATGAAAAGTGGCATATGCTCATCTTAACTAGGTTTCAGATTACTAGAATTTCACTCTTACAGTTCAGTACACAAAATTAATTCCATGCTGTTAAAACCTGAGATTTCAATACCCTTCAGCAGAAGAAGGAGGAGAAATCAGCATAATGTCTATTTGACTAAATCATATGTAGTTTTGTCACCAAACCCCCAAGACTATCACAACTATAACATTTTCTAATGTGATGAGATATATTCTTTTGTTCCACAGACCACACGGATGAGTGGTAGGTCTTTCTGGGGAGACTGGAACCAGCTATTGCCTTCACACTACTGATCCTGATACTGAGGTTCAAACACTAATGGACCATGTTCTTAAATTCACAAGTCTGAGTAGAACGTTATGGCACTAAATTTAGGCACTTAATTTAGAACTTATTTTGGTGCAACCACTTGGTTTTATTTGTAGAAAAATCCTATAATTAACTATGAAGCCAAACATGATTACATATCTTTCCCTTCACACTTAAAAGAATGTAAAGAATGGCTAATCATACAGACTACTGATAAGGAGGCTTTTCATTAAAACCTGTGAATGGGCATGATAAGAGAGCAAAACAAGACCTAAAAAAAATTCTTGACTGTATTTAGAAAGTGCATAACAAAGTGGAAAAAAACAAAAAAAACAAAACAACAACAACAACAACCAAAAAACCAGTTCTTCAGACTGACCCTGAAAATACAAACTTACTCTTAATGTGCCCATTTGACAAGAACTGCATGACAAGGACTCTTCTGGCAGTCTTACAGAATGCTTACAAATGAAGAGGGGGGTGGGGCTGGAAAGAAAGCTCATTAATTAGCAGTTTTAGCATCTCAGATGCAAAGTAGAGCACAGACTTGCAAACAGCATTATTATGATATCTCTAGTGCAAAACAAGAGGCAGGAGGAGAACAGGGGAAATGCAGAAGAGTCCTTCTGTAAAAACCTTGTTAAGGAAATAAACACATGACAGCACATGAAGATCAAGCCCATCTCCTTTCTCTCATGAATGTTCACTTCACCTATTAAGCTCTCAGTCCCCATGTTCCCCGGGCCTCTCTAACATTACAATTTCAGAGTGATGCGTGTTAAGCAGCAGGTTACAGTACAGCCTTTTCCCTAACCCCTGCTCAAGGCACCTGTATTAGTAGCTGAATGGCATCTGGGTTTGCACAGAGCAGCCACTTGGCTCTAACCTGAGCACAGGCTGACTTACAGATCTTACTGGCCTTTGCAAACACAGTCCTGGAACCCTTCCATGCTCCCAGACTTTTTCTGCATGACATTGGTCATTTGACATTGTGGCAGGGGCAGAAGAAATATACAGTGGCTTGGGTTGGACATACCTCCACTTGGTTTCTGCAAGCAGGAGTGCTTTTAGGCTCCTGCAACCAAATTTCCACCCACAGCATCGTAAGCACAGTCTTGTACTCTAACACCTCATGCACAAGACATAATTTGAGTAAAACAGTTCTGGACAGACTTAATGGTAGTATCAAATTTTGATCTCGTAGAGGTGACATCATTTTTCCCATTATTAAGAACTAGGATAAAGGAAAACCAGAGTTAAATCCAAATTATTTTTTGTTCTTGAAAGAACTCCCTCCGTCTTTCTAATAACAAAAACTAAATATTTCCAGAGATGAGTAACTGTCACTGAATAAAATCCTGGCCATTTCAAGGCATAAAAATACTTTACTGATATACACTATTTAAACCCTTGTTGAATGTAGTATACCTTCTAATGCAAACATTAAACCAAAGACTTAATACCTTCCCTACATAATAACAACTTATCAGAAAAGCTATTAGAAGAACTACTGTTGAACTTTTGCTCTCAACATGTAGAAGATAAATTTTCACATTATTAAAACGAAGACCTATCAGGGTAATCGCTTCAGAGCCTCTATGTTGCAACCATAAATTTGAGACTGCAGTACTGCTCCTGCAGTTTATCTATGGTATTATACAGAAATAGAACATTATATAGACAACAGTAGTGTATGTGCACAAAAAAATCGCTAGAGATTTATAACTAATAATGTGTTATGCACACATACAATCAGTGTTTATACAATATATATACCCTTGTAGAGATAAATATTAGGAATAAAAATGGTAGCACACCTACTTATAATCAGTGAATCATTTTGGTTGGAAAAGACCTTTAAAATCGTCAAGTCCAAACGTTAGACTAACACTACCAATTCCACCCCTAAACCATGTCCCTAAGAACCTCATCTAAGTGTCTTAAACACCTCCAGGGATGGTGATCCACCACTTCCCTGGGGAGCCTGTTCCAATGCCTGACAACCCTCTCCGTGAAGACATTTTTCCTAATATCCAATCTGAACCTCCCCGACGCAACTTGAGGCCATGTCGTCTTGTCCTGTCACTTACTACTTGGGAGAAGAGACCAAGCCCCTCCATGCTACAACCTCCTTCCAGGTAGCTGTAGACAGCAATAAGGTCTCCTCTCAGCCTCCTTTTCTCCAGGCTAAACAGCCCCAGTTCCCTCCAAGACTTGTGCTCCAGACCCCTCACCAGCTTCATTGCCCTTCTCTGAACTCACTCCAGCAACTCAATATCTAGTACTCTTTCTCTTTAAGACATATTTATATAGTGTCAAGATAGACAGTAATGAGAAATGAGATAATGATGGTAGGATGAAAATGAAAAATAGTGAAAAGCAGTACTAAAAGTAATTTTGGTGTTTTATTGTTGCAATTGCTGAAAGTGTGATTATGTTTTAAAAGGCTGTTCAGTATGAAAAAAATCCACAAAATGCCAAATGTGTGAACAGAAAATAACTGAATATAATTTGGAAATTCTTCATAGCATATATGCCTCATAGACCTTCTTTCTAAAAAATGAACACTCTTCTAGATTCTGAAATTATGGCATTAAAATGCATAAAAATATAACCTCCAGCATTGTTAGCATTGTTACATATGCATAGGTCAACACATTCATAATTACAGAAGTGTAAAATTGCTTAAATGAAGAGTGTCTGATTAGTGATTTTGGTCTTCTACACAAAATCCAATGAAAAACGTTTCATATGAACAAGAAATAAGTGAACTAGCTTAGTGGCTTCATTATGGAGGATATAACTTTGGCTGTGCTGAAGCAGAAAGTGTCATCTGAAAAGATGCTCAGTACCAGAAAACTTCAATATTGAGATACTGCACTTGTTGAGCACTTTTTATGTCTGGACAAAGATATTCTAGAGTGTCTATGTGATGTCACAGAGAAAAATTCACATTCATCAACGCCTAGTACAACTGCAGAAACTATATCACTAACACTATGCTGACATCTGGATCGGGACTTAGCTGGGGTTTTCCAGCAGCCCAAGCACAAAATTGCAAGCACTAAAATCTACTCAAATTCCATCTTATAACACAGTTTAATTAGGCTGTCTCCTAAAGAAGTTTTTGATCTTAGAGTTTCTTACATATGTCCTAGTTCTGGAAAAAAAATATTTCAATGCTCAGCATTTATGTTCAGCCTGCTTAAAAACCACAAAACACACATTATTCCAGTAAATCCCCCAAAGAGCTCAATTCGAGGTTCTTAAATTTTGAATTTTGCTTTTTATATTTTAAAGGATGAGACTTGGAACAAAAGGAACTGGTAGCAATCTCTTGTTTTTGGAACAGTCATAATGCTATTGCTAAACCATCTTGCACAGAGCCTGCACACTATGGTGTCACTTACAAAATGGGGGGAAACATTAATTTCTACACTACACATCTTCAACTCCCAGGACAGCACCTTCAAAGCATGTTGTCCTCAGGCAGGACACACTGCGGGGCAGGGGAAAAGATGATTCTGACAGTAGATATCATCATTACAATCAGGCCTGATTAAATTCAAATGTCTAACTCGCACTATCAACCACCTAATCCAATTTTTGTAAACAAACGTTAGGATTCTGATAGAGACCAATGCTGATGTCTGTTTTTTTTTTTTTTTTTTTTTTTTTTTTTTTTTTTTTTTTTTTTTTTAATATCTTGCTTAAGAGTAGCATCTCTCCAAAAACTTCAGTTCTATTGTTTCAGGTGATTGTTTTTAAAGCAACAGCTTGCTCTAGAGAACTTAACATTCAACTTCTTTGATTCCTTTGCTCCATCTCTCTTCAGAATACAGTACTGGGGATTGACTGTCTTCTGTCATTGGAGACCCAGAGTAAGAGCTGGGAAACAGCTTCTCATTATACAGCAAAAGTAAGATGACATTCCACAAAAGGAAACAAAAAAAAACAAAAACAAAACTGCAAAGGGAGAAATAAACAGAAGCTAGTAGAAAAATATAATATCCTTACAATATATTGTTTTGGGGGCAGAAGAAAAGATTCATTTTACAGAAAACTTAGGCATTTCTTTAATAACCTACAGTAGGCTGCATAAGAAAGGGAAAACTATTCATATTATATAAATGATACAATACATGTAATAATAAATCTATATCATTTATAGAATTACATTTACATATTACTATTTTGCTATATTTATTATGCATATATTATTACTTTTGTTTGAAACAGAAGGCATTTCCTAAAAACCTGCATTATCTTAGTTTTTTTGACCCTCAGGTTCTTGCACATATAAATAGAAACGATCAGCTTTGAAGTAACTAATGACCTTGTAAATGTGAGAAGAGAAACATGTGAGAAGCAAAGATAAGCTTTAAAAAAAATTATTTTATCTTTTCTATTTTTCATAAGCCAATGAATTAAGAGGGTAAAAAAATATGTGTAGAGGAATAGTAAAGAGCAAGATCAGTTATTTCTGAAGAGAAGCTTTTTGACTTTTTCTAAATTAAAACCAAACCTCAGTTTTCTAAAAGTTATCTCTTGTGTATACTGTCCTGTGAAACACCTTCCAGAAAATATTTTTAAATAACTTTAATTTTGAAGGTCAATATGCTTATAAAAATATTCTGTGTACAAAAATGCTGTGTTTCATAATAAAAGAATATTACTATAGCGACAATTCAAGTTGTTATGGTAACTGGGTCTGTAAAAAGGGTAAATGATCTTAGAAAATGTTCAGGTATTTTTCCCTGCAGAAGTTCATATAAAGTTTTTTCTATCAAAATTCTTTAGAAATAATTCAGAGGATAAAGTATGGAAGAAAAGTACTACAAAGATTTATATGGAGCCATTATTATTGTTCTGAAATACACACCTATTATGTTCACACTCTATATATTAATGGGTGTGTAACATTTGTATACTCTGAAAGAAAAGGGAGAACAAGGTCAGTGAGATCCTATTTCCCATTTCGTTCAAATTCTAAATTCGCCAACAAAAAAAAAAAAAAAAAAAAAAGAGAAGAGGGAAAAAATTAGTCACATTCAGCATTCAGGCAATTTGAATAGCGATTTGATCAGCAGCGTAATTTAGGGCTCACCAGAATTAGCAACTTGGTTGAATCATGTTGTTCTGCAGGCTAAATGTAGCTGTTGTGCACACACAGGAGACAAGCGTAGATGTTGGGACAAAGGGAGTTACCATCTGCCCAACACAACCATCACATCTCAGGCTCCCTGCCCAGGTTTCCCTATGGAGAGCCTGGGGTGGAATCATGCCTGGAGGGGCCACCAGTAAAGCGTGGAACTGGGTGCTACAGGGCTTGAGCGGGATGGGGAAGTTGTGGACTTCTCGACCGTATGGGCAGGAGTCTCAGAGCAGCACCACACCTTCCCAAGAAGCCTTGTCCTTTGTCATTGTCTCAAAGAGAGTTGGATTGGAAGACGACACATTGGTACTTTTGAGCCACTGTTGGCTTCCTGCTCCCAGCCAGATCTCTTGGGCTGGTGACTGAAGTGAAACAGGCCTTATTACTGCTGAATACGCAGTGCTCTGCCACAAACAGCAACTCTATTCCTTATTCTGTTGGTTCTCAGAAACAGTTAATTGAGTTTTCAAGCTTCCTAGGAAAAAATTTCCATGCTGAGAGCCAATCTGCTGAATACCAGGTGAAAATAAAACATACTTATAAAACCACAACAACGAAATCCTCTGAGTGTCAAAAAAAACCAAAACAAACAAAAAAACCCACAACAAAACAAAACAAAAAACCAAACCACATCACACCCCAGGAGAAAAGGAAAGAGAAATAGTGGAAATATCTAGAATTGTATACCTCTTTTGCATACTGGAGATATTCAACTGGTGGTCACTGATTTTGACCTAAGATCATATCTGATCCTGACTAATAATATAATGAAACCAATCTGGAGGACTTTCAGCATGGGGGAATTTAACTGAAAGATGGAAGAATAATAGAAAGTTTTGCTAAAGATACATATTATATTTTCCATCTTATATTATTTTGATGTTTTTTAAAAAAAATCAGTTTTCTAATTTCATTTCTAATTCAAACATCCCAGAGAAACACGCAATCACTTAATTGTTGGGCTATGGGTAAAGATTCAGGATATTTTTATATACTTAATTTATACTGGAAGAAATAGCTACTTCTGAAAACTGAGGTTTTGATCATTGAGAGTCAAAAAACTGGACCTGAGCTTATTGGCAAACCTGGAGAAAGCTACAAACGTATTTTGGCACCTTATTCAAAGTTAAAGTAATTATGGATTGAATGTACTCCTTATGAAAACCCAGGACCTTACCTCAATAAAGAAGCATTTTCATTTGGAAACAGAGAATACCGTGAGATAACAGAACTTATTAAACAATTATCTGTAGTTAGTACAGTATTCGAAGTATTACCTAGCAAAGTCTTGAACTACACCAGACACCTCCACTGGCAGGTCATCAGTAAACAGTAAAAGTTATTTTAATTTGGGGAAAATACCAGAAAAACAGACATCAAGCAATTTCTAGACACGCAAAGAGGGAGTTTGGCAGACACACAGAGATTCCAGTGTTGCCGCATCTACAACAGGTGTCACCAGTGAGAAGTAATCCCAGCACTTGAAATACCGAAGTCATTTAGAACTAGGGAAAACAAACAAACAAAAAAAGCATACTGCATTATTTTTATTTTTTTTTTTTTTTTACAAAACAAGTAACAAGTTTTGTATTAACAAAGGATAACTAAAAAAACAACCAAACCCAAACCTCTACCACTGTATGTTTTTCCATCTCTACTATTAATGATTCTATGCAGCTCCTATCTGAAGTGCTTGAATAGTAAACTTTATTTAAACATTAAAAAGTCAAATAATTATTCAGTGTGTAAGGCTAATTTTAGAGAATAGTGTCATTATGTAATTTCAGCTGTTGTGGGTTTCACTGTATGTGGCAAGAAATATTGCTGCTTAGAAAACCTGGAGAAATACTTAATATCATAACTAATACCATAACCAATTTTACTTTTATGTTTGTGAAGTGTCTGCAGGTTGGAATGTCTGCAGACACAGAATCTTATAACTTTATTTATAGCCTTCTGTAAACTAGAATAGTCCCAGAAAACAAATATCTGTTATTACTGTATTAATTTTTGAAAAATTGGGCGGAACATCTGGAGAGCAGTAGGAACATCACTAATGCAGTGAAAAACAAGCGCATTCTACATTTATTGATCTGAACTTTCTCTGGTTTAATACCAGAATATTCCTGCAGATAAATTTGCTGTTTACGTAGGATTTACTGGAACAGTGTCAGAGGTGAAACAATTTTCAACTGGCCCAGAATGGTTTGGTTAATACCCTTACAACATCATTCTCTTTTTCAGGATGGCTGTAACAATTATTCCTTTACTGCGGTGAAGCTGCCCCAGCGCAGATAAAGCTTTTAAGTCCATTTTTCATAATCCAACACTCATTGTTCTCAGTGGAAAACATTTGGATACCTGGTAAAGAGACTCAAACTTTTTAAAAAGTTTGGAGAGTATGATGCTGTATGATGCTGGAACAGCACATGTTATCTTATATGACACAGAGACAACACAAGTATTTTGTCTAAGAAGAATCATGGCGATAGTCATTACAAAACTGTTTCCTAGATAAGCAGAAACATGAAATTAAATGCAGAGATTTTCTTAGACATATATTAATTTGTTTTGTTATTTATTGACCAAATTAAATACAAATTCTACAAAAAAAATAATATGGAGTGGGATTCTAAAATAACAATTCAATTATTAACATTATTTTTCTATGGTAAATCGTACTTTTGTAAATTATTATTCATCACTTTCTCACATTGTATATTATCTTCCATCCACTAGGCCATTACAATCTGTTCTGTAAATTGCATATTCCACTGATTAAAATTCACTACACTTCAATGAAGTCACAGTTACGATGTAGCTCTCCTAATACAATTACATTTATTTGGAAATAAGGCAAAGGCCCTGTCTCCATATGTATCAAAAGCTTCTTATTTAAAGAAAAAAAGTCAGATCTCAGTAATAGTATATTTAATTTTCTTCAGTCAATGACATAATCTATGAAATAGTCCACTATACACTGCAGCTAAATATTCAGATTATTTAGAATCTCTATTGTTCCCTTTCTGGTCTATTTTTATGTATACACAGAGTACTTTGGCTCAAAAATGCAAATATATGCACTGCTATTTTACTGTTCTGAAACCTCTGTTTATATATTCCAAGTTATCTGGAACATTTTCAAGAACCTTCATTATCCTACACATTTTGAGAATATTTTGAAAGCTTGAATAAATTGCCTAACCACCAAATGCCTAAGGCAGCTAGGCAGTGTCTCAAGACTTAGTGAATTGAGTGACTCTTAAATTAGACATTTGCATGGTTATTTTTAATTAATCACCATATAAAATATAATTAGCATGCACCACTTATCATTTGAATAGTAGTTGGCAATTTTTTTTATTTTGTAAATTTTTCTTACAGCACACGGTTCAGGAGGAGAGAGAGAATCCCAGAGGCTGATGTCAGGAATAATCAGAGGTGATTTAGTTGGCTGTTGCTCAGGATATAACATGTGGTTTATTTCACTTTCTATTGGTTGGGATTTTTTTAACTTAGACATATACAACCATCCATGCTCATCACATCTCCCCACCATTTTGGAGCAATAATGTGCTCAATAAAAAAATAACTGTAAGACTTGCTCAGAACCTCATTTTCAAGTGCCATGTGGTTACTTTGTGATGCTGACTTTAAAGGCAGTGGGATGTAGCACAGGTGCGGAGCTCCCACTGCTTCAGTGAATACGTGTTTGTGCTGGTATGAATGAAAATTCCTAATACTGCTTTAAAGTGGATTGAAGATCACACGAGAAGAGCTGTAAGGTAGGCAGCACGCCTAGAGGAACACTGGGAAGCCAATTTCTTCCTGTCTGGAGGCAGGCAGCTCTTAGCTGGGATTCAGAGGTACAGATCCCTCCTAACAAACAGAGTCGTTGGTATCAAAAGCTGCTGCACACCCCCAGCATCTCCAAAGACTGCGATTCTCACAGCCCCGGTGCCCAGAACAAGTAAAGACATTCTAAATCATACAGATGCACTTTTAAAGACCGCACAGAGGAGAGAATCTGTGTTTGCTTGGACAAGCCCATTCCCTATGCTTACACAAGATGGAAGGCAGGTCCTGCAGCATACCAAGTGTCTGGAGACATTAACATCAATTCCTGATGACATGTCTCATATTTGTTCTAGAACTAGTAAAGTCTGGAATAACACAAACATTTCTGACGGTGTTCCCATCCTAACTGCTTCTGTAAACACACAGATAAGGCAACGTTTTACATCTACAGGCTCAGTCTTAAGCTCTGGCCAAGACAGATGACTACAGCAGAGAAAAGTGGAAAATGCCATAGGGTTTTGTTTTCTTTCAGCTAAGTACCCAAATCTGTTAAAGGTGTCTTGGGTGTTAATTTTTTGAGTTGATCATGTTTCCAGAAGAACAACTACAGCAAATGAACTCAAATTGAAGAAGCAGGATAGGCTGACAGCATCCCCTTTCACTGAGGACATTCTCCCCTGTGAGTCACACAGCAGCATATGGGCTGCGTCCTTCATGCCATGCATCACCAAACAGTGTGCACTGCACTCAGGAGGGTGGTCCTGAAATTTCATTTGCCATAGAAAGAATGCTACCTAGAAAAAAAAAAAATTAAAAAAAATCACCTCATTTGAGGATGAGTTAATTACTACATTGCATTTGAACACTGGCCAAATTCTAGAAATAAGCTGAAAAAACTTTCTGGAAGCCTTTTTTAACCCAGCTTTCAGTCTTCCTTAAGATAAAGGCTGTGAGACTGTGAGAAGGGTGGGGAGAAAAAAAACGAATCTGATTCTGCTCTTCTTCAGTGCACCTGAGCAATATAGAACTATTACTCTTTTGGGTTTATACCACTCCTACCGAAGCTTTAGTAGCCCGAGTTTTAAATATGGTTTCAGCATCTGAACACAACTTAGACAGAAGAGAGACAGTAAGTCAGAATATATAGTTCTGGAAATCCTTGTTCATCTACCTCAACACACTTAAAACACTTCAAATTGTCATTTTTGCCTCGACTTCTTTATCCTAATAGCTTTCTTCAGTTTATTTCCACATACACCTCAGTACTGACAGAGCTGAGCAGACAGACCATACCATCTCCCACCTTTTTTTATTTTTTTTTCTGTGATTCTTACTGCTTTAAAGTGTTTGTAGAATGCCTTTAAAATAAAGTTATGCATAAAGTCATAATAGCAGCCTCTTAATTCTTCTAAACATTGCATGGGAAAAATATTATCAACCCCTTTTATGCAGTAACTCAGTTGTTAGACCATATAAAAAGAGAACAAAAAGAAAACATGTACCATTATGAAAGAAAAAAAAATAACTTACCTACAAATGGAAGCACCAGGTACCAGGGCTATTCATATATTTTCGTGAAACATTAACTGGATAAGATATACAAAATATTACAGACAAGACTTCTGATAGTAATCAGTTACCATTGACATCACAGAAATGCAACTACTGAGTTGTTTGGCCCTCCCCTCCCTTTTTCCCTTTCTTTAACGTTTCTTTTTAAAGGAGAACTGTCGGCAAATCTCTCCACACCAGAGTTCCAATGTAGATAAAATTCAAACTTTGTGCTTCTGGCAGGTAGGTCACCTACGCTCTAGAGAGGGAATATATTTAAGATATATCTCCACTTTGAACAGCTCCTGTCAGGTTTTGGATTCCGGTCAGGAGATAATCACCTAAAAGTAAGGTACTAGCAGTATTTTGTAGCAATATATAATTCTCCTTTTTGACTTAGTTTTAGCTGCTTAAAAATGTTTTGTTACACTGAAAACCATTCAAATCAAAACTGAAATCCCTCCATAACAATATCCATCCAAATCAAATACAATAAAGCAGCAACCTATCCCTGAGAACTCCTTGCTCCTACTCACCCTTGAGCAGGATTTTCCCCAGGAGTCCCAGCTACACAAAGCAGCAAGCTCCAAGCAGGAGAGTGACTAATGCCTCACCCAAAGGTTGCTGCTCTCCCATCCTGCACCCTTCCAGCTGGTGATTGTTTCAGGCTAATTTTTTCCTCTTTGCTTTTTCTGGCAAGTGGGGCATGTTTTCCATTTTTTTTTTTTTTTTCCTATCAAATGCTCCTCAGCTTTTCCCAAGCTGGGCATTAGAGAGTACAGCATAGATATTATTCTAATGAATATGTCATTTTTTACTACCTCAGTATCTGGTAATAAAACTTGTTTCCCTATTGAGACCTTTTAAACATACTATTTGTTTTAAACTGCCTATATGCTTGTAAACATGTAGATTGCTGTAAATTGATCCATCTGACATCCTTCGTTCTGGTGTGGATAATCAGGATACAGAGAGGGCCAGGTTAATTACAAAGAAGATGTGTTAATTACCTAATTAACACATCACACTTCTCTGTAGGAGGTAGAAAGGAAGGGAAGATGACTGGGGAATTGAGTGAAATAATAGTAGAGAATGGGTTTTGCAGCACAAAGAGCAGGGACTAATTTCGATGAGACTACAGCTGTGTGTAATGCACTCTGTGAAAACCTGAATCTCTAGTAATCTGCATGGATTAGCTCAGATGTTCATTTTCTTCTTGTGAATGCAAGGAATACAAGCCATACCATCTTAGTTGGGAGTTAGCCCAAGTTTCTACAGACCTGCTTAAGTCTTCCTCAACGGTACAGTGGAAGAGCCTCACTAGGGTCCACACAGAACAAAGTGCTACTTGAAATCCTCACAGTCTACCTTTTACAGCGGGGAGGAAAGCAAGAAGAATATTATCCTTAAAGAAATTCAGTTAATCATATCCAGAGAGATGAATTATATTGCTGATATCAAAAGCCCTAGCTTATGGGTTTATTTGCTTTTATTATGGTTTAGTAAGGACATGTATCTCATGAGTTCTGTCTCTGAGTACAAAATCAGTTTGGACCCAATGTATTTGTAAGAAATGCACCTTTTACCTGATGATCAGTTTGACCCATATGTACCAAGTAGTCTGTGAGCTGCTTCTGCAGTTTCAAGCTCACACTCCCTAAACCAACCAAGATACCAGGACAGATCAAACCAGCATAAAATATGAGGTTTACATGAAATAAAGGCTTTTAGGGCACTTGTTGAAAATGGCACATAAGTTTTAATTTCACGTTTAGCTTTTCCAGCCAAGGAAGACAACAACAATTTGCAGAACTCTGCTGTGTAGTTCCAAATATTTGTAATTTATCCGCTGACTGAATTTATTAATGCCATTTAACCTCTGAAATGCATAGAACTGTCTGTCACTCAAACTTACTGCTGTCAAGAGATGCACAATCACTGTCAGGCAGTGCTGTGAGGGTCTCAGCTGTCTTACAAGGCATATGATACTCCTGTTCAGAAATACTGACCTTTTCTAAAATAGGGAGGGGAAACAAAAGCTGCATATTAAAATCCCTTTCCAAAATGATACTGTTTGTCTTTCGGTAAGTCATTCACCCTTTAATTGCCAGCCTTCCATGTAAGTGACTTGAGATTCAACACACTGTTTTTTCCCTATTTTAAGAGTGACTTGGATTATCAATTTCAAAGCAACAACTTTGTGATATACTCCTACCAAAAAAATCCGTCATAGTTAGGCGTTGTGTCATTTTGATTAAGCAATAGTGATTTCAGGGATTTTTTTTCTTCTCCAGTCTTATTCTAAGACTGCATATGTCCGTGATTTCTCAGTTTCTCTAATGTCAGTATCTATTAAAGACATTGAAATTTTCAGTGTCCTATAGAAATTTCTGTAAGCACTGAAACATGTTTTACTGCTGCTACCCTATAAATTAGCAATGTCAAAGTCAACTCTATATGATTCTACAACTTTGTTTAATCTCTGCTTTGTAATCTTCAATCTTTTTTCATTCTTAGGTTGTGATAGTAGAACTAAATGATTAAGATCGTGTTTATCTGCAAACCGTGTAATCTCATGCCCACTAAACTACATTCTCAGTTTAACATTCCATTATGAACTTTACCTATGAAACCAGTACTAGTGCAGAATTTTTAAGTTCTGAAATATAAAAAGTATTTTATTTATATGTGCAGTGCCATACTTCTCCAACTTTTGTAGCATATGTTTATAGTAGGTCTCTTTTGTGTGATTTAAATAAAAATGTTATGTATACCTAGCATGCAAAAAAACTGCTGTTGGTTTCTTGGAGTTAAGTAGCATACTTTTCACCTGTGCTATTTTTTTTAAGATATGCTGTAGTTTATGTTTATTCTTCCCTATTTTTTCGATTTTACCTCTTATGGTTTCTTTTTTCCCTATTCTTTCACTCAAGTTATTTTCTTAGTGTCTTCATACTGCTATTTCTGTGTCACGCGTAGGAATCACTGTGTATCTTCTTTATTTCAGCAAAGTAGTTTCAATGCCTGTGTAAAACAACATGGATTTATACGGTGCTCCTTTTCAGATCCTAAAACTCTGAAGATAAAGCTATCAGAGTTTCAGTTTTCTATTTTGCAGCTCTAAACAAAGTCATTGTTCTAGACCTACATCGATGGGTTGTAAATTTGTGGTCATGTTTTGTATTTGTATTTGAAGCCTGACTTCCCTACACAAATATATTAAATGGTAAACTCAGCAACAAGATTAATTATCCTTCCACGTTGGCCTTGATGAATATTACCTTCATTTAGCTGTTTAAAATGTACATCTACTTTTTTAGTTTTATGTCTAGTTTATATCTAGTATTCATGATCATACTTTTTCCAAAACAAAAAGTATGGGTCATCTTTGATACTGTTCAGCAGCTACAGCAAAAATTAAACCCACAGATTGCTCACAGCCTCACGTCAATCTGAATGCCTCCTTAGTACCAAGGAACAGCAAGCTATTACCTACTGTTTTGCTTTACAGTTTTTAGATTTTACTATCTAACTATATGATAGTGTTTGTTAGCCTAGTTTTAAGTTTTCAGTGCCTTTATTATTGATGATACAGACAACATATAGGTATGGAAGTAGAGCCTCCAAGCTCTACAATTGAGTAACACTCAGATAATTAGACTAGATAAAGAACAATTGCTTTATGTAAATTATGCCAAAAAAATTCCAGCATTGTGATTTTATCATGATCTATTCATATTGTAAATATTAATTAAGATACATCCATGATAAATATTCATACAGCACAAGACAGTGTATCAATTGTTAATCCAAATTAACACAAAATATTTCAATAGAAACCTAGCAAAAAAAAGCAACAGAAGAAAGCTGAAAGGAGGTGAGAAACAGCAGCAGAAAAACTGAGTAGGACAGAAAAGAGGTCATAGAAGAGTAGAAATAAGTGGAAGCAATCAAAGTATGGCATTTTGTAAAAGATCCCAGGTGAAACAAAATTGGTCCAAGTTGTCATATTGAGCTGACATTCTTTTCTCTAAGTACCATATAATTTTTTTTTTTTTTTCTATATTTACTGATTGGTAGAGGCTCAAAATTCTTCCAAAGAATAGATGAGTTTTAAAAATGAGATACAGCCTTAATTGTAGGCTTTATGAAGTAGATGGGAATAGCTGAATCCACATCCAGCCTCAGGAGACACATATTAACTACAGAAAATATGAGAAATAATATGTTAAATGGAGGACAGTTTGCAAGAAGACAAAGCAGGTGAAAGAAGCTCTGGAAAACTGGAATCAGTGCTGTTCAATGCTTTTAAGAATTGGTTTGCAATTTTCATTTCATTTTAGGATAGTCTTTAAAATTTTGTTTGTAACTGGCAAAAAGATAGATTACATTTAAAATAATATTGAACCATTTTGTTACCCACTTTTTACTAAAACAGCATTGACATCACAACAACTGACAAGAATACATTCTAAATTTCACAATGGTTATCTGGTATTTTCTATATTTACATAGAGACTCAGATTCTTTTGGAAGACTATTTTGTGACATTTCTTGCAACATTTTTTGTAGACACTGACTCCCCTCTGAAAACAAAGTATTTCATATTTCTTAAAATAAGTTTGGTTGTGCGACTAAGTTCCAATACACGTGTTCAAGTACAGAAGCTTGAACCGATAATCTCACTGTAAATGTATATATGTTTTATTTGTATTTTTACATAAGATAAGCAAAGAATGGAAGAAAGAAAATAATACTGTTCTAATTTTGCAGGGAAAACCACTGAAGTGCACTCTAGGTCCAAGGCCTCCAAATATTTATCCCTTATTAGTGAAAGGTATTCCTCATAAATGAACACCAAAATATATTCATGGTGACAGAACTTTGGCACCTTGCTATGGAAACTGTCCCAGTGCATTAAAAAGAACCTCACTGCTCCACACGTTCTTTTTGTGTTTTGGTTTGTTTTTCTAAATAAGCAGTGACCTAGTACTGTGGAGTAGATGTAGCATAGACTGACCAAAAAAACCCCAGGCAATGATAAAGGAATTGTTCAAAATACATCACGCTTTAGCTGTACAGCCATTTCAAAATTTCTTTTTAAAACTGAAGTGACTACCTCATTTCTTTTATATGTTACTAGCTTTCCAGACAGCAATCAGAAGCCCAAGGAAAAAATCTCAAGGTACAGATACACAATGTCTGGTTATTGAAATTCTGATGGCATTGTTGCAGGATCTTTTAAAATCTAGAATTATAAACTGTAGTTTTTCTGTTAACTGGTATTGCTGTAGTTAAAATACATACTTTCTGAAGTGATGCAATAGGCACAATCCTGCTTTCATTGAATTTAGAGGTAGGTCCTCTCTTATACCATCTTTCCACCATGTACTGCTCTGAAACATGATAAAAATGTAGAAAAAGCAGAGACGTGAATGCGCTATGAAATATGTCCTTTAAGCTGTGATGCCTGAGACTTGTTTGGCCTGCATGTCAAGCGTGTCTCCGTCTGGCAAAGCTGGTTATCCTGTGCAGAACGTTCCCTTCTGTGCTTCAAACTCAACACTTGCAAATAGGTCTGCTTTTTGACAGCTCAGTGATGTTAATGTTCCTGCTTTCTCTAGCCTCATTGAACAGAAATGACATAATGGGTTTCATTCAGGCTTGTACAAATGATCGTGCACACACTCAAAGTGAAAGCCACGTCCCACATTTTGAGAGGTTTGTTTAGCTTGTCTCAGGTCATTTGTGATGCATGTTTTCTGCGATGAACTGGCAGTAGTTGGATCACCAAAAAATAGTGAAAAATAAGCTTTTGTTGATGCTTCTGTAGAAAAACACGTGGTTTGATAGGTGTTTGAAATCTGGCTTAAATAAAATCATTAATGTGACATGTAATTGCCACCCTAAGAATAGCAAAACCCCAAGTTAACTACGGGTGTAAACTGCATTGACTTCTTAACATGTAGATTTATAGACACATTTATTTACCATGCAGTTAAAAGGTGTAATAATACACTAACTATCAACTGCCATTTCAGTTCCACCTAAGGATACAATTTTGTCATGATAAAACTGTGGGGGAATCACTGAAATGGTAATAAATCAAATTGCTTTGTATATTAGGAAAACTATACATAAAGCCAAGTTAAGAATAAACATTCTTACATGCAAACACTTTTCACTCAGGTATGCATGTTCTTATAAGGTAGCTTTCAGAGTTTTCCCTACTGTATTACTCATTTGTAACAACAACAACGACAAAAAGGAATGTTCAGTAACTGTATTTGAAGGATGATAAAGACAGAACAAATAAAACATTCAAAGCCATCAGAGAGATGGCAGCTCAAAGCCATAATTCATGGTAACATACATTCTGTATATACAATCACATAAAACCATCTGGGAAAAAAATTACAAATCAGTGTATAAGTGATAATTATTCTCTTGATGAGATAGTTTGGTATACAATATTACACTGATCTTGTCTTATCTAATACAAAAGCAAATACTTATGATGTATTTGACCAGTATAACAAATGGCTGCTTTTGATCTGGATGCTTAAAGCCTTTCAGGACCTCTGTCAGTGCTGTCATTGGCTATCACACAGATCTCCAGTTTATTTTGGGACATTAGTAATTTAGAAACTCTGTTTTTTAGAGCTTTCATTTTTGTTTTATTGTTCAAAGGATTCCAAGTGTGAGATTTAAAAAACACAAACAAACAAACCCAAATATAAATAAATCAAGATGTTCCTTCATCCCTTTAAAGACTGTATAAAACATGTTTATCTCTTGGGAAGAATATGAAACGATATATGAAGCTAGAAGAAAACCTCAGTGACTAGTTATTTCCCACAGGATTCCAACAGTATTTTGCAAAACTGGCAAGAACCATTCCCCCAGGACTCTTTTTTATCCAAGTCAGTCATGTTTAGTTCACCAAATTTGTGGTAATTTTAATTCCTTTGATGAATACTGGAATGTATGTTATCAGAGAACGAGTAAAGCTATTTGGTAGTATTAATGGCTAGTCAGTGAGTTGAGAAAGAAGTCACTAAAATATTCAGCTTTTAAGCATTAAAAGAGATGGATTTTTTAAAAATATGCGCAAAATAGTTGTGATAATGTAAATATATTTCTATTTATTATTATTATGCTAAAATATCAGAAGTGATTTTCACTCTATTAACAGGAATTGTAATAACAATGAAGATCTTGTAGCCTTGCCTCTGTACTGGAATTATCTATTTTCTAACAGTAAACTGAATGTTTGTATGAGAAAACACAGCTGAATTTAGAATTTATAACAGATTTTAGTGCTTTGCGATTGTTGCCTTCTCCTCAAGGTATGCATTGCACCTGTATGCTATCGAGCACAACACTAAATACTGGATTAACACGAGATTTTTCGAAGACATTTCTAAACTTTATGTTCCAAAATGAAGTCTTCCTGACAGGATTTCCAATCCTAGCCTAAGTGACCAGCCTTCCCAAGAAGACGTGAAGAATTTTCAGCTTAGTGACAGAGTACCTGAACTACATGGGAGTGAAACGTAGAGGAAAAGATCGAGTTTGGGTACCATCAAGACTATGTGCACTGGATGGTATATGTGGGGGTTTATCTCAGGCTCCCAATCCTCTGGATGTCATCCTGGGTGACAGTGGAGTCATACTTCAGGACTGCTTTCTCACAGCAAGCAGAATTCCGTAAGGCAGATATGGAGTCACACATGTGCCACCACCAAGAGGAAGTGGGACACAGCTGAGGGGTCACCTGCACCAGAGAGCCTGTAGGTTGGAAATGGTTCTCCTCCTGTTCACAGGTGGCTGACCTGGGCTGAGAGAGGTTCTTCCCCTTCCTGAAATACGATGCTTAAATAAGGTTTCAGTGTTAGACAAGGAATACAGAAAAATCACCTGTATTAAAAAAAAAAAACAGAGCCTTCAGGAACTAAGCTTCCCTTATCCTGTGCTCTCTCTTTACAAAGATGCTCTTTGATGAGGTGGATACATGTGTTCATTTGTGTATACATCCACCATTGCTGGCAGACTGGAATAAAAGCGTGGAGCTGGGCCTTGAGTTCATGCCCTAACCTGGCATTAGGTGTGTCCTAACATAAGAAGGACCTGGATTTACATAACGAACGGTGGCCTTTAGCTGAACTCTTCATAGCATACATATGTAAAATAAAGACACAACCCTGTACCAGACATACAGACTGGCAGTATAACAGCAGATGATGAAAGGAGTTGGTCCGATTGTCACTGCTCCCAGTGACTGCTTCTGAATTTCTTCAAGAAAAATGTTACATAGCTTCCTGTATCCTTGCTTGAAGTTAATGTTTTCTCTGCCTTGATGGATTTACTGACATCTGCAGTTTCTGCCATTTTCAATGATTCTGCAGCTTGTGGTGACATGAACCCTGTCAGCTTCCAAGAGACACAGCTGGTAGGGATTCAGCTTACTTATTGGAGAAGTTTTGCTAGCCGAGATTTTTTTTTTTCCCCTCCATTTTGCTTATTGTTTCATTTTAGCACAGTACAGATGATGTGGGGCTTGCTCTTGAAGGCAGTAAATTCAGCAGATCTGTTCTTATGATCTGTTTGAGCTCTGCCTGGGTTCTGGTCAGCTGTAATTTCCATAGCTTAATTAATGGTAACTTTTCACTTATGTGACCTGCCCTACACTGTTATGTTTCTTAAGTACTGCCTCTAAAATTGTGGGAACACCTGCCTTTGAAACCTGTTGTTGTTGTTTTGTTTATTTGTTTGTTTCTTTTGGTTTGTTGTTGTTGTTGTTTGTGGGTTTTCCTTATTTTTTTTAAATCTAAATAACTGTATTTCTTTCTTTTTCTGTCAGAAGTAAATATACTTCAGCTTAGTCAGAGAAATGGTCTCAGGTTCCCCATAGAACTGATGGAAGAGTTGATCAATTTTTACATAATTAATACTTCATAGAAAAGTTATTTTTCAAACAGGAGACATCTGGCGTAGCTTCTAAGGTTGTGGACCCCTAAATAACACACAGACTGACTGACAACAAGCTCACTTGTCTAAGTTAGCTTTCCTAGCATCCTTAGAAGGAGTTTAAAGATTATAGTTTGAACATCACTACATAGGTCATTTTCCATAATTTGATTCGATAGAGTAGAATGCCATGTTAAAAGCACAAGTGATAGAGTGGAAGGAAGAATCTTATGCTCTTCCATTATTTTAAAGTCTGCTAGAAAAGTGATGAAAATGACATTTCTGTAATAATTCAAGTATAACATAAAACCAAGAGGTTTCACATTTTGATACCAAGATACAAGTAACCAGTATGAACACTACTTTATAAATAAATGGTTTACTCTATTTCTTATCGTGTTGCAATAAAATAACATAAACATTAACACTATTTGTTACATACTGGATGTATGCACTGGCAATATAATTACTGCAGGATGTCCCCGCTAATTGTTTTTTATCTCATTATTTCATATATGAAAATGAAGAATTGCTTGGCAAGATATCCCTATTATCACAGAATCATAGAATCAGAGAATCACAGAATGGAATTGGGGTTGGAAGGGACCTCAAAAGATCATCTAGTCCAATCCCCCTGCTAGGGGAACACCTAGATGAGGCTACACAGGAAGGCATCTAGGCGGGTTTCGAATGTCTCCAGAGTAGGAGACTCCACAACCCCCCTGGGCAGCCTGTTCCAGTGTTCTGTTACCCTCACTGAGAAGAAGTTTCTTCTCAAATGTAAATGGAACCTCTTGAGTTGCGGTTTGAATCCATTACCCCCTGTCCTACCGTTGGCTGTCACCGAGAAGAGCCTGTCTCCACCCTCATGACACTCACCCTTTAGAAATTTATAAACATCAATGAGGTCAGCCCTCAGTCTCCTCCAAACTAAAGAGACCCAGCTCCTCAGCCTTTCCTCACAAGGGAGATGCTCCAGTCCCTTAATCATCTTTGTTGCCCTGCGCTGGACTCTCTCCAGCAGTCCCCTGTCCTCCTTGAATGGAGGGGCCCAGAACTGGACACAGTATTCCAGATGTGAACTGAGTGTCAACCGAGGACAAACTGCGTGAAAAATCTGACAACCGATTCAAAAAGCTGTTCCACGAAATCAAAGCACTTGGAGAGGACAGGTTCCATTCCCCACCTGACCAACCGACGTTTCCGCTATTAGGCGAAGGCGTTTCCGATCTCAAGAGAGAGGACAGAAGAAGTACCCAAGGAGAGGCATGCTGTGGCTTCTCCTCGGTGATCATGGAGAAGACCTGAGGAGGTGGGATGGAAATCCCACCTCGGCACTTCAGGAACGAGTATGTGAATTTAAAGGAAAACCTCCTAGGACAATGGGTGCTCCAGTTTCCAGAAAGGCTAGAAGAGATTCTGATCCTCTTGAAGGAAATTCTGATTCCTACCCACGGAATGTGCCTAACACAAATCAGAGGGGCCCTGCCTCCAGCCTGCCGCCGGAAAGGGACAACAGAGGTTACTGGACTGTGCAGATCCGATGGCCTGGTACAACAGGCCCCCAGGAGCAGAGAGCTTTGGAGGACACCGGTGCTCAGTGCACAGTAATCCCATCAAACCATAATGGAACAAAATCCATCAGTATTTCTGGAGTGGCTGCGGGATCCCAGAAGCTGGCTGCAGGAGAGGCCGAAATGAGCCAAACTGGGAAAGACGGGCAAAAGCGTCCCACTGCGACTGCTCCACGTGCTCCGTGCATCCTCGGCACACACTGTCCCAGGAGAGGGTGTTTTGAGGCCCCAAACGGGTATAGGTGGGCATTTGGCAGAGCGGCTGTGGACACGGAGAACATTCATCCACTGTCGACTCTGCCTGGTCTCTCAGAGCAGAGGGCCCTTCTGCTGTAGGACTGCTGAGGGTTGACAAGCAGCAGGTGCCAATCGCTCTCACGATGGTCTGTCGCCGGCAATATCGCACCAGTCGAGACTCTCTCATTCCTGTCCAGAAGCTGATTCGTCAACTGGAGAGTCAGGGTGTGATCAGCAAGACTCGTTCACCTTTTAACAGCCCCACTAGGCCAGTGCGTAAGTCTAGTGAAGAGTGGAGACTAAGAGTAGACTATCGTGGCCTGAAATAAGTTACAGCACCCTTGAGTGCTGCTGTGCCAGACACTCTAGAGCTGCAGCTTGAACTGGAGTCAAAGGCAGCTCGGCGGTGAGCCACAACCCACATTGCAAAAGTGTTTTTCTCTCTTCCTTTAAGCAGCAGAGTGCAGACCGCAGTTTGCATTCACCTGGAGGGCCATCCAGTACACGTGGAATGCTTGCCCCAGGGCTGGAAACACAGCCCTACCATGTGCCGTGGACCGATCTAAACCACGCTGGAACAAAGAAAAGCTCCAGAACACTTGCAATATCTAGATGACATCATCGTATGGGACGGAACAGCAAAAAAAGCTTTCTAGAAAGGTGCGAGAGTAATTCAGATTCTTTGGAATGCCAGTTTTGCTATCAAAAAGAAGCAAGGTCAAGGCACCTGCACGAGAGAACCACTTTTCACTAATAAAATGGCAAGATGGACGTCATCAGACCCCAATGGATGTGATCAACAAAACTGCAACCGTGTCTCCACCTCCTACTACAAGAACTGCTGCTTAGTGCAGATGGAGTTGACGAGGAATTGCAATGAGTATCTTTTGTTTTATATTCCATTTCTATTTTATATATATATATAAAATAGTAATGCGTTAGTATTTTGTGATTTTATTGAACTGTGTTTATCTCATTCCAAGTTTCTCCCTTCCCTTTCAATTCTCTCCCCTGTCTGGGGAGCGGGTGGGGGACTGAGTGAGTGGCTATCCCGGTTCTATTGCTAGTTCAGCTTAAACCACGACCAGCACGGGTGAGGCCAGCCCTGGAGCCCCCTGCCAGGTGGGCTTTGCGTCACAGGGCATGTGTGAGGCTGGGGAGCTCCTGGGTGTGTCCCCGGGTGTGCCCCCGAGAGCCCTGTGATGTCACAGTCAGCCCATGACGTCACTAGCGGCGGGTGGCTATAAACGCCAGCGTCACGTGCTGCCAGCGGCACACGAGACGTCGAGTCCTGTGGGCAGCACCCGAGCCATCGAGTCCTGCCAGCGGCACCAGACGTTGTGACCTGCCAGAGTTCGAGCGGCCAGCAAGTCCTGCCAGCGGAACCCGAGCCTTGGCGTTGCACCAGCAGCAGCCATCGAGTCCTGCCAGCCGCAGAGACACCAGGTGCCTCCAGCTCCGAGAGGACATCAAGTCCCAGCGGCGGCCAAGAGGACATCAAGTCCCAGCAGCAGCTGAGGACAGCAAGTCCCACCGGAAGCCGAGAGGAAACCAAGTCCCAGCAACTGACAGGACACTAAGTCCCAGCGGCAGCCATGGAGGTGTCCAGGGATGAGCCAGCGGTGCCACCAGCTGCCAGGAGGTGCCGGCGGGGGGACAGGTGCCCCATCTGCTTGGCTCCCCTGGAAGACCCCGCTGCAGTGGACCCGTGCTGGCATGCGTTCTGCCATGCCTGCATCCGGCGCTGGGCTGCCAGCGCCGAGGATGCCACTTGCCCGCTCTGCCGAGGCCCCATCGCGGCCATCCGCCGCCTGCGGCTGGAGGATGACGGTCGCCGTGGCCGCTTGCATCCCTATGCAAGGCGGGGGCCGTGGTGGCAGAGGCAGCAGCGGCAGCAGCAGCAGCAGCAGAGCCGCAGCCGTTCCAGGCGCCGCGCACGCTCCGCTGAGAGGGGAGAGCGCCGCCGCCGTGGTCCCCAGCAGCGTGCCCAGAGCCCACCCGGGCAGAGGGACCCAGATGGACACGGCCAGCTCCTCGACATGCCAGAGAGTGACGACGATGTGTCGTGGCTGCGCAGGGTCCAGGAGGACGAGCCGGGCTCAGGGGACCATGCGCAGCGTCTCCCCTGGCTCCGCGTCTGAGCGGGGCGGCCGGGCCTCCTGGGGCCCCTCTGGAATAAAAGCACTGCGCCACTGAGAGGCACCGGGCCTGGTTTCTGCTGTGTTGTTTTCTTGTTGGTCTCTCTCCAGCAGTTCCCTGTCCTTCTTGAACTGGGTTCCAGAACTGGACACAATATTCCAGGTGTGGTCTCACCTGGACAGAGGGGAAGGAGAACCTCTCTTGACCTACTAACCACCCCTCTTGTAATACAGCCCGTGATGCCATAGGCCTTCCTGGCCTCAAGGGCTCAGTACTGGCTCATGGTCATCCTGCTGTCCACCAGGACCACCAGGTCCCTTTTCCCTATACTGCTCTTTTATAGTTCGTTCCCCAACTTATACTAGAATCTGGGGTTGTTCCTGCCCAGATGCAATACTCTACACTTGCCCATGTTACATTTCATTAAATTTTTCTCCACCCAACTCTCCAGCCTGTCCAGGTCTCGCTGGATGGCAGCACAGCCTTCTGGTGTGTCAGCCACTCCTCCCAGTATGGTGTCACCAGCAAACTTGCTGCTAGCACACTCTATTCCCTCATCCAAATAATTGATGAATATATTGAATAATATAGGCCCCAGTACTGACCCTTGCGGCACTCCACTAGATACAGGCCTCCAACTAGACTCTGCCCCACTGACCACAATTCTCTGGCTTCTTTCCTTTAGCCAGTTCACAGTCCACCTCCCTACCTGATCATCTAGACCATGCTCCCTGGGTTTAGCTGTAAGGATGCTGTGGGAGTCTATGTCAAATTCTTTACTGAAATCAAGATAGACCACATCCACCGCTCTGCCACCTTTTTATGTCCTCAAAAAAGGCAGTGAGGTTGGTCAAGCGTGACTTCCCCTTGGTGAAGCCATGTTGACTGCCCCTAATGACCCTCTTATGCTTGATATGCCTTGAGATGGCACCAAGGCTAAGTTGTTCCATCACTTTCCCAGGGATAGAGGTGAGGCTGACTGGTCTGTAGTTACCTGGGTCCTCCTTCTTGCCCTTTTTGAAGACTGGAGTGACATTTGCTTTCCTCCAGTCCTCAGGCACCTCTCCCATTTCCCAAGACTTAGCAAAGATGATGGTGAGTGGCCTAGCAATGACCTCAGCCAGCTCCTTCAGCACCCACAGGTGCATCTGATCTGGACCCATGGATTTATGGATGTACAGATTGCTTAACTGCTCTGTAACCCAGTCGTCATCAACCAAGGCACACTCCTCCATTGTCCTGACTTCCTCTGGGGCCACAGCAGTACAGGGCTCCTCAGGACAGCCTCCGGCAGAATAGGCAGAGACAAAGAAGGCATTCAGTAACTCTGCCTTCTCTGTATCTTCTGCCACCAGGGCACCCACCTTGTTCATCAGTGGGCCTACATTGCCTCTGGTGTTAGTTTTATCTGCCATGTATTTGAAAAAGCTCTTTCTGTTGTCCTTTACCCTTCTTGCCAGGTTTAATTCTAAGGAGGCCTTAGCTTTCCTAGTTGTCTCCCTACACCCTCTGACAACAGCCTTATATTCTACCCAAGTGGCCAGTCCCTCCTTCCATGATCTGTAATCTCTCCTCTTCCACTTGAGCTTACCGAGCAGTTCCCTGTTAAACCACGCAGCTCTCCTGGCTCCCTTCCTTGACTTCATACATGTCGGGATGTTTTGAGCTTGAGCTTAGTAGGAGTCCCTGAATGCTAACCAATGATCTCGGGCCCCTTTACCTTCAAGCAATCTTGCCCATGGGATTTCCCCTAGCTTTCATCAAATATATTATATAACAGAACTATGGGTACGTACATGTTTCTGAATAAAAGTCCATGCTAGAGACAATATTAAGACAGCTTTAATAGAATTCTCATTTTCAATAGTTATAGGAGTAAAATGAGCAGCTTCAGCACTTTACTTTCATGACCCATTAAATGATTACCCAAATTTAGTCCTCAGCTATAAAAATCAAAGAATGTATACTAGCCAGACTTCATTTTATACAAATATCTCATCTACTTTATTTGAAAATATTTATATTTTTAAAATTATATTTGTTTAAAATTCATCTTACAACACAGATACAGTCCTCATTTTCAAAGTAAAATTAATGACTTCGAAGTGTTGTTAATCTGTCACACTTATCGCAAAGGCCATAACTGGAAAGACTGCTAAAAGGACCAATGATAAATATGCAATCATCAAAATCAGGTTAGTGAGAAATCACAGATAATGTATTCGCTATATTTCAGTTTTTGGAACTCTTTCATGAATTATGTGCAAAGACTCTCATTTTGTACATGTTTATTATTTTAATTACTTATAAGAGTTTCTGAATGATGCAAGCATGCTGAAGATAGTTGGAGGCTTTCTACTGATACAATTTAACTATTAATATATTTACGTAACTTGGCTTATGTCTTAATATTAAGTTTATAATTTACCTGAGCTATTATTCTGGAAAAGTAGAACTTGATTTTGGCACTGGTGCTAATTACTTTCAGTCGTTCCTTCATCAGTATGTGATCTCATGGTCGAGGTTACTGACTCTATAAAAGAGAGAGAAAGAAATCTGAGATTTCAGGGTGACCATATTTACATTTTCTCACCTATTTATGGTGTCTTCCAATATCTGAGAGCATACACATGCTGTACTATATATGAATTTACATTCATACTCTGGGCTCTTTAACTCCGACTATTTTAGTGGACAGTGAATTATTAATTTTTGAGCTGGCAAGTGAAAGAAGACAGATGACTACAGATCCAGATAAGGAATTTTGTCTTCTTAAAGCTTAAAAATATATAAAATTATAATAATACTGGAAAAAAATAAAGAAAGGTAAAGAGAAGACATTTACTTTTTCAAGATTAGGATTGTAGAAAATTGGGAAGAAATTTACAATAAGAAAAAAACAATATATTTCAATTGCTGTCCTGAGCTACTTTCTGCATGTTAGAGACATCATTCAACTCAGCCAGGTGCTGTCAGAAAAGTATCAAACCCACACATCTTACTACTAAGAAATTACTTTTTTACTTTTTTTTTTTTTTTCCTGGTGTTACATTGGTTACATTGGATTATTTATATGCTGCACTTTTCTTTGAGCATTATCTGAAACCAAAGGAAAATGTCAGTTTTCCATGTGGTCTGCGTCCAAGACTTTAAATGTATTTGAGAATTATAAACTATTTTTTGAATTTAGGAAAGTTACTGAGGAATTGTTCCAAGTTTTGATTACAAAGAAATGGTGGAAATGTCTACTAAAATGTTTATGATTTTCTAAACTGAAGGTCCACCCTGAAACATGACTATAGAAAAGCACTGGCACTGTAAGAACTCTCGGGTAGTTGTCACGGAGGCACCCAAAATTAGTTTTAGGTAGACAAACAAGGCCCAAAACAGACTTTTATTCTGGCCAAAAAAAGTACAGCAAATCAACCAATAATAAACAGGTTTTATACAATCAGTTAGCACTCTGGTAACATAAAATACAAGTTTGGATATCAGTTGAGGAAATTATTGGGGTACAGCAAATAAGAATAATGGAGATCCACAGTGTGCATACCCGCACTCACAAAAAACAACCCCAGGGCTGTCCCTGACTCCAGGATACTGCACTCACTTGTCTAGAGAGGAAAACACTTCCCTGAGTCCAGCAAGGAAAATACACTTGCCTGTCTCCAGCAAGCAATTATTACTACACTCGCTTATTCAGCAAGGAAATACACTTGCTTATCCCAGCAAGGAAAATACACTTGCCTGATTTCGGCAAGGAATTATTAATAAGCTATCACTCACCCACATGCGGAGGTGAGGTGGTCCCAGTCCTGGGAGTTTACCTTAGATGGTGTCCCAGTCTAAGAGGAGGGCTCTTGACTTCGGCAGACCCATGGCTCCGAGAGGACCACACGAAGGGGATCCTTGGTGGGCACCCCATTTTTATAGTCTTGTCAGATCTTGCTGTGGGCATTCCAGAAGCTTCTTGGCTTCTCTGCACCCCCCAACTCTGGCTATGGGCACCCAGAAACTTCCCGACTTCTCAGCGCCTCTCTCCTCTCCTGGCTAACAGCAAACAAAAGGAGCTACTAACTGCCCCACAGAAGGAGAGAGGGGATGTGTTGAGGGAGAGGGGGATGTGGGTGCACCTTCCACATCGAAGGAAAGGTGGTGGGGGGGAAATGTGCAACTCCAACTATGCTGTAAATTGCAGGTAACTGCTGGTGGTTCTTATTTAGGAAACATCTGAAAAACAGAGAAATTAAGGTAGCTCTGTTATTCAAAAGGATAGCACCTATCTAACGTGGAATTTGCAAGGGTAATAAAACCCAACAAATTTCACTGATATGGTGTGTGATTTTTAAGTTACATTTTCCATCAAGTAATTTTTAGCCCTCTGGATGTATTTATGAGATTACAGTTTTAAAACACAATGTAGAGGAAGATTCTAGTCTTCTTCGTGTAGCACAGTATCAAATGCTACTTTTTTTTGCAGTAATACAAGATCAATAGCAGAATAAAGCACTAGCTATTGTATTAGAACTGGACCCTTTGCCTGTTGCTCAGTAGATTTAATTTAGAATTAATGAAAATTAATAAGGACAGAGAACCCACACATCAAGTCTGAGTTCTTTGATCTCAGTAAATGACAATTTTGGGAAGATTTTTTGCCTTAACATACTATTACCTAACCACCAAAAATCATGAAGCCATGAGAGTTACAGACTCAATTATTTTATTCCAGAATTCCTCATCTATCTCAAAATTATCACAAATGGCCGTGAAGGAGCTGATGATAAAACATATTTGTGGTAACACTGCTTCTCACATGATGGATTACTGAGGCTTAGAAATTGACAGAGACTCATGAATTTGCAATGTAAAAAGGAGCAGCCATATATTTTTACACACTGGAATTGAAGATTTAAACCTAAACTAGAAGGTACACTTAACTAGTCATCAGCCCACATTCCATGAATCCTTCATGGGGAAAAATAGATCAACTAACACCTCTTCACAAAGACCTCAGCTAAGCAAAGCAAATGCAGCCTTTCCTTGAGGAGAAACTAGTTGGGAGAGTGACTCTATTGCTTAAGTTCCACAAAAAATGCACTAGAAATGTGGTTTTCAGCTGCCGAACATCTGTCTGCATGTGCCAAACTTTCAACACTGCAGTATAACAAAACTTACTTGAATTAATCTTAGCTTGTTATTACAGCAAATGACCCCATGCCAGGTCATTGCAAATAAAAAAAAGCTTGCCTGGTCTTAACATAGAAAACTATAAAATACGTCAAATGTATGTCTCTCAAGTGTGTGATAAAAATGCATCTTCACTGCCTCTAGCAGTATTATATCTGACCTCAGAGATTTAGAGAAGAGAGACCCTATTGAATGCTTTCATTTCCACATAAAATGCTGATCATGATAGTTCAGACATGCCAGATGGCAGTAGTAGTGATAAATGGTGTTGATGCCTCAGGAGAAAAGAGCTAGTAAAGTTATATTACATTCAGTTGGGATTTTAAACATGTAATATAGTTAAAACTGTTATTTTCCCACAAAATCATACACCTCATATTTCAGTGCTGTGTCATATATGGGGAGGAAAATATCCTGCCATCATATGTTACTATGAAAAGATTTTCTATGTCACAACAAAACACCACTGCACACAGTATACATAGATATATTTTTTTTGGTGTATGCATGTATATATATGCATGAAATGGTGTACCACCTTTAAATGAAAATCCAACAATGTTATTTATCTTTTATTCCTTATGGTTGTCTTTAATTCTGAGTTTGATCTGGCTAACTGCAACTGAAAGATGCTTTAAGACATTTTACTGATCTAGACAAAATTTGTTTCTTCTCCAGATAAGAAATTTTCCCTTTCAGGGGCTGAGGATTTTAGAGGGAGAAGGTAGATGCTCTGTATTCTGTAAGCAGAAGTTGATCTATTCCCACAAAACCCAAGGACTCAGGAGGCTGGAGATAAGTTGCAAAAACATTCTGTCCTCTAGTTGTATTCCTAAGACTTAGAGCACTTTACTGGTGATCTGTCCGCCTTCATTCCCTTTTACTAGATTCTCTTGATCTTCCAGCATACAAGGAAGCACCAGAGAAAAGAAGTTAGAAATGGCAAAGTTGTTAGGAGAGTTATTTTCCAGCTGTTAATTTTAGAGCAGTGGTCAGAAACCCCTTTTCCTTTTGTTCATAACTGGAGCTACCTTTTTTTGTGTGTGTGTGTGTGTATGTCTGGGTCAAGAACATGCTACAAAAGTGTAAGACAAATTGTTCTTGGAGCAGCAGTGGAGTGGTTATAAGGGAGGCTTTTATACCCAAGTCAGCGAGGACCAACCACACCATACTAGAAATCATAGTGAGTTGACAGAAAGGCTGAACTACACTCAGCAAATATATTTTGTTAATAATACCATGCATACTTGCTATACATACTAAAGAAGAAAGAAAATAAGGGATGTTACCACCTGTATTGTCTGTAAATCCTTAAAGAACAGAGATGCAACAGGAACTCTATTTGTCACACTTTTTGTGCATATTACTCAAGCTCTTTGTCCTTCAGCAACTTGGAATTTAATTTCCTTTGTCTAACTTTTCTTATTTAAGTTTATTAATTAGAAGGCAGCCAAATTTAGAAGAAGAAATATTACAGAGGTATATAAGAAATAAGACAGTGGAAAAGTCTATCATGCAAAGATTAATTTGTCCAATTTCAAAATGTATATTGCAATATTTTATAGCTGACAGGTGATCATGGGCAGATGGTCATTACAATTTATCACAGCAGGAAGCTGTTAAAATGACAATATGGGCAGGTATAAAATTATATGAAGGAGAAGTGATAGAAGATAATTTTGAAACTCTAGCAACTTGTCCTTTTAAAGTTTCAATCACCAGAAGAACATAATCCAAAATCTAATTATAATTTTAAAAGACAGAGTTGGAAAAAAATAGCCTGTTGAAGGGGAAAAAATTTATGCAGGCAAATTTCCATCATTGCTTCCTCCTATTAATCAAAATTTATGCTTTGCTACACAGGAATTGTGTAAAAGTTTTTTACCTCACCTTTTTTTGTTTTGAATTTATTGACTGATATTCCAAGAAACAGAGAATGGGTGTCCAATCCCAATTTATGACTTTGAAAATCTCTCTCTCTCCACTTTTGCAACCCTATCATTTACAAACAGCAGCCACATGTTATCTTTTAAGTGGAAAAGGAATGTTCTTTGGCACCGATCAGCCTTGAGTGAAGTTTTATAGCAGTCTTATAAATTTCTCAATAGCAGGGTTTATAATGAAATTGCTTAAAGTACTCTGACTCTAGTCTGCAAGCTGGCACACTAGACACTGCTGAATGGATCCTTGCTATAAACTCACAAAAGGAGCTTGAAATTTTTCCCTATTGCTGCTGGTACTGCTTGTTGCTTTTACAATTTGACAATCAAAGGTTCATAAGTTTGGCTATTATGGGCTGTTCTTCAGGAGTTTTTGTGCTCCATTGGTTACTGGCATCCATTACCAGACTAGAACTTTAAGATCATAAGCTCTTGGATTAGTATGATTGTGTTGTACTATAGGGTGCACAGAGGAATCACTGATCAAACATGCTCTAGAGATGCTGTTGTAATAGAAATACTAACAGATGGTTAAAGTGAGGTACACTTTATGATATGCAGAGTGTGCAGGGGTATCAAGATCTTTCTGAGATTTCCCCCCCAGCCTGCTTCCTTTCAAAACTGAAAAGATCTGTCCTAAAGGGTGGGTTTTCACAGAAGCTTGCTTCTGGCAGGAGTAGATTAATAGTGAAATACTAAAAGGAGGGAAAAAGTAGAACAAGTATTCCAAACTTTCCTTAAGTTTATTGGCAGAATTATCTTCACTATCTACAACTTTGTAGCTATACCAACTATATGATACTGGTTCTCAGCCAACCAATATGTAATAAGCAAATACGGTTTCTAATAATTTGTTTATACTTTAACATTCCCAGAAAAATCTGTGTAATCATTACAGAGGCCCTTCTAATCCTTACTGAAATACAAGTCAGGTGAACTGAGGCATGACTACTGGCCATGCCATAAAGCATTTTGTTAAGTTCAAGCATCCTCATCTCTATCTCTGGCTAGGAAAAAGACTCACAGCAAAGCACAGTTCATTGTTCAGAAAGCCACAATCTGATTGTATTCAGCTGAGCTTTCAAATCAGCCTGCTAGAGGAGACTGTTGCATGCTTCCTATGCAGAAATACAAAACACAGCCTTTTCAATTGTAAACCAACTTGCCTTAAGACCATACATTTTTTCAGTTAAAAAGTATTAATACTTTACACGCACCTTAAATCAAACCCTTTTTTACACATACATTGATGTTTCTTTGCATTTCTACTCAGGTGCCAGCCAGTCCGTACTGCTGAGATTCACACTAACCAGCACCTCTGATGTAAAAACCACACGAGGCACAAGACAGGGATCCCTGTGGATACAGGATACAGGTGGGAACACTCAGCCAGGTAAGGGAAGCTCGGCTGAAGCTATAAAAAGAAGAAAGTCCATCTGTCTTTGAAATGGATTCCAAAACACAGTCACAGCATTTTAAAATTCCTGTTACTTGAATATTTTTGCTGAATCCTTCTAAAAAATGAATTTAGTTCCTGGGACCCAGAATGTCATAACGGTGTTTAATACTGAGTGTGTGAAATTTATTTGAGTACAGATCTGGAGAAACTTCTCTAATTCCTTATAAGAAGTACCCTATTGAGAAAATAAATGAAATCTCTACAATACTTTGCACTTTATGGGGAAAAAATCCAGTTTCTGCTGAAGCCAATGGCAAACCCCTTTTTTCTTTCAATGAAGCAGGTACCTTACCATTGAGATAAAATAGAGAGTGACTTTGCAAACCCTTAAGCAAGGATCAATTAAATTTAGAGTCCTTTATCATCTTTGCACAATTAATAGATTTAGTCTTTTTTTTTTTTCCTCCATTTTCTGAAAACCCCATATTTCACGCACTAATAGTGACATATACCAGGAGTACAAATATTTTTAAAATTTTTAATTGCTGAGCAAGGTTGAAATGCTTCTTTTCTTGTTTTATTTGTTTGTTTTGTTTTCTTATTGTACAGAGCTAAGGAAGATTTTAAGAACCATTTTAACTCAGTTGTTAAACATTACTATTATAAGAATGTGCCTTTTATAAGTGAACACTTTGTCACTTGTATCATTCACACAGTCACAAAGTCTAAATATACAGTGAAACATAAAATACCATGTGAAATAAGCAAGATACATTGGTTTTATTTACTGTTAATATATCTCACCCACCACTGTTCTGGTTCCACAAAATATAAGAAGGGAAACATTTTTCATGTCATTCATCCAATTATAACGCATTGCAAAAGCATAATTACCGTTCAGAAATATCCAATCTTGTCTGCACAAAATCGAATGTTCCTTATAACAATATAGACTTGTAGTCATGTAGGAGGTCTTGGCTTATTCATATGTTGTTATATGTAACAGATTTTTTAATTGACTACATAGGACCATGGTCATAGGCAGGCAATGAAAATCATGGGTATCTAGTCCAGAGGCAGAAGACACCTGGATGCATATTCATGAACTTACATGAAATTCCTGTTAATATTCAATTCTATTGCTTTATTAATAGTATGTACTTATATTTAAAGTACTTCTGAGAACAACATCAAATGCTATTATCCAAGAAAGATGATTAAGTAGTTTTTTATGTCCAGAATGTTCATGCATGACTGTCACATCCATTTGTATAAGTTTAATACATTTCCTCCTGTCATTTTCATACATTATTGAACTGAACAAAATTCAATAAAATACAGACTCCATAGTTCACTTGTCAACATCAACTATAGTTTGCACAGGCTTTTTCAGCTAATCCATCTGAATGTAGCCCTCCTGTGCATTTCTTGAGTCAATTCATTGCATATCAGTTTACCTGAATAGGCCAAAAAGTTTGAACACGAAAACCAAGAAATTCACATTTGTTAATTCAGTGTCTATTGCTCACAAGACCTAATGGCCTGAAATAAATCCTGCTCCATATGTCCATTCCTATCTGCTCAGTGCAGTACTGTCTGTCCTTTCTACCTCTCCAAGACCCATGAGAAAGTATTTTCTGCTCTTGCTGTCTTAAATAATGAAGGGAAATGAGGGATTGTGTAGTGCAGAACTAAGTAGGTTAATGAGTAAACTGAACAGCAAAGAATCCCCCTAAAAGTCTCATGTCTGTTCTCACAGAAGGCACAGGGTGCCCCCAAGCTGAATCCTGTTTCTCAGAGCAGTATTGCTCCCTGGAAGCCTGTGCAAAACTCAAAAGCCAGAGTCAGGCTGCCAGAACTGAAACATGAAAAGCACATCAAGGACTTCAGCTGCTTAAATATTTAATTCCAAAAATCTGGTTTCATGTCACTGAATAGCTTTTCTGTTTGATTAAAGATAACATCAATAAAATATGCCAAGGAGCAAATTCTGAGTATGAAGAAGAGTTTCTCCATGTAGTCACACTACAAAATGACAGTATTTATATATGATCATTTTTGGAGTTCAGAGAAGGCTAAAGACAATCCAGCTGTGTGGTCCCACACAGTATTGCACACTGCTCAGCCTCTCTTTTGAAAACACAGTATATCTTGCAAAATGACATGGAGATATGAAGAAACAAGAAGGGAAAATGCCTACTTGGCCATCTATTATACACCTTCATACCTTTTGAAAAAAATAAAAGAGAAACCTTAAGTTACTCTGAGCAACTGATAATTGGCTTTTCTGATGGCAATGTGTAAACATATAACAGACAGCAATACATATTTTAATGTGAAATGAAAAAAAGAAACAAATCTATAGGCCTTGGGTTTTTTTGCTTTGTTTTTGTTTTGGTGTTTTTTGTTGGTGTTTTTTGTTTTGTTTTGATAGCTTTACTAGTTAGCCTGTTTTCTCCCACTGCCTTTAGTGCAGAACAGATATGACTGCCCTGATTGCTTAGGGGTTTAATTTTTCCAGCTTAGTGAGGAGAAATGTAATTGTGAGCCCCACCGCAGGTATTTAAATGCCTGATCGAAACATTCAACAATAGATGTAATTAAGCAGGCTCTAATTTTCCTTATGTGACTCAACATAAAGAGAGGAGCTCCATTACTTAAGTGTTTACGTCATTCCTTGGAGAAATGACCTTAATTTATCGTAATTTCCACTTGGAAGATTACCAAATTGGTTTTGAACTTAAGTAGCCCTGTGGGTGCACAGTCAATTACTGCTAGATTACATGAAGTACACAGATTACTTCCAATTATAAAAGACCTGTCTTTTCTTAATCAATAAGCTTACCTTTATTACTAAATAGATACTACAGTTAAACTTTTCTAACTATTAGAATCACCTTGCATTCAGGCAGTTATCTTTCACCAAATAGTTAATTAAAGTATCTTCACAGAAGGAAAAGCATTGTTTTGTGTAGCACATGAATTAAGCAAAAGAGAAATAGTTTTGGGTGGCTGAGCTGAATTTTACACAAGGCAACTAGGTTTATGCAGCTGATCTTGAGAGAAATTTTACAAAATGTTCAATGGCAATATGTTAACAAAAGTTTGGTTTTATAACTAGTGACTATAACGAACACAGTCCAACTGGCACTCCAAACCATCAGCAACTGTTTCCCAGTTCAAATTTTCATTAATTTTTTTTAACTTCAGTAGAACCTCCTGGTTACAAACAGCTATTGCATGAGGACAAGCTATTACACACAAGGAAAAAGCCACAAAGTATTTAAAATTACAGTGAAGAAACAACAGTGGTTTAAAATAAGAGCTCTAATTCAGACTGAAGCGAGTGGATATTTTCACAAAATATAAAAATTAAAACAACAAAAAAATATTAATGGAGAATCTCAGCAAGGTAGGTACGCGTACTAAAAGAAATGGAAAGTGTGCTCAGATCAAGGACTTTTTAAGGCCACAATCACTAATTGTAAGTCTTAGGAATGCCTTATTATATCAATTTGAGAGCTTTAACATGTCAATTATGTCATATATAATGCCTCACACAAAACAATTATCTTGAACTTAAGTGCAAAATGTATTTCTGTTCTCTTTGCACTACCTCCTCATTTCTCTGGAAAGCTCTACAGGCAATCACCATTCTTTAGCTGTAAGAAGACTGGGCTACCTACATTTGAGACCTGACGAAAAAACTCCTAATTTTCTATCTGCACTTTCTGTGAAAGAACGTTCTCTGTCAGCAAGTATTTTCACTTTTCACTTTGTTAAACCGGACTCAGGGTTTTCAGACTACACCTGCTCGATCCATCCTACAGAGACTGTACAGTAATCACTTTCTAGGAGCACCTGATCAAACACAGTATCAGTCAGGTCTCCCATTAAGAGTTTGTACCAGAGAGAGTCCAAAAACAGTGAAGAACTTTGCACCGGAGAAAGGAGGGTTGTGGGTGCACATGTGTGTTTCCATGTGTTTACAGGAAAGAAGCCTTTTCCCACAGGAACTTTAATTGGATGCTTTTCCTTCTTTCTGGTCTTTCAATTTCTTTATTAAAATGCTGATGTCTCATGTATTTTTCATAATGAACAGGGTTAGGAGATTAGAAATCCAGAGGCAATGCCTGGAAAGGGATCTTTAACATTCAGATAGGATTCCTGCTCAAACCGGAGCATTTGTCATGCTTATTGTGGTGATATCATAATCTGTGCACAAAATAACTAAATCTCATTCAGGAATGAGTGCAGTGCACTCCTACTGAACTAAATGTGGTTCAAAACCAGATTAAACTTCCCCCATGGCCTGAATGCCTATTATGCTTCTTGTCACTTCTGTGTTTTTATATAAAATACCTACAAGAAATTAATATTTGTCACAAATAATCACATCCTTATCCATCACCGGAGAAAACTGAAACCAACACAACCCCAGATTAAAGCAGTATGGATTCCTTCCTTGTGTATACAAAGGAAAGATTAAATGTTCCTTTAGGATAATTTATTTCTTCCATTGATAATGTGATTTATTTATTTTTTCCACGTTACCAGAAATATCTGCACTGAAAGAGTCATTTTCCTCTCTGAAAAAATCTGATGTCTGAATAACATTCTTTACTTGTTTAGCATTTTAGAAATATTACAGTATTTAATAAAGTTTACTGAAACTGAATACATTAAAGTAACTTGATTATCAGCTATTAATTTGGGATCTAAAATGTGCTGAATACTTGTATGACAATTCCAGGATCTCCAGTGCTCCTTCTCCATCTGTAAACTTCATTCTCCTTCCTCAGTACTGAAACCATGTTTTCTTTCACCATTTTCAGAACATCAAATATATACGAGGCATTACCAATAAATGGGGTTCAGAGTAAAATTCTGAGTGAAGTGGAGTTGAGCCTGCCTAGGTGCCATCAATTTGGATGCCTTAAAAACACTCTGAAAAGACACGAGACAGTAAAGTCTGGAACAAAAGGTGAAGCAGACACAGGGTAGGAAGAATCACGGAGAGAAGTTTAAACTTTGCCCTACTCATTGCAGGTTCACAGAGCACAGAGCCGGGTCATCGGGGACTATAATCTTACATGAAGAACTGAAAACACCTTTTATGTCCCTAGGCAGATGCTGAACTGGTCAAGCTCTGGAGTTCCTATTTCCTAAGAGCTGCATGATCTTGGATTCTCCTCCAGGCACTTCCATAAGAGCACACATGTCACTTGCTGCGTTTTCCAGGGAAAATGGTTGTCTGACTACCAGAAGCATTTTCTGAGACTGTGTGTTAGAGCCATTACTTTCCTGATCCAAAGTTACAGAAGAAAAGCAGAAGCTCTAGTTCATCAAAACAGACTCCTCTGATTTTCCACAGATAAATATACTTCACTTTAACCTTTGGCAGCTGATGTGCTTGGTTTTCAAGAAACGTCAGTTAAATTTGTTTGACTGCCTTGATGCCAGTCTGCTAAACGGCATCCTCTAAAAATGTAAAATGACTAATAACAACTACTTCAACTTTATAGAACAAACAATCTTTCACAAAACCAGGCGTTTACCACAGCGCATTTTTAGGTCTACCCATCTGCTAAAATCCATTCTTATGAGAAAGATAATACGAGGTAAGTATCTGGGTCTATGTGCTGATTCTCATTGGTGATATTTTAAACAAAAGTTAATGTACACAGCAGTTAGCATGGAAGCTTTATTGTGAAATTGATAGCATATCCTTTTTCAGTAAAATTACAGGCATAATTTCTGATGCTCATACTGAACTAAGGACTGAAAAGAGTATGTGACATGTGCAAGAGAATTTCGAGAAACGTTTGCACATCAGGCACAACATATCCTCAGGCATCTTAGCACACAGCACTCGGTATGTAGACATCATCATCATTTATAGCTCAAATTTTAATGCAAGGCATCACAAGAAAATCCAGTCTTATCTGAAAGCAAATGAAAAAATAAATACATTTCACTCAGCCCTACCTGAATACTTCAAACAAAAGAGAGTCTGAGACAGCTAGATAGCAAGTGAAGGGAAAGGCAGCCTTTCTGAAGGGTGAAGCCTTTCTATAGAGGGAAAAAAATATGAGAGAAGTTTTGTGTGTTGTATGCAGAGCTGAAAAAGAAAAGTCAGAAGCCAGAAGCTGTTTGGAAGATTTTTCTCAGACACTCTGGGGGAAACTTCAAAAAATACTGCAGAAACAAAGGCCTACATTTTTACTGAAAAAAAAAAAACACCCCCAAAACCCAAACCGAAAATAAACTCCAGCTTTCCCCACACCTGAAGTTTTACAGGACAGCAGAAACACCGTAGGACTCCTGAAATATTGAAGAATTTTTTTAATTAGAGTGCAAGTGAAATAGGAGGCTTACTGAAAGCCTGAGAGCAAAAGGACTGAGCCCAGACAAGAAATAAATTCTCTAAAAGAAATGAAGCTGGGGAAGAAATGCATAAGAATGCAGACCTAAGCTGTGGTATATCAACCAGGAAATTATACCAGTCAAACTTAAATTTAACCAGTGCTGTAAGAAACATCATACCCAGAAGCAGCCTGTGACCTCCTCATTCCTCATTTTCTTTTCATGCCAGCTGTGTGTGCACAGACACATAGTCTCAATACTGATCCTAAGACATCCTCTAACCTATTTACTATTAGCCATCTAGGTAGAGGCCATTTGTATTCATAAATTGAATTCTGCCAGAAAGGATAGTCACAATCTAGCCTAAAATATTCCTTGCCCATACTAAAAGGACTTGATGAATGTTTGCAAATCCTTCAAGCACTGTTTTATAGTAAGATTAAATGCCTCTTATTTAGATGCTTACTCTTTTTGACAGTCATATCTGCTCACACTTAACAAAATTATTCCTGTCAAGTCCAAGAGCTCCATTTTCTGTTGGACTTGTTTGATCTCATCAGCACCTTCTAAGCAAGGGGCACTTCTTTGTGTTTTCATGCACTCAAAAAACTCATTTCCAAAATTACTTCCTTATGCATAACTATTCATTAGGACTTCTGAATCACTTACAGTAATCCACATTTTAGGAGTAAAAGTATTTACCTAGTAGAGAGTCATTTATTAGCACCGTATGCAGTAGGAGACAATTATAAAATTCACCACAATGTAACATCATAAAGGGTCCAGAACACTCTCTGTAAGGGGTGCTTTCTCAGAGATTTAAAAAAAACTGGTGCCTCTGAATCCTACAAAATCATTCCTTCTCATCAATGGGTCTTGGCTTTGGCCTGAAGTTAAATGCAAATGGAAATACCCCTTAACAAGAAAAAAATAATAAAAGCCCTTATCAATAACAAATAACAAGGAAGTAAAAACAAATATTATTTCATTTCACAGGGTTGTCATCTGTTCCTGAAACATATATATTTATACAGAGCACACAGGTGAAAAAAAATCCATCCTTCTTCAAAACAAAAAAGCTCAGGAACAACTGTGGTTGCTGTGCTTGGAGACTATTTTTCATGTCTTGCCTCTCATCTATAGAGAGAACTGGCTCCACGTACTTATTGGAATGGCCTTTATCTCACTCCTGCTCAAACAGGAGATCAGAGGTATGGCCATGACCCTCGGACCCTTGTCCATGCCCTGTTTAATGCCTTGAAATCTCTTGCAGAACCAGCTTAGAGCAGTGCCCACCTGCCACAAACAACTGCATCCTTTTTTGTGAGTGTTAGGCTGGAGTTGGATACGTGCTTTGGAAACTTTGCTGAGAAGTCTCTGGAATGGAAATTTCGACTAAAAAAGAGCTGTCATTGTTCCTGAACCACTATTTTCATCAATATTCATATTTCACCATGACAGAAAGCACATCTTTACTACTGAGGAAACTTCAGGGTTAAATCACGCTTAGAAGTTTGGGACTAACAGTAATTATGGCAGAAATAATTACCTCTTACCTAGATTACCATAAGAAAAATCAAACTTGAATCTGTACTTCACCCTTTTAAAAAGGTTCAGAGTATTTGGAATAAACATTTCAGTTCAGGGCCATCTCTATTTTAGTCACCAATTTGTGCAAATATATATAATAATGCTGAATATAATTGTAAATAAAATTAGATAAATTGTATTGTTCTGATAATTCTAATGGCAAAGCTCTATGCGTGTCGTAAACTGAAAATATGAACAAAAAAGAAACAACATGGCTCTGCAGTAGTCTGGAAACCTTTCTGAAATTTGTCAGACGTGCACAAAATGATTGATCCTTTCTCAAAGGTGTCCTTGAGTACTGAACGTAGCAAGCAGGAAAAGCAGATATATATTATGCCATCTGAATGCACTGCACACACTTGAAGTGCAAGAGCATCCTTAGATTGCAGCAAATTACAGTATTTTGCTAAAGCAAACTTGGGTCTAACAAGAAAGGCTACAGCCACATGCCTTTTAAAAACTTCTAAACATTTCATTGACCTGACTCTACTTCCCTTATTAGCCTAGCAACAAGCTCTCTTACTGGATGTGTACTACTTGACACACAACCTTTGGTGCAATACTGAATTTCTTCTTCTTCATTTAAAGTTAGTATTTCCCATAAGCTACATATCAGAAGTCTCCAAGGATGGACACCTAGAGCAGAACAGCTGAGTATCCGTTATAGTAATTTGTTGTCCTGATGAATTTTGATCATGTAACAAGTTAATTTCCATTTCGTTCAAGAGGTGTAAATACTCCAAATAACCTGGAAGGGTTTCAATACCAAATCTAATCTGTTACAGGAGAACTAGAGTAGAGCAGAAATATTGCAAGGCCAGTGACATCCAGAAGATATAGCTTTCTAGAAGGCAGCATATCTAAAAACTGCTGAAGCACGTGGTACTAAAAGGAATGAAAAGTGCATGCAGTTTCCTGTATTTCACATCCTATCATTTGATGAAATACTGCATAGGAATTTTTAATGTCCTATAGTCATATTAGCAAGATTTTCTAATTATCAGTAGATCTTAAATCCATCTCTGGACAGGGTAAACAATATTTTTTCCTATGAACAAGTTCACATTTAATTGGTTTATTGCAAGTGTTCACTTTATTTTTCTGTATATTTAATCCTGTACTTATTTTTTTTTTATATCAGCACATTTCAGTGTGAAGATGCTATTTATAATGACCCTGAATTATGCCTTGATTTGGTTTCTTCAATTTATATGTGCCCTCCATATTAAAAAATAACTTTATGGTCATTTGAATTTTTGTTCTAATTTCAGGCACAACTCCAAACCAACAATTTATAAAACACTAAATGAATTACATATTTTGAACTTAGGCAAATGATACTAAGGAAATATAATTATGTGCACTAAGTGTCCATTTGCTCACATAAAAAATCCATTACATCATTCTTTGCTACTGGAAATGCGTCTTCCAGAGAAAAGTCCTGCCTGTACTTGAAGCCGGTGGTAGACTTCAGTGTGTGCAGAAAATAGCAATTTCTGAAAGGCAGTTCTCCATCTCCTGCACAAGAGCGATGCTGAAGATCACGTTTGAAATTTCTTAGCACAGTTGTCTATGCACTTGGATTCCGCAGGTAAATCCTCTACAAAGCTAATAGAATAGCTAGCACTTAGCATTTCACACTGACAAATTCAGTGTGAGGTTTTCCAATTCGCCTCCTAGAAAATACTTGCCCTCTAATTCAGAAGTTGGTCTGACAGCATGTCATGTTTTTTTTTTTTTTTTAATGACAGTATGGCAAGCATGTTAAAGGGATGAACAGGAATTCTGTGGCACAGCCAGGTAGAAAAGAGGGACAAGAAGTTCAAATATACTGACCTACATCTCAAAATGTGTAGTTCCTATGTTATGCACTATATTTGCAGCAACATGCAAAAATACTTACTCGATGTTTTCCTTGCTCAACTGAAGTCAATGAAAGTTTTGTCCTTAAATATGCTGGAATCAGAATCCTTTTTCATCGATTATTATTCCAGATCTTACACTCAGCACAAAGCAGGCATTTAAAATAACATCACCAAACTTTATACAAGAATCTGATGACTGCATGAACACTAGATAGTCATCATCCATTCCTGCTCTGGCTTCTGCAGCTTCAGCTTCAACCACTTTGACTTGCAGTGTGTGAAGGTCCTTCAGCTGCCTTTGCTTATTCTGTATGTGACAAACCCCAATGTTCTTAAAGCTTCTTCTTAAATCTGAATTCAATAGCCTTGACAGATCCTTAATTTTCTTAGAAGTATAATTATTAATATTAGACATAAATTTATAGGGAGCTGCCATCTAAGAACTATCATTTATATTTACTTGAATTATTTTCTTGCTCACACTAAATACAAGATAACCACCAGTTATTCTTAACGCCACATTTACAAAACCTCTCTTGCACACTGCCAGTGAAGCCTGTGGTTAAGTCAGCCTGTTGTACACCAGTGATCAGTTCCTTTTGTCATTCTGAAACACTACTGCAATGCTGAAAGCAGATAATTTGAATTTATATATGGGTAAAATCTCTAAGGTTTGAATAGGCTTAGATGTGCTCTTCCCAGATGTCTTCTTTACTGGCTTAGAAAGAGCTTTTGTGATTCTGAATCATAAATCATAGTCTTGTTCAAAGACATACTATTTTGGGGGAGTACAATAACACTCTGACTGACATGCTAATAGATGGTTTTACATTTTGGCTCCATTGTCCACTATTTAAGATAAGGCAAATCACACTGAGATTTTTTTTTTGTTCTCAGCAGATTATAAATAAACGCAGAATGAATGCAAATGCTAAAAGGAATATGCTTGTACCATTTAGTTTTGAAATGAAGAAGTAAACACAGGGAATTTAGATTTTAGAAAACCTTCACTAGAACTGTTTTGTCAACAATGAAGATACCATGAAAACCAAGAAGTTTGATAGTAATTTCTGACATTAATATAATCAAACCTTAAGTCATTTTGTAATACGTTAAAAGACAAACATCAACAGAAAACTCTATGCTTAATCTTATTGTAATTTAGAGTTTTATTGTCCTATGTGATAGGAAACTTGGACAGAGCAGTGGGCATATCCATACAAAAGGACAGGTAAAAGGAAAGTTATTTGCCTTTCCTGAGTGATCCGTGGTGGCTGCTCTAATCCAATGGACAGGTAATTATCCATTTCTTGTCATGAGCTGAGGAGGAAGACTTTTGAAGTCTATTACGATGGTTCATTTCCCTGCATGCTGATGTGCCAATAAGACCACACATTTGGTGCAGATTTACTATGGAAGATGAAGGCAAAGACAGCAGAAGCCTCCTGGAGAGTTCTACCTAGTATGGAACATCCGTCCACTTGTGGGATGAGATTTCAGTGCCTCAGCCCTTCCCCTCCAACCACCCTCTGCTCCCAGTTCTCACCTTTCACACAAGGTACATAACCTTTGAAAGTTTCTGGTCCTCCTTTCTGTGGCCAGGATCCCCCCCAGCTGCAACCAAGACAAGCAGTATTTTCCTCTGCTTAGACCAGATGGTGCTTTGATATCTAAAGAAAATAAGGATAGATAAACTTTAACATGGAGGAAAGCTACATCTTTGTATTGTATGGCTGTCAAGCCACCCACAGACAATAGGAAAGATGTACTGGTCAATGATACATTGTGTCTAAGGGTTATCTGTAAATAACAAGTCTGGCCAACTTGCTATCAGGTTTTCTGAAGAGATATCGATACTTCTGTATGTAATTAATTCAAAAATTTATTTCAATTAATTAATTTAAATGGGAGACTTACCTGATATGAAAGTCCTCAGGTCCATATATTACAAAGACAAGGAGAGTGAGATACATATATTATTTCTTTATTAGTTTTTAAATTCCCTGCTAGATTTGCCAAAGGATTTCACTGTCATTAGCACCGACACTAATTTCACTAAATATTCTTCTAGTGCAAAGCTACATGATAAGCAACTTATTTGCAATAACTCACTGATCTTTATTATGGTTGTCAGGTTCTGCCAAAATTATAGCAGCACCAGAGAAAGACATTGCCAGAAGTATCCGAGTCTGATATTTTAACTCCTAATATATAAGATACATACACTTTGAGCCCACCACGGCATAATTTTTTTTAAAGCTTGGAAAGAATTTTGACTATTAGTCTTATTCCACTATAGATGATGGAGTGAGCAATTCAGATTCTCTGCTAAATTGTTCTGTTTGGCCTTCAGCCAGAAATGACAGCAGCCCTGTGATTTGCACACCCTTTTACCTGTCTGCCATGAAAGACACAGTTTTAGAAACCTTCAAAGTCATCTTTCTTCTGAGCATCCAAGCAGCCATAATAGTTCAGAGGATCTCATCACTACACCAGTGAGCAGCTGAAGTGATTACATGGTGCCTTGTGTTTGCCTGTTGAAATATAACATAGTTAATGTGGCATAACCTTTTGTAATACAGCCATGCTATACATCAGTTGGAGTTTGAATCAGCTGAGCAAGGTGGAAAATTAGTATCTCAGGGCTCAGACTTAGGGAGAATAAATTCAATCACATTCTCTTAACATTTCTGGTAGTCTAGGCATCCTAGAAGGACAAGGTGTATTAACAAACAAGATATACACTTAGATGGAGTACCATACGTTTCACAGCAAGAGTATTTACTATTCTGATTCCTATTCTCTTTCTACTCTATTCCCTCCCCCCCCCCCACCAAACAGTAAACCAACAAAAAACCCCAACCCTAAAGCTCACAATCACAGGAAATTAGAAAAGAAGAAACAGGAGCTGTTTGGCTGGATAAGATCAGACAGAAGTGTCTCCAAGTTTCCCTGTTCCACACTGCCAGACAGTTCCTGTCATTAGGAATCATGACAGAAAGGAACAACTAGATCAGTTTAAGTAAGAAAGGGAAAAATATCAAATATTTACAGAAGTATGGTGGCTAAGAGTTGGATGATTATATACTACTGAAGCTACCCTGCAATACTTGTTGTCAATCAGCAATCACACTGCATTAAAGTGCAATGAGGGTCTAATTATTCACTGTTTGAGTTCTGAGTGACCTGTGCATTGTGTAAAATTAGTGTTTGCAACCACTCCCAAAGCTATTGCCAAGAGCTACCACAATGTTCACAAAATAGAATTTTTCTATATTTGAAACATTTACTGTATGTTCTGAGTGTTTGTGTTGTAATTATGAAGGTGGAGACATGCTCATATAAACGTTCTTACAAGTATAATCTTTGACAAAATGATAGGTGTAAAAAGGCTTAAAATATACCAGTAAGACTGACTGATACAGGAAAACATTATTCTTAGATTTTTCTCTGCTATGTTGAACTTCAATTTTTGACATTACTAAATGACATTAATTTGTTTGGATAAGAATGAATCATCTGTAACTGAATTACTGATATTTCTCTAAGGTCACATAACAAAAATAACCAGAGTTTTTGTTGACAGACTATTTAAAGAATGTGATAATGTCAAAAAAGCAACTGAATATAGAAAATACCTTGTATGCACTGTACTGGCCATACCCAGTAATGGTAATCACAGACTTGTTGCTAAAATTGATGAGGTGGTACTGGGAAACACAGCAGTGATGAAACATGTAAGGTATTGTTTTTGTAAATATACTACTAAACCACAGACCACGTACTAATATGAAGAGATTGCTACTCTGAAGATTCTTTTTAGGCTATAACATTGTATTAATGTACTGTTAAATAAAAATTAAAAAAAAAAAAAATCCCTCTATGTGTTCCATTCCCATTTAAGTCCTCTCTCAAAGGATTAAAGAAAACATATTTTTAACTCTGAGTGTGAATATTTTATTACATTTGTTAATTCAAACCACAAGATTTCTGTCAAAAATAACCATTTCTAATTAAGCTCTGGAAGCAATTTCTGCAGAAGCTACATTTATCTGCTGTAATGTTATGGATATTTATTTTATGGTTCTTGGGTTCCTCTGGGCTATCAATTTATATAAATGAGTTGCACTTTCTTCCAAGTGATCACTGCTAACTGTTGTTCCTGTATGACATAATGTTTTTGCAACGATAAAATCTCAAAGTTTAATGTATTTTAAAAACATATAGTTCTGTGAAAATATGCAATTGAATACAAAATGAAAAAAGCAAAGTATAATTTGTTTTCTCACCTTCATTTTTAAACACTGAATTTGTAAAAAAAAAAAATAAAAATTAAAAGCGAAAATAAGGCAAGTATATTGTAATCTTGAACAATATTTTTTCTTCTAATGCAAGATTTCTTAAAACCAAAAAACAGAAAAACAGCCACTTGCTTGACTTGTTACTAGATCCTCAAAGACCTTTCAAACCCCAGCCTAATAAAATTGAAGCTTTGCCCTGTAGTCAATAACTGAAAAGAAACTGAGCTGCATATTTTTATATTTATTATACTAGTATAATCAAAGTGAGTTATTTGCTATTATATTTAAAGTTTGCCATCACAAAACTTGTATTATATCATAAACAGTGTTGAAGAGACATTTGGACAAAATTCTGAAGCTTCCCATTCTCAAAGAATTATGAAAAGATAAATTTTTGCTTGATTTACCAGTTTAAAAATGCTTGTTAAGAAGCAGAGCTAAAAATGTTTGAATTACTTCAATAGTTTCATTTGATGATTGAGAATCTTGTGTTATACATTTTCACTAAGGGTTAGTAAAATTTATACAGGCATGGCAATTCTCATATAACCCGAAAAATCTTAATACTTTATTGATCAAAACCACTGTATTTTGAAAAATAACATTTTTCACTGGAAAAAAGTCCTATGTAAATTTTTTACTGTAATCACTTTTTAAAATAGAAATGCTCTATTTTGTCAGTGGAAAAACAGAAAAATCACTTATTTTTGTCAGAAAGTTTAAGCTGAAAATATTACCTATCAAAACAAATCAGAGATAATTAGTTTTGCTCTTCTAGACTCAGGGTTTTTTTTAAGATCCTTTATGTTATTCAGAGACTTCTTACAGATACCTAACACTGGACAAGAAACTATACTAACCTGCCAGTGAGAAAAAAACAAGCATCTCTGTCATAAAATGAAAAGACTAGATAGCCCTATTCTACCACTTGCAAAATTCAGTGTGTGTGGTGTGTCAGCATACATTAACATGACATTAATGTCTTGGCTATATATACATTTGGATCCAGATATAAGCAAATCGCATGGTTGCTCTTCTGCCTGATCCACGGAGCCAGGGAGACGAGCACAGAGGAGCCAAAGGGCTGCCAGTACCGCTGAACACTGTGATCAGCAGATCACGCACCTGATGCACAGAAATACTCCACGTCACTTCCACATTCTCTTCCCTGTTCACCTCTGCTGCTGCTACAAACTACCACTATGAACTTCTAATGGACAGCAGTATTTTATACTTGATTGCTTAAACCAATTAAGACAATTTGTTTGCATGCTGAGCTTCAAGTGCTTGGTTATTACGAAACTCAGAAACCTTTTCACTTACAGAATAGACACTATTCATATCTCAGCTACTAGAAGCTGAGGTATGATGTCAGCTTGATAAAAGTCTATACATATGCCATTACTTCCAGGCTATGCAATTGTTGGAGGGAAGTTTATTATTATTTTATCTTTTTAGGAACCTGCTAGCAGCATCAGGCAGAAAAAACACACAAATGGTGTTTGTGGCCCAGCATGAAACGTTCAAACAGTCATCAAAAACTCCCAAGGCCGTGTATTAAATTACTGGTAACTCTTTTGTGGCACCTTCTTTGCATGAGGTTTCTGATTCCATGAACGGGCCCATTCCAGGTGTTTACTAGAACACTGTGGCAGAAAAGCCCGCACTCTTCCTTTCTCTGTGTTACACCCCAGATGAGCTAATGCTGTTGTCATCTTTAGAGATGTTACCTGCTTGCTGGTGAGTTTGCTCTTTCAAACAGTGAAAAAGATGGTAATTTCTTTCTATCACTCCAAGAAAAATCAAGGCAAGGTGATGGTTAAGACTTTAAAATAAATATGGCAAACATACATATACAGCGATGACTGCTTTCCCAAAATAAGACTGTATTTTTTTTGAAATATGACAAACTAAACTTCTATTTGATGTATATGATAATAATGTAAGATATAAAGATAAATTATATTTCCTGAAGTATACAATATATCTCAAAGTGCAGTAAATTTCAATAAATTGCAACATATCTGTACACATTCTTTTTTTCCAGCATGTCATGAAATCCTATATTTTTTCAACTTGGTTCAATTTTCTCTTGGTTGCTACCAATAAAATTATTAAATAAACACCTATGCTGTAAATAAAATAGTGCTACTATATTCATTGTTGTTCTTTGATGGAAAACAATTTGTTTTACTTTCATTTCCCCACCCCCAGATCAGTATGCAACACAATATTTAGGCTGTCAGTACAAAATCAGTGAAGTATAGTTTAAACAGTTTTCAGTGTAATCTCAGATCGACAGATACACTTTTTGTTAGACTTTACACAAGTTTTCAATGACTGAATTAACTGTATTAGTGAAATATGAACAACTTTATTTAAACATGATCTCTCTTCCTGAAACTATAAACAAAACTCAGCTTTTTTCCACATTACACTAAACAATAACAGCATGTTGTATTTACTGTGTAAGGCCATCTTTAATGTTTATACGGCTTTTAATCCTGACTGGAGCCTCTAAATGCTACTCAATAGAAAAAAAAACAAAACAAAACCAAACAGAATTATAATGACTATATTAATTTTCCTTTTTTGTAATTCATGGATGCAATAACTCAACCAGAACAGCTGGCATTCTTCCTTCACTTATCAGCAAAAACTAGAAGAAGCAGACTGTTATAATGAGATCTCATGATATTAAAACATCATTAAAGTTATGGCAGCTACTGTTATGGGTATCATGTAGAATAAAACATTTCAGAAACAAATTCTGAACTAAACAATGCTCCATAAGATCACAGAGTAGAGTACTTTCTGTGACACGTTGATCACGTAATAGTTATTTGACTTTGAGGCCAGGAATCATTCTGCCATAGAGGGCATCTGAGACAACTTTAAAGACTCCACAGCTTTTGGCATCTCTTTTCCCTTTTCCACATGCTAAGGTTACAGATGACTTGCCTCCACAAGATGAGGGCATTTTTCTCGCTTTTATTGCTGGAATATGAACAGCCGGTGTGACTTTACCACACTGCTCCCCCGATGCTGGGGAACATTGTGGCCTTGGTATATCATTATACAGTCTTTCACAGAGAATTTTAATATCAGCCATACTTATTCTGCATGCTTCTATGTGATTTCTCATTGGTATTTTTTCAAAAGACCCTTTGTAGGCCTGTTGCTCCTCACATTTTTAGTGGGAAGATTTTTGCATCCAAAAGCCTTTCTGTTTTAAAGGTCTAGGAGGTAGCTGCCTTCAGATGGCGAACAGATCGTTTCACATCAGCCTATGGTTTTCTTTCTCTTCTTATCTGGTCATCGAAGGCCAAGCAATGCCCTAATGGAGCATTACTGTTAATGCAACCTAAATATTTCAAGTGGAGTAAATAAGATAGTGTTGGATACTAAATCAATACTATTTTGCCCATGGTCAAACTTTTCCACTGTTCCCCAAAGAGAGGATATGACTCTTTTGCCTGGAAATACTTATAAGCTTCAGAATTAAGATATTTACATATAAACACAGAGAAACAGAAAACAAAAAGTGCTGAAAGGGAAAAAGAAGTATTTTGATGAATAAAACTTTCTTCCAATGACCTCAACAACCCTTAACACTATAATGCCCTCAGCATCTACATTAAAGCTTCTTCCTCCTTCATCTAATAATGAATTAGACTGAAGCTCACTATTTAATCATAAGCCAGGGTAACTGGGAGGCAGAAAGGTTTAGATTGGGGAAGAACAAATGGGCAGGCTGCTATTTTCTAAAACTGCCGTGGTATAATTTCCAGAGACCTCCTCTTAAGCAGAAAGAGAATGCATTTGTGATTAAATTTAGGGCTTTGGTCACATGGCAAAAGGAGTCTTAAAACTGTAGGAAAGATTATATTTTTTTCCATCTTTAATTGCTCTCTCTTTGGGTTAATCCAACATTTCACTGGGTTTCTGGATATACCAAATACTTCCTGGTGATAAAAGAATGATGGCTTAGTACATAAGATTAAAGATCCGTCTACCAGACAAGAAAGTTGGTATCTTACTAGACGTTGTACAGGATAAGTTATAAACAGTTTTTCTTCTCTCTTAAAAACCCCAAAACCTTCTTCCAGTACAAATTTGCTCTACATAAGAATGGAAATATTTTGTGTTCCTACAGATCTGTCTGTTCTATTATTTTATTTCACAATTACACTACAAAACTATACTGTATGTATTATTTTTACAAACAATACATTTCTGAGCATAAGTCTCACACATAATTCTTGCTGAACCATGACTATATGGAGTGAAATAGGGATTTTCTTTACCTTAAACCATAGAATATCTGTAGTAAATGCTGAGCACCAGCTTTCTCAAAAGACCTTGGAGCCATAAAAGCTCCAGATCACCTGACATCTCTTTTGAAGCATAATGTGTATTTTGGAATATAATCCTGGGTCTTCCTCTTTGCTCATGCCAAACAGCACAGGTGGATAACAGGTCTGGGTAGAAGCACTGCAGTACATATCCTGGGACACAGCATGACACCAAAGAAAATACAGGACAACAACATTTTCTGCCCCTAGCTACATGAAAGCATCCAGCGATTGGAAGGATTCTGGAGGTTCTGCCTGTACTCACATTCCAGGTAGGAAAGGAATCTGGCAAATACAGCAATTCTGCATGTTTTGATTAAGTAAGAGCACATTGTTAGCTTTACAATCCAGTGTGTGTCAAGGTATTAGAGCTTTACTTTATTCTTTTGTCAAAAAAAGGATAGGGTACCGCTTCTTATTGAAAAGGTTGGGAGCAAAACAGCTGTCTCCTTTCAACCTGGCTGGAAGCCTTGGCTGTATAAAAAGAGAGAACTCTCTGTTTCTTTCTTTCATGTTTTAAGTATGCATCACAATACGTTTTTATTCTTTGGTTTTAAGCTTCCTTTTAAGATTTAGAGTATACACACCAAAACCACTGCTATGACACTGACCAGCACTGCCTCCTGGCCTTCCACTTCCTCTGTGCAAACATCTCTACCTTGTCAGTCCTATGGAGTGTACTTCTGTTCTGTGTTTATAGAGTACTCCCCCACATACCAATGTCTTATACCAGTAGAAATAAACAACAATATGGATATTATGATAGGGCCCACTATTTTCTCACAGCACCAGAAACTGAATCCTGGGTGAGCTGGCATTAGTAAAACATTTGTCTCTCGTGGGTGACAGAAAAGAACCTAACTACTTTGCTCTTTTAACACCAGAGGACCAATAAATATCAGGTAAAATGTATATAAGAAATAATCTGAAGACAAACCAGTAAGACCATCATTATGAACTAGAAATATTAATATAAAAATACTTTCCATGTTGTGAAGTTTAACTCATACACATAAACCTAAATTCTGACAAATTGTTCTAAATTATGCAACTAGTCTCACTAAACAAAAACAGGCTATATATAAAAATTGAGAGATCATACATATAAGCAAAGTTTTTCAGTAACTAATTTGTATAGCCCTTTTAATCTGCAGCATCAGCACCAACAGATTAATAATGATTCTTTTTAGTTGGCTTCTCTGGCCCTTGTCTGAAATCCAATATGCATTTCCCATGGCCAGAATAGAATCAACCAATGTACGGTGTCACAGGGAAGTCCCATTACATTCTTCTGGGTTTTTTGAAGGACAGGTTTTTGCATAGAAATTCTGTTGCAGTGACTGAATGGCATCTATTCCCTGGTCTCACTCAAGGCAGAAGCTGACTACTAATGCTCTGTGAGCCTTGCTTCATGACCATTAATTTGACACAGCACTCCTCTGAGTTCTATTCCAATTCAAAACTTTTACTAGGGAAGTTTGTGCTCGGTGAAGTGAGGATCACAGTTAATTTTAGATTATTTGTATCATACCCACTGAAAAACATATTAACAGCATTAGTTTGTTTCAGTCACAATTTTTTATTTTTCTCCAGAAGCAGATTCTGTTTCAATTTTAAGAGGTTTAACAAAAATTAGACTGACACATTTATACAAGGAGCATTGAATGTCACAGCATCCCTGATTAAACATTTAGGGTGGCATGTCAAATTCTTGGCAAAGTCTAGAATCGCTCCAATTTTCCAGAAGGGATTGACATATACATAATGTCATTATTTATCACAAAGCTGCTGAGCTGCATTTTTAATGAAATAGAAATTTTTTACGCTGCTCATTCTACACTCTGTCTACATAATATTTAAAGAAAGACTAAATTTTGAGGTGAACCATAAATCAATCAATTGACAAAAGTGTATGTCCAAAGTCCTACTTCGCATTAAATTCAATGTGCTAATCCTATAAAATAAAGATCTCAGAAACAAAAAAGCAGCTTACCATTTATAGATCCCAGAACTAATGATCAAAATGCCTTTCATAGATTTTTCTTTATGACTACGTAAGCAAAAATAGTGACAACCAGAGTAGAAGTAGTGTAATTTCTTACATTCAAACCTTGACATCACCAATAACCTTCCAAAATTTTTCCCTCATGGGATCATGTTTTCACACACACACACAAAATCAGAAACCAGCTTGAGAAAAAACAGACAAGCAAAAGTAAAAACATTAATGGTATTTAAAAAAAAATCTTCAGAATATTTACTCACACAATCAGTGAAGTGATTTGACTATAAAAATAAATAGTTGGCAGAGAAATATTATTCACTAAATCAAAATACTTAAATTGCTGGTTCAAACAAGTATTACAGCAATTTGGGTAGGTAAGTTATAGCCAGGTGGGGATTGGTCTCTTCTCCCAGGCAGTTAGCAATGGGACAAGGGGGCATGGGCTTAAACTCTGCCAGGGGAAATTTAGGCTGGATATTAGAAAGAAATTCTTTCCAGAGAGAGTGGTCAGTCCTTGGAATGGCCTGCCCAGGGAGGTAGTGGACTCGCTGTCCCTGGAGGTTTTTAAACTGAGATTTGACATGGCACTTAGTGCCATGATCTAGTAAACGGACTAGAGTTGGACCAAGGGTTGGACTTGATGATCTCTGAGGTCTTTTCCAACCCAGCTGATTCTGTGATTCTGTGATTAGAATTCCCTAATTTATGGAATTTATATAAATAGTGCTTTGGAAGACAGCAGTAGAGTATACAGGCATATCTCTCTTGCATGCAGCTCTATGGTTGATCCAATCTGTCTTCAAAATTGTGTGTCTTCCAACTATTTGTTCACCACTCAATTTCATGTTAGCTTAGCATGTCTTACTTTATGCCTATATCATGAATACATATAAGCAATGTCCTTTACATGCTGCTTTCTGTCTTTTTCTGTCTGTTTTGCTATAGTCACAGCATACCTAGAGCTATACTATGCCATACTTTTGCATAGATTAGGTAAAAGTAACAGGTAAAAGGAAAAACAAAACATGTCTATCATTTTTACACTGAATCAAGCATCAGAAATGCGCAAGTTCAGTGGAAGATACCTAGATGGCAACATGCATCCATTGCACAGACAAGCTGATCTGTAGGACCAGCTCTGTAACACTTCAGTATCTAAGTTTCCAGCTTGTCCCTGGAAATTGCCAGAGAAGATAGCATCTCTTAATTTGCTTGAACATTTTGCTAATAGAACATAGATATTTCTGCTAATGACAAACAATCTTAGGCTTACTTATCAGAAATAAACATAATGGATGAGTTTCAAACATCTGATATTTCATTGTAGTGTTGGGAATACACTTATGTGAGCTAATAAGAGGAGTACTTGTATAAACCTAAAGAAGAAATAAAAATAATACTTGAAACTCACTTAAAACAGCATCCTGTAGACTTTATCTGGTTCCAGAGCTGATGTTTCAGCTGTTAATGCGGGAATTTATCTCAGAAAAGCCTCCCATTCATTTCCCTTGTACTCCTTTCTGTCTGTCATCTTTGTTCACTTTTTCCCCACAGTGTATGCTGTTTGCATCATCTATAAATGCATGCTACCAAGCCAAGACTCAAGCAAGGTGCATTTGTTCCACTGCTAACCATCTCAAAGGAAGGACTTCCTAGTATCATAAAAGACATAAGAATAATAGTATTAAAAAACCTCTCAGTTCAAATGGTCTGTTCTGCTTTAAGTACTTTGACGACTACGGGAATGACTGTATACACTTTGGACACACAGCCTGGAAATATAGTCTCAATGGGGAGAAAAAGTTCCCTTCTAAAGGAGTTTCTAGTTGAGACAATTCTTTAATGGAGCTTGAAATCTGGATGTTTTTTGGAATACCGACGGGGTTGTGGCAAGCAGAGTTTGTCCTACACAAAAAAGTGAAATTTTCTTCCATCTAGAGTCACACTGATACGAGCCTTCATAAAACCCTCTTGTCCTTGTGGCTGAAGTTTCCATATCTGGAAAGCTTTAGGTTATAGATTTGGGACAAGACATAGGCAGACTTAAGTTCAGAGTTAAGTATCCAAGAAGAGAAGGGAAATAAGGACAAACAGTGAAAAAGAACACAAAAGTTTTTTGCTAAATTAAATGGTCAAACAGCCGAAGTAGTAATAAAGATGGAAAACAAATCCTTTCCTTACTCAGGTACCATAAGCTATTGCAAATATTCAGATCACCCCTTTCCAAAGAGGCTGTTACTGCAGTTTAGTTTCCTTCTGACAGTAAATGCTAAATCCCAAACTGACGCACTCTGTGTTAACTGTGTAATGCCACAATGGCTCTAGATTTGATCTGCACCACGGCAAAGCAGTTATAGCTACCAGTAGCCACATGTTGTAATATAGAAGTAGGAATTATCCCTGACTATATAATATACAGCATGCAGTGTTACCTGACAACTCAGAGGGTGCAGAGCTAACAGCATGGATGTCTCTTCTTCCTTCCTACCAGCTATCTGGAGGTATTCCCAATGGAATGTGAGTAAAGTAATCCTACTGGATTTATTTCTCTTGTATGAGCAATTTGACATCTAAGGAGGAAAAAAAGGCGTAAAAAAAAAAAAAGAAAACAGTACAAAACCACCTGAGTATAAATCCACCAAATTAATAAGCTAGGGATCTGCACTACATATACCAGTCAGCAGGTATTAATACCTGTGTTCCTTTGAGCTACTGGGGTGTCTCTTGAGAAATGATCCAGGTGTTTCACATTCTCTGATTTTCTCTAGGGTTTAGGTTGGTAAGATGTGAGATGGCATCGCAGAGTCTCCCCACTTACTGAACTATTGCAGTGCTTTAAGTCAGATCTTCTTGGAGCATGAAAGATAGATTAGCTGGGACTGAGTGATCTCACTGAAAGTGGTGGAATAAAATTCTTAAAGAATGCAGGTTAAATATGAAGCAAACCCACACAAATATTTCAACTGGAAAATCTGGTGTTTGTTCAACAATAGACTTGTATAATTGAATTTTCAAGGTGTGCTGATTTGACTGAAAATGAGTTCATTTTCTTCATGCAGTTAGAAACCTTTCTTTTCATAGCTATCATGGTCATTATTTGGACTTAGCTTGAGAACAAGAGCTAACACCCCAGCACAGAGTTAATGTTTTAATTGCTCTGGTCTGAGAGCCAAGGGCACTCTGAGCACTCTGCCCACAGGTGCAAGGCGTTGAGGAAGGGGGCATGAATGGGGCAGAGCTTGACTGACATACAGACTGATCAATAAGACTATTCCATCCCATTAGCATCATGCTAATTATTTAAGGAGCCTTCTGTTTTTGGCTGTCTAGGATGTTCTTGCTCGCTCTAGGGTACAGTTTGGTTTGGCTTTTAGCCACTTTGCAGAGGTCTCCTGCCTTTTTCCTTTTTTTTGGGACTGGGATGTGTCTTATTGGGACTGGCTGCTCAGTGTGTTCATAAGGAATTGCCTTGAGTATCTTTTATTTCTGTTTTATATATATATATTTCTATTTTATATATATATTTACTAGTAGTGTATTAGTATTTTATTATTGTAGTTTATTAAACTGTGTTTATCTCAGTCCAAGTTTCTCCCTTCCCTTTTGATTATCTCCCCTTTTGGGGCATGGGGTGGAGAACGGCGCGAGTGAGCAGTTATCGTGGTTGTATTACTAACTTGGGTTAAACCACAACACAAGGTTGAAACTAACAGCAATGTTTACAATTCCCTGAGAAAGGAAAGTCTCAAACTTTAACTCACTTAAAAATCACATTTGCAAATTTGATGTTTAATAGAGTAACTTTGGTTCAAGCATACTGAAAGCAAACCGTTTAATTCCCGAATAATATTTTACCACCACTCCCCAAGAAACCTCCACTGTCAAAACTAGGAAGACTCCTATCAGCTATTCCATCCTGATCGTAATTTCCCTCCCAACAATTTCATGTTATAGTATGCACAGAGGAATGAGGCTCTGTTGTGCAATATACCAGACAAAGAAATGATGGCTAATGCAGTTGTTCTGCCATAGAAATATTTCCAGTAATTTATCCATCAAAAGTAAAAACCATGTTTAATTATATTGTTGTACAGCTGCTGAAGGAATAGTTTATTCATCAGAAATGACATGCACAATGATGGCCTAGTGGAGTTAAATACTATTAAAAAGAAAATAGTTCATAGCAGAAAGTTCATGAATTTTCATTTTCTCTTTTAAAAAGCCTGCAGTAGAAAAAGCCAAAACCTATGCTATGAAATAATTCATTTTCAGCAGTATTAATTCAATTTACTCTGGCATGAATACTTATGCTTTGCAGAGCACACCATATCTAAGACTAGCCATTTCAAGGGTGAAGATGGGAGTGATTCCATTTATTTGATTTCTCCTGTTTCCTTTAATATCTCTTTTGGTAGAAAAGATCATTTAGGCTTTGTTTCAGATCAGGGCTTTTTACTCTTAATCTTCATTACTGGTTAAAATCTAGAGACCAACAGCATATTAATTTAATATACTATAGAATAATTCATGCCTGAAAAAGTAAAATGAAAAAAAAAAAAAAGAAAAAGCAAGCCTTCCTACTAAATGGGGACGTTAGTAATTTCTCTCTGTCAATTTTTGGCAGCTGATGTTATATGTTTTGTAAGTGATTACACCTAAAACAGCTGAAGCTGTAAAACTAATGTAGCAGGTCAGGGTAAACAACCAAAATAGGGTCAGCGGATCTGAACCAGTTCAGTCACTCTTGTGTCACATCACTTACTCTTTGCTGTAGCATGATAATTTATCAATATCACTGCTAATAAGAAATATTATCCTCCCCTAGCTTTCAGAGACTTTTGCTGTAGAAATAAAAGAACTGGAAGTTTTGGAAACAAAATGAGAACAGTGTTTTCTCGAAGTAAGTATTTTTAGAAAGACTTTGTAATAAGAGGACATAATAGTATGACTGTTCACGTCACAGGAAGCAAGAAGATTAGCAACAAAAATGAAAATAGTAATGTGAAGCAAGACAAGATAAAGGGCAAGAGGCAGTTATGAGTTTAGACATATGAGGAGAGACCCTTTATTAAAAAACATGGAAAAGGGCTTGAATTTGATTCTGTAAGAGATATGAAAGCAAAAACCCAGAGTTGAACAGAATGGATAACTGTGGGAGAAGAAGACATATCAAGAATTCAAATTTCAGATACAAAGGAAGAAGGGACAAATTGTCCACAAGGATATGAACAGAAAGGTGGAAATGATGGATTTTGATGACAGAATGGAAAGGAGGCTTACTGAGCTGCAAAAGAGAATAGAGAGGAGTCAAGAATGACACTGAGTGGATTAGCCAAAGCAAAGACAACAATGAGGCTCATGAATAAAAATATTAGTCATTGAACTAGTCTTACTGTGCACCTTTTGCCATCTTTCAACCACAACATCAGCACTGCCATGGTGTTACTTTCAAATACAAAATTGCTACCATTGATTTCTTGAATTTGCACCAGCATGTACTGAAAAAGGTGTTGCTCACACAGTCTAAAAGCATTTTAGAGAATACAAACTTAACATTTTCTATACTAGTAACTAAGGACTGATGTAGGCAATCAAATTTTTATGGAATGATCTGCATCTTACCCGCACAAAAATAGTACTTAACAAAGATATATTCATTTCTCCAAACATACAGAATATTTATCCACAAACCTCAGAATCAAATACAGATATTTCTTGAGTAGTCTTATCATGTATCTCTTTCTGTGATTCATTGGTTTTGACTGGAATGCATTGGCTGGTCTTAAACCTAGTACAGAATGAAAGGAAAATGCCACCCTAAAGGTCAAATATCCAAACTAAAATTAAGATTTTTAGAGATAAGGAAGCTTTGCACTGCACTCAAAGTTCTAAGGGATTTATTTATCAAGATATGAAAAAATAACATTAGAGTAGGAAAGAGTCTTCCAAAAGCATAACAGAATTAGAATATGTTTTCTTAAAAGCTGGACTAATATAATCATCAAAGCTGCATCTTCTTCCTGGAAGCCATGTCTGTAAGTGTACCTGATAGACATTTCCTTTAACAGTTTGTGTCCTATCAGCCTGTCATATAATTGACATGCTTCTTTACCTTTAAATTAAACCAATTTTATTTGGTTATGTAAAAGCCTCCCAGTTTTCTCTCAATATATTTCTGCATACAAGAATAGTGAAGCTAAGAGTTTTCCTATCTGGGCAGCTACTATACAGTGACAGTTCATTTCTTGAACACAGAAATCTAAACCAGAAATATTTTGGTTTATTTCGGTTTGTATTTATATATGTGTGTGTGCACACCATACGTAGGTGTGTACACCAAAACATTTATTCATACATATATATATACACATATATATACACACATACACATATTCACCTTTTCTCTCAAAGGAACAGTGGAGAACTCAACTGAATGATCAAAGTTTCAAATATTGTGATATGAGGCTTCCAACAACTCATCTGCTGAGACAGGTATAAAGAAACTTAACTGGCCAATTGCCTCAATAATACTATAAAAACTACATAAAAGAACTGAACTGATGGACAAGATGCTTTGGAATAAAAAGAAACAATTACAAATGTAATTTTGGCAAAACTCTTTCTCACTGTATCCTACAGAGAATGAAAATTGCCTGTTCTGATAAGAAATTCTGTAAAAATTATTTTTTTACTTCATTATGGACTTTGTTTAAAGGCCATTTACAACCACTAACAGGTCTTCAGCTCACTTCAGGGGTTTCAGATCACACTGTGTTTTGTCGAAAGAGAAGCGATACAAAAAACTCCTCTTTCAGTTTCTGTCACTATATATTAGAACTGTGGAACTGTAAATATTACTTTTGGTGTTTCCTAGTATTTGCTTATTATGGCAATGGTTTAAATTATCTGTAATTTCGACAAAATAGAATCATTAAGGCTGAAATTTTCCATGTAAGATTAATTTGGTTTGTCTTGATTTCAGCAACAACAGTTTAGAGAAAGTGTGTTGTTCCCTAATATTAAAAGAAATTCTTATTGATTATTTGCTCTCATCAGCTATGAAATGGAAAGCTCTAGGAATACTCTGCTTTCAAAGCAGGCAGCTAAAATATAACAGGGAATGTTCTTATAGGAAGCATGAGCTAGCCATACCTGTGGAAGTCTGACAAAATTATCTGCTTTTAATAATAAAAACTTTATGTGCTTGGAAAAGACAGCTTTACTGTAACTGATACACTCAATTTGTTGTAAGAAATCTTCAGGATGAGGCCACCAAGTATTTTTCTGGCAGCATGTAAGATCCATGTCAGTTTATTAACAGTGATAATAGGAGCCCTTCTCCTCTTTCTCGGTTCTTTTTTCTTCCTCCCCTGACCTCAGCTTCCCTAGTATAAACCTGGGGTTATATCAACAACACAAAAACAATCTCACAATTAAAGCAGCTGAATGCAAATCCATAGGATTAAACCATGTTCTTTCTTTAGCTACTGAATTCCTATGTGCTAACAAAACGGACATTTAAAATAGACTTTTCATGGATGGCCATTAAATAAGGACACATAATTGGTGATCACCTGATTTCTGACCTATGATCCTGTTACGCAGACATACTGAATAGCAATATCTGCAATAGAAGTCAGCAGGAGCTTTGCTTTAAACTACTGTACCACTGAGCTATTTGTAATGCTAAATAGTCTGGAGAGGAGGTCATGAGTAGCTCACTTTGTCAACCAAACTGAATGGTATTTTGACCTTAATCTTCATGTATGACAGTATATGACAGTATGTGACCTTCTCATCTTGCAAGGTGATTTGAAAACTAATTTTTGAAACAAATAAAGCAGGGATGTTTGCCATAGAAAAGCTAAGAAAGACATTGTTGGAAATTCTGGACTTGGAATAGGTTTATACAATTCAAATGGAAGTTAAAAGAAATTCACTACTTGAATCCAATCCTATTTTAAGCCTTTAAATCTCTTTCAGAAAAGTAAGTAAAAAACAAACAAACAAACCAGCCAACAAAAAACAGCAGCAACAATAACACCACTACCACACCCTGAGCATTATTATAATGTGAAGGTGGACTGAATGATTCACAATCTAGATGTTATTTCCTTCCTGAAGTTCACAAACAAACAGACAGAAAATATATCCTAATCCAACTCTGTCTTCTAAGATGGATTTCTAATATATAGAAAGAGAACTAACTTTTATCCTCCTACCTGCTCTTCAGAGCATAATAGCTGGAAGATCTTTGATCTTTATTTAACTGCTGCTTATTCACCCATATTTTAACATAGTATGAACAACTAATGCAAATATGGGAATTTTGTTAACTTTGTTACTTTGTTAACTAATATTGCTTATAGTTATGACTGTTTGAAATTAAATATGCAGCAGATTCAATATGTCACTTAAAATGACATTTTCACTCCTGCAGTAATGAAAGTGAATTAAATATATTTTTTCCTCTGTAGTAATTCTGCTCATCTTTTAAATCTGGATACAGATAAAGTTTTGTGCATATCTGTCACTATAAACAGCTTTCCTTCTCTTCAAAAGAAATAAGTGTTCTCTCAGTTTTGTTTCTTCTGTTGCTTTTACCTTCTCTTGCTGCTACACTCACAATTGCCATCATGATACTCAAGATCCTTCTTTTTAGGGAGCTGGGAAATACAGACTGTCATTAAATGTTATTTCATGATCCAGTTTATCGAGTTAAAGTTACCCACTATGCTTCATGTGGCAGCTTTTGGAACTGCAAGAACCCGAGCAGGATTATTCTTGCTCACTGCTTTGAGCTTCAAAAGCTTCAAATATCTTCAGGCTCAATGTGAAGTTTGGCTAAAATCAACAAATGTTGCCCATTCATGTCAACAAATCTAAGCTATTAATTGCTTTTCAAGGCTTTTGACAGAGCAGATTAATCTAAACTGAAATCAGCAAGGAAATCTCTTGAAGTGGATACAATACTGCATTTCAAAAGAATGAGATAAGAAACACTCTAGTCAAGGCAGATGATGGCATTTCTGTGATGTGTGCAAACCACTTCTCACTGCTCATACTGTGAGTTTGCTTCAAAACCAGTTGTATAAAAGGAAAATACATAATTGACAAAGCTGCAAATCAAAATTAGTCAGGTCATTAGTTCAGAAACCCAAAGGAGAACTCAATTAGATATGAATTATCTAATAATTGTGAGTATCTCTGATGTACATTTGTTTGGACATCTATTACTAAGGGTCCCTTATCACTGTTCTAACCTTACAGCTAACTTCAGGAACAACACTTTGAGTCCTGTATTGGCTGCCAGCCATCTACATATAGTATTAAAATTCCTAGCTGTTAATGTAAATGTCAACAGAGCTGAGTTGTTTGTAAAAAATTCTGGGAAATGTTTAGTAGTTGTATTTCTTGCTTGATATGTTTGGTTTTACTGAGTTTGACCCTATATTTTTAGATGTTCTGCAATCTCAGGTACTCACTCTTGTCCCTGATTATATTGGCTAAGACCAACACCTTTTCATTCTGACACCAGACAAAAAGTTTGACTCTTTCTATGCCTATGATAAATATTCCCAGGCATAGACAAGTTTCACCTTCCATTTAGCTTTTCACCAACACTTCTCTGTCTGACATAAAACGTAACTTCAAAACTAGAACATTGTCAAATTTCAACACAGTACATATGAATAGAAAACTATAACTGTAATTACACTTTATAATTAGATTATCATTTACCTTATCCAGGATCCAAACATATGAGTACAAGGAATAATTCACAAATTATCCCTCTAGGAAGAGTAAGCAATAGATGCAAGCTATGCATTTAGATTTAAAAATTACTTGGATAAGTAAAGGTAGAAATCTACCCCCGTATTTATGGTGCATACCTAAATAAATGCCTGATTTTCAGCTCTCAAAATTGCTACGTGGGGAAAACATGCTTGTGTTACTCACAAATACTATCAAATATGAATTTCTGAACTAAACCGAACATTTGAAAATATTCAATGCAGTATTTTTTTCCAACAGGTACCAAGAAGTATCATTCAGTTTTTCTCAAAAGAAATATTTATTAATAGATTAGACAAGCACTTTATAGCAGGTAGGCATAAAAGACAACAACCAATTTATCTGTTTCTGACTCCACATAGATCTTAAACTGAAATTTTAGCTTCTTTTTCATCTTCAGGACTGTTACTGTATTGTGATGAAGTAATTACCTCAAAAAATGGTGCTTGAGCAGAAAGTTTCTTATGGTATGTGTTGCACTGTGAGTCAAATGCCTGTGTAACTTATAATCAACTGCACTGAAAATTAAAAGGAGAAAATGTAAGGCTGAAAAGAAAAAAAATAGCATACTTTCTATTAAACTCAGATGAGACGCTATGAAGAAATAATAAAACTTGAACTTATTTAAACTTCTCTGTCTAAATCAATACAGGAGTAGTCTGTCTTTACAGTGATAAGACAGGAAGATTCAGCCTTTCTATTGGACTCAAGGCAGAAGTCACAGGTTGAAGTGTAATAAAAAATTATCCCCTAGCTCTTTTTTTTTTCCTTTTCCCTCCTAGAGATGAAGCTTCAATCGATGGTCTCAGGGCTTCAGATTATCTGTCAGACAGAGAAAAGCTGTCTCAAGCACTGAGGACTTCTAATCAAATATTGACAGATGAGATGTTCTGGGTGATAAAAATAGATTCAAAATCCAAAGCGACATTTTTTGATTAGAATCATAGCCTAACTGTTAAAGTCATGATGTAAGATAAATTATGCAGCCTAAGCTTTCCAATAAATTCATTACTTTTCCTAAATATAATGAATATGAGTTTCCTACTTAAGCCAAGGTCAAACCCCCACAAATTAACCTAAATAGCTCCACATTTTCCTCTAGATTGATAAAAAGACATCTCTTCATGATATAAACAACTTCTACTTGATTCGAAAAGGTACAAGCTTGAAAGATATATGCAGAGAATAGCAAATACTGGTAGAAATGGTCATAACGCTACAACATTTAACTAGCATAGCATTCTAAATGAATCCACAGTAAAAGTTTAGTATTTAACACCTAAAGAGATCCCTATAACTAGAAAATATTGATCAGCTTCAAAACTCAGTTAAAACTTCAGTTAAATTAATGTAGCAAATTATACATTCCATAGGAGTATATTAGGTAGCAGAGAAGACACTACAACTAAACTAGAAAAAAACCTGCCACCAACTAACCACAAAAAAATTCAATAAAAATGAAAATAATTCTATCCACTCATAATTAGACAGCTTTAATATAAGTCCAGTGTGAACTGATAGGCACACAATTCATGGGTCATAGCACAGACTTACTAAAAGATGTAAACCGTTCTACACAAAGTGTTGTCAGGCATTGGAAGAGGCTGCTCAGGGAAGTGGTGGAGTCACAATCCCTAGAGGTGTTTAAAAGGCATTTAGACAAGGTTCTTAGGGACATGGTTTAGTACTAGAGTTAGGTTAGGTTATGGTTGGACTCGATGATCCTAAGGGTCTCTTCCAAATGAAATGATTCTATGATTAGTGGAGGGTTAAAGGGAGAAACATGCCTTCAAACAGACCCTCATGTATAACTTCAGTATTGAATCCAAGTGGTTTAAAATAATACAAAAATGTTACCCTTAACATGGCAATGATAACCTTGAAGCAGCTTTATTATAAGAACATTTAAACCTGTGCATTAATTGATTTCCTAAAAGCAGAGGGCACTCTAAAAAGAAGGGGAAAAAAGGAAAAAAATATATTAATTTTTCCCAGTTTTGGGTTTGGGTTCCTGAAGACCACAGCCTCTATCAGAGAGGAGCTCACGAAATCTGCTGCAGAGCAGGAATCAAGGAAAGATGGAGAAGGAAGATGACAGGCTATCAGTTTTGTACAGGTACATCACAGAACTGCACACAGTGTTTTGGCCCTGGAAACATCCTTCCCAGCAGGACAATGACAGGCAATCATCATCTGAATGATGCAAGACCAGCCAAGGTTAACATAAAGCGGCATATCAGAAAAAGAGGGAGTGTGGAAGAAAGGAGACAGTTTATGCCTGGAATGGAAACACCGTCAACTGTGTTGTGCAGGGAGCCCAAACAGTAATAAGTGGAGGATGTACGATAGACATGTAGTAATGACAACCAATCAGGAGGTGCGTGACACAACATACATCCCATAGTATCTTGCTTGCTATTTGATGAACATCTCAAATACTGGTATAGTAGGGAACTGAGAACTTTTGTGACTGACTTTGTAAGTATTGCTAGAAGAAAGGAGAGTAACAAGAAGGAACTTCAGGGTAGGACAAATAGTTGAGGAAGCTGTGCTCTGGAGTCATGGACTAAAGTCAATGCAGATAGGTATCTTGAAGCTACACTTATCTGGTCAATACTAAGACAAAATCCAACTATGATTCGGTACAGCTATTCTAAAATGTTTTGGTTTTATAGGCTGAATGTATTATAGAACACATGGAAATTTAAAGTGGAACTTTATTTTGGATTGATGAACTATTTTCAAAGCACTGCAGTCATGTAACCTAATTCACATGAGAAAACTCAATAGTAGACTATTTTTTCTTTAAACTGTTAAAATTATGAGCAAAAGAGATATCTACATATTCATGTGAAGATGTGCTCAGACTCTATATCTGTTAACCTAATACATGACAGAATAAACTTGACGTTTTGGTATAAATATTGTGCAAGCACTCAACAAATCTAATGTTCTGAGCAAATATTAGATAGTTTAAATCAAATGTATATACCCGTTGCATTTGTAGAAAAACACACAAAAAATGAGGTCACAACTATATAAGCAGTAATTTAAATGAAAGATTCCTTCATTTATTAAAGTACAATCCAGAGAGTATGATGAAGATCAAACATAAACTAATAACAGTAATACCAATAATAATAACAACAACAGTAATAGTACTATTATGGGATGCTAGGGCAGTACGAGCATTTAAGAATCCTAGGAGAAATATATTCTCCTTACATCAGCCTCCTTACATCTCCAAATAACAACTTAATGAGAGAAAGCAAGCTTTCTAACACCGCCACAGAAGACAATTACCTCTTTTTACTGTCATTCTTCAAGAAGAATTTTTTTTAAAGTATCAAAATAATTCTGGCAAGGCATGACTTGCAATTTAGTGCACATCTAAAATTGAACTAAACTAAATTTGGTCTGTAATTTCTCCCTTGCAATACTCACAAATACGTTATCTGCTTTGGTTGTTTATAGGTTTTGTTATTACAAGAACCTCATGGTCCTTATAAGCAAAACATACCAATTAATTAACTCTCACAGCATCCATTTTAAGCAGAAAAATGACATCCTGTTTACAGATCAGGAACTTCATGAGTTCTCTGAAGTCAAATCGAGGTTATATGTAGTCAGCTGTAGAACTGCCACTGAGTTCCAGATTAATCTCAAGCTACAACAAAGCTCACGTTAAATTGAGAAGAGTCTTCAGTCTCCAGATTTGCAGTGCTGGGCACTAACTTCTAGCTACAAGGTTTCTGAATTAACACTGGCTTCGTCTTGTTATTTCTCCCTTTGTTGGTTGCCAACACTGCTCAGTTTGAGAAATAAACTGGTAACTGTAAAGGAATTAAGAGAAAAAATTAGTAACACAGGGGTTACTGCTCTTATTCTTATCAGAGAGATTGCAGAGTGTGGTTGCTCTGACAACTGTGTACATTGCACAGAGATTTATTTTACTACATTTCATCTGCATCACCCCCAGACTTATTCTGTGATTTTTTTCCCCAGTGTAAACTAGTTTACATTAAGAGCAAATAAGGCAGAAACCTGTCACTTGGCTGATTTTTTCCTATCCAAGGTTCAAAGGACTAGTGCTACAGAAACAAATATTTTAAACAGTTCTGAGCAACTAAATCATATATTTTTGAATCTTTTTACCTCAATGAGGGAAGACACTAATTTTCACACTTCTATTATGCACGCAACATATCACGTGGCTGTGCAAAGGTATTTCTGCAAATCTCCCCTTTGCTCTTTTACTAGTCTACAGCTAGTAAAGAAATAAAGATCAAGTTGTGTTTGTGCTTCTGGTTGTTGTTCATTTTTCTTTTTTTTTTTTTTTTTGTTTTGTACTTAAAACATGCATTCTAAGCCTGCATTTGTTTTTTTCCTGCATGTACATTTAGAGAAACATACAGTGAAAATTTGCTTTCTAATTTCCACATTCTTTCAAACTTCATTTGTTTTTCAGACCAGCTATACCCAAAGCATCAGGTTAATGAGTAGATACCTGCTCCAGGTCTCTCTACAAAGCAATGAACTCTCAAATAAACCGCATAATTACTACTTCCTGACCTTAGTGCTATTATTCTGTAGTTCTATTTTTTATAGTTTTCCTTCAACACATTAAATTTACAGTGTAAGCTACACCATTCATAAAACAGGATGTCATATAAGCAGGTATGTGCTTTATGTTCACCTGAATGCATATACATGTTTTTCACATACATTAAAATTCCAAAGGCATTTCTATCACTGACTAAAATTCACTCAACTTTTTTGATATTTTACTCAAAATTTGCCTTGATTAGAGATACTAACAATTGATTTTCTGCAGCATTATTTTGTAATTCTTCCCAAAGCATGTAAGTTAGCTGTTTATTTAGCAGGGTGCGTTTACTAAGGCTTGTATCTTCAGGTGAATCCTAACAATGTGAATTCCTCTAATGTGTAGAAATTGTCCATACACTGAGGAAAAACTCATATTTTATATATGGAAAGCTTTGTAAGGTTTTAAAATGCGAGGAATTTGCAATGCTCTTTAGTAATAACCCCACACAGGCAGATTTATTTAGTCCCACAACAATACTGTGTTCACTGTCTCCCAATCTCACTTTATTACTGGGCCCTGCATACTTCTAAGCTCCTACATTTCATTACACTGACTTGCATGACACACCTTGGCTTGTCACCACACAGTGTGATTGACAGCCAAGTCTGACACCTGTCGTAACACTGGATGACTATCCACGGCTTATTGACATTATCTGAATCCTCACCAGCGGATTTCAGATGGAAGACAGTGCTTAGATGCTTGTATGCCCTTTTAAATAGGTGAGCAAACTAAGACCTAGCTGCTTTGTGTGGATGATGAGGTTGAAGTGAGTTATAGCTCATGTAAAGTGTCTAGTTAATTGTGCAGTGAAAACATGCTACTAAATGTCAGTAGCAATTTGAAAGCCACTTGCAAACACTAGCTGAATTTTTCTCGGTGCAGCAAAAGGAACTGGAGATGTTTTAACTTAGGTGCTGACAAAGAGTGGAGTGGAGTAAGGTAAACAAGTAAAAGCAGGTTTTTAGCTTTCTTTTAAAAACAAACCAGAAAACACAGCCTTTTCATACCTTCATGTCTCCCCGTCAAAATATTTATTAAAGTGATATTTAAATTGACATAGATAAACAGTGCAAAAGATTACGAGGACATCTACTTAATTAAAAATGAAGCTTATTTTATAAACCAGATTTCAATTCAGCTTAAGTGAATACAAACCAATTTGAATTGGTATATTTCCTATATTTATATAAGGATCTCAATGCATCTGAAAAGCTTCTTACTTATGATCTCTGTGTAAAGCTATTGGCCAAATTGCTTCTAGAAATTTTGAGCAGAACACTCCATTGGCCATTATGAAATGATCCATTAAGGAAAAATATGGTGCCATATGACTGATGATTGTACCTTTCAAGAAGGCTTGGACATAGTTATTTATTTATTTATTCTCATTGGGCAACCCAAATATGTACGATATCTTTGGTGTAAGTTTAGCAATACTTGCTACACAGCGCTATTTTTTGTTTCACCTTCAGAGAGAACTCATTTGCAGTCAACAAAAAACATCTGAATGGTGGCACAGTTTAAACTTTCATAAGTTAATACAGCTCATGGATTAATTTTTTCCTTGTGTAAGTAAAGCTGTACAATGGCACTATACATCTATGAGCAACTTAAACTATTTTCCTTTATGCTAGCAACCAAGTGGTGGTGTGTTTTGTTTCTGTTTTTCTGTTGTGTTTTTTTTTTTTTTCTTGTAAGAATAATGTTATGATGACAGAAGTCAAAATTAAGTTTAACAAAGATAATAGTAAAAGGAACTTGTCCCATAGTTTTTTAACGTTTGGAAATGCTGTTCTCACAAATACAGCATGTGTCAAAACACCAGGGTACCCAGAGCTCCGACTGGCTTCCACTGATTTATTAGAAGCAATAACTCGGCATTCCTAGTAGTTGCTGGGGCAAGGCTGTGCTTGGGGCCTGTGCACATACATATTGGAATTAATGGAGCAGCAGCTCATGCTGCTGCAAACAGCTGGGGGTGCTTAACTTGTTTTTCTCCACAGAATTTTTGGATTTCATTTGTTTCTGGCAATTATGGAATGCAATAAAAGAGAATGGTGAATGAAGAGAAATGGAGATACGTAAAGCAGGAAAATCTGGACAACAAAATATGCCGGTCAATTAAATATGTTCCTCTGATAATGTAGATAATTTATTTTTATATTTGACACTGTTTTACCTGTTATTACCTGCCCCTAAATGCTTCATTTGATGTCAGTAAGATTAAAGATAGCTACAGGCATGTCTGCAAAATACACTTGGCAGCATGATACAGACCTTCAACCTCTTGCTGATGAAGTCTGCCTCAAAAACAGAAGGAAAAAACCAAGGTTTTTATCCGGGACACTGTATTGCTAATGTGGTCCTATTGTTTCTAGACCTGTGCTATTACTACCTCCAGGGCTCTTAAAATATGGCACAGTGCTAGGCTGTGAGGATACACCAGCCCTGGTTTGCACCTCCTCTGGGATATTTTTTCCTTCTGAAACCACTTAAATTGTACTCAAAACAGAAATTTATTTGTGATTGTCACTGCACACAGCTCTACAGCTCCAGCATATTGCTAGGGCAACTGGCATGTTTTCACTTTTTAAGTTCTTTGCAAAATAAAATAAAAGAAAAAAAGGAGCAGTAAATGTAAGACAGTGCACTTAAGAACAGATTCCATTGGCACTGCACCCGATTGCTGCAGAACATGCAAACAGTTCTGAGCCACTGTTGGGGAGTTCATTAGAATCAGAACGAGGGAGGCGAAGGTGGGTGTTTCAGCAGCTGAAGAGAGGCTGAAGGGCAGCTGCGGAAACTGGAACGTATGTGATGTCTCACGCAGAGACTGCAGGTTGTGCAGCTGCGTAATTCCCCATCAAATGTCCCTTTTCTCATGAATATTCCTGTATTCACTGTATCTCCTCCAAAGGGGTTGGCAACGCCACATCACAGGATCCTGTCTAGTACTCTTCAGGGTCTAACTTGCTATGGCTTTTTAAGTCAGCTGAAGCTCTGAAATGATTGCCTGTTGCTGGGGCATGTTTTGATTGCTCTCCTGTCTTCCTTAGGCTATTCAAATGAAGGCAGCAGCTGCATTTTGCCATTCACAGTCATTTATGCCTAAAGGCTCATGTTTCCTGTCAAAAGCTGGAACCAGTGATTGTATATGATTTTTGTTCTTTAGTTTAATCATACATCACCAATATGTTTTCATAGCATTTTCCATCTAGTAATGACTTTATTGATCCATTCTTCAGTCTTTCGTATTTCCATGCATCTAAGCACATTGTAACAAACTTCAGCTGATCATTTTGTACCTTAAATTGCACATAAATATGTATTATAGACCTATTCAATAATCACTCAATATCAGCAGGCTTACTATACAAGGGCCCAAGAAAGAGCCAGACATCCTTAGCTGTCACTGGAAATAATAACAACTAAAAATGAACACAACTAGGTTGCTACTATCTCCCATTGCAGAATCAAAACAAAAAGAAAGAAATGAAAAAAAAATAGGAAAACATGAAAGAAAAAAATGAGCCTATGACCACAACAGCAAACAGTAAAAATCAATTTCTTTCTTTTTTCTTAACAAGACTATTAATTCAAGTGCAATGATTTTAACCTCTAATTTTCTTCAAAACATATTGTTTGACAATTCAGAACTTTATGGTTTTACATTATAGACATCCTCATCAAGTTAAACTGAAATACCAAAATATACTTACTTCCCTCTGATATACCATCCTCTTTTTCTCTGATGTTTTTCCAAAGAATCAAAGTTATTTCTGTTGAAATGAAAGCTCCTTTTACCGCATCCATGCTTTCAGTTTCTATCACATTCTACTGCTATGCAGCCCACAGTGCTGGATTTCTAATATTGCTAATATCACTTCCATAGCAACACACTAAGATATCATAAACTTGGCATTATGGCTTTATTCCTAGATTAGGTCTAAGGAGGAGCTGATTTCAAAAGGCAGCTCTTATTAAAACATACATACACATAATACTCAAAAGTAATAGCCAGTGGGAGATGGATAACGGCTTTCAGAGGACTCTAAATCAGTCTTGTAAAGAAGTTGTCCCTCTTTAAATGTGACCAAGAACAAAGAACTTGTTTTATTAGTGATGTTTAGAACATATTTTCCCAGGCATCCTTGAAGAGGGTAGCATATAATCACAGGTATTCAGTTTCTAAGAAAGATTACATTACTTGATTTTTGTTGTTGTTTTTTCACATGCTGGATTCAGTCCATTACATACTGTGTTCAACACAGTGTAAAATGAGGGCTAAATCTGGGTCCATCCTTTGAGCTGCAAATATTAAGAATCCACAAAAAAGAGAATGAATAGATGACAAGGAATTCAACTTGAAAAGATAATTTTATCAATAAATCTTTTTACTTTTAAGCAGAAAATGTAATACATTAAGTAGAACACATATCATTCTGGCCAGCATTCTGGCATATCTTATGATATATAATGATCAAGGGTCATTATATATCTTGTGATATATAATGACTAAGGCTCCACTTGTGACTTCCTGGCTGGATGCCCAAATAAAATTTTAAAAGGAGGATAATGCAAGCAACTATACACAGGCTGTACTGCGTCATTCATGGCTAAATATCTCAGAAATAAAAGATGTTATTTTAAGAATAACTAAATTTACATTAATTTTACTCTGTACACTTTTCATCAGCAGCAGTCATGATCCCAGAGGAAAATACTTCTCTTCTGTTGGTTTCAAGACAGGCTTTCATTGGGGTTCATCAGGAAAAAGAACGACCAGATTTCTCAAACATGGAATAGCATGAAGCAAAGGAAGAACTACTGTCTATTTCTAAGGCATTTAAGAAGGTTCCTCTTCCAGCTCTAGATTAAAAGGGAAGGTTCCACTAGAATGAATTCAAGGTCAAAAAGACACAAAAAAGAACGAGTAGCTCTCAGCAGAGAATACTTCAGGATCTGTACTAGTACCTGCTTTTTTCAACGTCTGGGAAGGTGAAGAATTAAGTTTCACTGTATAAGGTTATTTAGGATGGTGAGAACAGGAGTCAACAGTGAACAAATTCAGGAAAGAAAAAAAAGAAGGACTGAGCAATTGTACCACAAAATGGCAGATAATTAGGTGTAGAAAGTAAGTTATACAGAGATGCATATGGAAAAAAAGAATCTGAATTGCACATACAAAAAAAATAGACTCTATGCTTACTCAGGAGTGGTGTCTTGCAGTTTTTGCTACATCAGCTCAAAGCTCAGCGGCAGTGAAAAAAGTGAATCAAATGTAAGAAACAATAATGAAAATAACAAAATGAAAAACATTGCCATGCTGTCATGGAAAAGCATGATGCACTGGTGTCTTGAATATTGTATGCAGTCTGATTACAACTCAGTAATTTTATGGAAGAACTGGGAAAAGTCCAGAGAAAAGTAACTGGTATGACTTAAGACTGGGATTCTTCAGTCTGGAAAAGAGACAGTTGAGTGGAAAAAAGATGGGCATTTATGTATTATAAAAAACGTAGGAGGGGCAAGAGAAAAACAATATGTAAAGGTCTTTTCCAAAAAGCATGGAAGATCAAGTCAAAGAATTCAGATAGAAAACAAATGTGGTTTGTTTGTTTGTTTTTAACTGCACAGTCACAAGTTTAATTAATCAATGCAACTTGTCACTGTAAGATGGGGATACTAAAATCTCATGTGGGTTAAAAAAAGAGAAGCCACACTTGAACCACACCAAGACTTTTAAAAAGCTGAGAAAATATCTTGGCCTAATGACTACCTGAGGCACAATTTGTTGTGGACTAGAAGAAGTATGATTGGGAGTTCAGGACAGCCTCCTGCCTTTGCCAGGGCATCCTCATCTCTACCAGAGGTGGAATGTTTGGCTAGAGAGTCTCTCCTGGACTGACATTATGTAGCCACTCTGTGGTTATGACAGTCTGTCTTTTCCCTCCAGAATGTACCATTCCTCTTCCATCACAGCAGGATTGGAAGTGTTTAGCATGTTCTGAGAGAACAGAAAGCCCCTGACCTGGCCATACAACATTACCGGCTTGGGCAGGGTAGGTTATCCTCTTGCCTTAGCACAGCATGAACAAGATGATCATCTGTTACATGTAATTAAATGTTTTGAGATCAGGGTCTCACCTCTTCACTCACTTGTTTTCAATCCTATATTGTTTCTTCTGGGATTTAAATAATCATACCATTGTTGAACCAGCGACACTGAGTAATTCAGATGAAAGAGGGGTAGGAGCAGAGGGTACTTGTTGGGAGGAATGGATGTAGTTTCATGGACTACAAGACCCAATGGCCAAACCCACAGTAAAATCTCTTATAATGAGTTATAGCTTTTATAATAAAATGTACTGTCAGTGGTCAGTGTGGATGGCATTTCCAAAGGGATCTAATATATTTTCTTATATGACACTGGATGTCTCTATAGGCTTCTGTGAAACTTTTAAATGCAGCAGTCTACAGCTGCCTCACCAGGGGAGGAGGGGCAGGCACCAAACTCTTCTCTTTAGTGACCAATGGCAGAACCTGAGGGAATGGCAGGAAGATGTGCCAGGGGAGGTTTAGGTTGGACATTAGGAAAAGGTTCTTCCCCCAGAGGGTGGTGGAGCACTGGAACAGGCTCCCCAGGGAGGTGTCACAGCCCCAAGCCTGACAGTGTTCAGGAAGGGACTGGACAACACCCTCAGACATATGGTGTGAACTGTGGGGTTGTCATATGCAGGGACAGGAGTTGGACTCAATGATCCTTGTGGGTCCCTTCCAACTCAGGACCTTCTGTGATTCTATGATATGTCCTGATCCTTTTTTTTTTTTTTTTTTTTTTTAATAGGGATCCACCCCTCTACAGTCTTAGAGCTCCTTGTGCCAAGCCTGCACTATTGCCAAAGGTACAGTGCCAAGCAAATACAGAACTGGATAAATACTATACCTTAATACTATACTTTAATACTATACTTTAAATACTACACTGGATAAATACTATAATTTGTGTGTCCTGTACTGCAGTCGCAGAGGAAGTATGTTGAGGCAGCATGTTGCGTGGAAAGTGGCATCTTGTATGCAAGATCTAAATTTCAAGTTCTGCCTTACAAATTGGAAGCAGAGGAATAGTTCAGTAGGTGAGACAGAACTAAGCCCCAAGTTTACGTTTATCTAGTCTATGATTTGTCCTCCTTTGTTCAGCAATGAAGGCACTGTCAGGAACAGCATATTAGTTAACCATTTAGTAAAACCTGACAAATAAGTTTTATAACAGTTAGAAACCTTTGATTTAATATCTGAAACGCATCAGATGGACTTGTCATTTGAAACTCACTGAAACAAAGTATAACCTAGAAAATGCCTTGGAAAAAGGAATTTCCACTTATACATGATATTAACCTTAATTGTTTTGGATTGCAGTTAGTGTTTTCTGTGAGGAAATAAAAAGTGTTGCTTCCCCCTTCCTTTTTTTTTTCCCCTCAGTGTTCTGTTAAAATAAATATTTTTGCATGATGAAGTGAGAACATGAATCAATAAGCAGGGTAAATAATTTATTTCTCCCAGTCCCTTATTTCTGTATCCTCTTAGCTCTTTGTGATATTTTTTAGGTTTTGTGTGTGTGTTTCTGTATTTATAATTTAATATGCCTGTTATAGTTTAAATATACCTTTACATATGTGCAAATCTTTGAGTGGCATGGTAAATGTGGTCTTTCTTTGAATTTTGAATGCTACATGACAAACACCTTACAGTTCATTACATTCTACACATTTAGATGTATTGTAAACGTGACAGATCAATTTGAAATACCATTTATTTCTGAAAAGTGCTGTTACTTAGAAAACGTACAAGTGCATATTAACGTTCTCTTTTCTTTTCAAAATTAAATCTTTAAATACTTATTTTTTTCTATATACATACTCACAAACACATGGATTAACTTGTTTCTCCAACTGAAAGTAGGAAAGTATTCTGACTAGATGACAAATAAGCAGCTCTGGGGCTGAACTTCATCCTTCCCTGAGACACTATGCCTGGTCTCAGAGGATAAAGTTCCAATAAAGTTCTTTTACTTCCTTGGGAACCACATCAAGATCTGAACTTGATGTACACAGAGTACACTGATTTACCCAACTACTCAAGAATCACATCACTCCAATTTAAGGACAAGATCATGTTTCTCAATACGAAAAAAGTCCAGAATTAGATAGAAAATGAATCTGCAAAGGCACTCAGGAAGGTGCTGAGCATCCAAAACTGACACCAAATGCTCAAAGGCTTGTCACTAGTTACCAGTTCCAACAAGCACTCAGTAAAGTTACACTCCTTGGCATTAATTCAACAGGAGTGAAAAAAATACCAGTTATGTAACTTTGGTTTTATGGTTCATTCACTAGAATGAATGGCTCGTAATGGACTATACCAATTTTGAGATAACACAGTCATTGTACTTATGCTATATGCTTCATTTACCATGAGGTCAATCCTATTCCAAAATATGTGGGTTTTTTGTTTTAAACCAAACAAAAAGGGAAGAAAATCACTGCATGTACTTCTTAAGCTCTTCTATTTCACACTCAGTACAGCTCTTTTCCTGCTTAAGCAGGAAAATACTGGCTCTAGTTGGACACAACTCCTTAAGCATATTTTGAGTAGTTTTGTGGACAAAACTGTTTTACTTTTGCAGTTAAAAACATGGTTTGGCTATGTGGCTGAGAGAAATTTGGAAAACAAAATTATTTGTACTACATTTTTTTTTGCATGGCTCTCTTACGTGCACCCTCAAATGCACAAACCCAGGACTCTCCCTCCTGAATTTCACCTAATTCTGTTAGCCGTTGTCTCTTGCCCTCCATTAGAAGTTACTTACTGCAGGAGAGCAATAGCCTCAATGCTACACAAATTACCATTTCATATTCCACTAAAAATATTGTTTTCTCAGCAAAAATAGTTTAACACAACGCAGAAAGTTAGAAACATTTTTTTTAAACTTTCTTAAACTAGTATGTATTCTCAGTGACATTTATCAGTAAACCATGAGACTGTTTTTTTATTTTCCATTAATCTTTACTAGTTATTTGTTGCTTCTGCAATACCAAAGTGATAAAAGTCTGTTTCCTGTATTAACTTCCATTATTTCACCTAAAATGGTCATGACACTGCTTTCCTTCGCAGTTGAAAAGTCCCCTACAATAACTCATTTATCATGGTATTTGCCACTGATACCAAGACAGTATCATAAAATCTGATGCATTTGCAGCTTTCCTTCTTTTTCCAGAAGAGGTGATTTCCCCCTCAAATAGCTCAATACCTATTTCCCCTCAGTAACAAAATGAACAAGAAGACAGGTGAGTAGCTGAAATAAAACATCCTGCGGATGAAGAATATCCTGACAGAACAGCTTATTTAAAAACCACAAGCAGATTTCAAAGCATTAGATTTAAAAATAGACCCAAACAGGATGAATGAGCTAGATATTTCAACTCCTGCAATTTATATTTAAATATTTTGACACAGTTTTCAGTTCAGAATGATTTTTCTCTATTTCTATGATAATGGAAATTGTAATGTAATACTTTATCTACCTTAGTGAGAAGACTCATCTTGTCTGACTGGCTTTTGATAAATAGTAAGAACACAGACTTGAAAAAAAAATAAATAACTAATAGATAAACTTACTTATAGCTAGAACCTTGTATCAATCTTGGAACTAGAAACTCTTATTGATATAGTTCTCACAGAAAAAGTTTCTCCAGTTTTCTTTTGCTCAGAACACTCGTTTTTCACTATCTCATAAGAATTTTTTGGCATGTTAACATAGTCATCCCATACACCCAAATTCCAAGCCCAAATTCCAATGATATTTTCTAAGTCAGGTACAGAATCAACAGCTGAAGAGAAACTGCTCTCCTAGATGAATCTAAACTTATTTTCTTCCTAATATTTGGCTATAAAAGACACCTCTTGCCATGCAGGATAAAAATATCTTTCAGATATACCTATTGCAGTCAATAAAGTACTTTTGCATATTGCTGACATAGTAATCCTTAGTAAGACAGTAATACATTTTAGAGGTAGCATCACTCACACACCTGTGTGCGATATGCATATCTTAAAATGCCTCTCACTTAGCTTTCTTCAGTGGTTTACATTTTTGTAATAAATATATTATTTCTACTAAGCATATTTTATGTGCTGTTTATTCTGTGATTCTGTGAACTGTTACTAAAACTGTGACAAGACTGTAACTAAGCCTATTTGATGGTAAAAATGTATCTGTTGATGAATGAAAGAAAGCAGGTAATGAAAAAGATAAATAATGAAACAGCCAGCAGTGCTTCATGACTACTCACTTTTTTTCTTTTTTTTCTTTTTTTTTTTTTTTTTTTTTTAGCTGAGGTTCACTTTCCAGTATTAAGGTCTGCTCTGTACTTGATCTACATGTGGAGTGAACTGGTTCGGTGCCACGTTGACAGAGGACAGCAACTGGGGATGCTTATTGTAGATGAAGGAGTTGCACTTGTGCTGCCACTCTCCAAGCCTTACTGGCCTGTTGTCACAACAGCTGGAAACATGGAAACATGGAGGGGTCATTTTCTAAAAAGATATGACTAAGCAAGGAAAATACAAATAATTTGCCTTATTTTCTAAAATATATGATATTAACATCTGTATACCTTATCAGAAATGGAATTTTAAATAAAGTAATTTTTCTTTTTAATTAAAGTCATAAATACAAAGTAACTGTTCTGTCTGCTGTACTACATTGTATATTAACATGTCATAATCTGAACATGGTTCTGTTGGGGTTTTCAAAACAATTTTGCACCGATCTGTGCTACTTCTACCTTCATTACTGACCCACATGAAATAGGTATGGCTCAGACTGGAATAATTCTGGAAATTCTATGATTAGTCTGAAAAAACAATAGTCTTTCTAATGAAGCTCTTATTCTCCTAAACACAGGGGTGTATATGTAGAAAACATTAGTTTTGATACATATTCTATTTTTAGTTGTAAAAATACACAGGTTGTTCAATTTTCTTTAAAAATTCTTGTATCATCATAAACCAAGGCCAAAGTAATACTGGGAAACTGTTGTAAATGAACTTGTAACATATCTTTTGAAAGAACCACCAAAAAGCCCACTAACAGGATAAAAATAAAAGTAGCTAAATGAAATTCCTCACATTATATTAAAATAAGCACTGAAGACATAGTAAAAATGGCTAATATAATATGAAAATTATATCTACTGCTCTTCTCAAGTAATTTTCTAAGTTTTCAATATAGCTATATAAATGAAAGAAACTTAAAATTCAGTGCTATATATAAGATATGGCATATGATTGGGTATATATCTTTGATATGATTATTTTAATAACTTTGTTTTCAGCTTCATTCATTCATCTCCCTGATGAAAAATTCTGGATGCTATAATTTACAGTCTGTCAAGAAGATTCATGGATTAAACTATATTTGTGGAAATTGCCTGTCTCCTGTTTAGCATAAAAAAATTACTCTCATGAGAAAACCTTGTGGCTACTTTACAAATTAGTCATAGCTGGTTATCTTCTACACAGAAAAGATGCTATATGTACTTTGTACTACATTCAGAATTTTATTAAATGTCACTAGTAGCGAATAGTAAACACATAGTTAGCTCTGAATTATTTAGTTTTATTTATTTATTTACTTATATTTTTCAATAGCTGGAATGTACTCACCTCTTTAAGATTTGAAGTCCATGACCTTTAGGGACACTCCAGAATTCATAGGAAGAAGAGAGAGAGTTACCTATTGCTGACAGAGAATCATAGAATCATTTCTGTTGGAAGAGACCCTCAGGATCATCAAGTCAACCATAGCCTAACCTAACTCTAGTACTAAACCATGTCCCTAAGAACCTTGTCTAAATGCCTAAACACCTCCAGGGATGGTGACTCCACCTCTTCCCTGGGCAGGAGATTCCAATGCCTGACAACCCTTTCCATGAAGAATGTTTTCCTAATAACCAATCTAGACATCCCCCGATGCAACTTGAGGCCATTTCGTCTTGTCCTATTGCTTGTTACTTGAGAACTAACCCCCTCCATACTACAACCTCCTTTCAGGTAGTTGTAGACAGCAACAAGGTCTCCCCTCAGGCTCCTTTTCTCCAGTCTAAACAGCCCCAGTTCCCTCAGCTGCTTCGGATCAGACTTGTGCTCCAGGCCCCTCACCAGCCTCATCTCCCTCCTCTGCACTCTCTCCAGCACCTCAATGTCCTTCTTATGATGAGGGGTCCAAAACTGAACACAGGATTCGAGGTGCGGCCTCACCAGTGCCGAGTACAGTGGCACAATCACTTCTGCAGTCCTGCTGGCCATGCTATTACTGATACAAGCCAGGATGCTGTTGGCCTTTTTGGCCACCTGGGCACACTGCTGGCTCATGTTCAGCCAGCTGTCAACCAACACCCCCAGATCCTTTTCTGCCAGGCAGCTTTCCAGCCACTGTTCCCTGAGCTTGTAACGCTGCCTGGGGTTCTTGTGACCCAAGTGCAAGACCCAGCACTTGGCCTTGTTAAACCTCACACAATTGGTCTCAGCCCAACGATTCAGCCAGTCCAGATCCCTCTGTATGGCCTTCCTACCCTCCAGCAGATCAACACTCCCACCGAATTGGGTGTCATCTGCAAATTTACCAAGGGTGCACTCAATCCCCTCATTCAGATCATTGATGAAGAGATTAAACAGTACTGGCCCCAATACCTAGCCCTGGGGAACACCACTCATGACCGACCATCAACTGGATTTGACTCTGTTCACCACAATTCTTTGGGTCTGGCCCTCCAGCCAGTTCTTTATTCATTGCAGAGTATACCCATCCAGGCCATGAGCTGCCAGCTTCCCCAGGAGAATGCTGTGGGATATGGTGTCAAAGGCTTTACTGAAGCCTAAGTACACAACATCCACAGCCTTTCCCTCATCTACTAGGTGGGTCACTTTGTCATAGAAGAAGATCAGGCTGGTCAAATAGGACCTGCCTTTCATAAACCCATGTTGACTGGGCCTGCTCATATGGTTCTCTTGTGCCATGTGATGTTACTCAAGATCATCTGCTCCACGACCTTGCCCAGCACCGAGGTTAGACTGACAGGTCTGTATTTCCCCATATCCTCCTGCCAGCTCTTCTTGTAGAAGAGCGTGATACAGCATGCCTTTGTGGAAAAAGTAATTATTTGGGCTTCATCATTTGTGGGTACTTCTACACATTAAGTCCAGTAACGACCAAGAGAAAAGCGGAAAGCATAAGGTGGATTCTCTAGCCTCAACACACAAAAACTTTGATTGACTCCCATACACATTTTCATGTGTCACTGCATTTCTTCACTTAGAAAACCGGAGCAATAAAATACTAAAAGAGGTTGTACTCACCGTACTTTTCATTTGGGCAGAAAAAACTTGCAATGATTGGTCACCAGAACACACATTCCTGTATAACTTCTGTACTAGTATGGCAAGGTAAACAGGTTCATAATGTTAATGTCAGAGAACCACCAGGGTGCTGGTAGCTTTACATAAAATAAATTGTAAAAAGGAGGGACTTAGGACATTGCAAAGCACAAGTAACAAATCTGCATGGCTATGATTCAGTTCAGTAAATACTCTATAGCACTATGTTTAGAAATGGGAACATTTACCATGATATTTCCCTGAGTGAAGCTAAAAGCTATATAGCCAATATCTCCTATTGAGAGTTTCAGCTATGTGTGCATGACCATGCAGTTGGTGCCTAGTAAAAATAGAAATATTTTGGCTATGAAGCAGAGAATACATTTTTTACCAGAAGAATGTGATCCACTAAAGAAAAAAGAAATGAACTAGTGAAAATAAACCCATATATTAACTCTAAAATTTCAAATATAAAGCCATCTATCTTGATAAAATACAACAAAAAATTGCCGTCAACAGAATTATTTGTATTATTATTAATGTGAATCTAAGCAAAATGTCTTTGTTACACAAGTTCTTAAATATTTAAAGAAGTTGAAGTGCTCCCTTCTGACCCAAAGTTTTAGCTAAAATACCATGTGTTCTAGAGAACGTGTAGATATGAGTGACTGTGAAGAATAACATACTAAGCTCAGTGATGTAATAACACAACTTTTTTCATGATTAATTGATCACTGATGAGCTTGAAAACCTCCTGATCAACGACATGAAATCCTAATTTAGAATTATTCTAAGGAGAATAATTCTAAAATTGATCTCTCTGAACTACAGTGGATAATGACATTTTTGGTTACTGAATCTAGTTCCAAAATAACCAAAACAAGCTTAAAAAAAAGCTTTGTATTTAAATTGGATTTGATTAAACTGACACAGTGATCAGAGTACTGTGACAGACCTCAATACAATCTATGCTCAGTTGCATACCCATGCAGAAAATATAGCTTATATAAAGTACACTAATATGGAAACTTGAAATGTATAGCAAATCCTGTATATCTGCTTGTCCACTGAGGTTTAATGTTAGGACAATGGAAGGTCTTTCAGGCTATCATAGCATGAGTCCTACCCTGTTTTATCACCCATGAACAATTCCAGGAGAAGTTTTGCGATATACCTGATTAAATGCCCATCTATTTCTCCTTTTTTCTCTTTTCAAGTATCTTCTTGATATAGTTCATAATACCTATTTCCCTACCAATTTCTCTGTCAAATATGTCCTTCTTCTAGAACTAGGGAAGACTTGGCTCCGTTTTATTCTTGAATGACATGTCATCAATACTACTTGCATGGTCCCGATTTAATAAGTGGGGTCACATCAAGTACATTATATTCCCCAGGCAGAAAAAATGTAACAGCTCCATAAATGTGTCAAGATGACAAAAACCTCATAAAGTTGATATAAATTTAATATGAATGACCACTATTCTAGATTTTCCTGCAGGTATCACTAAAATTACCTTTTTTTTTTTTTTTCCTAACAGCTTCCTGAGTAACCACACAGAAGCACACCAAATATAGTACAGTGCATTCCAATTTATTTTAGAAAACATTTTAAATAAATTGATATCCATATCCTATAAAAAATGCTGTTGGCAGTCTTATTTGTTTTGTTCAGTAACTAAGGTATAAATTTAAAATAATCAGAGTAATTTTTGCATAGGAAATGATTTAAAAAGTAAGGTTATTTAGTTATTGAAAACAAACAATAAAAAAACATTACCTTTCACAGCTTTGATGTTGACTATTCAAACTTATCCCAAAAGAAAAGGACTTAAGACCGGTAAATGAAAGGAGTATGACAGAACACTCATTAAATTAAAATTGAATTGAATTCATAAGTCCTTGTGTTCACAGGAAATGATAACGTGACAAAGATAAAAGCTTGGTTACTTTCTACATTTCTGTTGAAGTTCCTGTTACGAATTTTATAGATTACTGCTAAAAGGGAAATTGGATAGCCTGAAAACACTGCAGAAAATGAGATGTCCAAACAACAGTCCAAGAAGATTCTTATTAAAATCAAGAAATAGTATGGTATGCAGCACTTCCTTCAGTTCCATATCAACTCACAGACTAAATAAACAACATCATAAAAAGGCACTCACATTTAGTTTTTTTTCTGTGTCTTTCTTCTTTTTCTTGAATTATGTCCTATGTGGTAAAGAATTGGGGCAGTAGTAAAGAATTTTAGTATTTTTGTTCTCTCAGCATCTTCTTTCTAAAATCAAGACAATCTAATAGCATTATCATCCCCCACATAAGGTGTCTGTGTTCTCCATAAAACGTTAACCTAATGAACAAGCAGTTATATAAATCATGTCACGACTGATCTGACTTGGGTGAACAATTGGTCTTATTTTTATTATATGTTTACTTGTCATTGCAATGGGTTACGATTAGAAAGTTACCTTATGCTTTCTGAATGGCAGTAAATTCTTCAAATTTTTATAGATAATGTGACTGCTTGCAATACTAAAAGTAGGCTTTTATGCATATACAAAATACTATGCGTGTGTTATGCAAATTAGTTTCAGTAACTAAAGTGATTGAAGTTATTAACTTCCATTGATATGAGAAATTAACTAAATATGGACTATGATACTCTAATTATAGTAATATTTTGCTAACGTTTATAATTACAGTAAAAGTGCACAGAGCCATGGTTTGCAAAAAATCTAAACCCCAACAAATTCATTAAGGTCCTCCATTAACTCTGAAAGACATTCAAGTTATCAGGAAATAGTATCATCACATAACTCAGAATTGACATGGGTCCCGACATGAGAGATCAGCTTGAATAAGTACTAAGAACTAAATCATGTACCTAGTTATTAAGAATATCTCATTTAAATCATTGGAGAAGAATGCCTAAAGCTAAAATAAATACTCGTTAATTATTTCATGTTAGTAATCTAATTAAAATGGTAGTAATAAAAAAGGTAGCAGAAATCAGTATTTGTTTTTTTTTAAGTAAGATTCTGAATTCTACCCATCCCAGAAAGCAGGTAATCTAAACTCATGTATAGTGACATTTAAAATATTTTTCAATACTTTTCCTTTGCAGTCTTGTAATTTGCTTGCTTGTTTTTAAACCTTCAGCCTCTCACTTTCTTCCTGAAGTGTCTCTTACTATGAAATGTATAAGCAATCACTCTTCAATTACAATAATCCATTTAAAAGAATTAGTTAAATAAAATGCTTCCAGTTTTAGCATCTAAAGAGATAACAAAAGGTAGGGATATTACATCATGAGTGACAATTTCAAGAGATGCTTCCAAGTAAGTGGAAGGATAGAGCTAAACTGAATACTTGCATCTCTTAAGCTGACTTTAGATGGTGTGTTAACTCAGCATTTGAATGCTAAATTACCCTGCAGTAGCAATAAAATACCAAGAATTGTATATGCAGTGGTAATGGGCACAATCCAAAACAGCTTTAAATGTAAGATTCCATTTTAAAGAATGGGAAACCTTTCTCCTGGCATATTCAAGTATATGGCTAAGAATTTTGGAATCTACTAATACTCACTTCTTGTTAACTATATACTGCAGCTGGTTAATCAGCCTCTCAATCAACCTATACCCTTGTGCCTTTAAGTTGGTAAAATAAATCAATATAAATGGTTCATGTTCAAATCTTGTAAAAAACCTGCTGGGCCAGTCACTCAGGTTCACTCAGCTCCTGTAAGCAACTCCTACCCCAAATCCCTGGAATTCCGTTGTCCTCTAGCTCCTCATTAGATGAAAGCACCTCAAAAGGTTTTTATTAAAAGCACTAGCAGGACTGAAACATCCACGTGTTTTCTTCGTTTCCCTCAACAACACACCATCAAGGGACAACACAAGAAATACGATAAAAAAGACAATGTCAGGTTCCATATGGAAACTGATGCTGATATGAGTGTTCATCTGATAAATAAACAAACTCATTTACATTAAGCACGTGTGCTTATCAGCTCTTCGGAGAGCAGCAGCCTGTTCAAGCTAAGGAAACCTCTTCCAGTCTGGTTCCGCTGACCGTGACTGCAAAGGCCATGAAGCTCAGCATAATAATGCAGTCCTACCAGGGAGGCTTTTCTACCATATGTAACACTTAGAAAACAAAGATAATGAAGTGCGACTGCAAGAGGCACTTTCAGTAGAGCTTCCGTATTCTTGACTCTAAACTTAAATGCAAGAATGTATGGAATTTGGCTCATATGATCAGTACACTTATCACCATATTATTATCAGAAGTGCATGAAATATCAAACCACCAGTAATAAAATCAAGAATGAAAATGAGTAACTTTTTATATAGACCAAATGTTTTCCTAAATAACTGTTAGTACACTGATGGGAATATTTAAACACTGTATCACAGCAAGTGAAATGAAAGAAGACAATTTTAAATAATAACAACAAGAAGAAAGCAATGCAAGACACAAGCTGAGAATAAGGAAGCATTTGAGAGACAATATAACTACTTATCATATTGGATTTGTAATTATCCATAGCAGTGTATTGAGCTATTTCATTGGAAATTTTTAATTCGTTTGTGAAAAGACTTGTCAGAAATAAAGAGCACTTGTTTTGCAAGTAAAAAAATACATACAAGAACATCAAAATAAATCTCGTTGAATTTTCAGATCTTGTAAGAGGTTAAAAAAAGAGAGAATGGCATCTGAAGAGCTTTATCGGTTTTGCATGAGCTGAGAATATGAAAATTGAAAAACAATTACTTGCACAGAATGATTGATCAACAAGGATAAAAGAGTTCTGTAACACTGCTGAGATTCAAGTAGTAACTACAGCAAACACATACGCAGTTTCTAACAAATGAATTAATGAAATACGTTAACTTAGTTTGTAGAATCAAACTTCTTTATCTGCATGATTCACAAACTTCATTCACCCATCTAAACTTCTTTTTAAGGTCTGAATCTAAAACTCCATTTCTGAGTTAGACATCTCTATATCCTGAAACAAACTCACAATTTTTTATGAGATTCTCTTTTTCTAAAGCATTGTTTGAGTTTTGCAAGTTACTTTCTGGTAGTGAGTTACACTCCAATCACATTCAATTAAACACTTCAAGACTTACCTGGTCAGTTACGTCTACCAGATGGCCCTCAGCACTTAGCTTGGAATGAGTTACAGCACATGCTGTTTGTACATCAGCAGGAGCTGGAAAAAATAGAAGAAAGAGAATGATGCTGTGCAGAGTGAGGGGGAGCTAGATGTATTGCAGCGGTGATGGAAGCAGAAAGGACACAGAACTGCAGGAAACCAGAACTCATTAGCTTCTCTGCTCAGGGAGCAGCTTTTCAGCCATTGAAGTTCCTAAGCTGGTATCCTGGTCTTGTCAATAAGCTAGGCAGGAGGAGGATTTTTTTAAAAAAGAAAAGCAAAATAAAGCCAGACACTATGCAAATGTATAGAGAAGTGAAGCATCCATTTAATTTAAAAGGTATTCATTAGTAATGTTAAATCCTAAACAACTCACTTTGCCTGCATTCACAATGTGTAAATTCAGTTTGCCTAAGCCTCAAAAAAAAGTAGAAGGCAGAAACACTAATTACAAACATCTTCCCTGCCATAATTACAAAAACCCCAGCTCTCACTGGGGCAGAGAACAATTTATTTTCTAACATGGATGCAGAAGTTCAATATTCAATAAAAACTGGGAAAACTTTCACAAGGTGAATTTCCTGTCCTGTAACATTCAGCAAATAACTATGTGCTCTTGAGTTTGGTTATTCCTGGTTTCCATTAACATAACAGAGATGAGGACCAGTATTTGCAATATGTACTGTGCATCTAGTTCACTTTTTTAATGAAAACATAGTAACAGTAATAATAGTAATTATAGTAGACTACAGTGATAGCAGATGATAATACCACCATCTTTCAAGCACAGAAACAAAAATTTAAAAGGTCACATCAGTGGGTTTCCATTACAATTTGCAGAGTTGGGGCAATGTAAGAACCTCCAATGATCTTATACATATTTTTAAGTCATAAAATCTTTTCCCAGTGCAAAATACCATAGAAAGCTTTTTGTCTGTCTTCAGTCTATTTTCCTCTTTCCTTGAATATACTACAACAGAGTAAGGTCTGCACCTTCTGTTATTGAGACAAGCTCAGCTATATCTCCTTTCATCTACAAATACATCATTTAATTCACTGTAACCAATGCAATTAATTACACCAATGTTAAACTGATGTGAACTGAGTAAAATGAGACCCATGCCTTGTACTAAGGGAAAAATGCAGACACGGTAAGTTTCAAAAATACTTTAGACTATTTTTGCAAAAATAAAACCCATGCAGTTACAACAATTACATCTAAATAACAAAATAAAACAAAACAACAACAGCCTGGATCCATTTCAACATATGCTTTTATTATTATTAGAATGGATTCAACTAGTAGGACACGTGCTGTACAACATAGCTGTTGAAAAGCTTTCTCCTTTAGTGAGTATTTTTCCTCTTTTGGTACGTAACTAAATAATTATGAAATAACTAAAGTTTGCTCTGTAGGTTTTTTACTTTCTGCATAGTCTAACACACCACAGAGGCACAAAATACCAGGAGACTCCAAACAGGAACTATATGAGGCCAGTACTTAATTGACTGTAACTCAGAAACTAATTAACAGATTTGCATGAGACTTCACAGAAAAATCAAGCTTTAATAAAAGACTGTTTACTTGAAAAATAGGGGAAGGCATTTTTTCCACATGAAACAAGGAAAATGAGTTTCTATTTCAGTGTAAGGGAAAATAGAAACTTCTACATCTATACAGAGGTCAGTTCTAGTCAACAATACTTAACACAATGGCACCAAACTATATAGGCAAATATACATTCAATAATTGCAATTAATTATACATAATTTATGGAACAAGAAATGTGGCATTCTGTGTACAAAAACTCTGTGATCCGCAAGCCTGCTCTGTTTTCCATCTTAGTTTTCAGGATCAAGCCAAGTTCTAACTTCAGCTTAATAACTCTGTCTAAAAAACCTATCAGCTTTGAATTCTACTTATGGTCTATCTTGGAATTCATACACATGTATGTATGATGCATATTCATCTATGTGAAATCAGCAAGGACACTTTTCACAGTAATATCTAGATTATTTGGATCTGACAGAATTCCAGTTTTCCTCAATCTCCCGTGACACAAGCATTTGTCTACCAACAGTTCTCATGTGCAAGTGCTTTACAAAGCATGAATGCTATGGAAAGGGAAAAAATGCTGCTCAAAACTCACTTGACCACCATTTGCAAACGTTCACTTCAGCTACTTCTGAAGCAGTAGCATGTCTAGAAATAACTGATGGCTACAGACGTAAGATGTGGCGAGGGTAAAAATTATCAGCTGCATGTCTGGGTTATTTTAAAAGTTTACGAAGCAAGGAGTCATGTATTTAAAACTGTAGAACCTTTTCTAAGAAAAAGGTTGCAAAGAACTTCAAGGCCAAGAGGAATTTAAAGCAAACGAATAAGGAAATAACCTGAGGAGGAAGAAAGGAGCCTTTGGAAATGAATGTTTCTTGTACCACTGAATTAATGATAAAAAAAAAGAAGCACTCGCTTTTATGGGTATTCTCCACTGGAAGAAAAGGATGTAAGATAAGATTAGGATGGAAATTAAATTTGTGGCTGACAATAACTATTGACTATTCATTAAAATCCTTGACAAAATGTTGTGGGTATTTTTTTTTTGGGGGGTTGTCAGACCCATATTTGCATGTTTTTATTAAGCAAGATTCTGTAAGAAGAAAAGAGCAACTAGCAAAACCTTTAATGTAATTTAAATATTACCAGTATTAAATTTAATCTGAAAATCTATAGCTAGGAAAACTAATTTAAATGATAGTACAGTTAGGACTTTCAGATATGATAAACTCAAATATTCTTTCAACTAACCATCCAAGTGAAAGAGAAGTGCTATGACTTGGTGTTTGAAATAAATTAATGGAAAACATGTTTACTGCTGAAAAATATTTCCAAATGTTCTACTGTATTTTTTTTTACTTTTTAAAAATTTCAATATATTAATACATTTACTTGACACTGCAATTACACTGACATGTAAGGAAAGATGCAGCAAGGAAGCAAGGTGATATGCAGCTATAAAGCACTGATTCTGCTCAAAACCAAGAACTGACCCTATTTTTTCATTAATTTTATTACAAATAAAAACACTGCAGAACAGATCACATTTAAACTGAGTGCATTCTTTAGTCTTTTTAAAAAACAGATCTGTTTCAGCAGTATTATCTAGAAATTATATATGCGTAGATGTTATGCTACAAACTTCAAGACAATCAAATGAATGTTTCCAAGAAATTTAAATTATGTTCTACAAATGTCTTTCAATATTTTTATCAGATATTCTGCTTGAAAATAAACCAGAATTTAACAGATGTGCATTGAGAACCATCACTGGTGACTTTATGAATGTATTGCATTTATGAAGAGTCATTACCTCCTACATTGAGTTTTACGCCTGCAACGATTAGTATCTAGGTGACCAAAATAATCTGTCAGGCAGTGCTACTGTTTGAATATTCCTCCATATATTCAATGAATCTCACTCGCATTTCCACCAAAACGCCTTGACACCATTCTGTGAGTGGTTATACAGAACCCATTTAAAGCACCTATATAATTCCACCAGGTCATGTCACAAGGCATCAAAGGACGTGAAGAAGCTTCTTACCCAGAGAATACATTAATATTTGCAATAAGCACAAAGAAAAATTCCCAAGCAACAACTTGAGTTACAGACAATATGTACACTTTCCATATGGGAGAAAAAATGTAAGCCCAAACTCTGATTGGTGTCTGTACCAGAAAATAGTATAGGGAAAAATATTTAAGGAGTCAGTCTCCCCTACCTCTTTCCTGATTAGAAAACAGTCACAATGCCTGCAAAGAAAATTCCCCTGTGCAAGTACTCCTTTCAAGTTAGAGTGGTTAAGGAAAATGGGGTCTCCTTTTCCACTGTATTTGATTATCAGTTTCCTGGATTATAATTTGCTGTGATTCTTTGAGCCAACCCATGATTTACAGTCATAACTAGACTTCTAGAGCACAAAACCAAGACAGCCTTTTATTAAAATCTCCATAGCATGTGTGTTCTGTTGTACAGTTAACCGCTTTGTTTCAGGAAAAAATAAGGAAGAATAATTCTTAAAACCTCCATCCTTCATAAAAAAAGGTACGAGATTCAGAAAAACAGTCCATCGCAAAGGCTGACCAAAACTTTGGCAGTGCTTTAACTACATTAGCTGTCTAGTATGAGGTGTTTCCGCTTACTATTCATCACAGGTCTCCTCTTTGTCAAAATTACAAATCTTCTTGCATTTTTGCAACACTAAATTCTGAAAGTGCTTTAATGAATTTTAATTGATCTTCAGCATAAGTAATCCAAGGCAGGTAGGCATTATTCTTAAGTTACAAATGACAGAGACAGCATACAGAGAAGTGACCTTGCACAAGTTTGTGCAGAAAAGAATCTGAACAGAAGGCAGATTTACATCTCAGGCATTTCTTTCATAGTCTACCAGCCATACTTCATATTTTCATTTCTTGCTTATGTTCTCCAAACTCAGTAGCTGCTTATGCTAATCTAGTTGCAAAGCTGCTTTCAAATTCTGGCTAAGCAGACACAGACCTTACTACTCCATACTCAGTGAAAGCTGATCAGCCTGTATTTCCACCTCATCCCTCTGAAGAGATAAATATTTATTTTCCTAACTGTTTCTACAGATCCCCTGAGCATTTGCGTTAAGGACAATATCAGATTGTGTTTTCTGCTAACTGCTGAAGCCATTTTGCTGTGCTGGGGCTTACCCATGGAAGCTGTTGGTGCACATTGCCTTCCGAACAACTGAGTTCAGGAATTGCTCCAATACACCTAATACGTTAACTTGCTGACACAAGATCAACTTCGATTGCTTCATTCTGCAGTGAAAGCTTCATAGGCATGTCAGTAGCTTTTAAGCTAATTTTGAGACAAGAATACATTTCTCCTTCTAATGTAATGGTCTCTTCGCCACTACTGATTCAGTAGTCAGTACACTTTTCAGAATTACATTCTGTGTTGTGACACCCACCTTGCCTTCTGTCTCCTCCATGGACCCCTGTTTCTGAAAACCTGAGATTTAAAAATGTGCTGATAACACAAGTAGGGAAAATATTAATCCTAGGCAAATTCCATCACGTTCTGAGATACATTTCAGTTACATTAGTTTTAAAGATGGATTCATGACCATTCAGCTACCCAATTTTTGAAATTCCATTCTTCTATCAGCACTAGAGCCAAGTGATCTCTTTTTTATCACAGGCTAAAGCATAGGAGGTTCTATCTAAACATGAGGAGAAACTTCTCTACTTTGAGGGTGCCAGAGCACCTCAGAAAGGCTGTGGAGTCTCCTTCTCTGGAGACATTCAAAACCCGCCTGGACACATTCCTGTGCGATCTACTCTAGGTGAACCTGCTTTAGCGGGTGGGTTGGACTAGATGATCTCCAGAGGTCCCTTCCAACTCCAATCATTCTGGAATTCTGCTGTTGCCACCGTGGGTAAAGCAGGAACAATGACCCTGAAAGAGAGCATATGTGTTACCAGATCCAGTGGCCCAGAAATGAACTAATGTTGTAATTCCAAAAGTGTTTAGTCAAGGTCTACCTCAAGGGCTATAAAGTAGATTCTGACACATTGGAACAATCAATTTATTCAAAGGACCAAAAAGGTGAAAAAATTCCCCTAAATAATAACGTGGCAATCCCACTGCTGTTATTATATGGAAGAGTAACTCACTTCCAATATTCAGCAAAATCTTCATGTGTTTGTGCTGTAAGTGTGGACATTATTGCACTGTCTGCTGTAACAATGTGCTGTTTATCAACAGTTGTCACTTACACCACTTAGGATGCATCACACTGGACCATCTTCTCCAGGCTTTGGAACTCATGTGTGGAAATGCATGCATATACATAAGTAATGCTTTAATATAAGCCTTTCATAAATCAAGCAGTTTTTTTCTTGCCTTTGTAAAAGTTGTTAGTGCTGATTTTGGTTTTGTGTTTTATTATAATACAAAACACTAAAATAAGTCATTTTTCAAAGGCAATTCTTTGTGAAGAAGGTATTTCATGCAATAATGATGTTACTTATTCAACCCAGAATGAAATAGTAATAAGGTGTGTAAAGTGAGAATATTTAGCTACTTTGTTGGCAAGGGAATCACGCCTATTCTCAGCTGTGAGAAAAAAGCAAACTTCTGTTTAAATTAAAATAAGCCATGCTTTGACAATGGAAGCAGTGTCAGGCAAATAAACTAAACATACTTGTTTTGAGGCCCTTAATCTAAAAGTTTCTTAAGCACCTTCCAAATGGGAAGCATATAAAGCTCACCAAAACCTTTAGGATGACTCTGACTTGTGAGCACGTTTTTTAAAATAAGTCTATACTTAAAAAAAAAAAAAAAAAAAATCAATAAAATATTTCTCTTACCTGTGTCAGAGTATATGTCTTCAGCAGATATCATATTTTAAAACCTACAGTAGCTGACCATGTTCAGCTCAATTCTGTAATTAATTTCCTCAAGCATCCTGATAATACTCAAGTTAGTCTATAACCAAATTCTAATTTCATCCTGCCGTCAGCAATACAGGAGAAGTCAAAGCAGACTGCTGAAGGCCTTAAGTTGTCTTTGGGCCTACCTGCACAACTTCTTTTGTCATTCTGCCCAGACCAGAGAAGTCTGAAACATGTATCTGTTGTAATTCAAGGTGACCTCCATCACTGCACTATGTTATTTCCCACTCGTGTAAAAATTAGATGTTGCATTCCCATCTTCATGTCATAAGTATTGCCTATGATTATTATACCAATCTGAAAAATTCCACTGATTCCAAGGGGAGAAGTATGGACACCAACATTCTTGTCAACAAGATTATTGGATTTTAAATCTACTAAACACTGAACAGATATCTCAAGCAGATTGGTTTTGCCTTTGGTTTGTATTCTGGTCATGGAGGTAAATTTTTTTTAATGCCTTGCATTTGATTACTGCAATACCTCTTAAAATATGTAGCATAAATAAATAAAAAAAAAGATCTGAAGTTGCTCAAACATCCAGTTCACATCACCATATTAATCTAAATACAACTTTTGGGTGCTCAGGATTTACTTCATAGTTTAAGATGCTGAAGTGATCTAAGATTATGTTTTTACTATAGGCAGTGGCATAACTGCAATCTTTGTAGACATACCCAAGCTAGTCTAAAATTAGTTGACTCCTGTACCACTACCATTGTTGCCATAGCAGCCTAGAGCTCAGTATTTATTCTCAATGCCCTGACACAATTTTGCAGCCACAGGGAGCCTTATGCACGTAAACTGTATGTACGCTGAGTATTTTGAAGTTAGGGTTGGCTATGTCCCATATGTAAATGCAATTTTATCATTCCTAAAGGGTTCAGGATAATTCCTAACTGAATTCCTGTCTGGATTCAGTTCTTCTCACAGTGACATGGCATACTAATTTTATGAATTATTCCAAATACCAGATCATGATTTTACAAAATACTTTTAGTCCCCATTCTGCCATTTTGCTTCTTTTCAAGGCTGACTGTTACTATAGAAGATGACTTAGGCATAGTTCATAGTCTAAACCTACTCCTCCAGACACAAAAAGCTTTACTGATTTAGGCACAAGTAAAAGTAGTGGAACTGAGCTACATTAATTCTAATTATAGATAAATAGCTGAGTCTAGCAGTAGTAGACCAAGGGAGCAGAACTACTTAATTTTTATTACTTATTTATTTTCATTTCCCAGTTTCCAAGAGTCAATACTCTTGGGATAACTTGGTTTGCTTTGCCTAGAAATTCTACGAGCCTTATCTGTAACCAATACTACATTACAAGAAGTCTCCAATCCTATGCCCTTCATCAAAACATGGTATATATTTTTTTGGTTTCATTCCACATGACGAAAATCCAATACAACCTTGTTGAATAAAGAGAGGTGAAATAAAATATGTAAAAGCACTTTCTTTTTTAAAAATATTCTTAGTAATATGAAATCAGGAATATGTAAGTGAGACTTCAAATATTTGCTGATAATATCAGTAAGTACCTAATGCTGCCATTCAAATTTCAAAACGCCATTTTGGGAGAAAACGCCATAAATGATTTTCAGTAAGCAGAGAAAGATGAATTTCTGATATAGCAATTAAAGGGCATTGCCCTGAAGAAATAACTTCTGTGTCTTCTCCCCTTAACCCTGATTACTGCTATTTGCATAGTAAACTTGGTAGCAATAAAGCTTTATAAAATTTTGAAGCATATGGCAAGAATAATAAATGTTAAAGAGTAATAAAACTACATCTACCACATGTCAGAATGCATCACAGTCTCAAACAGGTCTAGCAAGACATTTTGAAGCATGAAATTATCTAAAAATTTCACAGATTCTTGAAGAATAAATTTGCACATAGTAGGACTCCCCAAGGAAACTTGAAACTTGCTCCCACATTCTTCTTTGCAGATCTATTTCCTCTGAATTTTAATCTGAAATAGTCACCTCTCCCTGAAAAGAAAGACTACTTTGATTTCTCATCTAGCAATAGAGCATTTCACACAAAGGCACTACCCTTCACATCGCAAGTGAAAAAACTAGTAGAATTGCAGAGACAAAAATTGACATGGAGTAGAAAAAAAAAAAAAAATATATAGTCTCTTTATTTCAAGAGTTTCCTCCTCTATTACAGACAAAAGAATGGACTATGGCAGAATCTAAGCAGCCCTACAAGACAAAAGCTTTTCCCTGTGCCCTCTGCTGTCTAACTGTACCAGAGGTTAAAGAATTGATGGAAAGACTTCACAAACACAAAGAAGCAACAGAGATGGAGAACCTGAAGGAGTCTGGCACACTAAAAACAGAAAAAGCCTGTTTGATACACTTATTAGCTCAAAACTATATTGTAGTTTTTTTTTTCTTTTATAAAATTTGTTTTTAAAGTTTTAAGTTACATCACTAAATGAGTTTCATTGATAGGATATGAAATACCTGTTTTATCACTCCTTCATTTCCTGTTTTCTCCAGGGTAGGGCATCTTCTCTCATATATTGCAATAATCATTTATTTCTATCAGGTATTCTATCAGATATTCTTTTATTCCTATGGCTTTATCATGGTATTAATCATCTGGCTTCCTTTGCTTTGGATTAAAAGTGTTCCCTGACAAGTTTTTATTGTGTTTTCATTCACACGTCTTTAGATTAGAAGAACATGTTTTAAAATAAATTCCAGTTTGAGTCACCTTTAGACTCTGCCGAACACTTGACTTCTGTTTATTAAAGAAAGGCTTTATACAATAAATACCTTACACAAATCAACAATGTTGAACCAATTAAATAGGGATGAAAGTTGAGCATGATAATTTTTACCAGATTAGGTTTTGGTTTGAGTTCTTTTACTTTTAACTGCATGTTCCTTTCCATTAAAAAAAAAAAAAAAAAGGAAAATTCAGGCTTTTAAGCAGCAGGAAATGCACTCCTTTTGCTGTATATAGCACAATCCTTTTTCTTTCTGTCAAACTGCAGCACCAAATCTCCCTCCCTTGACAAAAGTTTTCCTTTCAGGGAGTAAGAAGGTCTAGAACCTATATTAATATATGGATTATTTTACTGTATGGCATCAACTTCTTTTTTTGAATACTTTCTTATGTTTTATTTTGAATATAGGTAAGACATGAGAGTTTGATTTAGAGATTTTTTTTTTTTTTTTTTTAATACAACATAGAGAAGCCATTAAGTTTCACTATGAGACAGATATACAATGGTTGTGGTACCACAATATACTCCAGCAATCTGTAACAGTAATAGTCTGGGGTGGTTTGCCTTTTATATCAGTGTGATTTTGTTCTGGTGAACAAAATGCTGAACAAGGATGCTGAAATTCCCAACAGCTTTTCAAGGATGCCAACATTCTCCATCTATTTCTTTAAATCATGCTTACTATCTATACAATGAGCATCCACTTTATATGTACTGTGAGAACCAACAGAATGCAATGTATTATTTCACATTATATTTTTTTAAAATGGAATCATCAGTAAAGCTGGAAAGGAAACAGAGTTCTAATACACTCACTGGCATAACATACTTGTCCTGTCTCACAAGTATCAAGTATGGCAGCGCCACACTCAGTTGTAGTAATACCATCACCCAAAGTATCTAGAGACTTAATTTATGTTTGCATACATTAATTTTTATGATAGCAATAACTCTGAGATGGATTTTAATGGAAGAAAAAGTGTCTTCATTCCACATTTATGTGAATGGCAATAATATGAAAAAGAAAATGGTGAAGAGCCCTTCTTTGATAAGGCTTCTATTTTTATGGAAGGCAATCTCTAAAATTGTGTATATAAAGAGGGTTTTATGAATTTTTCCATCTCCAGCTCTAATGCAGTTCCTCCAGTGAAGTGGTTATCCCAGCAATACAGACTTGGTGTGTAGCATCTTACTAGACTAGTGTCGGTGACATCGAATGCCTGTGAGATTAAAGCTACTCTAGTGTAGGATTCTATCTTCCATGTCAGCCTGAGAACTTGAACAGTATATGAGCACAGTAAATATTAATATTAAAAGATATTTGCGCAGCTGCCCATGTGATGCTTAGGTTACCAGAAGTAATGTTTCTTGCATCTTGTCATTTTATATAAAGATTTTCAATTATTTATATGTGCTTAGACAACCTTATGCACCATCAGAAACAGGACTTCTCATTTGAAGCCTTAGGAACAGGTGATATTAACACAATTCTAGGTGTCTATTACAACTGTTTACTTTCCATTTTTTAACCTAACCAGTAGCTATGTGTTGTCATCTATTCAATCATATTCATTTATGATTCATTTGCAGATTTCTAAAAAAAAAAAGACTGCTGAAAATGATGCTGAATGTTTTGATTGTTTTTGTTTGGTTTGTTTTTTATTCTTTGTCTAATAAAACTTTTGTTTTCAAGTGGAGGAAAGCAACAAGATTTGGAAATGGGAAGTCTGAAAACCTCAAGTCTAACCAATTACGGGATCTAGTAAGGCAGTTTTCAGGAGGTTTCATCTTGATTGAAGTTCCCGAGTGGCAGCTGACATCAAAATAAGATATTCTGTCAACTGATCATCTTGTCTTGGGCTCAGAAGGGAACCAACTGCTAAAAGCTTTCTGTGAAGAAGGGGATATTTTCCATGTGCAGTTTTACCTGCTTTCCTGGTAAAGATTAGTGACAATCTTTGTGTAGCTGAAACTACCATTTCAAATACTATTTGCAATGATGACTGAGATCTCAATGGCAGAGATTTTGTAATCCCCTTTACCTTCCCTCACACATACTAAGGATGCAGGCAAGGGCCCTTGGCAGTGAGTTTTAAGACCGCCTTCAAATTATTTCAGATGTTGTTGAGCAATACTCGTCCAAGTGAAATATTCTGTTTGGCTCCCTTTCAATTAAAAACACATATAGCGTTCTGCTCTGCTAGTTCCCAGGTTCCAGCTACTTGCTTTCCTGGCTTAACACTGGTAACACCTCTAGGTGATTAAGGAAATGGATGTTCATAGTAAACATATGGGATACACATCAGGATCCCCTGAGAGTTGTATGGGAGGCCAAATGGCAGGTAGTACATTCTGTTTCAAGTAAGAACATGTATTTGTTTTTCTTTTGCATCACAAACTCTGGCCTAATTATACTCAGGCATAAACACAGTAAAAGCAGAAGGTGAAGTTCCTTTCTTCATCTGAACTTTTTAGAAGGCAACCTTCTCCAAGAAAAGATACCTCAAACAAAACATATAAAGGCTTAAATTTTACTACGGTCAGACTAGAGAGAGGAGAAAACAATGCAATAAGAGATTTTGCTGTCTGACAAAATGGACTTGTACCTGCAGAATAAAAATAGGCTAACTACTGTGCAGACAGCTCAGACATGCCAGTTTGGTCAGCATGATGCATCCTAAGCACTCAGGCAAACAGCAGGGGACGCATGAATTTTCACTTTCTTCCCAAAGTGCTCAGCTCAGCTGGACTATTATCATCATAGAATCATAGAACGGTTTGGGTTAGAAGGGACCTTAAAGATCATCTAGTTCCAACACCCCTGCCATGGGCAGGGACATCTTCCAGTAAAACAGGTTGCTCAGAGCCTTGTCTAGCCTGACTCCAAATGTTTCCAGGGATGGGCATCTCTCATCTCTCTGAGTGGCCTGTTACAGTGTTTTACCACCCTCATTATGAAAAATTTCTTCCTCATGTCTAGCCCAAATCTCCTCTCTTTTAATTTAAAACCATTACCCCTTGTCCTATCACAACAGGCCCTGCTAAAACGTCTGTGTCCATTTTTCTTACAGGCCCCTTTTAAGTATCGAAAGGTCAAAATAAGGTCTCCCTGGACCCTTCTCTATGCTGAACAACCCCAACTCTGTCAGCCTGTTTTCATAGGAGGGGTGTTGCATCTTTCTGAATCACTTTTGTGGCCCTCCTCTGGACCCTCTCCAACAGGTCCATGTCCTTCTTATGTTGGGGGCCCCAGAGCTGGACACAGCACTCCAGGTGGGGTCTCATGAGAGTGGAGTAGAGAGGCAGAATCACCTCCCTCAAACGATTCTTTTGATGCAGCCCAGGATATGGTTGGTCTTCTGGGCTGCCAGTGCACATTGCCAGCTCATGTTGAGCTTCTCATCAATTAACACCCTCAAGCCCTTCTCCTCAGGGCTGCTCTCATTCCAGTCTCCAACCAGCCTACATTTGTGCTTGGGATTGCCCTGACTCATGTGCAGAACCTTGCACTTGGCCTTGTTGAACTTCGTGAGGCCCATCTTTCCAGCATGTCAAAGTGCCTCTGGATGGCATCCCTTCCCTCCAGTGTGTGAAATGCACCACACAGTTTGGTGTTATTGGCAAGCTTACTGAGGGTGTGCTTGATCCCACTGTCCATTTCACTGGCAAAGATGTGGTGGACCTGCTGGAAAGCAGCATTGCAGAGAAGGATTTGGGAGTTCTGGTTGACAACAGGTTAACCATGAGTCAGCAATGTGCCCTTGTGGTCAAGAAGGCCAACAGTATCCTGGGGTGACCTGTGACCAGCAGGTCAAGGGAGGTTGTCCTTGCCCTCTACTCTGCCCTGGTGAGGCCACATCTGGAGTATTGCATCCAGTTCTGGGGTCCCCAGTTTAAGAAGGACAAGGTATTACTGGAGGGAGTCCAGTGGTGGCCTACAAAGGTGATTTGGGGTCTGAAGCATCTTTCTTATGAGGAAAGACTGAGAGATCTGGGTCTGTTCAGCCTGGAGAAGGCTGAGAGGGGATCTTATCAATGTTTGTAAATAAGTCAAGGGTGGATGTCAAGAAAATGGGACCAGACTCCTTTAAGTGGTGCCCAACGATAGGATAAGGGCAACAGATACAGACTGAAGCACAGGAGGTTCCATCTGAATATGGTTCTTTGCTTTGAGGGTGCCAGAGCACTGGAACAGGCTTTCCAGAGAGGTTGTGGAGTCTCCTTCTCTAGAGACATTCAAGACCCGCCTGGACACATTCCTGTGCAATCTGCTCTAGGTCAACCTGCTTTAGCAGGTGAGTTGGACTAGATGATCTCCAGAAGTCCCTTCCAACCCCAACCATTCCGTGTTTCTGTGATTCTATGTTAAAAAGTGCTGATCCCAATACCAATTAAGCATTTTCATCTATCCACCCACTTACCACCACCTGCAAGTTCACGTGCAAGATGCACATGAACTAAATGTAACACTGCACTTTGCAAGGAGAACTGATTCTGTCAGCTCACATTTTCCAACACAAGATATTTCCCAGTGTTGGTCTACATGGGTCTAATTCTAAACATGTGCTAGCAGAAAACGAATATACGGTGAGAGAACAATAAGGTGCTAAATATTCAGTAAGAGTTTAAATCATGTAGCAACATAAGACTCTAATTTATTCTTAGAATACCATATTATTATTTTAACACTTGAAAAGTAGTCACCTCAATGTAAATGCATAAATTTTCTCATTCCCAATGTATTGTTTATGTGTTCTGGGTTTAAACATTGATCTCATCGGAGCATATCTCAGGAGCAATTTCTCCCTGAGCTCCTGGAATTGATAGATTACAATGTCAGTGAGATCTTGTGCAAAGTTTATTATGATCTTAGAGAAGCAAAATACAACTTTGGTAAACAAAACAATCTTAGTTCCACCTAGCCCACTGCCTGGCTGTCTGGGAGAGACCAGAACACTGAAAATTACACCCCCACATGTACAAACCTATGTCAAAGATGCTAAACAGAGCATCCAAATAAAAAATGGAGATTGCCTCTCATCAATCAAACTCACTAGTTTCCACTCCTCTGTCCATCTAGCTCTGCTTTTTCTCCATTTGCCCGTTCTCTGTTCCCTCTTTCCTTCTCCAACTTCTGTCCCCTTCTGACCCAGCTTTTTCTCTCCCTGGGTTTCCAAAGCCACAGCCTACTTCTTTCTCTCTGACTAAAAGCCATCCAAGGTGGATGATTTTCTGCTGCCTCAGTATTAGCAGAGAGGCAGACCTCCAGCTGCACTCCTGTCTGTTTTCTCTGTGCTAACAGAGCATTGTCTTGTCTGCAGTGGAAGCTGCAAGAGCACTAAAGCAGTTGCTCCCTGCCATTAACAGGGTCCCTCAAAGCTTTTAGCTTCTAGACAAAGCATATAGGATTTTTCAATTTTTTTTTGGCTTTTGAGTAGATTCCACACAAGTCAAAAGGCATTTCCTCACACAAATAATTTCCCCGTCAAATTTGAAATTCTCACTACAAAAACACAGGCATTAGAATTACACTGCATGTAACAACAGGAAATAATGTACTACCAATAAAAAATATTTTTATAAAATATGAAATAATAAACACAGCTTTAGAACTATCTCCTTACTATTGCAACAGAAGATATTTGCAACCTGGCCTTACTTTCATACCTAGATGGGCCACATGGGGTTAAATATTTATGAAATAGTTAAACCTTAGGGTAGGTACATGACATGGAAGACATCAACCCAAACGTTCAACATTTGGCAAAGTTACAAGAAACAAAAAACCCACAGTCTTATTACAGGAAATTAATGCTAATGGTGGAATGCAGAGCCCACCCTTCCAGTAACACTGAGGTGGCTTTTATTCCTTGTAATAATTCCTGATTTACTTTAAAGGTTTGGGAAATATTTATGTGTGAATTTCTGTCACGTTGGCTGCTACTCATCAGTAAGTGTCAAAAGATCACACAGAGGTTATGTTTGCAACTATGATTTCACCTGTCATGATGTGAAGCTACTAGATAAATGAGGGACCTCATTCTCTGGAGCTGTACACACAAAATTCTCCTTAAACTAATAATAATAATTAATGAATAAGTTACTATAAAATTACTATAATTGTATTAGATTATCTGACTGATATTATTTGAAGCATAAGATGGCAATGTGTGTACCAAATAATGAGGAATTGTATGCAATAAAATAGAGCCTGCCCACAAAGTGTTGTCAGTACTTGGCTGCAAACTGATTTCATATATGACAAGACCAATAATATTTAAAACGTATTATTTTTTCTGCAAGTGAAAGTTATATACATGATATGTCAGATAATTATGCAATTATGTAACTAATCATTTGTAACCATCATATCAGAAGTCTTTCTAAACTGTGATTTAAAAAAGGGGAGAGATCATTTCAAGAATGTAATCACTTCCCTTTTTCCAGCTCCCACCATATCCCTGTGGACAAGGAAAAGGTGAAGAGATGATGAAGGAATAACAAGAAAACAGTTGCAAAACAGAGAGATTGCAAGTATAACAAAACACAATAGGGAGCGGGAGATGGAAAGTCAAGTAAATTATATATAAGGAGATAATTAAATTAATTACTTTGAAGTTGAGAATTGATGTTACAAAGCTGGTATGATAAAGAAAATGAACTGGCAAAGGGACTGAAAGGGGTGATGAAAGAAAATTCTCACAAGCAGTATGGACTCTGAAGAACTGCTGAGTGATGGGAGGGCACAGAGGACTAAAACAGAAAAAAAAAGCAAGCACATAATCCCCCCTGCACTGGATGTTCATACTAAATGGAAATTATATTTCAGAACTGCTGGGAATTGCCTTGAAAATGTATGTACAGCATATCCTTATCTTTGTATGTGCCTATAAATGTACTGGATTAATATCTGTACTGTAAATACAGGGTTATAAACTCTCTCTATAGATAATTATGATAGTAACCCTCCCTGCACCTATCTGAAATCTCAAACTATATTTATTCTCAGCATTCTCATTATCTGAACCCTAAACATAGGCAGTAAGAGGTGAAGGTATTTCACAGAATTAGCCGTCTATACTGTATTTCGTACTGCATGTAAAACTACTGGCCTGAATCCTGAGTAGGAGAAGTATTCTTATGAAGGCTAAACAGATAGGAATTTTCTTTTGGCACCCATCATTGGGGAAATACATTGAATAGACCAAGGAGCAGAATAGATGGGTTCTAAAAGTCAAAAAGGGTAATTAATCTATTCAGAGTCTCATGTTTGTGAGAGATATTTCAATTTGAAAACTGTTTGTTGCATGCCAATGCACTCTTTGCAAAATAACTGATACAAAACAAAGTCTGTAGTGACATGTGGCTCAGAAAACCAAACCAAACCGGTTTTGCTGAGACCTGTCAACTTTGCAGTGTAATAATGACTGATTTAAGCAAAGCAGTATATCGATAGTTTACTATGTAGTGACACCAAAGGGTGTAATTTAAATTTCCACATTCAGGAAGAAATATACTTGTTTCTGGTTGAAAAATATCTTATTGTTAAACCCTTCTAAAAGCACAGTAGTTAAAACCTTGACCACTGTTTTGTTTCCATCACTTAATTCTACACAGAAGAATTACATAAATAGATTACAATATGTTGTCTTGCATGGATTAACACTGCTTCACAAGAAGTCAGGTTATTTTGAATCATAAAGGGTCACAAAAAAATTGTTTCCTGAAATTATAGATTTTGTAAGTAATTGATTTTAGCTGTTAATATGTCTGTATCATTCTTCTTTTCAATAACGTCTTGCACACCAACACTATTTTTGCTTACTGTCAGGGCCTGAAGCTTCCTCCCTGTCTCCCAGGAATGTGGCTGCCTGTGCTCAAGGCATCTTATTTCACACTTCTGTGGAGGAAGAGCTGTTCAAGGAAGAGCCTTAAAAGACTTGTGGGCGGACACCTGCCTCTGCTTCATTTGGAAGCTAAGTCAGGCCATCCGCATGGTCCTTGCTTCTGTGGCTTGTCTGTGCCTGGCCACATAACTTCCTAATCCAGAGCTTGATACTGGACCTGCCCTGGCACTACAGCCGTGGTGGGCAACCACTGGGCTTTGTCTGACCCCGGTCACCATCACTAGACCTGCAATGCAGATGCACCCAAGGAATCAGCCGCAACATATAAACTGCATACAGAACAGATAAACAGTTACTGCACATTTCTAAGCGTTATCTCTACCAACTCACCTGCAAACTAAATGTAAGCTTCTCTGCACCCCTTTTTATCTGATGCCCTGTTCCTTGCACCACCTTTGCCTGCCTGCTTCCTTCAAACAGAAGCTGCTACAGAGAAATGACAATGGCCAATTCTCCTTTCTTTTCCTGACAAACAGGCAGTGACATTCTTCCCCCACAGCACCTCAGAACACCTCTGGGGTGTCCTTCTGGGCCATTGGAGAACACAACCTGGTGAGGAGAGACTAAAACACTGAGAGATGGTGAGAACGAGAGAGACAGTCTGTGCAATTATCTCAGCAACTAATCAAAAACAAAGTCCTCCACAAGGGAGGGAATAAGAGGGCAAACTGAAGTGTTCTGTGAAATCTGGATATTTACTAGAGCTGGAAATATCAGACTGACAAAAGCCTCAAAGGATGTGCTTTACTATCCCTGTTTGTACTGACACCAGAGTCACAGGAATACCACATTTGACATTAGTTTTACATTGTGTGTTGTACCATACACACACACAAACAAAACAGATATGAGATTTTAAAGGTGGTATTAGAACTACAATTTTTGTACTTTCTTTCAGTAAAAATGGTGCCCTTTATTCCCTTTTCTTCTGCCTTAGCAACTAATTATCAATGATATGAAAGACAATGGTTAGTCAGGCAATTGGATCTTTGCAATGCTGGAGTAGGAGCAGAGTAGAACAAGACATGAAAACTGATAGTAATTTGATGAATTTTTAACATGGAATTGAAGTAATTTTTAAAAAATGATATATATATAGAAGCTATGCACAAGATTAAATAATACAGCAAAGGCTAATCTAACAATAGTAACACTATAAAGTAAAATAAGAACTCAAGGGTGAGAATTCATTAAAATCAAATTTATGGAGATAAGTAAATGCTGCTAAGTTGATACTGCTCCTCAATAACTACTTTTTTCCAAATGTACCCAGCCCAATTATTAACAACATGCTGTACAAACAGTAATCTCAGCACACTGAGGAAGAAGGAAAAGAGACATCTAAACTGTAAAGAATATAACAGTGTCCTGTCAAGTTTCAAATAAACAAAAAAATAAATAAGAGAACTTACATTGCCCTTTGCAGGCATTCTACTTCATTCATACAATCATAGAATGTCCTGAGTTGGAAGGGACCCACAAGGATCACTGAATCCACCTCCTGTCCCTGCACGTGACAATCCCACAGTTCACACCATGTGTCTGAGGGTGTTGTCCAGTCCCTTCCTGAACACTGTCAGGCTTGGGGCCGTGACACCTCCCTGGGGAGCCTGTTCCAGTGCTCCACCACCCTCTGGGGGAAGAACCTTTTCCTAATGTCCAACCTAAACTTCCCCTGGCACATCTTCCTGCCATTCCCTCAGGTTTTGCCATTGGTCACTAGAGAGAAGAGACTGGCGCCTGCCCTTCCTCCTTCACCACCTCCTGTGGTGACATTCAGTGCTACCACATTTCTTTTGCCTTGCTCTGGGAGCCAAACTGAGCTTTCTAACTCTGTGACCATCCAGATGCATTGCATCTGCCAGGGAACAGCAGAGATACTATAATGCAACGGGAGGAGTATCCACTGTCTGGAGCTCTAGGCTCACAGGTACAGTAGATGAGATTACGCCACTGATCCCTCCAGGCCACTCCCTCCAGCAGTGACCATAAGCTTCCATGAGAGAAGTGGGAAGAATGGGGCATGCACATCTGGTACTGCCTCTTAATTACCTCTCAGGCTCCAAGCAGTTCAGGGTCTTCCTGAGACAGATATATCTTTTAAAGTAATTAACCACCATTAGTCCTTATCTCTTCCAAAAACTTGTCCTGTCTTCCCTTGAACCCATGTGAGCTTTTAGCACTTCCAGCAAACTCAGGCTAGAGCAAACTCTTCAGGCCCATGTAAACCACCACCTCATCTGGGGAAGCCAGTGCTTCCCAAATTCCCACTCCTTCCCCAAGGAAAAAGGTGTCAAGACAAGAAAACTGAAAACTCAGTCAAATAAAAAGTCTGATACTCAGGAAAGAGAACAAGAAGTATACTTTGATTTCTGATTATTTTTAAAGGAGGGCACAAATGCTCCTTCAATTTTTTTGTCCTCCAAGTTTTACAACCCACTAGAGAAAAAAAAAAAATGCTGATTCTATTTTATTGTTAATGGTATGCTTAACAACCCTTCTTAGTCACAGATGTGCACCTTACCTAATCCTGTAAACAATATAAATGTTTCTGTTTTCTCTGTAGAACAAAACAATATAGGTCACTATCTGAAGTGGTAAGAATTGTCAGTAGAACTTGTATGAAGCTCCTCTGAGAAGTGAAATGGGAAAATTACATGTAAGTTCTGGTAAGTTTAACATAGTGAAAGCTAGTGATCAACTAGATAATTTTAAGTAGCTAGATATCATGGAAATAACTACAAAGTGTGGCTGTAAGGGTTCTTGGAAGATGATTCAAACCATTTCTCCACCCCAAGCAAGATCAGCAATGCTCCAAACATTTCTAGCAGATGTATAGCTTATAAACTTCCAATTGTCCTAACCCAGTTCATTCCAGTGTGTCATTGTCCACAGCATCAGAAAGGTTACTTTTCTTCTTCTAACTTCTAAATCTAACTTCTGCACTTAAATGTTTTCCTCATTGATGACTTTGCTTAACTGATTTTCTCATTCATATCCTAGTTCCCAAGTGTGGCAGAATGCAAACCCCCCTCCCTCCTTCAGTATGGCACATTTCCCCCTTTTCTCTGCTACTTGAGGCTAACAGCTTCTTTTGTTTGGCCCGGAGCACCCTGGCTCCTGGGACACTGGGAGAGGGGAGTGCCGAGCCGCTGGGTGCCAGCGGCCAGGGTAAGGCTTCAGGGGCACCCACAGCCAGTGTGGGGGGTGCAGAGAAGCTTCTAGAGTGCCTACAGTCAGATCTGATCAGATAAAAACGGGACTCTCGTCGAGACCCAGCCCCATTTTTGTGTGGGGGTCTCTCGGAGTACGAGCTTAGCCACTGCCGCCAGGAGAGAGCCCCCCCCACCCCGGATGGAGACTCCGCTTGCCTTACCGCCACGGATGTAAGTAAAACTTCTCGCAGGATTGCGAGTATACTTATACTTTCCGTGCACATATGCACGTATAACTTTCCGTGCTCCATTTGAGCGCGTATAAATTTACCCTCGCTGAATCGCGGGTGTATTTTCCTCCCGTGCACATATGCACGAGTACCTTTCCGTGCACATTTGCATACATACTTTATCTCTTTAAAATAATCCTGCACCGTGTTAGGCAAGTGTGTACTTCTCCGGGACTCAGGGCCAGCTCCGGCATTTTTTGAGTGAAGCCACGTGTATGCACGCTGTGGACCGCCTGTTGGTTGTATCAGTTGGTGCCCCTCAAATAATTTTCCTCAGCTGATATCCGAACCTTTATTTAAGTCACTTTGGAGTGCTAAAACCCTGTTCCTCGCCGGTTTAATAAAAGTTGTTTTGGACTCTGTTGTCCCTTAAATGAACCTGCGAGGACTCTCCGTGACACCAAGTCAGGATTCCTCTTTTTAGGGATAAACAATCCTGATGTATTGAGTATGTTTTTTCTCCTCCGATACTGGTAATTTAATGTATTCTATGTTCCTCTAGCTCTCTTACAGAAATTTCATAAGACAGGAAAGCATATTTAATAGAGTAAAGGGATAAAACGTCTACTGCATCTGTCCTATTTACAAGATCATTCACTTTGATATCGGAAAAAAATTAGTTTGGTGGCACAAGAATTTCTTAGTGAACTGATGTTAGACCTATCTCATTTTCTTTCAGACATACGGATAGTTCAGTAGTTGATTATTACTCCAGAACTTATCTAGGAAGGTAAACTGGCTGCTATGCATTTCTTGTTTATCTTTTTATGGGCAGACACTAGTTTTTCATTTTTCTAGACTCCTCTATTTCTTTATATTCCCAAGAATAACCATTCAAAATTCTGAGGTTACCTGAGCCAGTCCTTTGAGAGTCAAAGAATAATTATAATGAAGTAGCAATCATAAAGTTTTTTAAATGAACTGTAGTTGTTATTTTTTGACAGGTTTTCCATTCTATTAATTTGTAAATCTACCCCTTCCTTAGTCTTACTCTTAACAGTAGGAGGAATAACTGTAATATTTTCTTTTTTCCCTTCATAATCTTTTGCCACAAGTATTGTATTTTCTATCTTGACACTTCTGATTTTCCGCCTGTGCTTTTATACTATTTTTAATGTCCTTAATAGTTTGATGTATTTTCCACATTCTGTTCATGCCCTTTTGTTTGAGATCATTGAAGATTTCATTACATTATCAAATTCATCCCTGCTTATAGTTTCTAGTCCTTCTCTGTCCTAGGATAAATGGATGCATGTCTTTAACTTAGTCTGTTTAAAGAGAAGGAAGTGCTCTGAACTGTCCTTCTACTTCAACTTGCTTCCTATCCCATTTTCCTACCAGTTCTGTGAATTTGTTTAAGTCTGCTTTCTTGAACTTAATTTCTTTATTTGGTAGGATTTTTTTTATTGTATAAGGACTGCAAACCTTCTCTTTTCACAGTCATTCTCACCCAGGCTTTTTGCTACTTTCACATTTTCTGCCATTTCTCCACAATGTTTAGAACTGCATATCTATTTTTCTTTTTAGTTTCCTTTTTTTCTCCCTCCATTCTCCAAAATATGCTGGAAATTCTGTGTCTTGTTGTATCTACTTTGCCTTTTTTTTTTTTTTTTTCTCTAGAAAATGTCTTATTTCCCCCAAGATTCAAATCTTAACTGGTGGTTCACAGCTAATTTTACCATTTTATCCTTATCCAGAAAATATGTGTCATCTCTTTATGGATCTACTTGCCATGCAAAGCAATACATTATCTCATTTTCCTCCCTTGCAGATGTTTCTGGTGTAAATTATACCCACTAATATTCTAATCAGGTGAATTATCCCACTGAGTGTCTCATATGCCAATTGAGTAACTGTTGTGATCATTAATTAAGATTTCAGCTCTTCCTGTTTATTTCTCCTACTTCTCAAATTAGTACAGAAACAATTAAAATATTTGGTGGATTAACATACTACTGTTCTACTTGTCCTTCTTAGGACCTTCTTAAAATCAGCCCTAAACAGAGTAATTTTTAGGTTCTTTTCCTAGTCGTTATTGTTTATATCTATGTATGAATATTTGAAATAAATTTTGAGCCTAGTTTACAGATTTTGCCATTACTGAGTGACCAAGATTCCATGTCATGATGTTGTTCACAACAGCAATACCACATTTTAAGGATCAATGTTTATAAAGAAATTACCATGTGTCACAGAACTATTCCACTGCTTAAAATAAATAAAAAAATCAAGTTACTGTATTACTGAGCTTCCTCCTCTCTCCTACTCATGCACAGGCAAGTACAAATGCAGGATGTCCAGTCCAAAGCAGAAAAAACATTCCTCTCAAACTTTCTCTCATATCCATGAAGAGTTCAGTACAAAACTACAAGTAAACTGTTCATTCTGGAAGCTTTCCTGTATAAAAAATCACTTAATTCTTAGGAATTAGGAATCAAATGTTAGGAACTCCCTCCACTTACTCACAACCCCATGAGCAGTTATCCTGTCATTGAATTCAGCCCAAGCTGACACGTTCAACTTAACTGTGTTGCTGTGCATGTTATTAGTTCTCAACTGGGCACCTGACAACTTTTGAAGTGTTACACCGCTACTAATGAAGCTAAGAACCTGTAAACACATTCCTCTATGAAGAAAGTTAGAAAATCAACAGCAAAAGCCACCTGAAAAGGCCTGGGGGTTGAGAATATTTAAATAAGACAAGCAGGAGCCATCCCAATTCAACACCACATACAGGCCCACTGGAATAGGTCTTGCTTTGTGCAACACACGGCACCTTTCATCACAGTGAAAAAGGCAGAAAAAGATTGGAACCTAAGGTTCTGATTAAAGCTCAAATTGTTACACAAACACAGAGAGCCCGAGAAAAATGCCGAGTACTCTTTGGGGTGACCAATAGCAGCAAGTGATGCTGAAAGAACTAACATACATCAAGACTTACTACTAGATTAATACACTTGAATAAGCATTTTCACAACAATGTTAATAATAGACTAATTTCAGATACGCTTTCAGTAAAAAATCTATTTCTTAGCAAAAAGCTCTTTCCTGTATTTCTTCACACATGCCTTCAAACATCAAACATTAGGTGGCAGGTAGCAATTTCATTCAATTTGCTTCAAAAATTGTCTCCACCCAAGATCAAATACCTCAATTATTCACAGTCTTCGGTAATACTTGTGTAATTCTAAAGACTTTTAACCAGCATAATGAAAAGCAACCATATGATAATTTGTCCTTTAGGTACACTGTCACCTCAGTCATCTACAAGGTGAACTGCATTGACTCTAACTAATTATTTGTAAATTTTGTCCTCTCTCTCATGCAAGCATTACAGTGTTCCCTTCACATATGTCTTACTTCTGAAATTCATAACAAGCTATTGCAATTCTCGGGTTTATTAACAAATATGAAGGAGAATCAAAGCAGTCTGCTCTTCAGCAAATTCCGGGGCTGCCTGAAGACTCCAGTGTCTTCAGTGCTCTCTACCTGTGTTCAATGTGAAGGAAAGTAGCTACAAGAATGAATTTACACAGCATTTGCTGTTAATGCTATAACTGCTAACCATAGAAAAAGGGATCTTCTAAAGCAAGAACAACATAGTCTAAATGGCATCCATCTCCCATCTTATAGCAAATTATAGAGTAAAACAATCTGCTACATCTAGCACCAGTAATTAGAGTTGCAAGAAGTAAATCAAAATTACTTCATTTTCCATTATCATATTTTTTTTTAATAAATATTGACTTAAGAAGAGAAAGCATTATCTGACATATTAACCAGTACTGAAAACAAATCAATGTTTGTATTTGTGTAATTTCACTAGAGCCTATGTGTTGGAAACTAAGCAGAGGTCAGGGTGGGAGCTGGAAGTTAATTCTGCATAGACTATACCGGGACAAAACACACTGTTTAAATCTAGCCAACATTTATTATTGGATATTTACTATAATTTAATTATTAAAAATAAATATTAAATATATCCAAATGTAAGTTAATTAAATATAAAGCACAAACCCCATAGAAATTAAATAATTAAATGATTGTTAGCAATTATTAATGATTTGGTACTTATTATAATTTATTATTAAATATCAGCTCCTAAAGCAAGATCAACACGAGAGAATTTTCAGATTTACCTTTTTTTTTTTTCCTCCTTATTTAAAGGATGACACAGGGACTAAGCACTGCCACTCTATGTTAAAACTGAAAGAGATTACTAATTGCAAAGAAAAGCTCCAAAACATGATCTTGGGTATTTAAAAATGATCAGAAGGCAATTTAAAAAAAAAAAAAAAAATTATAAAAGTATTTACATACTCTATGAGCAATTAATCTTTTGTTCAACACAACTTCTGGATGTTAGTGACCAGCCATAACACCATCTCTTTTATTTTATCTTGAAGTGTCATATTTCTTTAATACCTGTTCATCATAATTACCTGTTCTGTGCATCACATCTGAATTCAGCCAGAGACTAATTCTGCAAGGTGTTGAATTCCTTGCAGAAAATGCTGAGTGTCTTCAGAGCTTATGAGTGGAACCAAGAGCCCTTAATGTACTGAAGAACTAGGACCAAATTCAAACCTCGTTTCACTATCAGCACCACAGAGTCTGAGCCTGTTCACACAGGCTGTAGTGGCTGCTGTGCTAGTCAGGTCTGGTTCTCCCAGAGCAGTTTTGAGAATTGGAGCTATAAGGCAGGAAACGTCAGTATTTTAGAGGGAGGTAGCAACTTGCTGTGAAGATGCAAAGGTGCCCTTTACCCTCCAGTAATAAAAACAAATACTTTTCTTACTGAGCTTGTGCCTGGTATCATCAATCCAGAGAGCGTGTCTGTGCTAATCCACACAGAAGATGCCTGGAAGGTCACACAAAACACCATTTCCTTCTGTGGAGAGCTGCCATCATTCTCAATGTTCTCAGAACTGCCAAGTGTTTGATCTATAAAACTGTATCTATGGCAATAGTTCACACTCATACTAAAAATCTGCAAACCATTCTGCCCAGCAGTCTTCAGTACATTAATTTGCAACACAGTTGGCAGAGCATATAGTAAACAGAGTGGTCATCCAGCTTCCTCCAAAGTTTGCTTTACAGAGGATGAGCATGCTCTTTGCTTTATCTCCAAAAGCTTGTATAAACGTGTACTTTACAAGGTGATGACATTTTACTCTGTTCCCAGAATTGAAAATGAATATACAAAAAAAGCAATAGCAATTGTTTTCTGTTACTACATGCAGAATTTTCCAACAGAAGAGCAGAGGGTTTTTTTCTCCCTTAATGTTGGCCATTTTCCTATTTCTAAACAAAGCTTATTTCTTGATTACATCACTAACAACTCTGAAAGTTATGGCTAAAGGATGTATTAAAACCAAATGGATACCATGTACCTCTTTCAAGAATTCAGCAAAATTGCTACAAATTGTTTAAAGTGAATGTTTTGAGAAGTATTTTCAAGGAGTATTTTCACAAGAACATACTAATACACAACTTAGTGTAAGACATGGAATGGGCAAATATTTCTAGCAACATCTTGTCTAGACTCTTCACCTTCCTCTGCTTCCATCTTCCTTTGAATATGTGGTGGTCCCAGCAAGGTCTCTAATCACACAAGTATTTGATCTTCTGAGAGTTTTAACTAAGAGGACAGCAAGCCTCAGGTTTGTGTAGAAAGTCCTTGAAGTAGCCCAAAACTAGTAAACAAGGCTGAAAGAACTCCAGGAAATTTAGGGCATTTGGGCAACAGACCAAGAAGATGAGGAATGTAGAAAAATGTTCTCAGCTGAGAAACAAAAGCCTCCCAATAAGTAGTGAACATGAAAGAATAAACTGAGATGACAGATGCTGGGTCCAGGTTACCAAGGACTGCAAGTGGGGTGATACAAAGCCTAGAAAGCACTGGAAGACCACTGAGTTTCAAGTCAAGGAACTGGAAACTGCAAACTATTACTTCTGGCTTTTGTTGTGCATGCCACAGTAAGTCAGCTTCCAGAGAAAAGACTGAGAGAAATCTCTGTGAGGGCAGAAGGACAGCAGGCAGAGGTCACCAGCTTCGGAAGCACTACTAATTGTGTGTTGCCATTATGCCAGCAAATGGATTGACAGTTGATTGACTGTTCTTCTGCAGGACTTAAACTAAAATCAGTTTCAAACATAATGGGTTTAATGCTGTCTTTGTCATAATCACAGACGGGGGAAACCACATCAAGCCACATGCAGGTTTATTTCTGGGAATATCATGACCATCTAGTGCCCCTCATTCTTCTGAATAATACAACAAATGTATTTATTTTTATGGAGGTGTTCATCACAACCTTGTATTTTCAGTCCCCAGGAAGGTATAGCATATTAAGTTCAGAGAAAGGTAACAGGAAAGGAATAACATTTGAATAATTTGAAAAATACTGCAGTCAATAAATTGTACTTTTGTTCTTTCCTAGTGAATTTCTCACACCTTGGCATACTTGACAAATATGTATTAGTTTAAAATTCCAATTTGTAAAACTGGCAGGTTGAAAAAAATTCTAAAACATGCTTGTTTACTTGGGTTGAATGTCTGAAGTGAATGCCCCACACTCTCAGCAGAAGTGACTTCTGGAAGGAGGCTGAACTGTGACCTTGTCATATAATTTCTGCTGAAATCAGTGAGATGTGCATTTACTATCAAGCAAAGAAATCAGTTCAGACATAGCATTCTTATCTGATATTGGAATTAAAATAGCAGCATCAAATCTTAAATATCCACTATATTTTTATCTGTCTTATGTTGTCCTTGATACTTCTGTAGCTCAATGGAGCTGAGATCACTGGATCTAAAAATGCTTGTTTTTCTTCAGAGGCTGTGTGTCCCTTTATAGATCCTCTCCAAGTCACATAAAGAAGAAACATTCCCCCTGTTGCTGAAGCAGCAGAAAGTACAATTGAAGAAGGATGAACATAGAATATATCTAATTTAGCAAGTACCATGGCACAACAGGAGTGAAATTTGTAGAGCAAATCATTCACTGCAGAGGACCAGTAGTCCATGTTACATATGTTTGAAAGTGTTAGAGCTGACTATCTCCAGTTTGATCTTGTGAGCTAATGTCCATTAGTGGTCAGAGCTCATTAATTGTGCTCTTACAGGACAGCACCTCATACCAATTCAGAGTCATCAGGAAAGCACTGAATTAGAGCACTCTGAAAATAGTCTGAGGTGAGCTAATGCATGACTGTAGAGACTCCTTATGCCATACAGAACACTAAAGTGGACACACTTGTAGCTGCCCTCAACATTCTTGCTTGAGATGTCACTGATAAATCATATTCTATTTCTGAAATTCACAATAGCAGCACGTGACAGCAGGAGGACCTTAGGGCAGCTGGGCAACAAAACAAACAAAAAACCAATGGGATAATCCACTGATGGGACAGTGTCATGACTGAAACAAAACCCTGTGAGATTACCATTTGTATTCTTCGTAGAATACAAATCTAAAATCTCCAAAAGTTGAAACCATTCAAAACTATATTACACAGCTACACTTATTGGTAACTTTCTTCAGATCTGTAGAGATACAATTAGTGTTTTTCCCTCTGTTTCTGCATGAAAGGAAATGGCATAAATACAGCGTAATTTGTTGTTCGAATGTAACTATTATCTTATATATTTGAATGGCACACAGATTCTGGCATGGCCTTATCCTGACTGGAATTTAGGATACAGTGTTCTGCTCATTTTGCTTCAGAAAATTTTTGCCTTTTATCATTCCAGTCAGCTTTTAGCGTACTGCGACCCTCTCTTTTGTTTATTTGCTGTTTGTAGAATTTGAGGCTTCACTATATGCAGCACATGCCAATTAATACAGAAAAACATTGTTTGATCTGCCACTATGTTACATATATGTGTAAAAACCTTATGGGATGTAGGAATATTAAAGTCAGTTATTACTGAAATGGTAAAACCTTGACTGCAAAAATTATTGAAAAAAAATGAGCTATAAAAGCCATGCTAATCCCATCTGGTAAAATCAAAGCTGATGATTCATACTAGTTTAATTTGAAATACCTAGCTTCCCTTCTCACAGAGATAAAAACAAGATCCTCTGAAAAAATCAATAATCTGAACAAATTAATCAATATTTATTTTCATATGGGAAGACATCTCAGAAAAAATAGAAACACTTATGTACAATTTATTGGTAGTACTAGTCCCTCTCCCACACCACAATGCACTTCACTTAAACTGAATCTGGGAGGCTGATTATACCCCAGCTTGTTCATAGCAAGAATGGTAAATGAGTTTGGGTTAAACTGTCAGGAGAAGGGGCGGGGGAGGAGGGAAAGAAAAACAAAGTGGTCTGCAGCTCAAATAGTAACTGAATAAAATAATGAGCAAATTTTTTTTTTTAAATAACATCTCAATAATAATGTCTAATAACATTACACATTATTCACGTTTATCTCTTTTATAATGGTATGAAGTATAGAAAAATGTTAATTTGATGTTGATGAGATTTCTGGAAAATTTCTGCAACATCAATAGGAAGAAGTTACTTCCATATAAACCAACCTATGAGCTAAGAGGCTGTGTATGAGTACATTAGAAGACAGCGTGGTAGCATAGAGGTAGTACGGACATTAGAAGGCAGCACGGAATGCACCCGGAGGACAAAACACCACAGGCTAAGGACCTGACATCTACGTTATAAGAATTTCAGTGTGTTTTATTTTGGCATAGCTCTAGTCTGGTCTCAACAGACTGAATAACCATTAGTGTTTAGATCACATCAGGCATGCTCCTACAGTATGTTTTCTCTTTTACTTTCATATAAAGAAAATCCACATTGTGTACTGTAGGATTGCTAGGCAATATACCAGGCTGGCAAATTAGGGTGATCAGAATATTTGCTTTGAAAGTGAATTTCTGATCTGACGTAAAATGTTAACACCGAAGAACCCACAGACTAGAGAAAGTGGTTTAAGTTGTTTTATACATGTGTCACTGACTGACAGGTTGGATACATGATACACATGGTATTGTTCATCTATTATATATCATATTTCGACTCATCAAAGTCAAATCAATCTGCAGTTTCACATGTCCTTACTGTGGTTTAATAGTGTCTGCACTGGGTATTTGGAGCTAACTTGCCAACTGTGCAGCACTTGCCTCCCACAGAGTCCTGGGGTTCCCTGGTCGCTTCTGAAAGAGAAGTAGAAAAAAAGGAAAATGGACAAAAAGAACATCCATGTCAAAACTCTGCCATGAAGCAGGTGAAGCAGGGACTTGAATCAGGCAATTTCATATTCCTGAAGAGAGATGCAACATGGGGCATGGAATGTCACCCCAAAGCTCAGGTCTGAATCTAATGGAAGCACTGAACAATTGTATTTACTTCCCCTGATGAAATGACCGTGAGTCTGAGTCTTAAAAAATTCACAGCATTATCATACTCCAGGTCAAACCAAATCCAGAATGCTTGGATGATAAAGTGAAAGGGATGAGGGGGACAGAGACACGTGTTTTTAACAATACTGAATAATCTTTCAGCACGCTGTCCTAGGAGACTTTTGATCAAAGGCTGCAGACTAAGTTTAGATACAGATAAGAATCTAGGTTTCTGTATCTATTCTGAGTTATACTCATTCAATGTATTGCATGATGAAAAACCAAACATACCTAAAACTACATTCATTAAAAGTGTTCATATCACAAACTGTTGTAAGATTTGCTTCATTTTTATTACATATTTAAGTGATATATCCTCCACTTTGAATAAATAAACCTAAACAAAAAAACAGAAAGGCACAATAGCTGGAAGAATGAAATATTTTACAAAGTCACCATTTAATACATCTATGAACTGTTATTTTTTTGAGTTATATGAAATAATTTCTGACTAAGCAGATAAATTAACACAAAATACCAAAAAAAAAAAAGGGCAATTTTTAATTTATTTCCATTCTATGTGGTTACAAGCATGTTACTAGCCTCTATCTCTTTCTCTTCTCTCATTCTCTTCCTCCTCATCCTTATCCAATCATTCAGTGCTGAAGAAGCTACAAACGCTGGGATACTCTTCAGATAGAAATTTCCATTGAGCAGAGTCAACTCAGCCTCTTGTCCGCTGGACAAGATTAGCAGCCAGGAGAGTTCTGATCAGCCCTGAAGCTTCTGTGATTTGTATCTCAGGCAGGGAAGATCCCTGCCAGGCACAGCATCTGTTTGGTATTAAAGCCGCAGGACCCAAAACCTAGAATTACTTCCCATGCCTGCTGAGGTTAAGCCATCCTGAAAAAAATTAGCTCTTTTTCCTGAGTAATTACACTAACAATTCTACTACAAGGTTCAGCCACCTTCCAGATAAAGATTTCTGTTAGGCTCTATCTCTGTGAGGATGGTACATGTAAATCAGTACTTGAGTTCCCTGAAGCATGGCTGTACCACAATCAAGAACAAGATCACTTTTTATTTGAGATGATTCAGGGTGACATTCCCAAGAAAAAGGGCTGTGTCAAAGGAGGAGAATCCCCAAAACAACACGCTGCTCCTAAATGCAGCAAATTTAGTCTAGAGGGTCCTTGTTGCCCTTCTCCTCCAGTGACTCATGCTGATATCTTCTGAGAGCAATTAGAAGCAAGATTTGTCCCCAGGAAAGAAAAACTGCAAATAGCTGAGAATTAAGAAAGGACTAAAGTCAGTACCTTCAGCACTAAGAGTTCCTTTAACAATGGGGCTAAAATAGCAAAGAATTCTAAAAAAAATAGTGCTCAGTATCCACTAGATCGCACATAAAATACTGCATGCAGTTTTGAGACTTCCGACACCAGAAAGACACTGATCAATGGGCATAAGTTGAAACAAGAGAGGAATGGACTGCTTTCTACCATAAGAACAGCCAAGTGGTGGAATGGGTTGGACACAGAAGCTGTACAGTCTCCATCCTTGGAGGTTTCAAGACCCAACTGGATAAACCCCCGAACAACCTCATCTAACCATGCAGACCTTACTTTCAGTGGCAGGCTGGACTGAAGACCTTCAGAAATCCCTTCTGAAGGGAATTGTCTTATGATCGTATGAGGCAATTTAATAACAGGTTCAAGATGGACAGCATCTGAAGCTCAAATTTCTTGAAAGATTCCAAAAATTGTTCTACAACAGTAAATGACAGTAAGAAAAAGCATTTATTGGATTAAAGTAAGCATACTGAACTACTCTGTGCTGTATAGATATTTGTTTCTTCTTTTTGTTGTTTCTTTTCTTTGTTAAAACAATGAGAAAAAAGAAATAATACTATTATACTTGGAATAACCTCTTCAACAGCATTTGAGCAGAAGCTGCATTCATGACAGGATGATTAATTTTCTCATTCCCAAAATTCTTATTCTATACAATGAAACTGGCACAAAGATGCAAATCTGATGCAAATCAGGAGTTGACTTGATGATCCTTTGGGTCCCTTCCAATTGAGGACATTCTATGATTCTGTAAATATATGCTGCTGGCATAGTGATGCTGACATAAGTCGGCCAGGTATTTAGATCGACTACGAATACACTTCAGAAGTGACCTCTAAACTACTATTAGAGAGTCTGTATTACTGTTACTGTGGAACTTGGGCAGGTTCAACCTAGAACATCGTAAGTCCTTTCTACTGGTAGTTTTTCAGGAGTGAAAATGTAACTGCTGATTTCTCTACTATCAAATCCAAGTAAAACTTGTACAGATCAATTTTCATAACAAGAAAAATGAGAGTAAAATACATGCAGACATACTGATGCTCCCATGAGTTTCCGAATTAAAACTCAGACAGTTGATTTATTTTTCTAATGTTGATTCCCACAATAAAATCTGTCAAAATTTCCCAGATTTATTGCAAGAAAACAGCATGAATTTCAGTTGTAGCCAAATTCCCTATTAATGATGTACGTAAGTATTAATAAAATTCATGGATAATATTAGCAGGCCAGAATACAGATATCTACAAAAGGGATATAGGATGCATTAGAAACACGGGTAAAGCAAATTAATATTAAGCTAAGAAAATATATACATTGATAAAGATATGAAAGAATCTTGAACACAAGTTTTGCAGAAGAGCAGAAACTAGGACAGCAGGCTTCAGTTGCTGGAAATGAAGAGAAAATCAGATGCAAATTGGCAGGCATGGAAACAAAGAGATCTACTATGCCATCAAACAAGCCTGAACCACATGACACTGGTGAAACTGCGCTATGAACATGCTTCTCTATTTCAGTCCCTTCTTACCAGAAAATGAATGAGAACATGTAGAAAATAACTGTTGTAATAGAATAAGAAAGGCCTTTTTTAAAGAAAAAAAAAATACTGTATGAAACATAGGAGCGAATTTGGCTCAACTATACACCTGGAAAAGGAGATGTCATCTGTAATGAAATAAAAGGGATGACCTGTAGTATCTCAAAAGCTTTCAGCTAGTACAACTTGTTAGACTGAGAAGCTATCCTATAGTCTTCAAATTACTTGGGACAGATGAGAAGAAAACAGAGAAAAATAAAGTATACACCAGGGATAAGTTCTGTATTGATAAAAAAAGAGACCAGAAAGAAGATTTTGTTTCCATCAGTAAAAACTGAATACAAACCCGGTGGTTTTGGCTGGCTGACTATCTACAGAGCACCTGGGAAAATAATTTTCAATCATGTATACATATTTTAGGTCCATATATACAAAATCCAGGTAAAGTGGTTAACAGGATGAAGTGGTTAACGGTGTTGGCACTTAAGCAACCTGAACAGGAATTCTGATCAAATTCAATAGCTCAGAAAAACTGCAGGAGGGAGGATCACCCTTGTGGCAGCTTGTTTGGCAGCTCATTCATTACTAGGTCATACACAATGTGCTACACCCAATTTCTGCTGAAAGATAAGTCACAACTATATGACAATAAAAATGGTGGAAAAATCTTTGCAAAGCTGGAAAGAAACTCAGTTTTGCTGTGCTTGCAGTGCTCCACTCTCCTTGTTGATAAGTGAAGAGACTTCCAAGCAAATACCATCTAACATACATATCTCTAATTGCCATTTTCTCTGATAACATGTTTAGCTTGTCTTATCTGCCAGCTACATCTCATTATTATTTGAGAAAAATGCTGATTTTTGCAAAAAACGAAACAAAACAAACAAAAAAAACAACTGACAAGATTTCAAAGGATAGAATTTAGTCATTGAACATCATTTCATAGTACGTCATGTCTCAGTATGCAGGGATTTTTTTTTTAAAGACATTTTTCATTTTGCACTTATACATAAATTAAGATTTCTTTCCTCCATATACACATTGGAGTGTTTCTAATCAGTTTTTTTTTTTTTTTTTTTTAATTTGGACAAGAAAGGCATATACTGTCATTATTAATTTGATTTTCTTTTTCTTTGGCAGCTACAATTCCGAGATGCCTAAAAAGTTGTCATGTCTGCAAAAACAATCACTGAAAGATGCTTATTAATCATGATTTGGAAAGCTTACTGAAGTGTCATATAAATTGTCTATTTTAAGAGTTCAAACTTTATTGTACTATGTAATTTTGCCTTCATGTTTTATTACTTCCTGTATGGTATACAACATCAGTCTGACATTTGAAAGATTGTATGACTCTATATTAGTGTAGTCATGATTTTAAAAGAATGTATTAATTTGTTGTTCAGATTATGTTCTTAGATATCTATTGCATATTGATAGAAAAGTGGATTTGTTTTTACATTATTACAAATTTCACTTTATTAAAACACAATATTAGCAACTATTTATTTTAACCTTCTTTTTTTACTACATGGATTTTAGGGTCAAACACCAGAAATTAGGAAAAGGAAGAATCAAGGTAGCCCTCTGCATGCACACAATTGGTAGTAGAAACCTTAGTGGTGTTATCTGATTAAATTTTCTCCACAGAATCCTGAAGGGTAAATGAACAACAGTTCATCAGAATCTGGGGTCCCATCTTAACCCTTTCTATCCCTTTTACCTGGCTATGCCACTCCTATGATTCCCCATCATATACAGAAGTCTTCACAAATCTTACAGTGCTTTTCCACCTCCTACCCTTTCCTCCTGTCTCCACTGAATACCACTAATGCAACCCCTCCCTTGCTGCAGCATGCTTTATATACCACAGCTGGCTGTGAGAGCTGTCACATAAAAAGTCTGGAATAACTGCTATGAGAGATTTGTCCCAGTTTCTCCTCTACCCAGCCTTTAAACAGGCAACTCTTTTACATAGTTATGAAGTGCATAATCCTGTCAGCCAAATAATTAACATTGTTAAACCAAAGGCTGCTCCCGTTCTTCAGATTGTGTTTAAGCATCAAGATATCTACAACATTCCTCTTCCTTTTGTTACACTCCTTTTTGGTTGTGCTTGATACTGTAAACGGCACAGAGCTGCTCAGATAGAACAGCTAAAGAACGGATCATTATCTGCATTCAGCTGCTCTACACAAATCAGTTCAAGCCTTGTGCTTGCGTTTGCTTCTCATCTTTCAGCATCGTCCTAGTGAATCTCTTTTTAATGTTATTGACACATAATGTATATGCATTCCCTCTTCACCTACTGTCGTCTGAGAATAACTCTTCATTTCTTCTCTCTGGAGAAGTCATCTTTTACTTTCCTGTACCTTGGAAGGCACATGCGTCTCTGTTCTCTACCTCCTTAATGGCAAGCCTCCTGAATTACAATGCATTCTGCTACTAAACACACTAAATTTACTTCTTCTACTTTGATCATCTGAGAAATTTTAATGAGAGCCATAACCAATAGTTAAAGTGGGAGATTAAAAGATTACATTGCTGTAGTCCATGCTGTTGCCCCTAATGCAGTATGATAAAAAACTTAGAAAAATTAATTCAATTGAAATGCACTTCTGAGTAGATTTCAGGCAATTCTCCAATGTACTGATTTAAGTATAAATAAAATCTAATTTCAGCACCATTAAAGACTGGAAATATTTACATGCTAGAAAGAACATGTGGGGTTTTTTTGAAGGAAAAAAAAATAAAAAACAAGCAAACAAAAAAACTTAAGAAAAACATTCACTCTGGCTGTTCCAAACCCAGCTGAACACTTATTATTCAGCATGCTATAGTCAAATTTCCTACATAAGTAATTAAATGACTTTTTCATTAGTAATTCTGGAAACCATGGTAGACTTTCACTATGGTTTTCACTGTACTGTATTTACCAAAGTGCATTCTTTACCTGAACTTATTTATAGAGCACTAAGCAATGTTCAGTACCATAAATAAACTGTACAGACCCAAGATTCATTTCTGGGTTTGTGGTTAGTTACTTTATGTAGGAGGAGGACAAACATATTTGAAGGGAATACATAAGTCATCCCTCTAACCTCATTCCCAGCAGGTCAATGAGAGTGGTTTATGCACCTCCTTATAGTAATATTTGTGTACTACTCACATAGTATTGCACATTATGTGACCCCAGCTCTGCCCACACCAAAAAGATTGCTCAAGCTGTCTCCCCTCAGTCTACCTGGTTTTCTTCTTCAGTAGCAATTCTATTCCCTACTCCAACCTTCTTTTAGCCTTCCCTGTAGTCCTGACTTGCTTTAGTTTTTGCTATTTTGGACCCAGCTAATAACCCAGCCATCTTAATGCAGATCAGTGAATTGCTCTCCATCCATTTTGAGTGACATTTTACTTATTTATCTACTGCAGAGAAAGAACGCTAGCACAGTGAATTCAACCTTACACCTGCCGTGACACTAAAATGTCTCACCAAATTACTTCATATCTCTATATACAGGTATTTATTTTCTGTGCAAAACTGCAAGGACAGAGAGAGCAGCAGTAGAAAAGCCAGTGTGAGAGAGGACACAACCACTGGAGATGACACAAGACAACCAAGTAGAAAGGCTAGCACAGCAGCTTTCACAACCATGCTCATCATAAATCTATTACTTCACATTGGAAAGTCCACAAAGCCAATAAAAGAGAATGAGGGAAAAAAATCTATAGATAATTTCTATAGATCAAGATCCAACAGAATTAAACATTTCCCACAAAAGTGTGCCTGAAAATGGAGTAAAGAAAAACTGTCTCAAATATTATTGTAAGAACAGAACTGGTCAGAGCTCAGATTTTTACCCTGTAGTTTTTACATATCAGCAGCTCCCTTTATTTATCAGAATTGCACACTAGTATCTAATTTGGAGTGGAACTTCCTTTAATCTGCACTAAAGACTAAGTAAACTCTTGTCACTTTATTGTTAGCTACTCAGCTGCCCAAGATATTCAGGTAATCGTGACCAAAATAGCTGTTCTTTTTGGGTTTTGATTTAGAGACAGAAGCCGCCACTTCTTTAAGTGTGGTCCCCATCACAAATCGACCACATCTTCATCAGTTTGACAGCAGCTAGAATGCATGGTAACAAAAACTACCTATTGAAGCCACTTGGAAGTGGAAGCCAGAGAATTAAAAAAAAAAAAAACAACAAACCAACACTAGGTTTGAAAAAACCCACAAAACACATAGCTTTATACACAGACCACAATTTCTACAAAATACGTCAATCTTGGAACTGATTCTGCTCCTTAGAGCCACAGTAGCATCACAAAGAACTGTCCAGCCTGGGATCATTAGAGCTCTGACCGCTGAGTATATGAGAGAAAGAATTACAAAACCCAGATGGAGAAACATATTTTGTGATTGTAATTTGGCTATCGGGAGTTTTTTAAAGGATACTCAATTTCTTTTTCGGCACATATGATTGGAAAAGAAAACACAAAAATACTATTAAAACAGCCAGATAAGGACTTATACACATTTTCCAGACCAACATCTAGTTCTCAGTATTGTTTCTTTCAATGCAGAGGGAACAGAGCAGAAAGTTCTTCAGATTTGTTAATAAAGGGGCCAACCACAGTACATAAAATATCCTGTCACATGGTTCTTACAACTTTTCTTTCCCCTCATTTACTGTAACAGAAAAATTATATATATTCTCAGTTATTTACACAAGCATTGCTTATGTTGGGAGTCAAGGACAAATGCAATGGCAAGAACTGATTTATCAGAAGAAAAAAAAAATCCTTCAAGTAGAAAACAATCAATACATTCTTTTTAGACTTCTGCACAGAGCACTATGGGGTTTTCTGTTTGTTTGTTGTGTTGTGAGTGTGTTTTGGTTTTTTTACATCAATGAAGTTTAGCAGTGGGTTAGCATTCTTGAGACAAGTTTTTCTGCATCATGAGACAGTGCTCATTTAAGACGGTGCATAAGTAATATTTTGCCTGTTCCATTTAGAAAATACCTTGTGAGAAAATTAAGCACTAGTATCTTTCTCAAAACACTTATCTGAAAGGACATACAAACCAGAATTTCCAATTCTCTAAGAAATTTCCTTTTCATTCTAAACATTAATACAAATAAAACCATCTGTATGTAAATGCACATTACTCTTGACTAATTTTCACTTTTTCATGGTTAAATGAGAAAGATACAATCAAGAAGGCAGAAATTCTCCTTTGGTTTGGTAGCATCCTTAAGTACAGTATATCATAAGTCTTCTTTGAAATAACCGGTAAATTACTCTTTGGAAAAGACAATTTAGTAACAAGAAGACAAAACACACAAAAAACATTAGGGAAGGGAATGACTCTTCTAGCAGCTGAAGCATCCAGGTCTATTTCTCTTCCAAATGACCACTGGCTTTCCTATTTTCTGCACAAATAGTCTACACAATAGTTTGTTTCATGAAATGTGCCATCACAGGCCTTCCCCAGAAACAGAATGGCCACAGCTGTATTTCCTGAGGAGAAAGACCTTGTCTGTGTTTAAGAGGTGTAATAATTGTGTCTGTAGAAAAATTTAAGCGGACTGTCATCTGGTTACTGCAGTCTGCTAGCAATTAAGCAATACTAGAACTACTTTCCATACAAAGAGACATATTTAAACTAACCAAGAAGGCATCTAAATATATTAAAATTGCCCAGAGCCATGACATCAATAAGTTTACGATTTTTGAATAACAGTTTTGGACTTTAATGTCTAAAACAGATTTTAAAGCACCTAAATTCTTTACTAACTCTAGCTTTCAATCGCACCCATTGCCAATGAAATTTAGATGAAGTAGTCAAACTCTGAAGAGCTGAATAAACACCTTGAAGAATAAGGGCCTATGCAACTTTTTAATAAGCAATAAATATGCAGTAGAGTACACATAAGGTGCTTCTTCTCTAATATTATATATATTGCCATCCTCTTCACCATTTCACTGACCTCACTGCTCTGTCTGGGTCTGACCATTTTTAACTGGAAAGCTTTATCTCATTCATTCATCATTTTATCAACACAGGTTTTATTTTAAAACAATCAAAACCAGAAAAATAGTGCATGTGGAATGGTAGTTCACATACAACAAATTGTGTTTCTATTAATTTCTTTCCAATGCTGCAAACTATTGTATTTAATCTCATTATTATCACAGTAGTTTAATTCAGTCCATTCACCATTTAGACCACATCTTCCTTTTGCATGATCCCAAATGGGAAAGTATTTACTTTCATCATAAATATATGGGCATACCCTGTTCAAAACAGCATGGCAGGCTCTTCACACAGTGCATTGAGCTAGAAATGCACTAGAAACTTCCCCAAAACGAAATTCCAACATTTGGAAGTGGTACCTGTCAGAGTTAATGTGGGTCATCATTATCTTTCCTAAGTAGCCTCTGCAGATTTAGTAAGGACAATTATATGTATCCTCTGTCATTTTTCCTTCCCCATTTACAGAGTAGTTTTGACAGAACTTCCAAGACAGGTCAAATTAAGTGCTTAAATGGAGTCCAAGGAATTTTCACTATCTCTGTTCATATATACAGTGGAGGAGATTTAGTACTCAACTATTTTTTTTCCTTGATGACAGCATAAGTCACAAGAGCAATGGAAAAAGATACATACAGCAGTACTTGAGGAAAGGTAATTATTCCAAAACCTGTCTCAGACTCACAGGCTGGATAATTTTTGATTTGATTCTCATGATATTTTATTTCACCTTATGGTTCCTGATGAGTTCAGCAGGGGATAAATAAAGCCAGCTCCACAAATCCACACACTGAAGTCTGATTCCTTTATATTCAAAGGTGTCACTAGGAGAAGGTAACATCCAATCTCAGTTCACATGTCTAATGTTCATCTGCTGAGGCTCTTGTTTACATCTTCACAGTCGATTTCAAAATACCACACCAAAAATACTTAGTCTTGATTTTCTTATTTTTGTAGAATAATGCTGCTGTAGAAGTAAAACTGAATTTAAATTAAGTAAAAGGTAAAGTTAGTCTAGCCAAAAAAAAAAATAAATAAAATGTGAAAGGAAACGTTACAGATCAAACTCTAAACTCTACAGATCAAATTTACCAAGGGAGCAAACAGTCCTTGAATGATATGATATTGATGGCTAACATGGACCACATTTGGAAAATGTCTTGTGAGACCACAAAAAAACAAATCAGTAAAATATTAAGTCACACTTTTCCTGCCTTCTAAGGACCACTGAAAGGTCCTTGGCAAAAAAGTACTCTGCTATTAATAAATTGAAATTCTGTCTGTGACTTTGAGTGAAATGCTAATTCTCAGATCATTTTCTAAGAATGCACAAACCATGCCCAAAGAAGAAAATACAGGATGATTGTGAGAAAGAAAATATTCTCCTGATCAGGTCTGGTCTAGGTTCCCAAGAACACTGACAGAAACTCTGTCTTTTTCTGCCATTTAAAACTAGCCTAATAAAACAACAGTAAATGTTCTCTAGGAAACAAATCCACAGCTGCAGATGTGACTTTATGCAACTTTCTCATAAATAAAAAGGTGAGTTGTTTGTATGCACAATTACTGTCTGTATTAACAAATGTAGTACTTCCTTGTGTAGCCCAACAGACAGACAAAAGCATGAAAAAATGATTAAACAAGACACTGTCATCAATCATTATGTAAAGTAATTGAGAGCAATTTAATTATCTTTCATAAAAGGAATATAAAAAATACAGTGCAAATAAAGGCAGGCAACAAGGCCAGTAAACACTATGAAATAACTCAATAAAGAATGAAGTTCATTGAAAGAAGGCACTACAACAGAGACCTGATCTTAACAGTCACACCTAACTTTAATACTATCTTCAAGAGACTCTCTGAAAAAAAGATCTTTCCAGAATTTTTAAGCTTTCCAACTCATATACTGTTTGAACTCCTAGTCCCTTGTTCTTTTTTACTGTGGCTGTTTTTCCTTTTTGAGTTCTGTTCTTATATATTTCACCTCAGGTTAGTCTTGTGATAATCTCTGGATTGACTGAGACTATCTTTTAGATCACACAACAGTTTGGGGTAACAAAAGAAAAACAACCTCAAAGGGATACAGATTAGGAAGAAAAGGCCAAAGTATTTTCTACTGCTCCTTCTCCACCCCCACCATTCACAGACTGCCATGTATGAGATGCAGGTTCAATAAAAGATCTTATTCAGTAACTTTACCATAAAACATGTTCTTCAGCAGAAGCTGCGTTGCCCCAAATGAAGATAACTGCAGACACCAAAGGAATCACCAATTTGTAGCTAGTGCAGAAGCTGGGAATTTGTTCAGTGCTTTGGTGACTGCATGAGTGTTTGAGACCAAATCATGGGAACAGACACACTCAAATGTTGCTCTGACTTCTGAATATAAATATTTTAGTCACCCTTAATATAGACCATTCATGTTTTTCTCATTATACTAACAACTGAGATTCTTTTCCTCCCCTTTTCACCATTCTGTCAAAAAAACCCACGTGTTTTTGCCTCTCTTTCATATCTTCAGATATTCTGCATAGTGGTGCAGTAGCTGTCAGGCTTGGGGAGTTACAATGAAAGACATCAAAAAGCTGGTGCTATCAGAAGACCCACCTCCTTGTGAGAAGTCTGGAGAACAGTGACTCCTGCAGGATCTCAGTGACTCGTCTTGGATTGCCATCAGATCCCAAAGGGTACATACATATAGTGCTTCAAGCTTGGGCCTCAAATGATTTTAACCCCGACCTAGCATATTCTCCTTCAACAGCCCTTGCTACTCGTACAAGAAGTGAAAAAACAGATTTACAGGACCAAAATGCTACATACAGTCCCATTTTATGCAATAGTATCTTTTTACTCAAAGTACACTTAGTGACTGAGACCTTCATGAAACATTAGCATGTTTCCTTTTTACAATTTTATGAAATATACATTTATTTTAATGGCAGAACCTTTCAGTTATTTTCATTTGCTGTGTTAGTTACTGTAAATTTGTATTAATCTCATTGACAGCTCTTTCATGTACCTCCCTAGAGAGTATACAAAACTCCCTGTGAAGGAAGAATAGTCTTGGCTACTAGAAAGTTTTATTCCTCTTTACTTTTACAGGATGATTCTAGGAAACAAAACACTTTGTACTCGTGTTGTCATCTTTAATAAGACTGTAATTTCATTTGTTCGCATTTTACTTCCACAACTACTTAGTGCTAAAAATCTTTATGAACACATACACTCTCTTTCTTCTTAAAACTTATAATGCCACTAAAGATGAATGTCAGCAGTCATTATTTCAGTTGTGAGCAACAGATGAAGTACACTTCAATGCTTACTTGTTCTTCAGACAAAATAAAGACAACAAATCTAAATTATGAAGCACCACCTGCAGTGTAGTTGAATATTTATGTCCAATGTTTTGCTTACCTGAGTATTACAGAAGGATATTATATGACTGATGTAACAGTTTAAATAACCTCTGAGTTTTCAATTCTATAAAAACTTATTCTGTCTCTACATATATAAATTACATGAATTAATGCTGAATCCATGGGACAACAAGCTTTTCAGGTCACTCCACTCATAATTACAACTAATTAAAATGTGCCAAAGAAAGGACAGAAATTTATCACTGCTCATTAAACCTGTAAAGACTCTCTTAATTGGATGTCAGACTCAGTAATTCACATGAATGTTTGCTGCCAGTCTAAATTTAGTGAAAAAATAAAAGCATTTATCACCACTGCTGCAAGAAAAGAGATAGGTACTGTTGAATTAAAAGGGTTAAAAGGTTTCTATCCTACAAATCTCATTCTTTACCTATATCCTTTTTAATCTTGAAAACAGCGTGCATGAGTTGTTACTATTTTTCCCCCAAACTTAAATATCCAATTGATGAAAAGGAAATGTAATGCCACATCGTAATTTTTATATCATCTTATTTTCGATATACATATACATGCATTACTACACATTTATTTGAGAGAGTTAATTAAAAGTCAATATGCTCTAGCAGTTACCACTCTATTATATCATGTGTTCTTACTCAAGAACATGATATTCATATTTTTTTATCAACCACAGCAATTAGAAATTCGTTCCACTGTATTCCCCCAAATTTACAACTGAGCCTCCAGTGCATCAGCTGAGTCTTCTCACAGGACATCTCATAGAGGTCAAATGATTTTAGTATGAGACGCTATATATTTTGAGTAATTTGAAAGTGACTCATCAATTCAAGACATAATTGGTAAGTTAGAACGTAACAACATAAATCGTGTTCCTTAAAGATTAGCTGCATGTTCAGGTTATAAATACAACTTTACTAGACTTTTCCTTGGGCCTTTCATCATGCAGAAAAGGAATGTAAGGTGATACTGATTGAGAATTTTCATTTGTGTGTTTCTAAAAGTAGAAGAAAAAAAAAAAGTGCTGAGGTGTCTGTAATACCAATATTGTAAAGCTGTTATGTTTCAAACAGAGAGTAATATCGAAGTTGTACATTTTCAGCACTGAAGTTCCAAATGGTATTGATGCTTTCTGAGATTTATTCATTGAAATCCTTTTGAACAGACCTTATCAAAAAACCAAGAGACTTTGTCTGTGGAAGGAGTCAGGAATTTGTTCACCTGTGTTTATTGCTTTGAAACCTGACTCAGAGTGCTACCACACACCTCCAACTACTGCCACTGCTTTAGGCTCTCGGATAGCTTTTAGGCCAGACCTGCACAATACCTGCTAGATCTACATTTTCCATAAGGCCTTCCATCTGCTTCACTTCAATTTAAGTATTTGTCTTAAAGGCAATTTAGTCTCTGCACATGTTCTTTTTCCTCCTACTGTGAGGAATTTCAAGTTAGGAACACAAAACAGAAGAAATGAGACCTCATTTCAGTTCTTTCTCATCTGAATAGATAAACTGCACCAATGGGGCTGTTTGGATAAGCAGATCAGGACCTAGGTAACTTGGTGTCCTGGTTTCAGCTGGAATAGTTATTTTTCTTCCTAGTAGCTGGTATAGTGCTGTGTTTTGGATTTAGTAAGAGAAGAATGTTGACGACACACTGATGTTTTAGTTGTTGCTAAGTAGTGCTTACACCAAGTCAAGGATTTTTCAGCCTCTCTTACTAGCCTTTCAACAAGAGGGTGAGGAGTGCACGAAAGTCTGGGAGCAGACACAGCCCGGACAGCTGCTAACTCAGCCAGCCTTGCTCCCATCTCCTCCCTGTTACTAAGGCCAACAAACAGGGGCATGCACAGAGGCTTGCAGAGGGTCTTGAGGTCACCCAGCAGACAAGAGACCCTTGAACATGAGGCAGTGCAGGTGCAGACAAGTTCTGACAAGCAAAGCAGGGACTTTTTGGGCCTGCGCAGTTAAGTCTGGATTGCGAAACAAAGGCAGAGATTGGCCTCAATCCATGGGAGAGAGAGGGGGGTGAAGAAGCATAAAAGATGGTTCCTGACTGAACATCGAAGAGATCTCCCCACCAAAGGATCACGGATCACGATGGAGGACCAGCAGGACGCTGTTTCGGGACATGGCACCATAGGGACACCTTTGGACCTGTAGTGGAAGCTAATCCTCTTTCCCCCTATTTTTCTTTCCTTTTTTCTCCACTTTCTCTATCACGTGCTGCTTTACAGGCAAAATAATAAAGTTAACACTGTTTGATTGAATTATAACCCCTTGGCATTTTGGTCACCTTGATTTTGCGCTTTGAGATCAAAGTAAACAAACCATCACTAGTCCATCACCGAATGGACCTTGACAGCACACATGGCTTTTTCTTTACTTACTAAAATGTTTTTTTCTCAGCCCAGGAGTTTTCTCACTTTTACTCTTCCCATTCTGTCCCCTGTCCCATCGAGGGGGTGGGGGAGTGAGCCAGCAGCTCACTGCATGGTGTTTAGTTGCCAGCTGGGGTCAAACCATGACAGACCTTTTTGGTGCCAAACACGGGGCTCAAAGGGTTTGATATAATGACAGATTTGATCAAAATGTGCTAGATCAAATTTATAGCTGTTATTGCTGTTTATCTATTAATTGGCAGGCTTTTGTGCATGCCATGGGGCTTCCCTGCCTTACTGTAAATTAGAGTCTCGTCCTTGTTAGTGGCTGCTTTTTGCTTTTGCTGCTCGCTGTGCTGCTTATAATTTCACTCTGCTGGGCCTGGGAACATTTTGATAACAGCTATGGTCATGCTCCTGGGCTGACAGGTGGCCAGGGCATCACTGCTGTTTCTGTGGTGCTGTATTGGACAGGCTGGAACTCCAATGTGAACTTGGGTCAAAACAGCCCTGCAGATACCAAGGGCAGTGAAAAAGGAGAAGGAGGAGGTTCTCCAGACACCTGAGCAGTGTTTCCCCTGCAGCCTGTGGTGCAGGCCACTGTGAGGCCAGCTGTCCTCCTGCAGCCCATGGAGATCCACAGCTGGGCAGAGATCCACCTGCAGCCTATGGACTCCACATGGGAGCAGGTGGATGCCCAAAGGAGGGTTGTGACCCACACTGAAGAAGTCTGTTCCTGAAGGATTTCACCCTGCGGAAGGGACCCACATTTGAGTGGTTTGTGAAGATCTGTAGCCTGTGATAGAAACTCAGTTTGTAGAAGTTTGTGGAGAACTGTTTCCTATGGGCTGGAGCAATGGAAGAGTGTGAGGAGTCCTCCCTCTGAGGAGAAAGAAGTGGCAGAAACCATGTGTGATGAACTGACTGCAACTCCCACTCTCCAGCATCGCTCAAAGGAGGAGGAGGTAGAGTAATCAGGAGTAAAGCTAAACCCAAGATAGGAGTTCCATGTTATAGGAATTACTATAGCAGGAACCCCTTGTTGCTAGCCAGTCTAGGAGCAAGGGGAGGAGTTCATTGCAGTGACCTGGCCCAAAGGGAACAAAGGTGGGGATTGTACTGGAAATACCTTTAAATTGTTGTAACCATTGATTCGAGTTGCATATGATAGGAATTAATGTAACAGGAACCACTCAAACCAATGGAGAACAAGCATGACAAGAAACAGTGCAAAGGCAGCAATGACCTGATCTGAGTTGTTTTAGTGACCAATAACTACATGCAACACACCACTTCTCCTGTCCTTAGTGACTACCATAACAGATGAAGCCCAAAGTGATGGGCTAAATTAACTCAATGGACCTTTTGCGGACATTTTACAGACATTTCACAGGGGCAGTCCATAGACTAAGGGAATAATATCTGCTTATGGGTGTATTTCTTTATTTTCTTTCTTCAGTTTCTTTGGCTTGAGCAAGAAGAACCAGCTAGCAGAACAGTATCTACTCAATATCAGAACTCTAAATGTTACAAATTAATACATTTAGAAAGCAACAAAGCTTTTTGTTTGTGGGGCTTGTTTGTTTGTTTGTTGTGGGTTTTTTTTGTGCATGTGTGTTTGTCTTTTTTTGAGGGAGGGAAGAGGGCAAAGAGAGCAGGTTTTTGTTGTTTGCTTGTTAAGTGTATTCACCAGCATTCCTTCAATATTTTTGTCTAGTTAAGGGTCCAATTAATATCCCCAAAACACTGTTCTCATCCTGAAAAGAGCTGATTTATTTACCTCCTTCCCCCCTGAACCCCGCACCCAAGCAAAAAAATCTAAAACATTGTGGGTTACTTGGAATGATAAACAATTGCTATAATATTTGTAAATACAGATTGCACATAAAACTGTGAAGTAATTTTGTTGTCAAGTTTAAAAAATGTATATTCTGTCCCCCTGCCCCCACTAATATACTGTCTTATTTCTTCCCATCCTTTCCTTGCTCATTTAAACAGATCTGTGACCCACAACTCCTCTACTAGATCTGTGCTGTGACAGTGACAGATGTTTTTTTTGAGTGGATTTTAGCTGATTGGTTGTGAGAGGCAAAGCACCCACAGATGTCAGCTGCTGTTCTATCAGACTTACTGAGACAATCAGATAAATTTGGAACAGACTGGGGAAATTACTCCAAGAATACTTTTAGAACAAGGCTAGAAATAGTACAAAACTATTGTTTCCGATGTGAATGCACAAGGTTCCATCACAACAAAAACAAAATCACATCGCCAGACAGATAGATGGACAGCTGTCATTCTGTCTGGCATGGTTTCAGCATTTTTAAATTGAATGACTGTTTATACCAAAAACTCAACCTCATCAACATTGCTACACTGCGAAAGTCAATGGAAGTAGCCCTTGGTTTAATGATCACCACTCAGAGCTCTCAAGAGCTGAAAAGTGTTAGTCAGACATACACCTTCCACCGCTTGACTGTGCAGAGGCACTGATGATGATACACACGATTTCTCACGGAGTTTTCTCTCAAATGCCATGTGCCTTATGGAAATGAAAAACAACAGCAATCATATTATTTCTGATGCTTTCCTCTACATCTGAACCAGACAGAATTTTCAGGTCCATGTCAAATTGTTACGTAATGTAAAGGCACGTCTTTTTAGTATTTTTTAGGTTGTAAAACTAATCCTCTACCAACTGACACTATAGTATTGCAAGTATCATAACCACAGAAAGCATGAGGACCTTGTAAAAATGTATCACACTAACATTAATAGTACACACCATCCTGGCCAACACGAGCACTGGAAAACAAACAGAAAAACAGATGGGCCGTAAGAGCAGAATAACATGCCAATGTTGAGGCATGCACTTGACCTAGGAAAGGCAGATTAAAAAAAATAATAATAAATATATATGAACTATATTATGACCAAATTGTTTTAACACCTGTGAGATATTCTGATATTCTAAAGTATTTTATAAAATTATATGTAGCAAGTTAAATACTGGATGACATGGTTCGATCTGGGTATCAAAATACTATAAATCCTTATCTGCTCAGGCCTGATACAGGCAGGATAAAAGGGCTGGCCCAAAGATAATTCTATACACAAGGGGAAAAGAATAGGGCAGGGATATCCAACATAAAAGGAGAAGTGGAGATAAAAATGCTAAGGGCATAGAATACTCTAGATTTGTTTCTTCACTGCAAACCAGAAAACACCGCAAGGAACTGACTGCTAGTGTGCTCCTCTTTTCAGAAGGGCAACAGGAGGAGACATTCCTGGCAAAATACTTTTATCTTGAAAGGCGATTGATCCAAATCCCAAATAGTACTTCCTGGGGGCATGGCTTTGTAAGACCTGTGTGCTTCTGTTAACCCAAATTGCAGTGTACTTGTTTTTAAATCTTCAGCAAACTCTAAATGTTATTTAGTTCAGATAATTTGTGTCACTGAAATGATGATCTGTAAACTGGCGTACTCTGGAGATGTGGAAAAAGCTTAGACACAAGCAGCTTGCAAATACTTAGGTGAACCGATGCATGAGGAAATCACCATGCAGAGCTTAGAACAACTGGATTGCTAAACTTAATGAAAATCAAATGTATATCAGAGGAGTTAAGGATAAAAAAGAAGTCAATAATCCCCAGGATGTCTAAAAATATTGAACTTTTTTCTTCAAATAATTTGCCTATCACAACCTTCTTCCCCTCCCCCCAGTCTCTCTCCTTTTTCTTTCAAAAGCCTTCAAAACCTCTGAGTTGGTGGAATTTGAGAAAAACAGTTGATTTTCAGGTTTTGTCTTTTTAGTCAGTCTCAAAACAGTGAAAAATACTTTTAAAACCTTGCACTTTATCGAAAGTACTTCTTTCAGGAGAAACCTCCTGATACTTCTTGCTTGCACCTGTTTGTGGTGTCTTGGCTTTTTAATTTAGTACTTTATTACACAAGCATGCAAGGAGAACTAGAATCACCTTGCTCAGCCTTCTTGTAAAAGAATGTGCCATGATCTTTAGTACATCACTTTTTGTAATGCTGCTTCTATATGCAAAAACATGCCCCATACAAAAGGTAACTGAAGTATGACATTCCAGCCAATCCTCTGCACAGCATGTACTCCCACTACCAACAATTGGAGGGAAAGACTAATGAACTGACATTAAAGCCATAAACAAATAAACATAACTACAATCAAGCTCTGGTCCTGGGAAATGAGATGTGCAGATGTTGCTTCAAACCTTAAAACTGCTTGTAATACTACATTATCTTTTGTTTTTGTAAAACTGATCCAATAAATCATTTTGTTTTCTCAGTACAAGGTGTATAATCCTTTGTTCAGCTTAGTAAGAACAATAAATTTTCATTATCTCGTGATAATACTTGAAGTTTATAAAGTGATTTTTCATTATGTTCCCAAGTTGAGAGATTTAAGTACAAAGCCATTTTGCAGTTAATACTTGCTTTTACTCATATTGTTCATCTAATGCAAGATAGTGGACTGTACTACAAAAAAAAAAAACACCCAAAACGAAACCAAAATCCACACTAAAGGAAGTCAGTGTGAATATATGTAGAAAATATACGTTATATGTCCAGACAGAGATATGACACTGTGCGTATCTTTCTGTAACTGATGCATGGGAAGTTCCTGCAGAACATCTGGGATCAGGCTCTGCCTCTATCAGGTCTCCTTACACCAAGGTTCAGTTTGGAAGCCAACACACGAACCTAGTGTCATCTGAGGTGCTAAAGGGGATCCTGCCTACTTTCTCACCACCTTTTCTATGAAGCCCTGAGTCACCCATGACTGAAGCCTCACACATTCCAGCCCCATGCAGATGTTTCTGGAACTATGAATACTGGCTCCCACCACATTTTGTCTGGAAATGACAGCCACGTGGTCAGCAGAGAGTGCACAGCCCGGCAAGGAGGCCCAGTCTGCTTTGCATGTACTGGGTGGTTGCTCTGCAAATGCAGTGTACGTGGCATTGTTGGGATAAAGCAGATTTAATGGCTTCATGCTTTGCATATATCATTGTCACGGAGGCACCCCGAGGTTAGTTTAAGGGACAACAGGGTCCAAAACAACTTTTATTAAACCGGTGACAAGGTTTTAGCACTCCAAAAGTGACTTGAATACAGGTTCAGATATCAGTTGAGGGAAATTATTAAGGGGCAGCCACTAATACAACAGGTGGTCCACAGGGTGCATGTACATGGCTTCACCCAAAACAATGTCAAAGTCGCCCGAGTCCGGGAAGAGTACACTCTTTCCTGAACACGGTGTGGGATTATTTTAAAGGGATACACGTACTCGTATTGAGTACGGAAAGTGTACACTCGCGATTCTGTGAGGGTGAATTTATAATACACTCGCAATCTTGCGAGGAGAAATACCCATGCAAATGTGCACGGAATATTACACGTGCTTATGTGGAAGCATGGGAGGAAAATGCGCTTGCGATTATGCGAGGGTTAATGGAAAGTACACATGCAAATGTGCATGGAAAGTAGATACACTTGCAATCCTGCAAGGGTTAATTTTACACATGCTTGTATTAAGCACGGCTAGTACGCGTGCAAATGTGCACGTAAAGTTATACGTGCTTATGTGGAAGTACGGGAGGAAAATACACCCGCGATTATGCTAGGATTAATTTTACAGGTGCTCATATTGAGCACGGAAAGTTACATGTGCAAATGTGCACAGAAAGTAAATACACTTGCAATCCTGCGAGGAGAAATTTTACTCACACCTGTGGCAGCGAGGCAAGCGGAGTCTCCATCCCGGGGGGGCTCTTGGCAGCAGCATCTCACTGGTGCTCTGAGAGACCCGTGACAATGGGCGGAGTCTCGACGACAGTCCTGGTTTTTATTGGCTGATCAGATCTGACTGTAGGCATTCCAGAAGCTTCTCTGCACCCCCACCCTGGCTGTGGGTGCCCCTGAAGCCTCCAAACATCCCCCACACTGGCCGCGGGCGCCCAGCGGCTCCCTGGCGCCTCGGTACTCCCTTGTCCTAACAGCCCTGGCCAGGGTGCTCTGGGGCCAAACAAAAGAAGCTGTTAGCCTCAAACAGCAGAGAGAGGGAGATGCGTCTACTCCTTCCATGGTGAAGGAGGGAGCAGGAGACGGGGGGGTTTGCATCCTGCCACAATCATCTAACTACATGCACATGTAGTTCATCTGATATTTTCTAAAATAATCCACCTTATTACATATGGCTTTACTAGACATGGCCATAATATACAGCACTGCCAGATAAGCCATATCCTGCCTGATGCCACGAAGTCTATTAAGACTACCAGATATCACAGAATCAAAGAATGTTAGGGATTGGAAGGGACCCCAAAAGATCATCTAGTCCAATCCCCCTGCTGGAGCAGGAACACCTTGATGAGGCTACACAGAAATGTGTCCAGGCACGTTTGGAATGTCTCCAGCGTAGGAGACTCCGCAATCTCCCTGGGCAGCCTGTTCCAGTGCTCTGTTACCCTCACTGAGAAGAAGTTTCTTCTCAAATTTTAATGTGTTCCAGTTTGTATCCATTGCCCCTTGTCTTGTCATTGGTTGTAATTGAGAAGGGCCTGGCTCTATCCTTGTGACACTCACCCTTTATAAATTTATAAACATTAATGAGTCACCCCTCAGTCTCCTCCAAACTAAAGAGACCCAGCTTCCTCAGCCTTTCCTCATACAGAAGATGCTCCACTCCCTTAATCATCTTTGTTGCTGCGCTGGACTCTCTCCAGCAGTTCCCTGTCCTTCTTGAACTGAGGGGCCCAGAACTGGACACAGTATTCCAGATGTGGTCTCACCAGGGCAGAGTAGAGAGGAAGGAGAACCTCTTTGACCTACTAACCACCCCCCTTCTAATACACCCCAGGATGCCATTGGCCTTCCTGGCCACAAGGGCACAATGCTGGCTCATGGTCATTCTGCTGTCCACCAGGATCCCCAGTTCTCTTTCCCCTACCCTGCTCTCTAATAGGTCATTTCCCAACTTATACTGGAACCAGGGGGTTCTTCCTGCCCAGATGCAAGACTCTACACTTGCCCTTGTTATATTTCATTAAATTTTTCCCCGCCCAGCTCTCCAGCCTGTCCAGGTCCCGCTGGATGGCAGCACAGCCTCCTGGTGTGTCAGCCACTCCTCCCAGTATGGTGGCACCAGCAAACTTGCTGACAGTGCATTCTATTCCCTCAAAATCCCAGATGAATGTAAATCTTTCAAGTACTTCAGGAAAGTATTTTTAGGTAGAAAAAAGAGAGACCGTCCACAAAAATTGTATAATGCAGCCCAGATACCTGGGGTCAGACAAATGGGGTGGGAAGCCATTTTAATTGGGTATGTTTTTCCAAGTACTTGACAGAACGACAAAATGCAGCTGTTTTAAACCTTCTTCCTAAACCACATCTCTTCTAGAAATAGATTATTTAAGACGAAGAGATTAAGCTTTACCTCACTGAAATAGTGACACTTGTGCTTAAGGATACAATCAAATACCAAATGCTACTCTGCACTAAAGATTAGAAAGCCCCTGCAAGATAGATGAAGGCTGCAGATATTTACTAGAGGTCAAGGAGCAGAAAGAGGTTTTCATATATTTTTTTAAGTACATGATATCTTGCTTCCAAGATCTGTCTGATTCTGTCAGACACAGCCCTACACCTTCACAAAATGTTCTGCCTTTATTGCATTGCACTGATGATGAAGACGACATAAAAAGGGAGCCCAGAAATCATATAAAAACTAACTGGACACTGCACTATTACCCATACCTGTTTTATACATGGCATAAAACTGTAGGTAGTGTTCCCGTCTTTAACTTAAAAGAGAAAAATATGCCAAGATCTACAAAAAAAGCTTTGCTATTTGTAATTTATCATAAACTAAAGCAAATAAATATTTATATAGACTTGAAAGCTATTTGGTTTTGTGAGCCTCCTACAGTACAATCTCATTTCACAACTGAATCATGGATTGTAAATATTTAACAAATATTCCAAATGAATAAAGCAGCCTGGGAAAATATTGCTTGTATTTCCTAAGAAACAAAGAGGTCAACTTTCAAAATAACAATGCTGCTTATTTTTCGAGTTACGTGGTTTCTTTCCCTTATTATTGTTTTTGGATACAATAAGTGCATTGAACAAAACAGCAATTAGTAATAATGTCATATAGTTAAAGCCAAATCATAAAATACACAATTGTAGAATTTCATGAAGTATGCATTTTCATAAAATTCTGGTCTCCATTCATTTTTTTTTGTTGAAACCATAAATATATATAACATGCTTTCACAATCAAGTGGGCTCATTATTATGTAAAAAAATATTGTTTGACTATTTTTTCTGTACATCTCTTAAAAAACTATATTGATAGTACTGTACAAGAGTTAGGTATCACCACTGACAATTGTTCAATTAAGTCAAGCCTATAGCACAGAAATATAATTTGAAAAATCCTACCTAGCCAGGATTATATGTATGGTAACATTTAAAACCAAAAAGATTGTTGTCCTTTCAATATGCATTAACAAAAGCTAAGAGAAATATGGTATTTCTAAACTACATCTGCAGTAAGAATAAAACTGTATTGTTTCTTTATTTCTAATAATTTGTGTGACTACTCATATCAGGAAAACAAAATTTAATACTATGACCATGGTAACAAGCCTTTAGATTTGCAAAAACTGCATGTGTGTTTCACTGAATGATTCAAATTATGCTAGCACAGTGAAAAAAAGGCAATTGTATACTTAACAGTAATAGAAAATAGGCCCTTCTGAAGTATTGTCTTATTTTCCACATTTGATAGTCTGCTTTGGTTTTCTGACTAAGGAAACATATATACGAGTTAAGAGTGCCATCATCTATTTCAAAACAAAGATACTATTCTGAACCAGGCCCAAGTTTTGGTTGGATCTGTGTTTTAGAGGTTATTTATCATTTTCAGTGTTTTCTTAAAAAGTAAGCTTGAAGAATGCTACACCCTGAAGAGCCTGTATACAATTTTTATTCTACACATTAAATGGTTTCTCTAATTATACATTTGGAATGTAAGATAATTGCCCACAAGAGGAAAAATGAACATCCTTTGTAAGGCTGATGTTTTAAGTCAGTAGTAGGGGAAAGGATATTCATTGATCTGACTGTATTCCAATATAAATCCTCATATCCATATGGATAAGAACAAATACATGGTATGAGCCAAAATATACAGTTAGCCCAAACACCATTCCCAGAAAAGTATGTAAAGTTAGGCTACTGGCATCTTCATGTTATTTTGTCTATTAGGGAGTTGCACTGTATTTTCCATCACTCATTTGGAGTCAAATTGCTCATGTACACATCCATGAAAAAATCTGAGGCATTGAGCGGGTGGAAAGACACAACCCAGCTGAGCAATCTATGAGCATGGAACCTCAAAGAGCTCATGTTTTGGATAAAATTGTAATGCATGCATAACTCATCTATGCCAGTTTTGGGTCACATGTATCATCCACTTAAAAGTGGAACTTTGAGAATGCATCAGTTTCAAAATCAGTAACAGCACGCTATTTTAAGTTAAGCCCCAGAAAGAGAACGGGCTATTCAGTTTAAAACCTATGTTAAAGAACTGGCTATTTTCTAGTATTTCTCATTGCACAAGATCCAAACCCACCTATGGATCTACAGACAAAACAGTATCTTTATGGGCTGTTGTTCAAGCCGGTGTGCTCAATACAATACTTTTAATGAAGATGAGATGTCAAACCTAAATAATGTATATGGTCTGTGTTTTTCTCCACTGAACAATTCATCTTGATTTTGGAATGGATAATCTTCCCAAAGAAATAAAAAAATACCACTTTCCAACTCTTCTATGAATTAAGAAATAGACTATATGCAGCAGTAGCTGTTAAGCCTGATCTTGATTAAATAATATTATTCCCAGAATGGATACTGCTGACTTGCACCCTTACAGGATAACTGGGAAGATAATACAAGTTCATTACAGAGAAGAATCTGTAGAATGAAATTGCTTACTATTGCTTTCTAACAGGTGTACACTTACCAGAACAGGTGGACAACAATCCTGCAAGAATCTAATTTGTGCTTTCATTAAGAAAAATTTTCATTACTTCTAGCATTATTCTGAAGACACAAACCTCACCACACCAAACAAAAGACTAAGCAGTCACCATTTATCTTAATTAAAGTTCATCTTAATCAAGGTACCGACAGTGAGATATATGCTACTTAAAACCAACATTCTTAACATAGTTGCATGGTTCCCAGGGGGAACATCTATCAAGAATGAATGTATAACTATAGCTTAGTCCTGCTAAAAAGGTAAAGAAAAAAACCAAGCAAAGCAACAATTAATGAAAGTGAACATGTCTAGTCTCTTACCTGTTGTTTAAATCATTCAAAGACCAACTACAATACATTTTAGAGTCAATTATTTTCTATTTCAAATTTTAAATTATATTTTTGCCTTCATTCCAGAAACTAATTTAAACTTCAGTACAGCTACAAATACATCCTTTTCAATGAAGCAGGTAACTCAGTCCATAGGGAAGTGCCCTTCTTGGCTGCATGAGTAATCACTGAAGTCAGTTCAGGGACGCAATGGCTACTGCACGTATATAATGTACACTCTTCAGCACTGCTCCTTTAAGTAGCTTATCCTTCCAAACTCAGGAAAAACGAAGATGAGATTTCAGAGAGCATTCTTCCTAGGAAGATCAATAGTTGGTAATTCACCAATGAAGAGCTCACCAAATAGCCTGACTGATTCCCAGAGTTAAAACTAAAATAAGCTGAGGAGAAGGCTACAGCAAGTCAACACCCACAGAGGTTAAAAGGTTAAAAGAAAAAGAAAATAAGATAATCAGTTCAATGCTGTGTATCCATAAGCAGTGGATGTCAGCAGAAAGAAGCACCTGTATCTCCAATAGAATATTTTAATGTTCCCACTGCGTTTTACATTTTCCATTAATTATGAATTGGAAATCAATCATAAAACTATTACCAAAACATAAGCAGCATGACGCTTTCTGTGCAGGTGAAGGTGCAGGTATGAAATGAAATTGTTAAAAAAAGTGGAGATTACCTTCCATAAATAAATAAGTAAGCAAAAGAAAAGCAACAGTTCTGCGTTTGGAGAAGCAACAGTCTTTCATTTGGGGAAAAATAACAGGAAAGGTTAATAGGAGCTCATATTGTGGTTACAATATAGAATTCAAAAATAAAAGAAAAAGCTGGCAAACAGATTACTGGTGTGTGTACAATCACCCTGGATAATTATAGTTTAACCAGAAAAGGAACCTTCTCCTTGAGAAGAAGCTCTAGGCGTAAGCAAAGCTTATAAAAACAGTTCTCTGGTACCACAAATGTTACTGCAAATGCAAAATGCCAAAATGAAAGGAGACCTAAAGCTGAAAGAAACAGAGAGTACAAAGACAGATTAAAATCAACCCGTTCAGCTACACATGTGGAATAAGGAGTGGAAGCTTGTTCTGAACATTGGCCTGTGGCCTCCTGTCAGTACTAGAGTGTAGTGTTCTCCATTTTCTCTGCGATTTTCACTATGTTCCTGGCATGGGGATACAACAGCAAGCAAAGAACAATCATGTAAATCAACCCTAAGTTAGCCTATTTTCTTTCTAAAACTTTCCCTCTTTGAACAATGCACATGTCTGGATCTACATTTAGATTTCTTAGCATTTACTCAGATTTGGTCCCTGGTTTCCAGAAAGCAGCTGAGACACAATGATGATCACTTCAGCAATTACAAGATGTAGCACTCATTATTATTTCCCATTACTTCCAGCACACACTGCTGCAGACATGAAACCAGCTCAGTATTCATTTGAGAGCTGCTAAAGATTATTTCTAAACCACTCACATTCCTGTACTACTTTTTTTTTTTTTTTCTTTTATTTCTTTCTTTCATTTAGACTTCACAGACACAGCAGTGAAACTAGTGCCTCCTATTGAATCGGCTGCTGTTTTAAAGTGTTGGAAAGAAAAGAAGGTAAGGAGAGTAGCCACCGCCAATTAAGGACCAGAAGAGAGATATCAATGCTCATTTTATAGCACTAGAAAAATTAATACAGGGATTACTATTCCATGGGCTTTTATATCAAGAAGAAAAGAAAAAGACTCAGAGGACTGAATATATTAGGATAAACGTGTGTGTTGTACTGACGTGTGACCATAGCTTTATTCTACAGGTCTGCATAATAGAGATTTTTTTTTAAATGGAAAGGGCGAAAAGAGGTCATATTTTCTTACTTGTTTATGAAGTAAACCCCAAATTCACAGAATTATGACTTGTAGCATGAAAATTATGTCAGCAAATTAATAACATATTGTGGCAAAAGTCTCAGCAAACCTTCTGAATCAGTTGTGCCAAGGATGAAACTACATAGACACTTTTCTGCCCTTCATTATGTATTTAAATAAATCACATTTTTTCAGTGCAGTTGATTCCCATTTAAAAGACAACATCATCAGCTTTCCTTCATGAATTCTTAAAGGTTATTTTGTCCAGTGAAAATATTCATTCAGAATTTAACTATAAATGTAGTAGCAGTAGTAATTTAAAATTAACTATCTTCTTTAAACTTAAAAAAAAAAAAAAAATTACTTGAAGCTAGCCAAGTAGCTTAACTTGATTTCATCACACTGGAGTGGGATGTGAGCCTATGGATGTAACTCAATAACCTTGAGGCTCCAGAAAGTTGGCAGAACCTGGATTTGTCACGGGAAGGGCATGGTTGGTGTTCAGCTCTGTGACATGGGGTTAATTTTTACAGCAGGTAAGTGCTGCTACTGCTATGGGAAAATATAAATAAAAGAGCTTACAAGTTCCGTGACTTGTAATTCTTCTGAGGTCCCCACAAATATTGAAATAGAGCCAGATTTCAGCTTTTTGCTTGTTGGATCTGTTACAGACTAACCAGTCCTATAATTACTTCAGCAACTTTCCCCACAGAGGAGATCATCCACTCTCTTATTCAGTCTGACCCTTACTACCTCATCACTATAATTGTACTTTTATATGTAGCCTGTTGCTAGGACAGGGTCTCATGAAGAACTTAAAGAGCTAGAAGCTAAGGATTTTTTTTCATGTTTAACAAAGGCATCACTACACAGTAACAGCCAAGAGCAATACAAATCATTATATCTAAAAATGAGAGTTTAACAGGCATATTCAGCAAATCCTCGCCTCCTTTAGATTAACTTTACCTTGCAGTACAATTTGCACCCATCAAACTACTGGCTGGTCCTTCATTCTTAGTAGCCTAGATCAGAGGCAATAATATGGACTAGTGAATAGGATTTCTCTCCTGTTTTGGGCACTCTGGCATTCTGCTAACATAAAGCAGTTCTAAGGCAACGGCACCTAAGCTTCCCTTTGCAAGGTAGAGCCTGGCAAGTGATAAAATATCACCCTATCAGTCTCATTGGCTGTAAGTAAAAATGATTTGCTGGATTAAAGGATAGTGGAAGGACGCTGGAGTCAGCAATTCCTAGGAACTGTTTTTTGCAATCAATCTCTTTGCTGACTGGAGAACAAAAGTGGCCTGATATATTTAATGCACTTCCATACAGTTATGTTTTTGTTTACACACCTGTGCAAATATACAAACATGCAAGCACACAAAAATCCCATAGTGCCCAGAAGCCAGGACAACAAAATACAGTTTTCTCAAAACTATATTTCTTAAATTTCTTCAATTTTAAAGTTTAATCATAAAAATATTTTATGTCTACCAAACTTCTTATCTCTTGTTAAAACAGAGAGCAATCAGGTTTTCATGGTAGTTCTTTTATGAATAAAACTGTAGTTTATGCTTATATTTCCTTCTCAGATGTTTCTTAACATGTAAAGAGTCTCTAACTCTACTTCAGTATTTTTTCCCAACTTTTCCAGCAGCAGAAGCAAGCCATACAGAGCATTAAATTCTAACCTTGTCTCTAAGCTCTGCCTTTCATTCACCAGCCTTCAACAAATCCATTAATCCTTGCCCCCACTTTTCTTGTATCAAAAGCACAATTCTTACCATAGAAAGGCTTTAATTAGACATCCTCTCTAAGTGCTACAATCAATTTTTTTTATTGTATACAAAAAGATAGCACACCAACCAGTAATCAAAATTTAAAATAACTGCACTCAGGCCTTTGCCCAAGCTTCACTTCAAGCAGTATACAAGTGCTGTAGAGAAGTTCTGGTTTGGTTTCACAGGTACTTTTCTGTAAACAGGTAAAATACTTGGTGATATGCAGCAGGCTTGCAATTGTCAGTCCCAAGGACTAAAAATCATGACTCCGTTTCTACAAAAACAAACAAGCAAACAGAAAAAGCAAATTAAAACTCAGATCACCTCCCTTCTGGCTTTATAAAAGCTCTTTTTGTGTTGCAGTTTAGCCTGTTCATGAACTCAAAAAAATGCCTTTAAACTTTTCCATGCAATATATTAAGGCTGAGCTTTCTTTTAATACAAAATTGAATGCCAAGGCTTTTTGTACAGCTTCACTTCAGCACCTGGAACACAACACTTTTTAACATGAATATTGATGAAATTTGCTCACTAGCTGGCTGAAGTGGATCTATGCCAGTTCTAAAAACTTTGAAGTGTTTCAAAAGCCACTGGAGTCATGACTGCAGCACCACAATGCCCTGGGTGCCACATGGCAATTGCAGACTTAATTGCAGTTACAGGTTATAGATCTAGACTCAAATATCAGGAAACACAAAACAGCATCCAGGCAGCTGTGACTGAACTCCAGCTACACTGTGGCAAATTTTTGCCAGTGATCTGGGCACGGTGGAGTTTCTTAGGACCTTGCACGAGTGTTTTCCATAACTTAAATTACTGCCCAAGACACAGAAAGGCAGCAATGCCTCTGACTAAAGAAAACTGAGAGCTTAGGTGGATGAAGAACAAAGAGAATGCATCTGGGAACAGATATGACATGCAACTGTGCAAAAACTGAAACTAAGTTTTAAAATTCTATAAAAAAATACTCTACTTTGAAAATACAGCAGAAAATGAGCATGAATCTATTATTATAATAAACCTTGGAAACATTTAATTGAAGTGACAGACGTTATTGTGAATCATAATGCATTAAAAAGAAGCAATAAAACATTAGCAGATGATAAAAATGCAATTACAGACAAACTTTTTATGAAAGATTATTTAATGTTATGAAAGGGCATGATAATATTTTTAAGCTTTAAAAAAATACATTTCAGGAATCCTAAATGTCTTTTCTTCCAAAATGTACAGCAAGCTATTTAATCCTAGTTATTAAAATGTATCTAAGATAACTTCTATGTTGAAAGTTTCATATTTTTATATACATAGTAGATGGCATACCTAAGAATTAGAAAAGAAGTGTTATGCAAATTTGGAAAAATCTGGGAAACCAGAGACTCAGAGAACCCTAATCACACTCCCAACATATCTATGTCTTTTCTGAGTCTATCATAAACTGGATGAACAATAAAATAAAGCCATCATGCTCTATTCACAATTTTGAAGTCATATCAAAAGCTTTTTTTTGTTTGTTTGGTTGGGGTTTTTTGTTGGTTTCTTTGCTTGGGGTTTTTTTTGGTTTGTTTTGTTGTTTGGTGTTTTTGTTTGTTTGTTTGTTTTGTAAGGAAAGCACAAATTTTAGATTAAGATGCAGACAGATGTTCCAAATTTATTAAGTTAACCCACCTGAAAGTTAATTTTATAAGGAGGAAAAAGGTGAGGAGAAAGAAGAGAGGCAAGGAGAGGACAGGACTCTAAAGTGTAAAAAACATTCCTAACTCCAGGTCAGACCCACTTCAGCAATATTGACTCTAGTGTACTGTGCTGGGAACATAAAAATGACAACGGGGTATTTACAGATTGATTTATTACTGAAAATAAGCACCATCCTTAGCTTTCAGACTCAATCGATCTGAGACTGTTCATGGGAATATTTCTGTCTGCCCATCTCAAATTTTGATATTTAGTTCATTTTGATCGATTTTGAAAGGACGCAATGGGCCGACACACGCAACATATTTCATAATGCGTTAGAGAAGGCTTAATTTTGTGTTGCCCAGTATGACCTAAGTTCAATAGTTTTCTATTCTCCTGACCTTTTAGTTAGCCCATCATAACATGCCAATTAGACAACATGTATTTTCAAGTTAGCCACAGCACTTGTGAAAGATGGAGTTAAGTTTGCTGAGTAGGTGTACATGGAGACAAAGGACAAAGTATCAAAAATCTGGTTTAATCAGAATACTGTACAGACCAATGGCAACAGTACAGTATCTATTCCAACTTCGCTTCGGAATTGTTTCAGTTCACCTTACTTCAGAAGGATTTATATCTTCAACAGAAAATAGGAGAAATACTAGCTTCCTTTATAATCTACCATAAATTCTGCTGATTCTCAAAAAGTCATACCCTACGAAATGGTCATTCTCCACCTCTGATTTTATTTAAGCTTGACATTCTTCATCCACACCCAGTCACACAGGATTAGAACTAAGCTTTTCAGACATGTAGCAAGAGAGGGGCTTTGCTGTGAAGCTCGCCACTTCTGTCTACCTCCAGAATGTCACATCTGCCATTTTATGATAATATTTCCTCCTATTTGTGCCACAATAGATTCAGGTTGAAATCCAGAACAAAATGCAGTCATTATGACTTAAAGGACAGATGTTTAATAGAGCTGGCTTCCACAATCAAATGCATCTTTTGATAAAAATTAAAGGAATCTGAAGGTCTCCAGCAATAACCATCACCCACCTAATATGATATGATTTTAAGAAAATTTACTGCAACATACTCTGTGAAAACAAGCAGCTTTACATACCTTGCATTCCCTTCTCTTTCCCTTGTGTATGTGACACAGGTTGCAAAGCTATAATACTTTTACACTAATATATTTAATGTGCTCAGGCGTATCCTCAGGCACTAAAGCTTTCTGGGCATTAAATGGCTTTTTCTGTAAATTCTTTTAGGCTCATAAAGAGTAGGTGACTACGACCAAACTGCTTTTTGAAACCAGCCCCTACACATGCAACGCCCCCCGGTGGCCCCTGAGAACCATTGCAAGCTTGAGGGTCAAAAGAGGCAAAACTTTTCCAAGAATTTATCAACATGACAATCAAGTTCCAGTGCCTGGAACATTTCAATGTTCAATTTCCTCTTGTTTATGTAGCCTAAATTTTAAGCAGCCTGGCTCACGTCCACATTCTTCTACAAAAACACATTTAATTACCAAGATGTTATGTTCAACTGTTAAACAAATACCTTTAGAAATTCCTTAAACAAATAAACTTGATGATAGCAGAAATGTCACAAATCCATTTTAAGTAAAAATCAACATACAAAGAAGAAATCTTTCATGTTGTCTTTTTATTTCCTCGGACTGCCTTAGACTGATGCACTATAATTTCATGAGAATAGATTTCTTTAACTGGGGCCCTCCTCTGTAGGCCTCATCGTACACATGATATTGTATTGTTCAATGCTCTTCACACAAAACCCACAGAACAAATAGGTGTCATGGTATGGGAGGCAAGAGCAGTCTTTCATGCTTCACTGCCCCGTTTCACAATGAAAAACTACCATGCAGCACACCTATACTGCCAATGCCAAGGATGAAGAATACATCATTATTTTACACAGTAATAATATGCAAGAATATATACAGGAAAATATACAGCACCATTTGTAGCAAAAGTAGTGGTCTTTCCAAATATGAATTCTTAAAATATTTGCAGGTAAAAGAGACTGTAAGACATCACCTTCATTTTAGAAGCTTATCAATATAAATAGCCACTCTTGAATACACTGTTGTAATGAAATTACAAAATAATTTCAAGACCAGATACTGCATTGACAAGTGCCAATTTAGTTTTTAAAATTCCGTACAGAAAGTCTAGGAAATGAGTAGTCTCTTTATTAACCCTAATTTTCCTACAGCTGGTTAGCCCGCCAGCTTTAGAAAGTTGGAACAAAGAGGTGGCAAGGGTTAAAAAATGTGCAAGGGTTAAACTAGACTGTTTGATAATCAAGAAACTGATTTCCTATAAAATAGAAAAAATGGAAAACTGATCACTTAGGTGCTTTCCTCACTGTGTTTAGGAAAACAAAAAAACTGAAAAAAACCCCTAATTAATCACCATTCCATTTAAAAACAATATTTTAAGGCTCTCAGAAATCTTAAATTTAAAATAATTTAATTATATAATTAACAAATTAATTTTATCCTGGAGAAAACAGAAAGGTTCATTTCCAAAACAGGAAAATGTTTAAGACCTTAAAGGAAAAAACCATTTCAGTAATTTTATATTTTTTAGTGAAGAAACCTTAATTTATGAAAAATTGTTAGAATGCAGGTTCTAAGTAATCAATATTGTTAATATAGCAGATGTTATGTATCAATAGAGCCATAAAATATATATTTTATGGATATATAAAGATTCAAAGAACATACTTTATGTTTTTACATAATGTAATGAATAGCAGAAAAGGACACAATATGTGATTGCATCCATGACTGCAAAGCTGCATAGGAATAAAATACGCAAAAGTGTGCAGTGCTTACAAATATACAACTTACATCTCCCATAAATACTAACACTCATCCAAAGCGATGTCATACACACAACACAACCTGAATTTTCTAGATAATAATGTAGAGAAGTATTCTAATTAGCAAACAGTATATTCCACCAGAAATCTTCTAAGAGTAGTTAGTCTCATCACACTCCCCAAATGTGCAACTTTTTTATATCTTTATTTCTAGTGGTATTGGCTTACCTCTATACAAACTCCTTATAGTCTTTTTTCATAGGTAATCGACATTCACCTCATTAAATGCAAATTCTATTCATTCTTACTCAAGGTGTGGAACAATTTTTAACTGAAATCAATCAAATTCATTCAGGGTGCAAAGTGGAACAATCGTTTTTTTTCTTGATTTTGGCAAAGTCTAAATCAATCTTTTTGTCTCAACCAATCTTGCCACTGATTTAAGATAAGATTTTTCCAGGGTGTCTTACATTTCCATTTGCTTATGTTTCCTTAACTTTAGAAATAAAAATATAGATTTACCTTTCTGTTATGTACAGTGCAAGACATCCAGTAGATGCAGAGGTCTGCTTGGCTTTTATCAACTATTTGTATGTTTAAATTATTTTGTGAATTCATTTTCCCAATACACAAATCTCAACCATGCAACATTCTATTCTTTTAGAGCAAATCACATAATGTCTTTCTTTGGTATAGAAGAATATACCACATAAGGGTAAAAGCTGCAACAATTTACATTACCAAAACACCCTCCTACTCCCCCCAAAAAAAAACAAACCAAAAACCAACCAACCCAAAAAACCCACCACCAAACAACCAACCCACAAAGAAAACATGAAATCGAACCAACCAACTAAACTAATATCCCAAAATCAAAGTTAGGTTTAAAAATCTGCAAATGATCCTATGTCTTCACATCTGTAAATGCAGCGTTGTGGGTAATAAAGTCATGATCACAGCTTAACATTAGATATAAATTCCTACTTGGTGACCTTTTCTCATGTTAAATTTAGTGTCTACTTTATGTCATCTAATAGATAAGGAAAAGAATAAAAGAAAAAGAAAATCAAACCTGAAGGTAAAAGGAGCAGTATTAAAAAATACATCATCTTAATTTCATTTACATAGATATGGAAGCAAGAGAAATGAAATTACTTTAAAATGCATTCAAATCTGCTAAAATATCACTTATAAATATAATAAATAAATACACTACAGAACCAGCCTCTTTGTCTTAAAAAGAAAAAAAAAAAACACAACAACAAAACATACACAGAACACACATAAAAAACACCACCAAAACCAACATCAACAAAACAAAAAAAACACTCCACAATTAAGGCCATCAAATTTTGAGCTCTTAAAGTATTAAAGCAAATATTTTGCATGTAGGCAGTTTTTGCACCCTGCTTTCATTTTACTTCAAGACCAAAACCTAAATTCTAGACTACTTTGAAAATTGGAACTGTGGAAAAGTATCCAGTCTGTATCACAAAAACTTCTTATTTGTGCTTACCGCAAGCTTACTATTTTGTTTCTTTTTTATGGATATTACCACCAGGGAGTCCAAAATAGATTTCAGAAACATTCCTGTAGAAAATGTTTGTCCTGGTTTCAGCTGGGGTACTGTTAATTTTCTTCCTACTGGCTAGTATAGTGCTGTGGTTTGGTTTTAGCCTGAGAAGAGTTTTGGTAATACACCGATGTTTTCAGTTGTTGATAAGCAATGCTTATAGAAAGTCAAGGACTTTTCAGCTTCTCGTGTCCTCCAGCAAGGAGGCTGGAGATGCACAAGAAGCTGAGAGGTGGCACAGTATCACAGTATGTTTGGGATTGGAAGGGACCTCAAAAGATCATCTAGTCCAATCCCCCTGCTGGAGCAGGAACGCCTAGATGAGGTTGCACAGGAACATGTCCAGGCGAGTTTTGAATGTCTCCAGCGAAGGAGACTCCACAACCCCCCTGGGCAGCCTGTTCCAGTGCTCTGATACCCTCACTGAGAAAAAGTTTTTCTCAAATATAAGTGGAACCTCTTGTGTTCCAGCTTGATCCCATTACCCCTTGTCCTATCATTGTTTGCCAACGAGAAGAGCCTGGCTCCATCCTCGTGGCACGCACCCTTTATATATTTATAGATATTAATAAGGTCACTCCTCAGTCTCCTCCAAACTAAAGAGACACAGCTCCCTCAGCCTTTCTTCATAAAGGATGTGCTCCACTCCCTTAATCATCTTTGTTGCCCTACGCTGGACCCTTTCCAGCAGTTCCCTGTCCTTCTTGAACTGAGGGGCCCAGAACTGGACACAATATTCTAGATGAGGTCTCATCAGGGCGGAGTAGTGGGGAAGGAGGACCTCTCTCAACCTACTAACCACCCCCCTTCTAATACACGCCAGGATGCCATTGGGCTTCCTGGCCACAAGGGCACAGTGCTGGCTCATGGTCATCCTGTTGTCCACCAAGACCCCCAGGTCCTTTTCCCCTACACAGCCAGGACAGCTGACTCAAACTGGCAAAAGGCACATTCCATAGTATATGATGTTATTCTCAGTCTACAAACTAGGGAAAAATTATCAAGTGGAAGCTGGTCAGGAACTTGCTGGATATTAATTGGGGGATGGTGAGCAATTGCATTGTGTTTCACTTGTTTTATAAAGTCTTTTATGATTGTTATTTAATTTAATTATTAAACTGTTCTTATCTCAGCCCAGGAGTTTTCTCATTTTACTTTTCCAATTGTCTCCCCCATCCCACCAGGGGGAGAGGAATGAGCATGAAGCCGTGTGGTGCTTATTTGCCCACCAGGGTTTAATGACTACAGCTGTCAAAATTCTATGCCTGCAGTACATTTCCACTTTACCAAAAACTATACCTTTATGGTTAAACATTTAATCAAATATGTTTGAGGTGGTTTCTAGTAATTTTCAAATATGCCATTTCAAAGATGCCATTCTATGAACTTTTTATATGCAACACCTGTATTCCATGAGATTTGGAGACATAGCTGATTTCATTACTGACAATAAACTAGCTATAACTACAGCTAGGAATGCAGAGACTCTATCTATCTTACCATAAACAGAATCATCAACCAGGTTCTGATTGCAGAATCCTTTATCACCAGCAATAATGACAGATACAACTGTGAGGCAGCACTAGCTAAATTTGATAAGCAAGAAAAAAAACTCTTCAGATCTGAAATTTGAGAAAAAAATGTTGGACAGTATTTAGTTTCCCCCACATACTATTGACATAGAAACTCTTCATAGACAGAAATCATAAAGTGATGCTACCACGAGTCAGCACAGACTTGAAGACAATTCCAAAGCTGACATGAAAAAAATGCATAGAATTAATTTAGAACTTTTATTTTCTAAGACATCCTGTATGTAATTTCTGTTACAAGTTTAGACTGCACTAAGTAAGTAGAACAAGGTGTATAGAAATGTAAGTTAATGCAAATCCTTCAGAAATTATTATTGTTTCAACAATCTTTCTTGCTGTGAAGCCTCTTTGACACCAGTTCAGATTTCCTTCTCACATCAATAAGTAGAAACACTGGAAACCTGAATATACTGTATCTACTGAGTACAATCTGACATGTTTCCATTGACTTAGGAATGGTCATATCAGTGCCACCTTCTCTTGTTTAACATGAGATTTATAGAAGTCAGAGTTCTACAGCAAGAATTCTGCCATTAAACCAGTTGAAAGATAGTAAGACTGTCCTTTTTAAGAGCTTTTTATCATCTGGGAATGTCTTAAATACCGTAACATAAGTTTAAAGCCAATGGTTACAGTTATTTCAACTGAAGTCATGACCATATTCCACTCTCCTGAAACAGCATAGTTGAGAGAATCCCAAATTACTGTTATATGACTGTGCCCTTGAAAAACATTATATACTTAAGTGTAAAAATGCACTAGTATGACCGTATCACTTTCAGGACCCAGACTGGTATGTCCCTGTTGCACTGTGCTGTGTGTAACGGAACGCCAGACCCTGGTCTCTGCGTTATGCCCGAGGCAGAATATTGCTTATTCTCTAAGGACTAGAACTTTCAGTTAGCTTTATGTTCCCAAATGATTATGCTGCTGTGCAAAATGAAACACAGGTGGTTCTGAAATTTTTCCTCCACTTTTTTGAACCATGATTTCAAGAGTGACCCAGAATCAGACATAGCACAAGTAATGCTTCCTCTACTTGTTCTAGCTTCTAATAGCTCGCCAATAGAAAAATATTAATCACTTTCAGAGGGATTCCAGAAGCCCAGCTTTAATGTTTGTTTATGTCTTTGGGGGATCAGCGTGTATAGTCCTTGCTTTGTGTTTGACTCATAACTGTAGCTTCTTGTTGGCATTGTGAATCAAGGCGTTCTCCTTGTTCATTTGTTATGGGGTTTTTTTGGCTATTCCTAATAGAAATATGGTCCTTTTCTGCAGTAATAAACAGATCATAATCACTCTTATCTACGAAATGTACCCTGAAATTGACCTTTTACCCTAGGTTTCAGGACCAGATTAAGCTTTTGCTTCCCTTTTATAATATTTTATACCTCTTTCACAAAGGCAAGAACTACTGTTTCTTAATTATTGGGTGGCTCCTTTCTCACAGATAGAAAGACTCAGAGAAAAGATTCCTCCATTCCTGTAAACATAATTACTGAAAGAATCCCTGAGCACACTGAGAAACCCTCTGAGATATATGAAACAGTATATCAGGAAAATGAGTAGTGAGTATAAGGTATATATTAACCAAAGGAGGATGAAAATTCTTCATGTAGTCTTTAATCTTATTAGTATCATCTATTTTAGGATCAAAAGGGATGGCTACAGAATTGTGTAAGGTCTTTCTCATCTGTACTTGTTCTGCAAAGCACAGGGAGGAGCATGATTCTGACAATGAAATGAAATTTCAAAATATTTCTTGTTAGAATTGTATAGTGAAGGAGACAAGCTTTTAGTCAAAAGCATTGCAGCCCTGTGGTTAAATAAAAACAATCAGTTCTGCAGCAGCTGTGAAATATTAAGAATTTGCTTTTCTTTCTTAGTAGATCTGGACTATACTGATATGTCCACCTCTACATAACAAAAAAAAATAAAACCCCAACAACCTCTTTTGCAGTAAGCTCTCCTATTCCTCTCTTAAGAGTTCATCGAGGGCCTCAGAAGCATTCTTATGGAAAATTGTGCCAAAGCTGATATGCTAATACTTCAGCTCAGATAAAATACTTCCTTCACCCACCCCTCCAAAGGTGTTACCCAAAATGTTTGTGCAGTTGTGCTCAAAAAATCTTACATCAGTTAAGCATGTAAGACTAAATATTCAAGGAGGAGTATAATTGTCATGTACATTTAAAGTAAATCAGAAAAAACATATGTATAACTGACAAGTTTCACTGACAGATGGATATACTACTATGCAAGAAATTTGCAGTTTGTCATATGATTCCACATATGCTTCAGCCTAAGCTTAGGCTAACTAAACATGCACGGTTTATATTTGCAGCCTCAACCATACGTTATTACCGAGGCTAGAAGCTTACAGTGGTTGAAAAAATATATTGGACAGATGAAGCACAGTCTCTTCAATAGAAAGAAACTACCTTTGGTTCAATAACAGCTAAGCTACAAGTATCTGGATGTTGGGAGAGTAGTGTAGGGCAGTATCATGACATACTTGTTCTGATCTTCTACATTTCCCTAGGTATCTACTATTAGCCAAAAGATACAGGCTAAATAATGGTATGTCTGACTTGGAACTGTTGATCTTGTGTTATTTCCTGAGTTTTGCTTCCTGAACGCTCAGCCATAAGCCAGGTCCTTAGAGTCTATGTATGACATTCTTCAAATAGAAACTGTGCCAGGAAGTATAGTCTGGAAGCCAGAAAATCCACATAACTTTCCTTGTTTTCATAACTTAAAGCATTCAGATCACATGTTCACTGTTCAACTCTTCTTTTGATTCCATATGTATTAATACCAACCTTTAGACAGTCTTTTATTGTGAGATGGAAAATGCTGTATAATGCCCAGGCCATAGACATGGCTATGTTAGGAAGATGGGAAAGCTATTCAGTGTACGAGTTGCTTTTTTTGATGTTGCTCTAGCTTTCACCTAGAGAACCTAGCATTGGTTATAACTATAGGGAAGGAAAGCATTCCTTATTCTGTTTTACATAAATGATGTTGAGAGGAGGAATCTAAGAATTCAAATTACTACAACTCTGCATATTTGACTGGCTTCAGCTAGATGCTTGAAGCTACGGGGGGTGATATACTCAAATATAAAGAACAGCTAAAAAATACACTGAAGGAATCATTAGGGTTCCTTCAGACATGGCAGAAAACCATTGGCGATCAGAGGTGTATATGTATAAAGACCAAACACAAACCGAATGTAAAATACTACTGTATATTTCTGTCATCAAATTTGTAAAATACTACAGTAAGTATTCTCCAGTCAATGAAGACAAACGCCTGGAAATCATGGAATATTGGTGCTGTGGCAAAGGCAATCAGGAAAAGTATTAAACAACCGATGGAGAAAAAGAATTATTTTCCTACCGATGCAGAATTCATCCATAATATTTGACAGAACCAAGAACTCACCTCCAGAAGGTTCAAGAAAAACAAACAAAAATGCCAAATGCATTCACTTCCCCTTCTAACACTAAAACTGTATTTCACAATTTTCCATCACATCTTTTCAGTACATATTTTTTGAGCACAGAAATCTCTCTTCCTTCTTTTCACCCCATGCAAAGCTACTTAAGCACATTTCACTGAAATTGACAAAAAATCCTGTGGGGAAGAAAATGACATTTTCTGTCAGTTCCTGAATGCTGCAAGAAGTAAATATCATTAGTGAGACTGAGGAGGGAAATGCTGCACACAGTGGAAGTATCTTTCAGAAAAATAAAACTGAATATCATCTCTTAAAGGAGGCAAGAAATGCACTGACTTCCTGAAAGTTTGCCCTGTTATGCCCTGTTTGGCAAAAGCATTAAAACAAAAACCTCACAAGCTCAATTAGTTCTCAGACTCAGTGACACACATAATAATCTCAGAGTGTTCCCTGCACTAACACCTCAACCACAGGTTTTTAATTGTTTCAGCTGACATTTTGAATAAACTTTCTTCTTAAGTACTTCCTTTTAAAAAGGAGGAAAGTCAAGCTTGTTGACGTGATGTGAAATGACAGAGAGATATAAAAACTGGCTGTGTATGGCTGCTCTGGACCTGTATCAGGGACATTACATACAACTGCAGCACATGAATCTGCCTGGTTGTGTAAGTGCCAATTGCAACAATACACTTTTTAGACAAATGCAAATATATACGAGTATGGATAAACAAAAGGAAACAGTAACTTGGAACTAAACATATAGACAAAAAACATACTACAACACTATGCTACAGAAGCAGTAAGCATTGAAACTTGTGTCAGAAGCACAACAGGAATGAACTTGGAGAAAACACTCAGGCAGCAGTGTGCCCTATTCTGATCTCCGCTAAACCCAGTTACATGCAGAATAACAACTCCTTTAACCAGTTTTCTCTAGATTCCCACAAAACTATCATATCTCAGTCACTCTGCATTGGACTTACACAGGTGATCCTTGTGTCATGTTCACATGTGGCCCTACATGTATTGAGCCCCTATATGCATCATGATCCAACACATTCAAGGTATACACTCTGTTCTATTCTCCAGACCAGTTGTTTCTGAGGTGCAGAATTTTCATAGGAATAAGGATGATAAATACTATTTATAAAAAATAATAATAATAAAAAAATAATCCCACACCTTGAGATGGCATAATACAGCCCTGCATTGTTAAAATATTCCTATAGCAATAAGAACAACATATGAACATTTCTGAAAAATTTTTATGTAACCAGGTAAAAGTATCTCCAATCATAGACCATATTCTCCTTAATGTATTTGCTCTTTACATTCACTTGCTATGAGGTTAACATAAAGGTATATTCTTGGTTTCAGACATCATGCTTTCATACTACTTATTTTGACTCTGTCCTTGACCTTTCTGCTAATTTTTCCTTGACTTTTTTTTTAGAAGACAAAGAAAGAGAAAGCTTGATCACAGTTCCCTAACCCCTCTCCCCTTGGCTATAACAGTCACTAGGAGATTGTTTTATGTGTGACATAGCTCTTGTTTATCTCTGCATGTTGGAGAGCAGCATTAGGTACTGCTCTCTACAGTTTGATCTCTTAAATGCAAGAGCACTCAACACTGGCATAAAAGAGAAGATACACTGCTCACTCGTTTCAGTAAATTTAGCATTAAGCTATAACAATAATGTGCCTAGGACATTAGAGTGGAATAGAGATGGGGGAGCAAGGCATTTAACTGGATAAAATTATCCAAACAGAAGACATGTCGCCCACAAACGCTATTACTCCTTTTTCAAAAAATGGTATAAACTATCCAGTATCTCTAAGTTATCAGGGTCTAAGCACACCAGTTCATTTCTTTCTCATGATGAAACATAATACACTGAAATAATAGTACTACCACTTCAGACATCAATTTTCCTCGGATGTTTCTCATCCAAGAGCCAACTGTGGCCACTGTGAATAGATGGCAGCATTCAATGAAATGCTACTGCTGAAGGCACTTAGCAGCTTTCTCTTTTCATCTACATTTTATTTTGATACAGGAAGCAAAAACAAAGGGATTATATATTTAAAGAAATAGAAAGACAACCTTCAGATATACTGAGTCAGAAAGTCTCTAACAAAACCTAGTGGAATTCATTTTGCTTTCAATTTCACCAGAATGCAATGTAAACAACCATAGGAACCACACAGCCAACTTTTAAATTAAATCCCACAATGAATAATTTATATTTTCAAACAAGGATTAGAAGTCCCATTCAATTGCAGAGTTTCAGAGGTGGCTTTAATAATTTACATGCTTTCCAAAGGTGAATAAAACACCCTCCAGAACAAATATCAAAACAATCCAAATATTTTCTTTGTTAAAATCACATGGTGATTGACAAAGTAAAGGGCCACTCTTGTGAAGTTGAATGCATGTGCTATGGGAGATAGGCAGGGGAACTCAATATTTTTAAAAGCAGAAGTTTCTGTGAGCAATTTCTACCATGTACCAAAGGGAATAAGGAAAAATGAAACACGTTATCAACATCAGAATCTGCATAATATATAATTTTTGCCCTTTACTGAAAGGCTAGGTATTGTATTGTAATTTATTTTTTTATTTTTTTTTATTTTTTTTTGTGCACAAGACCGCATCAATTCTTTCCCAGCACCTGGAAAAGAACTCCAGGCCAAATATTCTCAGTATTACCAGGGCTATCTCTGACCTTGCAAGAAGTCAAATGCACAAGATAAACACTCTGCGAAGCACTATCACCTGGCTACAGGGAACATATATTGGCTTTAGGTGACCTGTTTAAACTATAGCTGCCTCACTGGAGTTTTTGTAGACAAAGCGGCTGCCTTTGCTGTAATTCACAGCCTCTGTTCTTCGCAGTCCTAATAAATATTTTTCCAATATCTTTATCCTGAACATGTGTATACTCTGAAAAAGGGCAAGGAATATTGTGCCTGTTGAAATAGAATCCACTGCTCTGGAAAACTCAGTGCAATCATAGCAAGAGTGATCTATATCTTAAATGGGCAGGCAGTATTAAGGTAAAATTTAACACAAGACATATGACCTGTGCTGCAGACATAGTTCATAAATTAATTACACATTCTGCATTGATTTTTCACTTCCTTATGAAGAAATAGTACAGAAAACAGCTGCTTCCTTCCAACATAGAATAACACAGTCCATTAGACCATTTGCAGAAAATTATTCTGGACCTGACAATGGTTTGCAATTTTGGTAATCAGCATGACAGGTTTAAGAACAGTCATTATTCTTAATAAATCTCTGCTCACTGTAGTACTGACACTAGTTAGATCCCACATGTCATCTGAAGCAATAAATGAAAGAAAAATATTTTTCATCTAAACAACATAGTTTATTGTAACAGGAAAAAATAATTGCAGGTAGAAACAAAAAATAATTCAAAAAAATTAGGTGATCACAGTAAGGATGAAAATGACTCCAAACCCAAATCCCAGTCAAAGGAAGACTGCTGGCAAACATTTTTGAGAACAATAGTCATCTCCAACTCAACTCTAAACAGACAAGAATGATGAAGTATAATTTTACAAATGGAAAATGAAAGACTGAGAGCACCAGCACCAGCAAGCGAACACAGCTCTACTGAGTCTTAGTCTACTTCTTCATAAACTAGACCAGGTAACTACTCCTACATTTAGAGTCCTAAAATTACATTCAGCCCTTTGAAGACCACCACAAGGCTGATGTGGCCCCCAGTGAAAAAGAGTTTGACACCTTGACCTAAGTGACCCTGCCATGAGTCAGGAATTATTCTATTCACCTATGTGGAATGCTCAGGCATAAAGACACTGCCTTCAAGAGAAGTAACAGGCATAAAGTTGTCTGCTGCATTTTCACAGCCAGGGAAAATGTTCTTCAAATTCTGAATGCAATGCTAAAGTGAAAAGTAAGTCTTTGCAGGTTCAATTCAACAGTGTTACGGAACACCAAGTCCAGCAGAAGAAATACATGTATGTTTTTTAAAGACCATGCTTGATCACAGTATCACAGTATGTTTGGGATTGGAAGGGACCTCAAAAGATCATCTAGTCCGATTCTCCTGCTGGAGCAGGAACGCCTAGGTGAGGTCACACAGGAACATGTCCAGGCAGATCTTCAATGTCTCCAGGGAAGGAGACTCCATAACCTCCCTGGGCAGCCTGTTCCAGTGTTCTGTCACCCTCACTGAGAAGAAGTTTTACTCAAATTTAAGTGGAACCTCTTGTGTTCCAGCTTGATCCCATTACCCCTTGTCCTATCATTGTTTGCCACCGAGAAGAGCCTGGCTCCGTCCTCGTGGCACTCACCCTTTATATATTTATAAACATTAATAAGGTCACTCCTCAGTCTCCTCTTTTCCAAACTAAAGAGACACAGCTCCCTCAGCCTTTCTTCATAAGGGAGGTGCTCCACTCCCTTAATCATCTTCGTTGCCCTACGCTGGATCCTCTCCAGCAGTTCCCTGTCCTTCTGGAACTGAGGGGCCCAGAACTGGACACAATATTCCAGATGTGGTCTCACCAGGGTGGAGTAGAGGGGAAGGAGGACCTCTCTCGATCTACTAACCACCCTGCTTCTAATACACGTCAGGATGCCATTGGCCTTCCTGGCCACAAGGGCACAGTGCTGGCTCATGGTCATCCTGTTGTCCACCAGGACCCCCAGGTCCCTTTCCTTACACTGCTCTCTAATATGTAATTTCCCAACCTATACTGGAACCTGAGATTGTTCCTGCCCAAACTCTACACTTTCGCTTGTTAAATTTCATCAGGTTATTCCCTGCCCAACTCTCCAGCCTGTCCAGGTCCCGCTGGATGGCTGCACAGACTTCTGGCGTGTCAGCCACTCCTCCCAGCTTAGTGTCATCAGCAAACTTGCTGATAGTACACTCAATTCCCTCGTCTAAATCGTTAATGAATATATTGAATAATAGTGGCCCCAGTACTGGCCTCTGAGGTACTCCACTAGATACTGGCCTCCAACTAGACTCCGCACCATTGACTATCACTCTCTGGCTTCTCTCCTTAAGCCAGTTTGCAACCCACCTCACTACTCTATTGTCTAGACCACACCTCCTCAACTTAGCTGTGAGGATGCTGTGGGAGACTGTGTCAAAGGCTTTGCTGAAGTCAAGGTAGACCACATCCACTGCTCTGCCATCATCCATCCACCTTGTTACATTCTCATAAAAGGCTATGAGGTTGGTCAAGCATGACTTACCCTTGGTAAAGCCGTGCTGCCTGCCCCTAATAACCCTCTTATCCTTGATATGCCTTGAGATGGCACCAAGGATAAGCTGTTCCATCATTTCCCAGGGACAGAGGTGAGTCTGACCGGTCTATAATTACCCAGGTCCTCCCTCCTGCCCTTTTTGAAGACCGGATCTTTCTACAGTTTGAATCCATCAGTAAACTACTGATAACTAACTTGGGAGAGTTTGTTGGTTTTGGCTGGGATGGGGTGGGGAAAGAATCATAGGATAGTTTGGGTTAGAAGGGACCTTCAAAGGTCACCTAGCTCAGAGCTCCATTCAACTTGACTTTGTTTTCTTTACGGATAAGCCATCTACCGCCTCTCTGGGAAACCTCTTCTAGTGTTTCACCATCCTCATTGTTAAAGAGACAGGAAGATCTTTATGGCCTTTGGACAGAAATACAAGGCCACAATCTTCCTATTTTTTTCACTGTCTTTCAATTTTGCTTGACTGTTTTTCAAACAAGACTTCAGAAGGGTCCTTGCTAAATTAGCTGCCAAATTCTTGATGAACTAAGTCATTCTGAAATGCTGTAGGCACCTGCAATTTTGCTTAGGCATCTAAATAGTCAGTACTTCTGTGTACTGAGACACTTTATTCCCACTCTTCTTTACCAAACTGCAACAAACTTTACAACAAACAGAGGCAAAACGTAATTCTCATATTCCCACACATAGCTTTGCCTGAACCCTAAAATGACGAACCAGCATTATGAGCACTAATGAAGATGTTCAAGGGTAAAGATCAGGAAAACAAAAATCCTGCAGAGACCACATATGCACTGAGTGACACAGGCAAGAAGGAAACCTCCACCTTCTTGATGTGGAGATGGCTGGAGTTTCCTATTTAGGCAAAAGGTGTCTGCACCAATGCCAAGAAAGTAAATTACAGCAGGATCCAAAATTTCAGTTATAGACACGAAAGAAGATAAACATCCTGCACAGAACTATTAGACATTTCATTTTGTATGAGTGTATGCAAGTTACAATCTTCCTCGAATGACAATACATCCTTATTCACTGTCCTTTTTCACAAAATGGTTCTGTTTTATTCAATACTGTATGGATCAGACTACACTGCTCTGCCCATTACATTAGTATCTTATTTCATGATGAGGAATTAGCAGATTGCTGCTTTTTTTGTATGCTCTCACTTTTTCACCTCATTTCAAGACCCTGGTGTATTAATTACCACAAGTGTTTGTGAAGACAGCTTAACCTTAGCATTTTTATAAAGAGCAAGAAATTTATTAATACACAGGTTGTAACTCATCATGACCAACTGCAGTTTTTAAGATGCAATGGAAGGTATCCTCTGCTATTCTTGAAACCTTGAGGAAATTTCCTGGCTCTTGTGAATCACAGAACAACATCCAGGGCAGCGGAACAACAGTAATTTACATCTACTGAGGTTATAGCAAATACTTATAATAGAAAAAAATAAAATACAAAAGCATCCCAGGGCCAACCAACCAATCAACCAAAAAACCCAAGAACAAAAACAACAACAACAAAAAACCCACATAAAAAAAGCAAATCCCACAAACAAAAACCAAACCAACCTGTTTTTTGTTTCTCTTTCAAGTAGCAGAGTCCATTGCATCTTAAATGTACCAAGAAATCTTAGCATTCCATGGTCTAACCATGATATACTTCTGGCTGACAAGAATTCTTAAACCATAGCAATATTCTATGAGAACAATGATATTACAGTGGTTTTCAAATGAACAAGAAGGATCAAGCTGTTTTTAGAAGTAATATGTTTTCTGGTTTAAAAATGCTAGATGAGGGTGGTCAGACTGAGGGCAGACAGATTGCTTAATTCAGGATGCTCTGCTACATGGGCAGGGCAGAGCACCAGCACCAAGTCTTCTAACTATAGTAATTTCATCATGGAAAAATCGACTACTGTCCTGAAAATGGAAAAATAGGAGGGAGATAAAGCTCAAAAGCTTCCACCCAGTCCAAAATTTTGTTGAAAAATTTAATTAAACATATCGTACTGGACTATAATTACTTTGAGCAGTCTCCTCTCTGGATTGTTTCCAGTTCAATATATATGGCATCCACCTAAGTAAAAACCGCTCATTTGTCAAAGGAAAGTATTTCTGTTTCAAATTCTAAGACTTTTTATTATTATTTTTAATAGAATATCATCACCAGCTTTTTTAAAAATTGTATTAATATACATAGGCTATTAAAAGAAAATGGAGGGGAAAAGCTATCCATGCAAAGGTCACTCACTCCAGGGAAAGCTAAAGAAAATTGTAGAAGATAAAATATCCTTCCAAGAATATTGTCACAAGGGGTTTTGACAACTTTCCCTCAGCATTGAGCTGTGGCGAAACACAGGCAAGGCTCTAGTGGGACAAGCCATACATTCTCTCAGCTTAAAAGGAGTGCTGAGCTCTAGCAGAAACCCTGTCATGCAAATTCACCATCTTTATTGAATGGTGATATTAAAAAGTAAATTTCAATTTTATGTTTTTATATGTAATGCCATTTCTAGTTCTAAAATATTATTTTGAGCCAATCAGAAAAGAAGGTGCACAATGGTATCCATTTGTCAGATTTTATCAAATGGATACACATGAAAAACTGCTCACAGACAAATTACAGCCAATAAATCAAACAAAACTATAAATTAATCATTTTGAGTTACAAACTCCTGCTACATTGTTCAAGCTGTTGAAGGTTATCACATATAAATCGTTATGGCCACAAGGACAGGGAAGGCATTTATTCTTGGACTGGGCAAGTACCAAGCATGTGCCCCTGAGAATTTGCAACAGAGAGGAAATAGCAGCATTGAACATTTCTTCATTTGTAAAGAACTGTCAACAAACAAGGAACTCAGTGCTTATAAAGGGAGATGTGCTTGTTAGTCTCAAATTTGCCAGGGAAGTGAACCATCACTGACACCATCCACTTCCTTTTTTGTTGTTTTACTCTTGCCTTTCACCCCCCAGGAGATTAATGAACATGAGGCTAAATACTGCCATAAGATGCATGGGTATACAAAGAAAGAATACAGTATGTTAAGTTACAGAAGAGGATGCAAAGGAAGGTACTTGGAGTAGATACCACTTTATAATGCCAGACCACACTGGCATCTGTAACTAAGTCTTGTAACATACTACTACAGGCATACTCACTACAGCACAATTAGTTGTCCTTAATACATGGTAAAGCAGTGACCTAGCCAACAAAGAATGAACAGAGCATCAGCACAAAGCTGCATTCCTGATAAAGTCATCACTCACCGCAGCCTGCACAGCCAGGTGAGGGGAAAGATCTCCAGCAGTTCTGATTACAGTGTGCAAACTTGTGCCAAACTCTGTTGAATGTTTTCTGCCTACAAGTGTCTGTATCTGGAGCTTACCTCATCTTTTCTTCCCTGTATTTTAATCATCATTTGGCTTTTTTTTTTTTCCCAAGAAGAAAACAAAAAGAATACTTAGGGCATTCTCCATCTTCAGCTTCTATCAAAGCCATGCAAAAAAGAACTGGAACAAGAGTTAAATCCAAGCACCTCAAGCACTCTTAAGAGGAATTTCAGTCTATCTTGCATGTAACAGACATGAAAATCAACTTGAAGAGCAGGAGTAATCAACATACCTACTTATGCTTTTTGTTTCACTCTCATTCACCATCAGTTTTCAAATGCAAATGCTTAAAATACCTGAACACTGGAAGGCAAATTTGGAAATACAAAGCAACTTCGTGCATGTTGAGGGTTTTGATTGTGGGGTGACAATAAAACCATGGCAGATGTATTGTTAGCCCCGTCTCCCCCCACCTCCCTCTTTGGCCTCTCCCTCTCCCCGCTTCCCAAGCAGGACAGGCGATCGGGAGGGAAAGAAGGGAGAGAGAAGAGAGCTGGAAAAATTAAAAATGTTTTACTAATGCTACTAATAAGAATAGAGAAAATAATACAAAATATACAAAACCAATCTTGAAAGCCCCAGCAACTGCAGAGCTGGCACCCAAAGTCCTGGATTGGACTCTGCAGCCAACCGGAGCTGGATTCAGTCTGTCACTAGGCCTCAGTTCACAGGGATGACTAGCAAGGTCCTCTCCTAATGTCAGCCATAAGCAAAAGGAAAGAAGGAAAAGGGATGAGATCCTTGTGATCACCCACTTTTATATGAAGTATTAACATGAATGTGAATCCCAGTTTTTAAAGGTTCCACCACCCAGTGCCTTTCATGTAGTTTTTAACAAACCACTGTACCTTTCAATTTTCCCAGAGGCTGGTGCATGATATGGAATATGATATACCCACTCAATACCATGTTCTTTGGCCCAATTGTCTATAATACTGTTTTTGAAATGAGTACCATTGTCTGATTCAATTCTTTCTGGTGTACTGTGTCACCAAAGGACTTGCTTTTCAAGGCCCAAGATAGTATTTTGGGCTGTAGCATGAGGTACGGCATATGTTTCCAAACATCTGGTGGTTGCTTCCACCATTGTAAGAACATAACGCTTACCTTGACGTGTTTGTGGAAGTGTAATATAATCAACCTGCCAAGCTTTTCCACACTTACACTTTAACCATCACCCCCCACACCATACAGGCTTTAACCGTTTAGCTTGTTTGATTTCGGTGCAAGTTTCACATTCATGAATAACCTCTGAAATAGTGTCCATAATTAGGTCCACCCCTCGATCGCGAGCCCATTTATACGTTACATCTCTACCTTGATGCCCTGAAGCATCGTGGGCCCACCAAGCTAGGAAAAGTTCACCTTTATGTTGCCAGTCCAAGTCCACCTCAGCTACTTTAATCTTAGCAGCTTGATCTGCTTGTTGGTTGTTTCGATGTTCCTCGGTGGCTCGACTTTTAGGTACAGAGCATCTACACGACAAACTTTCACAGGCAGGCTCTCCAGCCGAGCAGCAATGTCTTGCCACAGTGTGGCAGCCCAAATGGGTTTACCTCTGCACTGCCAGTTGCTTTTTTTCCATTGCTGTAGCCACACCTACAAGGCATTTGCTACCATCCATGAGTCAGTATAGAGATAAAATACTGGCCACTTTTCTTATTCAGCAATGTCCAAAACCAGCTGGGTGGCTTTCACTTACACAAATTGACTAGATTCACCTTGTCCTTCGGTGGCTTCTGTAACTTGTCATGTGGGACTCCACACAGCAGCTTTCCACCTTCGATGTTTTCCTACAAGGCGACAGGATCCATCTGTGAACAGTGCATACTGCGTATCAGTCTCTGAAAGTGTATTATACGGTGGTGCTTCTTCAGCACATGTTACTTCCTCCTCATCTGGAGACATCCTAAAGTCTTTGCTTTCTGGCCAGTCTGTAATCACTTCTAAGATCCCTGGGTGATTGGGACTTCCAATCCGAGCTTGTTGCATGATTAATGCAATCCATTTACTCCACATAACATCAGCTGCATGATGTGTAGAGGGAACCATCCCTTTGAACATCCAGCTCAGCACCGGCAGTCGAGGTGCTAGGAGGAGCTGTGCTTCAGTACCGATCACTTCTGAAGCAGCTCAGACTCCTTCATATGCTGCTAGTATCTCTTTTTCAGTTGGAATATAGTTGGCCTCAGGTCCTTTGTATCCTCGACTCCAAAAACCTAAGGGTCGACCTCAGGTTTCTCCTGGTGCGTTTTGCCATAGGCTCCAGGTGACTCCATTATCTCTGGTTGCGGCATAGAGCACATTTTTAACATCTAGTCCAGTCCGAATTTGTCCAAGGGCCACCGCATGAGTTATCTCACGCTTAATTTGTTCAAAGGCTTGTTGTTGTTCATGGCCCCACTCAAATTGGTTCTTTTTACGAGTCACTCGATACAGAGGGCTCACAATCTGGCTGTAGTCAGGAATATGCATTCTCCAAAAACCTACAACACCCAAGAACGTCTGTGTCTCCTTTTTATTAGTAGGTGGAGACATAGCAGCAATTTAGTTGATCACATCCATTGGGATCTGATCACACCCATCTTGCCATTTTATTCCTAAAAACTGGATCTCTTGTGCAGGTCCCTTGACCCTGCTTCGTTTTATGGCAAAACTAGCATCCAAAAGAATCTGAATTATTCTCTCACCTTTCTCAAAGACTTCTTTCGCTGTGTCGCCCCATGCAATGATGTCGTCAATATATTGCAAGTGTTCTGGAGCTTTACCTTGCTCCAGTGTGGTCTGGATCAGTCCATGGCAGATGGTAGGACTGTGTTTCCAGCTCTGGGGCAAGCAATTCCACGTGTACTGGATGCCCCTCTAGGTGAAAGCAAACTGCGGCCTGCACTCTGCTGCTAAAGGAAGAGAGAAAAATGCATTAACAATGTCAATTATAGCATACCACTTAACTGCCTTTGACACCAGTTCAAATTGCAGTTCTAGCATGTCAGGCACAGCAGCACTCAGTGGTGGCGTAACTTCATTCAGGCCACGATAGTCTACAGTTAGTTTCCACTCGTCACTAGACTTATGCACTGGCCTAGTGGGGCTGTTAAAAGGTCAACGAGTCTTACTGATCACACCCTGACTTTCAAATTGACGGATCAACTTCTGGATAGGAATCAAAGAGTCTCGGTTGGTGAGATATTGCTGGCAATGTACCATCATAGTAGCAATTGGCACCTGCTGATCGTCAACCATCAGCAGTCCTACGACAGAAGGGTCATCTGAAAGACCAGGCACATCAGACAGCTGTTCAATTTTCTCAGTGTCCACAGCTGCTATACCAAATGCCCACCTATACCCTTTTGGGTCCTTAAAATACCCTCTCCTGAGGTAGTCTATGCCAAGGATGCACGGAGCATCTGGACCAGTCACAATGGGATGCTTTTGCCAGTTTTTTCTAGTTAGGCTCATTTCAGCCTCTACAACAGTCAGTTCCTGGGATCCCCAATCACTCCAACAATATTGATGGATTGCGTTCCTTTATCATTAGAAGGAATTATTGTGCACTGAGCACCAGTGTCCACTAAAGCTTTGTGCTCCTGGGGGTGTGTTGTACCAGGCCATCGTATTTGTACAGTCCAATAAACTCTGTTATCCCTGTCTTCCACCTGGTTGGAGGCAGGGCAGCCCTAATTTCTGTTCTGAACAGTCTCTGAGTGTGAACTAGAAGTTTCTTCAAGAGCATCAGAATCTCTTCTGCCCCTTTTGTAAACTGGAGCAGACATTTTCCTAGGAGTTTTTCCTTTTTTCTTATGCACTCCTTCTTGAAGTTCTGAGGTAGGTCTTCCATGCCACTTATTCATGTTTTCTCCCTGCTCATGTAGGATGAACCACAGTGAACCTCTTTTTGTGGACTGCCTCTGTCCTCTCTCTTGAGGTTGGAAACACCTTCTCCTAATAGCTGAAACAGGTTCTTACGAGTCGTGAATGGTAGGTGTCTTCTCTGAATTCTTTGATTTCTTGCAACAGCTTTTTAAACTGGTCATCAGATTTTTCACACAGTTTCTCCACAGCAGAGACACAAGCCCATAGAGAACCAGCAAGGCTGTCCTCTAAGTTCCAGAGCTGCTCAATCACTTCAGTAATATTTTGTACACCTCCAGCTGACCAGACCATTGATGCCAATGACTTAGCATATGCAGGTGGTGCACTTTGTACAAATCTGCACCACAGAGGTTGTGTATAATTGATTCTATCTGGGTCCATCCCCTCTTGGCTGTTTGGTGCAAAATAGATGATCTCTCACACAGCTAATTCTCTCAGGAACTGGATACCTCTCTCCATAGTATTCGATTTCCCTAATGTGCATATACAATCTTCCTTGTAGGGAGATCTTACTTTCAGAGCTGTCAGGAGTCAGATCCAGAGGGTAGTGGCGTTAGGGTCTCTTGAAATTGCCCTATCAATGGTGGAATCTTTTGACAGAGATCTCAGGTGCCTGGCTTCACCACCTTCCAATTCGATTGTTTCTGCCCCATTGTCCCAGCATCGGAGCAGCCAGATTAAAATATTCTCGCCTTCATGACGACTAAAGTCTTTTCACAGATCTCTCAGCTCACCTGGAGAAAAGGACCGAGTGGTGGTCACTTCATCTCCTCCCTGTGCTGATGATGCCCCTTGGGTTGATGTTGGCCCTGTGCCATAACCTGCTGCACGAGTAGTCTTTCTAGTGACTTTCTTACAACCAGCAACTGATGCTGATATGGGTTCACCATCATTTGATTCATTTCCAGAGTCTGAATGACTGTCACAGTGATTGCTGTGGTTACAGAAGCGACAGTGCCCAGTGTGTGAAGAAGGGGGGGCTGCCTTGTCAGCCTTTGAGGCTGGAGAAGTAATGTTATCTGCAGCGACCTTGGCAGAGGAACTCTGCGGAGGAGCTGTAGCTTCAGCCTGTGAAGCCGCGGTTGGGGGGGCAGTGGCTGCAGCGTCAGCTTCCGCTTTTTGCTTTTTCTCGAGCAGCTAGGAGTGCTTTTTGCTAAAGCTTCCGAAGACGCACCGCAAAACTCAGGACTAAAAAGAGACGCAAACGTCCTATTGAACCTCATTTCTCTTAACAGTAACACCAACTGACACACATTCAGTAAACCAAATAGCACCATCATGGTTCTATCAAAGCTCCAAGGATATTCAAAGCTCTATAAAACATTTGCAAACTGTCCTAGCAAAAAAGCAAAAGTATTGTTAGTCAGCCTTTCTAAAGATTCTCTCGAACAATTAGCAAACACATAGCCATATTGGTCTCTTATCTCTCCCAGAGGTTTTTCAAGGTAAAGCAGAAACGAGCAGAAATTCATTAGCAGCTGCAATATAATGAAACCAGTGCCAAACCGCACAGTATCATCATAACCATCGTCCAGTTTCTTGTTGTTATATAATGAATACCTTGATTCAGAAACAAGGCCCAGCACAGGTATGGGATCACCAAGCACAATGTAGAAAATAACTGATACAACTCATGCCACAACATCTTTAAACCAATGTAATTCACTTTGCCTTAATACCACTAAATAATGTTTGAAGCAAACAGACCCGCAAATATCACAACTCTATGAGCTGGCACCATGCCAAGAACATTGAAAGGTACATCAGAGCAGTAGCAAAGCAGAAAATCTCCAAATCTACCCCTTTTCAGTGCCAAATTTTAACCCTTTCTCTGCCCCATGTTGGGTGCCAATTATCCGTCAAGAGTTTTGATTGTGGGGTGACAATAAAACCATGGCAGATGTATTGTTAGCCCCTCTCTCTCCCCACTTCTCCCTTCAGCCCCTCACTCTCCCCGCTTCCCACTCAGGACAGACGATCGGGAGGGAAAGAAGGACAGAGAGAAGAGAGTTGGAAAAATTAACAATGTTTTACTAATGCTACTAATAAGAATAGAGAAAATAGTACAAAATATACAAAACCAATCTTGAAAGTCCCAGCAACTGCAGAGCTGGCACCCAAAGTCCTGGATTGGACTCTGCAGCCAACCGGAGCTGGATTCAGTCTGTCACTAGGCCTCAGTTCACAGGGACGACTAGCAAGGTCCTCTCCTAATGTCGTCCATAAGCAAAGAAGGGACAAGATCCTCAGGATCTCCCACTTTTATATGAAGTATCCACGTGAATGGGATGTTATCTTCAGTTGGTCAGTTCCTTAGTCACCTGTTTCTCGTTGCCCCTCTCACTAGATGAGTATCAATTGTTATCATAACTTTGCATTCCATTGCTATGTTTACCAAAACATGTATCTGGTTTTGCAGGAAAATGCAGCTAATATGAAGGCTTTAGCTGACAGGCAAATTCACTAAAAGAGAAACTTGTTTTTTAACAAAACCAGGACAGTGCACATTAGTGGAGCTAAGAACTTTCAAATTTGATCACACTTGACAATGTAATGGGAAAAATACAGAAAGCAATTTGAAAAGCAAAAAATATACAAAATTTATATCTGAATCAGGGACTTTTTTTTCCTGGGTGCTATTTTGAGGACCATGATGGCATTCAGATTTTTCCATAAAACATTAATGAAACCTCATTGTTTACAGACTTTGCTAAAGACCAAATTCCCAAAAGCCTGTACTGCTACTGATCTCAATTATTCATCATCATAATAACCATGCAAGATGATTTAGTAAAAATGCTAGAATCTGGCCCTTGCGGTTTAGTGATAAGTGCAATTTTTATCTCAAGCTAATTTACATGAGAACAATTTGCAAACAAATATTACACATATCATCAAGTATTCAGCAGTCAAATGCATACGACGATCTCACTTCAGGGCTGCCATCGTTACAAGTTGAGGCTGCTCCACTGCAAAAAATAGTTTGACAACGTCCTAAGAACATGGCAAACACCCAGTTGCTTATCTTTCATATTACAAGGAGAATTCTTAATGAACGCATCCCAGGCTCTTGCAAAAAGGAAAAAAGAAGAACTAATTCTCCTTTGGGATGCACGTTAGGAGACAGAACAGGAAAAAAGACTGCTAGAGAGCTACTACCATTTGATTCACATTAACATATGTGACTAAAAAGCATGGTCAGTTTTCACTACACACACAGGAGCCACCAGATTCTGGTGCTCCGTGGCTAATTCACAATGTTGGAGGTATGGCCATCATTTTAGTTCTTTCAACTCTCTATAAATTAAATTCAATAATGTAAATGAAAAAGGACTTTCAAAGTGGTTGCCAACTAGTACATTTTAAAGGGTATTATGCATAGGCATGGGTTGCTCATGCAGAGGTTCACAAGGAAAAAATTCCTTTGGAGCATTGCTTTACTCTTAGTGCTTTACTCTTAGTGCTTCAGAGGTGAAGTGAAAGGGAAAACTTTGTAAATTTTAATTTATCACAAGCTGAACCCTTTAATCTTGTGGCAACCCAGATCTCTCCTAGGCCCTCATCTTACACAAACCTCATCAGCCTTTACCAGTGTTTAAAATATCTTAACTTTTAGAAACCCTGAGACGAGATTTATGATAAGAATCTTCCAATAAAGTATTTCAATTTTCATATAATTTGTTATCAAATGTTCCTGCTGAGGAGTAGATGTAAAGACCACTACACCTGCTTATAGCACTTCCCCAAGACCCCAGAAGTTCCAACATCACTTGAAGCAAAAAGCACTTTATATTTCTCACTCACGAAATCTTATTATCCCTTTTGATCTCCCAGGGAGGTCAAGTCACCAATTTCAGGACACTTATCTGAAAATAAAATTGTATGTTGCTGATTTGTTTATTATCTGTAAATTTTCTCCCCCAAGTCAATCACTCTGAAAGTATTTATTTCTCTTGACAGTTGCTTTTGGAAAGGCATTTGACATCAACATGCATCTGAAATCCTCTAGGCAAAGGCTAATGTAATAAGGAAAATTCATGGATCAAGGAAGGAAACATATGTGCCAACTATGTTGTACACTGGTTACTCTAGAGATCAAATCTCTTTGGTACTAAACTGGCATAATGGAAATGTAACTCAATGAAGCTACACATGATTTAAACCAGAGCATGAGAGAGTCCCAAAGGGGAAGAAATAAGAAATAGTTCCAGTTACTTAAAAATACAGCTGCATTTTTTCTTTTTTTTAAAATTTTATTTCTAGTCATGAACATCCAGTCCATAACTCTGTTTGCTTACACCAGAGGTTACTACTAACATTAAGAGTTGGCTAGAACTGGTGTTTCTGATTATGGACTAATTCTTCATTATTCCACAAAATTCTATGATCTAAAGTCTGTACTATTTAGGCAATACAAATTTACTCTTTTTATCTGACATTTCGAAACTTGCTTGAGTTAACCTGAATAAAGCTTAAGAACAGACTTAAGGGTTGTAGTTACTGAATGTGTTCTACTTTTATTTTAAATAGCATAGAAAAGTTTCAATGAAAATATGGCTATGAAAAAATTTTCAAAAAGACTTCTAAAAACATTTATTCCAGTCCTAAAATTTTACATTTTTAAAAAGCAAATGTAGGTTAAGGAGGCAGCCACAATGACAGACTCAAGACAAGTTCTACATTTAATATAGCTTTGTTTGTACAATTGCTTGTGACTTCTATAACAGTGTATTGTCCTGCTAGTCTTCAGTATATCAAACAATTGCCAAACTCCGTCTTTTTGCCAAAACATTGTACCACTGATATTGGATTCCTGAATACAGTGTGTGTAATGAAAGCAGAAAAATAAGAGCACCAAGCTCTCCTGGTCAGAAACTGCCTGGACAAAGGGCTAAACCCTGGCATGCTACACACCAATGAACAACCCACAAATGTCTGCACTGCTTCAAACTTTTGTTTGACCTGGAGACAAAAGTGCTGCTGTGCTCCAAACAGCATGTTCTCAGCAACTTATTGGAGTTGTTCCAAATTGTTCCAGTTAATCGCTGTCTGAATCAAATCTGATTTTCTGAAATTCATGGCTGTATGACAGCAATAAAATAAAAGAAACAGTAGAAATGAGAATAAATAAGTAAACCCCACGGACGGCCTGTTAAGGTGGATACCATGGGTACATAATTCCTTTACTCCTGCCATAACATACATTTATATACTTACAGTATATAAAAGCACAAGCTGTAGCTGTATCTGGCTTCCAGAAATGCCATCATGGGCACCCTAGCACCTAACTCAACTTGCAATAGGATGTCCTCAGACCTGATAGTGCAATATGATTGCTCACTGGGAACAGTTTCAGTATTATTGTATGGGAACAAGATACGGAACCATTGTTTTCCTGTAAATTTGAAGTCTTTGGAGGTAATTTATTTTTCTAAGCAACAATGAATGCCAAAGACCCAGTTTTAGCAATTTCTCTATAGTAACATTCCTGTAGTCAGGTGCAATATGCAAAAATAGTTTTGTGACACAGTATATTTTTCTCTCATATAAATTTTTCTCTCAAATTTCCAAACTTTTATTTTAAGGCTTGACAGAAGACAGGTATTATCCACAGTTACATTATGAATGACTGATTATGTTTTCACCAATATTCTTTTAAGAAAACCCAACCATTTCCTGAGAGCTCAGTCAAATTTACCTGAGCTGTCCTCTCAAGTTATGAAAAATAAATGTTTCTCAAAAAATGTACCCTGCAAAAGACATCAGAGCAACACTACACAGCTGCTGGTTTTGTTTGTTCTTTTAATAACCAAACTACTGCCATATTATAAAGATTTTTTTATTTTAATCCCAAGCCTGGTATGCATCCACTTAGCTGATGCATCGATGACTCTATTGTGCAATATGCTTATGTTCTAGAATTTAAAAGCTACAGTCTAACAAGATGAAAGTTTCCCATCATAGATGGATTGCACAGGTGGATTTCCACTGAAGTGGAGACTCTAAATGTTTCACCAGTTTGGGTTTAGTGTTGTCTCTCTTTCCATTCCTAAGTGTGCTGTGGGAAAAGGAAACTAAAGTAGCTCAGGAGCGGTACAACCTCCAGACTGTATTACCTTAAACAACTTCCAAACCGAAGAGCAGAAGGGACTGCGTTGATAAACTTTCATCCAGCCCCCCAGCACACTATCAGAGCTACACTGCCTGTTGCAAGTCTAGGTCACACAAAATAAAATAATTGATGCACAGAAATTATAACATATACAGCGATGAAAATGCTAAACATAGATTTCACAAAGGAACTGCAATTTTCTTCTAAATTTTGCCTAGAGAAATACAATCACACTTCTTCCAGAATGGGACATTGGTGAAGCCCCACTAGAAGAGGGTTCAGCGTGAGCAACTAATACAGAAATTGGGAAAATTACTAACTAGCGAGTGGGAATATGGATATTATAGATGTCTACTAGAGTGGCGAGATGAATACTAGCAGACAATAAAAAACTGCAGTCAACATTTACGTAAGAGGAGATGAAAGAAGTTGAGTATCCAAAAGATAGCTTCAAAACTGTTTTGTATAGTAATCTAAATAAATTTGCTCTGCCTCTCAGGAAGACAATTGAGAGATTACTTTAGTAAACAGTATTTATACAGCTTCACAGGGAAACAACAGTGAAGAAACAAAAGTTCTTTTAAAAAAAGTATAGGAAACGGGAACCGACAGCTGGATGCTAAAAATTTAAAAGTTTAAATGGAAATGGTATGTATCAGGGAAGTTCAGACTGGACACTAGGAAAAGGTTCTTATCTGAGAGGGTGGTCAGTCACTGGAACAGGCTCCCCAGGGAAGTGTTCATAGCACCAAGCGTGTCAAAGTTTAAGAAGCATCTGGTTGATGCTCTTAGCCATATGGTTTAGTTTTAGGTAGTCTTACAAGAAGCACAAGTTGCACTCAGTAGTCTTTATGGCTCCCTTCCGGCTCAAGATATTCATGATTCTATGAAATTAGGCAAGTATTTTTCTACAAGGATGATTAGATTCTGGAATGAAATGTCGGTGGCAGTATAACGAGTTCTGTGTCCCCTGATTTAGATCAGACACGTCTGTAGAGAAGCTCTGATTCATGTACAATTAGTCAACAAAAAAATGTCAGCATGAAGACAGAGTTAAGCAGTGATTCTGTCAGCTTTAAAAGGTCTGTATTTTTTAAAAATGTCTCACTCACAGTAATGTAATTTTTATATACTCATGGCTCAGACACTGCACAATTTTTTAAATTTCTCTTCTCAGGTTTATAGATGACGTGACTGTCCTCTGGTTTTATTACTTTCTACATCTGAGAAAAATCATCAGAAATTCATCACTTGTGTTCTTGACTGTCTTGGGTTTGAAATTGTTCAAAATAGCAAGGAAGATAGAGAGTATTTTATGATACTGCTCTAAAGGAAATTAATTCTTTCAAACCGCATTCTCAAAGTTAGTGCTTATAAATTTTATATGATTGCTATCAGTTGGTTATATAAAGGAAGAACACACAAATGAAATCTTGTAACTAAACAGAAATTTGTGTTACTATTTATTTACATAAGATCAACAGCATGTTCAATTTTCCAGCAGCTCTGAGCATATGGAAGAACAGTAACCATTTATACCTTCAAGGCAACAGTCTGTGTTAAATACTACTGAAACCATAGATTGATCTGTCTTGTTTAAGTTAATCCACTTCTCAAAAATGTACAAAATGTGAGGAAGAAGCTGCCAATCCTTCCCATTCTTGGTCTGTAGATCAGCAGTTAGAATATACAGAGAGTGGTTTAATTCCCTCTTCCTCCTTACTGACTGCCACAGCTTCCCACCCCTGGACACTTCCTTAACTTCACCACCCATTAATCCGCAGTAACACATTCACAGTCCTTTCCACTGAAATTGCTCGAGTCTCCATGGAAGACCTGAGGATTACGTGAGGATTATCTGAATTGGAGCAAGTACAGAAGGCTAAAAAAGTCTGACCACCTCCTCTGCTAGTTGATCAGACATACATGTGCAGAGAGGAGGTCCAAGGTATCTGTGTCAGAGACAATTTACTTATTAAGCTCTGTTCAGAAATGAATTCCTGAAGAGTTTTCTTCTCCAAGACAGTGTGCTAACTAGCACAAAGTTTACTGTTATCTTTTGAGACAGACAGCTGTTCTCAAATTTGTCTCAAGAGTTTTTCACACATTCCACCTAATGTATACAATGCCACTGCTGGTAATAGCTCTGTATAAAAGGAGGCAGCCTAACTCCTTGACTAATGGTAAGTAAAGGAACAATTTGCTAGGAGGTTTTCAATCTGGTATCAATACAGTACTTTCAGTCTGTTCCCATAGGTAGACTCATCTTCCTTTACCCACAAAACTAGTATGCATAAGACTGTAATAAAAAGACCGATGTGTACTATTGTTTTTGAACTAATTATTCTAGAAAGATTAGATCAAATTGTAACTTTTTACAATTATCTGTATTTGAGTTTGTGTATAATGCAATCAGAATTTTGCCTGGTGTTCAACATGTGACATTGATTTCAACTTGATAGACCTACTTTTTTAGAACTCTCTTTTTTTATGAGAAATGTGTTTCTGAAGGTAAAAATCTCTTCCCACCATATTTGAATAGCAATCTATACTGATTAGCATTTATGCTGTAGTAGCATTTATGCTGTAGGTCCCTATTATTTTGTCACACAAAAATTATACTTTTCAGCACTACTGTCATTATAAAGCTCTCTATTTTTTCTACTTATTTTTCTTAAGAAAATATGAATCCTTTTATCAGAATTCCTGTTTCTTAGAATACCAATGAAGAATATTAAAACTATAGAGAAAACAACATATATTTTTAAAAATTACTCCTTTGGTACTGATGTTCTTGCTGCCATTTCTAACTTAGACTAGTTAAACTTCATGTTGCATTCTCCAGTGAAATTTGTTTGTTTTAATTTTGTTTCATTTTATTAAACCAAAGTATTGTAGTAAGTATTATGCCATCTGGAAATCATCTTGAAGACAATAAGGAAAATGGCTGCAAATGAGCTGCAGACTTTAATAGACTATAGGGACAGAGCACCTGCAAGAGAAAAACTGTAATAGAGAGATAATATAATAGTACATATTTTTCATATAGTCATTATATGTATGGGTTTCTGCCCCCGCCCCTCCCACCCCCCGCCTCATACTATATACCTATGTCAGCTTGTGTTTTACAAAGTATGTGAGCCTACATACCAATATATATACCCTACACCAGACGAACCTTACTTCCACTCATATAGGAGGCAAAGAAGGTACTTCAGAGTCAACAAAGTTATATCAGAGATTAATTTTAACTATATTCTGAGCAGCTATTCATTTTCACCTGACTGTTAAAAAAAAAAGAAGACACAGTCATCTGAAAATAAATTAAAAACTAAAGAAGGTAGATGTCACTCAAAAAAACGTTTAATGGCTGTGCAATTTTCACATGGGTGAAATATTTAAGGAGCCTTCACTGGAACTTAATCAAAATGTATGATATTGTGCATTTCCCTTTCAGAAGCATAACTTTTACCCTAACCTCCTTTATTTGAAATCTAACACATACTGTTTCTCAGAAGCCATGTTTGTGTATGTTTGTAGAAGAGAGAGAGACTGAAAACGTTAATTTCTAACAGACTCAGTGATCAATCTGATGGAACAAAAAATTTAAACCAAAGAATTACAGCCATGGTCCATAAAACTCAGAAGTTAAACAGCTGCATAGAGAAGCCAACATCAACCAACTCCAAATTCTCACTAGTATTCATTAATGGGTTTTATATATTTTTTTTCCAAAACACCACCAATACATATTCAGAAACAATAACTGATTACTAACTGAATGACATCTCCAGTGAATTCCATACCAGATGTCTGCCTGCAAGGAAACAGTGTCTACCACATTCATAATTTCTATTTAGTTCATCTCAGCCTCTTCTGTGAGTATCTAACCATGATGTTTTTGTACATAATTACTTCTACAAATGTCAGATTTTTTTTTTTTTTTTTTTTTTTTTTTTTTATTGCAAACTCTGAAGAACAAGATCAGTATCTAACAGTTACCAGCATACTCTCCAGTGATCAGTGCTGATTACTGACATTTCAGCCCAGGCAACCCCTGTTTTAAAACAGGTCCAAGACTAGTAAGAACTGATTATCTTACTAGGAAAGGACACACCATTCCACATAAACTGCATGTTCTAAGCTACTTGGCCCTAATGCCCCGTAAAATTACTCAGTTTCTTTTCTAAGCTTCAGAGATTTCTCTTCATGTTTAAAATTCTTTTACCCATTTTCCATAAAGCTTTCACCATTTTTACCATTAGTCATTACACAGAAACAAGTTTATGTATCAGATCAGTGTGATAATCACGCACTTCTTCACTAAGATTATCAATTTATTGAACATGGACAGTATACACAGTTTTTTCAGTCTTCTAATGTTTGGATATTTTTAATCAGACCTGATGCTCTATCCTGCTGTTGCTTGACTAGTCATCCATCATGAATATTTGCTTTTAACATTTCAATAACAGAGGATATTATGATAATATGGAAAAGTTAATATAAACATTTTCTGTATATTTTTCTTTTCATATATTTCATTTGTGTTCTTCAAGAGGTACAGGCACATACTGACAATAATATTTTTTTACCATTTCAGTAGAATACTAATACAGATGCTGACACATATTTTAAGTATTCAGACGACATTAACAACCTGTAATTTCTACTGACTTAAGAGCTTTGAATGCAGTGTTATCTTGTCTCAAGAAGGGAAGATAACATCTTATATACCTCTATGACTTCATATGATTCACATGAATACCGGTCAGTTACCTCTTTGCTTGAGAGACAACTAAGGCATATGTAGCCTAGAACAAGCTTTCTAGCAGAAAACTTCCATGTTTAAACCACTGACTACAAGAGAAGGGGACATTATTATATCTTTTTCATTCACATACTGAAAAGAAAAAATTGCACTATCTTAGACTTTTTCTAAAGTTAACAATATAAAACTGTGAGATTTCCATTGTCTATTGCTATCCTACATAAGAATATTTAGGAATGGCTGGAACTAATATTTTTGAAGTACCAGAAACCTGACAAATTCAGCCCAATGCCTGCTGAACACCTGGGTATCGTGCTCATAGTTCTGTCCAGCAAGCCAGCCAAGTGACTAAGGTGACTCTTGTCTCCTACCTCTTTGACAAGCAAAGATTTTCAGCCAGGAAGCATCTCAAAAACTGGATTTGAAAGAGTGCCTGCCACAAGAGGAAAACTGCAGCATTTGAAAACTTGCAAGTATCGCTTAAATTAAAAAGTCCTAGCACAAAAAGGTAGTCACCACGAGAGAAAAATGACTAGGATGAAGCAAAGGAATAAACATAATAGAAGGTATGAAGTAATGCACAAAAATTAGAGAACACCTGATGTGAAATTGCCAGGTTCTGCAGATGTGGTCTGTGTGTGGGGAGGGGGGAGAGGAGCACACCAACAGAGGGCAGAGTGTGTATTTTATATTTTTCACATGTATTAGTTCCTTAGGTTATTTTCCTTACGTTTTTCAGTTTTATTTTAAAGGTTTGTTTGTAGGGCTTTGGGTACCTTCGTTTCTATTGATAAAAAAATATCTTTCATACACTGCAGAGGAAATGTATCAGGAGCAGGACACTCAGCCATAAAGCAGAATTTTCAAAAAGCCTTTTGAAAATTGGCTCAGGTACAAAGAATTTAATACTTGTTGATCAGTATTACCTTCTGCCTGCCTTTACTCTGTTTGTTTTCTCTTCTAAACAATCAGCATACTAATTAATGCAATCAGAAGCATGTGAGTCTGAAGTTCCATTTTCTGCATATAACATGTACCTTTATACATTCTTGTCATTTTAGCATCTATTTTACACAGTATATTTAGAGTAACCTGAGAAAAAGACAAAATAAGATAACTAAAACCACAGCACAATTGCTGAAGTCAGTCTCACACAGGAAAGATATTAAGAAAGAGCAGATTTATAGGTATTCACAGCTTTCAAAGTGAGCTAAAGTGTAACTGTGTGTGGGTCATGAAAACATCACTTCGATGCACAACAGTCAGAAAACAAAGAAGGTGTCAGGTTGCATAAATATGAGAATAATACTAAACGCATTGAAATGCCACCATAAAAATTAGTAAAACGGAACCTCTCTGAAAATTCCATTCAGCTGGGCTACCTGATCTCTAACTGGTAAAAGCAGAAATACAACAGTTCCGAAGAGGATAAATTGGAGCACAGAGGAGGTGCGGGCAGTGCTGCCAGTGTGTGCTGCGGCCCACCTTTGCTCTGGGGGCTGTGATGCAGGGAAGCGCCTGGCTTCTGGCAACAGGAGAAAGACTCCAGCTGCACCCACAGAGCGGCAGCTCCAGGTATGTTTAGTGTCCTGTGCAGTGGTGAGAACGAGACTTATTAGGATTCATCAGGACCAGCTTAGCCCAAACCTTATATTGGCACAACAGGGAAGAGATGAGTGATGATCGATGAACAGACTAGAAGGGATTCTATTGGATCTACTACTCACAAACAAGAACTTCTGTTTAGGTCAAGGTCAAGGGCAGCCTTGGCTTCAGAGAAGACTCTGAAGTTTAAGATCCTAATAGTAGTGAGAAAGATTAACAACAGAATTACAAACTCGGACTTAAAAAGAGCAAATCTAGATTTGCAGAAAGCTAAGTGGCTGTTGAAGAAGACTAGTATTGATGACCATGAAGCTCCTGACTTGACACACAGGAGAGCAAATCAGGCGAGCAAAAGCATGCTCAAGGGCAGGGTTGCTATTCAGAAAGGCCTACGAAAGTCAGAGAAATGAGCTGACCAGAACCTCACAAAATTCGACAAGAGCAATTGTGAAGTTCTGCATCTGGGCTGGAATAACCTGATGTGTGGGAAGCAGCTCTTTCTAGAAAAGTTGAGATGGGGTGGGGAGGTTCCTGGTGGACAAGTTGAATGTGGGACTGTTATCAGTGATGGTCAGCAGAGACCTGTGGAAGTGATCCTTCCCCTCTGCTTGTCACTTGTGAGACAGTATCTGGGGTGGTGTGTCCAGTCTGCTGCTTCCCAGTACAAAAAGGGTATTGACATTCTGGAGTGAGTCCAGCAGAGGAGCTCAGTCAGGGGAACATGACATTCAAGGAGAAACTGAGAGAACTGGGTCTGTTCAGGTTGGAAAAGGGAAGGCTCAGAGGGAACCTCATTGCTGTCTACAACTACCTGACAGAAAAATACAGAAAAGATGGAATTAGGCTCTTCTCAGAGGGGCACAGTGAGGAGAGACAACAGACACAAGCTGAAACATTTGAACTTGAGAGTTCGGTAACTACTGCAACAGGAACCAAGAGAGGCTGCAGAATCTCTGTCCTTGGAGGTGTTCCAGACTTGACTCAACATGCCCCTGAGCAATTCCATCTAATTAAGAGTTGTTTTGAGCAGGTGGTTGGACTAGATGATCTCCAGAGGTTTCTTCTGACCTAAATTATGATTCTGTAGCTTCCAGAAAGGCTTGCAGTCACTGACTTACTACTACTGTGACCAAATCCCAACACCTTTCCTTTCTGAGTCCTTAAATACAATAAATAGTAGATACGCAAAAGAAATCTGGTAAATCACCAATCTATAGTGTACGGACACAGAAGCTTCCAGTTTGTCCAGCTCATGGGTCTTGGTAAAAGAGGACAGCCCAAAGTAAATTATGGTCTAGAGACCAAAACAGAATTTCAGTTTCAGTTTGCCTTCCAGGTTTGGTTGTTTGATTGCATTTCATTAGCTGACTACAGGTTACGGACACAATACTTGAAAATACACCTACCTAAGTTTTGTAGCCTATGTGTTTCTTACTCTTTGAGCTCTATGTTTTTATTTTCTGTCTTTGCCTGACAACAAAGTACATTTTTATATACTTACAAAGTTTTGTGTGTTTTTTTTCTTTGTTGTTTTAACCCCATAAATTCTATAAGTATGAGTAACTCGCATATTCTAAGTTTGCTAAAGCACACAGAAGGTTGACAGCTGCCAGAATTACTAAATAGATTTTCATTACTGGTAAGTGAACTATTCCATGGGTCTGCTATTACAGTCAGTCTGATCCAATAACCTACAACTTCCTTGGAGATCATTATTCCTCTACTACTTTTTAACTGGATATGTACCAAAAGAAAAATCAAAGGTACATGATTACAGAATAGGAACAAAACAACCAGCAGCAGATATATTATTATGTATGTATTTTTAAACTGATACTGATATTTTTTTGTTCTTTGGTCTTCTCATAAGCATTATTTAGCTTAAACTAGTGTTCACCTACATGTATGCAATCCACCTAGGAGATCAGAAGCTGACTGTCTTTTAACCTTGAAAAAACCTTGTGGTTTTGTAAAACTGAGTAAGAATATTAGAAGCTCTCTCTTCCTTTCCTAGCCCTAGATTGTGCATGTAAGCACTCTGATCCCACTGGAAAAAATTCTGCATTGAGAAAAATTAAAAGACCTTTTTTGTCTAATTTTCCAGCACTGAAACTGAACAGCAAAAAAGACTCTGAAAAATTATGACCATCACTCCCTTATTTTTTTTCTCCTGTTCAATGTCAAAACTGTTTCCTATTGTGAATACAGTGCTATTCAAAACATTAATAATCTACACCAATTTCAAGTATGTTCATTTATAATAGTTAACAAAAACTACTTGACAGCCATTGCTGTATAAAGTCCTCTTGATTGTCTATACCTTTCTACAGACCTGGGAGCCATTCCACTCAACATTAGGCTCAACTCAAATTCTGAAAGAAATCAAATGGAATTTATCCATCTGACCCCCTTCGTTTCAAAACTCATCTGATTAGAGATAAATTAGGTAGCACCATATATGAAGACTGAAAAGTTTTGAGGAAACCACTATATTAATTCAGTACAGCACAATGTATACAGTTTAGACCACCACCACACGCAGGTAGATTTTAACACGTTTAGTTGCAACACAATCCTTATCATATCACAGTTCACCAGAAGCAGGTAAGAGCTCAGGGAACTGTATTATGTTCAGTCAATTCCTTCCCCCAGCATAGGGAAGGATCCTGGTCTTTCCTTTTTCCCGGCCAACATGGCAACTACTTGCTGCATCCTCTTCCCTAAAGAGGAAATCCCATTCTCACTCCTCCTCCTTCCAATACATTTCCCCCTTCAAATTATAATACGGATATCTACAGTCCATTGTTGCTTGCACCTCACTGCTTTGGAGGGTGTATGAGAACAGAATAGAGTTTAGAAAGAATATTCTTGCACACAGTACAGATCAGATCAGTGGGCCACATCTTTCAGTCATTAGGGGAAGATCAGCCTTTGGAGGTATAAGGTAAACTACACCAATCAGACTGGATATTCTGCTGTAAACCAGTCTAATCTGTATTAAAAAAGGTCACAGGCATTTCGCATGTTATTACCTGTACTGATCTACATGTGACCATCCCCTAAACTGCATTTATCATCTGATTTTCTAGTCTGATGATATTAGTCTCCTAATATTTTATGATGCTAATACATGACAATATATCTGAAAACAGGGACAGCCATGGGAAAAATGCTGACTTAGTCTAATTAAGTTTATTTTATATCATTTATCATTATACACTATTCATTCAGAGCCATTTATGCTGTCCTTTAGGTAGTATTTCATACACAGAACAATACCTTATTACTGAGCTTCACGCTCCTGCTATTACATCAACTTGTTTCAAATGTCGAAGTGTGAAAGCCCCTTTCCATATGTAAGATGGCAATCAAAAAAATTCAGTGTAATGTTAGTACATAAAAAAGAATGGTACAGCCTGAGAGAGGGAGAAGCTGAGAAATATGCAGTAACAGTAGGAGCACAAAAATAGATGTATTCCAATAATTATTTGTAGCAACTGTAGCAATAAACAAATACAAAAACCAAGGGAATACTAAAGCAGTTTGTGCTTTATTGCTGATGACCATGAATACTTTCTCTACAAAAAAAGTCCCTTACTCCCTTTTTAAATTAAGTTTGTACATGTATGAAAATATATTCTGATATAACTTTTTCATAGTATCAAGTATGGAAAATTCACCATGGAATTAAGTATTATTACTGTTCTAAAATGATATTTGAAATACCTTTGTTTTCTTTACTGATTAGCAGTTTTACAGGAATTTTCTAATTGAGCAAACCATAGCAGAAATTTAAAAGTGCCCATTTCATAGTTTTTTTCATGGTAATTTCACATTACTAAGAGCTTGACAGGAGAAATGATCCATGAATAATTAGTAAGTATCAACATTTCTATCATGTTATTCCTTTAAGAACATTTTGATTCCTGCAAAGAGGGGACAGAAAAATAAGAATGAGTCAGTATTACAATTCAGTTTGATATATGAGCATACTGCTCTGGTTTAATCCTTCATCTTACCAGCATACCAATTCAATTTCTGTACTTCTCTTTCTTTTCATTCCTGATATTAATTTCATGCCTAAGTTCCTAAATGTCCTTAAATTCATCAGTCTTTTAAAAGCAGTAGCTGGAAAAAGACATTCAGCAGTAAGAGTGAAAAGGAAGTAAGATTCATGGAACAAAACATGCTTTTGAAAACGGGATATTCCTTCAAATGGTGAAATCGTGGTATCTGACAGTTAAGACTAGGTCTAAATATTGATCTGTGTTAGACTGCTTTTAGAGAGGTCACAATTTGAAAGTTATTTTTCTACATTTGTTAGATAGTCCCATTGCAGCTGAACAAAATCCATTTTCATTAAGGACGCCACCATTGATTTGGTGCTTTTAAATTCATTACAATTTATCACCAACATTTCCCTCCAACTTAAATAGACTTTCTCAGTAGGACACCCTATCCGAATTGTAGCCTGCTAGAGTCCTGTGTCTGAGCAACCACTGTGCCTCCTAAATCACTCAAAATAAACTGGGAATAATCTGTCCAGTTCCATAGATTTAGAGGAAAGAGGACCATGGTCCTAGAAGTCCCCAAAGTAACCAAAACCATGCTCTTATTCTTGTTTCTATTATTTTCTAAGGTAGACGTATCTGAGTGCTAATTTAAAAAAAAAAATAAATAAATAAAGTCAGGAATGAAATCCTTCCTACTCCTCATCATTTTCCTTCTAGATGACCTCTCTGTTGATTCCTCTCTAAATGCAATCTGTATCACACCAAAAACTGACCTCGTATAGTAAACCACAGCACCTGCGTCTGAGGATCTTCTAGTTTGCAGTCAATTCGGTAAAAGTTATTTTTCTGAAGATAAACAATTTGAAAAAGGTCTTGGAATAAAAATTCTGATTCTTGTCAAAATATAAATATATAAAATTATTTTCCCTGCAAGAGCTGGTTGTGAAGAAAACGACAGAAAAACCTGACTCCAACTGGAGATATGGGTAGTACAAGGTAGTCTAGCTACACAGTTTTCTGATTTCAGACTTCTCAAATTCCTCTAAGCACAGATAGGAACAGTAAGCAGATAAGAATTTTAAGGAAGTCTTTATTTATATGGAATACAACTCCTTTCATACAGAAGAGCATTAACTGTCTCTCTTGCATAACTTCAGATTTTCTATTTTGCCATTGATAGACCACCAAAAAATGATAGTACTTGCTTTGGGAAGTTGCTTGAAAACAACAAACAGCAAAATTCTTGCAGAATTGCTCAAGGAATTTTTTCCTAACAAAACAAAATGTAGCTGCATGTTATAGCAGAAGTTGGTAACACGGTAAATAAGCAAAGGAAGCTCACCTTTTTAATGGACAGGAAAAGTGGGTAAATACAGATCTGCTTTTTCAAACCTTGATATAGCCATCAATTTTCTATAAACCTATTTAATATACCTTCCCAAACATAAAAAGACTGGATTTTAACCCCAGAGGGACCAGGAAAAGCCAAGACTCCAAATAAAATACATTTGTAGATTCCTAATAGAAAAATCAAGCAGTACGAGAACAATCATCCCACCACTCCTCAGACAGTTAAAAGAGAACAAAAACCTTCCCAGGCTTGTGTCACTAGTTCTCAAAAACAGCCATTGAAAAAGCAGGTCAGCATATTTCTTGATTTAGTATGAAGAGATAGCAATATATTAGAGGCATCTCACATAACATCTACTTGAGGTTTGCTTAGAAGGAATCTTTAAATGAAAGAAAAATTAGGAATTAAAGTGACAAGGTGAAAATCAAAAATGTAAGAGTACATAGATGTATATCCATAACAAATCTAATAGGAAGTGATATTCTAAAAAGAATCAAAATCATGTTAATATTTTTTGCAAAGTAATAATTTTTTATTGTTATTAATTTCTAACGCTAGTAGAGGAACAGAATCATAAAATACTCAAGTCAATTAAAACAAATTGTAATTTCTTTCATAATGTTCCTGGTATTTGAAGAAAATAGCAATGATTTTCCCTGGAAATCCTAGTGATCCCAAATGCTCCATTCCTGTAGAGCTTGGTGTTGGTCAAACTCCACACTAATAAATCTTAAGTTTGCTCTAGTCAAAGAGTGGTTTTTTTAGAAAACAAGAAGAACACATGCGAGGACACAGCATAGCTGATATAAATGTAATTAGTAATAATGTTACTGAGTGTGAAAGCAAACATACATATTAAAGTCAATTGTAAATTGCAGATTATACAGAAGAGCAATGTTCTGTAAGCACATGTCCCACCTGAATAATGTTACGTTTATGAGGTCTATGAAGAAGCTATCTTCTCTACCTCTGACTAATGCATAGAATTAAAAGCTTATTTCAATATAAAATACCTTTAACTGCTCTCTGGAAATTTTAATTCCCATTTGGCCATCTCTTCAGTCAGATAATAATATAAGATGTGATGATTTGAGCAATGAGGGAGAAGGAAGCAGCTAGTGATACAGACAGTAAGCAAGGCCAACAGATGTCTTTCTTTTCTTATTGTAATCATTCAGATGCAGCTGGCTTATTTATCTGTTCTTGTTCACCTATTTAATTTCTGTGTTCCTTTTGGTATCATTTGTGTTACTTGTACATCACCACTCTGATCTTGTATTTTATTTCCCAGCCTCTTGATCACACTTTTAGGCTATTCCAATGAGTTCTTAATTTACCCTCACTTCTAGTTCTGTTTGAATGGTTAATGCATTTGTCATGTAAACATTTTGTTTTCTGAGTTTTTCTTACCATACTGAATTCTTTAATTCTGGACAGTATTTGAGATAAAGTTTATAGAAGAAGTGAAGTAATCAAATCTGCTTTGCAGAGTAATTTTAATCTAGTTAAGTGTAAAATTACATCTAGAGTAAAGCCAAAGCACAGAAATGAAGATACTGGGTTTCAGAATAACAGAGTTTAGGGGGTAAAAAAAAAAAAAAAAAAAAATCAGCGAGGAGAGTGCAATCGACTGTAATAAAATAGCAGAGAGGAAACAGCAGAGAGAAACTGAAACGTGTATAATGAGATTAAAGCATGCCCAAAGGATACGGAATGCATAACGTACAGCAATAAAAACAGGAGTTTAAAAAGCCAAAACAGCCAAAGGAGGGAAAATGGGGAGGGTAAGGGGAAGCAAAAACAAACAAACAAAGCCACATACACAACAAAAAGCCAAAACCACACCACACAGTAAGGAAAAGCACAACCTAAGGCTTACTGAAATTAGATATTGTAAGATTTGTGTGGTCATCTTGACCAAGTAGAGAGAAAGACTTGAAGCAATACAGTGAGAAGCTGTGAATATTAAAACAAATTAAAAACCAATCCTGCAGTGTAAGACAACTGTTCAGAAAATAGGATAAGCAAAACTATTTCAAGGGACTGATGCAAGAAATTGGAAGGACCTTTATTTTTCCTGCCTACACATGTTCCTATTGTATTTTAAACAACAGAAGCTAAGAAATTACATTCAGGCCAAAGGCATACAATGCAGGAGGCCTTGGTTTTGAATTAGAAATGGGGAAAAAAATATTCAGAGCACAATGGTAATCTCTGACATTAATTTTTTTTTTTTTTTTTTTTTTTAACCCCTCTGATTTGGAGTGACATAGGTAAGCACTAATTTTGAGTGTATTTTCACAAGAGGGATAATTCCAGTTAGGATATTTCATTTTAACTTTGTAGATTTAAAGAAGGGGCAATGTTCAAATGCTTCATTCATTAACAGATAAGAAATGTTTTGGTTTTAATTTCCTCATCATCAAATACTACTTTCTCCACCATAACCTACTGCATTATAGAGAAAGTTATAGATTTCATCTGCACCATCCAATGGATCAGTCCTTTTGTGGGTATTATGTGGATGAGGAATTGCTGAGGAAAGCAATTTTCTTTTAAGGTAGCTAATTCTACTCTCCACCAGCTCTTACAGAGACTGACAGTTCAAGTAAGATTTGAAACTGCATTTTCCCAGACCTTTCAAATTTGTCTAATGAATTTTTTTTTTTTTTTTTTTATTTAGGCTAACAGAAATCAGCACAATTTATTTTTATTTCACTTACAGAAAGTCAAAGATTTTTCTGGGAAAAAAAAGAACTTTGATTTCTGTTATAAGTCAATTCTGAAATATTAACTTTGCAAAAACTATCACAATTAAAAAAAAAAAAATCAGCTGTTTCCATCTGAAAACTACAAAGAACAATCTGTCCACTACACTATCACTGCCTTCCTCTCCATTTTTCTCTTCCCCCTGCTTCTTACTCTCTCTGCATTTAAGTTCAAGTTCTTCTACCACATGAGTGACTCACACAGATATTCTCATCACAAAAACTAAAGGCCTATTTTTGCTGACACTTGAGCCAGTAGCCTTTATAAGTAATGGGGAGGTGGAGTGGGGGGGATTCCTGCAAAACATAGTTCAGAAAATGTAAGTTGTGATCCTTCCGTGAATCACCTTCTAAGAACCTTACTGTTTATGAGTCTAGAGGGAGCCTAAGGAGACGAGATGAGTAAGTCAGATTCATGAAGTTGAGCAGGTTAATGATGTTTTATTTTCCTTAAGCAGCTATACCTCAGAATACCAGCTTTGCAGTAAACTTCCAGGGACAAATATTTTATGCTAGAAGAGACATACCAAGTCACTAATTTAGTTGTGAGTTCTGTGTAAAAACAGGTTTTGACATGATTTAGTTGTTTTGTTGTTGTGGTTTTTTTTTTCCAAATAAATAATCAAGTACAGAACCAAGCTATGATAAAATGTAAAAACAGATTAAATACAGCAGAATAATTATATGACCATTCATATCACTAACTCTTCTTTTCCAGGTAACTGTCTATCTATGCCAAATGTAATCTCTTGATTAACACACAGACTTCTGTTTCCATGTAGAAGCTCATCACTTTCATGGAAACGGAAGGGCAGACAATTCCCCATGACTTTGTACCAAGCAATTTTTGTCTTTTGTTTTTTTTTTTTCCTCTTGGCATAATTATCCTGGGTTGTTTCCTCTTTCATTTGTTTAAAGCTTAATATCTCTGTATCCCAGTGCTTGATATTGAGAATATAACTTAGTTCTAACCACAGTTTAAAAGAAAGGTCTTTTATTGCGCCAGCTGCCAAGTGCTGAAGAGCCTCAGCATGAGCACAGGACAAGCATGGGGCATAGCTGTCCTCTTTTTTCCATGGATTCATGGCATTTTAAAAGTTGGGTTTTATCTTCAGTAGCTGGAATACGTGTCCTCCATTCACATACATATACAAAACCCAGAACTTTTGCATTACAACTAGTACATCCCTTGCTGTCATAATATCTTGAAAAAGTCATGGAAAAGGTTTGCCTAAAAGCTTTCTATGCTTTTCTTTCTGTTTGTTTTAAGAATACTTCACTCGCTATATAGTTTGCATCGGGTAAAAGTACTCCCCTTAATACTGTAAAGATATGCCATAGCTTTCATTCCAAAATCCTTTAAACTCACATTCTCATTCCAGTTCCGGCTTCAGGATCCATCCTTATATACTTCTCAGAATAATTCACTATAGAAGCATGCTTTCCACTGGAGTATTTGAATTTTATCATTAAATTCTAAGTCTATATTTATTGCCCTCTAAAAGAGTTGTAAACCAAACACTTTCCCAAAATATGTTTTGTTTTTACAGCAGAATGAATTTCCACTATAAATGTAAAACTTTGCCTATTGACATGAGCATGCTGGAAAAATTAGCAATACACAGTTGTTATTTTCTTGTCAAAAGAAGAGATATGCCTTTTTTACTTAGTTTAAGAAGTAGGGTCCAGTTCTTTTCTCAGTACGCAAGCATGGAGTTACATGAAATTCCACACCGAAGTAAGTAGTTGTAGATCAGGAGTCTTGAATCCTCAACTATTTAATCTATGATACTTTAATACCTTATTGTGTATAAGGAATCTCAGCTATTTGCAATGTTTTGAGAGTGATTAATATATTTATTTAGGTTAATAATGAGTCAAATCAAGTATTTTTTCCATGCTTACATATAATAAATGGAAAACATCCCATACATTCATATTTCAGTTCTTACTATTTACCTTAAGCAGTAAAATTTGTTCATTGTCTTTTACCTTCTGACAATAAAGTATCCTGTGTTTTCATGTGGTGTCCACAATGTACACAACAGCAAAAGCATTTTAGGAGTTTTACAGAGTAAAGGGGGAGAGGGGGCATGTTTTATAGGCACATTCGGCATTACAGTCTTGAAGATACTGCACGTTGCTTCTCAAGGTTTGTATGTCAATGAGCTGAAATCAGAAGTGTTAGCTATTGGTATGACTTAGATGACAAACCGTATTTATGCTTTCTGAAGATATTGCTATCTATAGATTTGGTGTATATATATTTTAATGTATATACAAATAACATATAGCTGAAATAAAAATTATTTATATCTATATAAAAGTAATTTTCACTGACAAGCGTCTTATTGGTGAGAATTGTGATTTTTTTATCAAGACTATTCTATGTAATGACAATCATGAACAGTTATGATGCAGTATGTTGCATAAAATAAGAGTAGCTTTTGACCACTAAATAAGGACTATAGTTTCTGTTCAATGTTAAACCAAAGAGCACATGACATCCATTTGTAATACATTACAAGTCAACTAGTGTAGTACTAGTATTTTCCAAACAGCATAATTCTCCCCTCATTTTAATTGATGTGTTCTTAACAACCTTGAACACACTATTATTATCAAGTTTTTGGCTGATATAAAATTCCAACTCGCACATGATTGCACATGCTTGCACACTTTAATGTCTTGTAAATGAATACGAGCTGTTTGATTTGACAGTAACAGATAGGATTGGATTTCAGAAACTTAAGAAGAGTTTTGGTTGTGGGACAAAAATGTTTCCTAACTCCTTTTGTCCATACATTAACAAAAAACATTAAAAGACAACAGTCCTTGAACCTGGCATAGAAACTTCATATCACAAGGGCTGGACTCCATCTGAATATGCAAAGCGCTCTGGAATAGTCTTTGCCTGACTAAAATCCATTTCACCCTCTGTGCTGCAGAAAAGCTGTCAAACATCGTCAATTAAATTGTTAACGTATTTAGGGACAAGACCCCCCCCCCAATCTCGGTAGAGGTTTGAAGTGGATCAAACAAAACATTTTCATTACAGCAAGCACCCCAAAAAGACAAGGTTCTTCAAAGAGAAAAGTCAACTTCTATCACACTATGAAGCTTCAATTCTTAAAAACAAAAAAAAAAAAAAAAAAAAGAAAAGAGTAGTAACTAGGAAGATCAGTACAGAAAAAAGAGGTCTTTAAAAATATCTCTCTCTCTCTCTTTTCTCTCTCCCCTTCTCCCTCTCTCTCACTGATGTCCTGAAAACTCCCAGAAGAGCCTATTACTTTATTAACCTTAGATGTGAACTGTGCCTGGGTTCTAGCTTTCTTATTCCATTGAGTAAAGTGAGCTATTGCTGAGTCAAATGCAGAGTACAAGAATAACTGTCTTCAGGTATAATCAGAAGAGACTTATCCACTATATGTTTTGCATGTACTTCAGTACTCAAAAAACTATAAAAATGTTTTTCATTGCAACTTGATTTGAGAAGATTATTTTCTTCCTACTGATTTTTCAAGTGCTTCAAGAAGAATTCCCACAAAGGGAATTTTTTCATATCACTTACGACTGTTACCCAAGTTCCTCTCCAACCTCCTCATTTCCCAGCTAATCCTCCCTTCTAGACATTTGGGCACAAATTTCTATGAAGCAGAATAACTGAAAGCAAGTTTGCAGGAAATGACCACATACTTTGTCTTCTTACTTTTATGCTGCGAAGTAGGTCACCAGACTGGCAAGTCGATCAGTATTAATTTTCTTACCTCCCAAAGACTAGTGTCATTTTCATTATTTAGACCTTCAACTATTTGATCCTTTAGGATTTTGTATCATAAAGGAGCACAGAGAGACAGTCTAAGCTGAAAATTGTCCATTTTAAAGGAAAAATGAGAAGCTGGGTAGCTAAGTGATAAGTGCATCACTTACTTATTACACACTGGCAGATAATATTCAGAGTACAATTTACCATAGCAAAAGGCAGCAATGAGCAAAGAAAGGTTCAGCAGTCAGACTCTTACATAAGATGCCCACACTAACCAAATTATCTAATAGTAACCCAGTATCAAACATATTATTGTAGTGAACAAAAGTGTGGTAGATGAAATACATTAGTAACACTAAGGAGCTACCATAAACATTGCCTCTTTTAAGTACATCAGCACCTTTTAAGTAACATCAACAGTTAGATTATCTTTCAGTCCTGCCTTTCACTAATGGAAGTACAGACACTTTTAAACACAGAAGATCCAACTTTGGATCTGACTTAGTGGCTGCCCTTTCATTTAGTGCACCAGGATACAGAGGAAACCTTTCACGTTCTTGGAAGTAGTCATAGTCTGTAGTTTTGCCTTTAAAGTCCATAGGCTACTTTCACACATCCAGAAACTTTCCCATTACACAATCTGAGGCATTTCTAACACTATTAATTCTGAGGAGCTTCACTTTCCCACAGGTTTCTACCTGCATTCAGAACAAAACTATGCTCGCCAAAACATGAGTTCATTGCTATTAGCAATCCAGATTTTTGAGGTGCATTGGAGACTGGCTTTGACACATGCTAACTGGATGGGCCAACAGGAGAGGTGCTCTGCTGCACCCACTATTTGTGAAAAAGGAGAAACTGTTTGAGGATGGGTAGTGGCTGGCAGCCTTGGGTGCCACAATCATGCAAGGGCATAGTTTAAGAGACAGTGGAAGTGAGGAAGGAAAGCTGTAGGAGGGTGACTCTGTGCTTCACAACACACTGGTTTGCTTCAGGAATTGATGAGATCCTTGAGAATCAAAGGAGTGAAGGAGAGATGATTGATCTCCAAGGTCAAGCACATCAGTAGAGCTTTTTTTTGTTTTTCCCTTGTGTTTTGTCAGGGCACAGTGGGACTTAGGCAGCTGCTGCTGTTTATTGTGGGTCTGAATGAGCATCTGTCTGAGCATCAAAGAAAATAAAGCAATGCTTTAAATCCTTTTAACCCTTAAAGTAGGGGCCTAAACTCCAAATAACTAACTCCAAATAGCTGTAATCCCAAGTCTGCAATGCTCTATGGTAAAACTAAGTCCAGAAAGTTAAACTGGTCTTGTTTGAAAAGTAAATATTCCCCCTGCCCATCTAAGGACTACTATGGTTGTGCAGAATGAGAGACAAAGGTAAAGCAGACATCTGGTGTCTTCCGTCAAGGATGACTTTGGAGTTTAAAAGGAAAGACTCCTACAAATTCTGCCTCAAAAAGTGAGGTCGCAGGAGCATTAACTGCATCCCTCCCTGCAGGAAGGACTGGGCAGAATCACAGCTCCTCTGCAGACCCTGAAAACACTGAGAGATAGTTAATCCCCATGAAGTCTGAAATCACTCCTGTTGGCATTCTTCACACTCAGGGGTGTTAGCAGGTAATTTGAGCTGGTATGTGGAAACTTCAGGTAACGAAGTCTAGAACATAGCTCACATTTAGTTGCACATCAGTCTGAAGGGCACCAAGTGACTGCTGGAGACTTAAGCCTTCTCCTGTGCCAAACGTTTCTGTCAAAGTTACTATTCTTAAAGCACGTAAGAACATGACTGTAGGTTTTGAAGGTTTCTCCAGAAGCTCTTCAGAAGAGGAATGTAACAAACAAAAAAATCCCCAGAGAAGTTTACTGTGAATGTTTGAACTGTATTTTGAATTTTATTTTGTTATTAGCACAGGATGAGATTACTCAAGGTCCAAGACTCACTCAGGATCTGGGAGCTGTCAGAGCAGCCTAGCTGTTTGCTCTGCTGCAGATCCTAGACATACTGAAGGCAATGGGAGAAATATGCCCAAAGTACAGACGTTACTGTCCCTGCTACATTATTCCCTTACTACTGAGTCTTTCATTAGTTCAGTGATAGTCTGGTACAGAATGAAATATACTCAGAAGTCACTCTCTATTATTTTGAAGGTTCAAAGTCATGACTGTTACTCTGACCCTTTACACCCAAAAAGAGCTGTGGTGTTTTGCTCTCACAAACAAAAGACATTCTGGAAACAAGAACTACTGGGAAAAAAAAAAAAAAAAAAAAAAAAAAAAAGACATTCCAAAAATTTCTTCTTAAAGAAATTGATGATGAAAACAAAACAAAGTGATTTTTAGTACTGTCAAGTCACATATGTTCTTTTCCATTTTACTAGCTTCTGCTTCTATCTGAGTTTACAGAACTTCACTTATACATCTGCCAGAGGTATTGCTATTGCAAGATTATCTAGAAGGTACCATGCTGTATTCTAGTTGCCTGTCTTAAACATTGAATTCATTAATCGTGTTGCCTTAAGTAGAACATAGAGCTGATCACTGAATGGCAAAGAACAAAACCCACCTTTTCTCTCTGATCCTTAGTTACAAATGTCACATCCTCAACTTTTGTTTTTGTGTTCTCCAACTTAGAGACGAAACTACACTGATGTCCAAATGCTTGTATTAGTTTAGCACGAGAAACTGGAAGCACTGAAACAAGAGAAAGCCTGTGAGACAAGGAGGTATATTGCTTCCATTTTATCGACAAACAAGAGATTCATGACCCAATATTTATGTCCTTTTACTGAAGTCTGATAGCAGGTGCAAAGCAAAAGTGAAAATAGGCACCAGAAGTCCAAAATTATTATTTTTCAATGATTATTTTGTTACAGTTTAATTTATCACCTTAAAATGTTCATGCTAGAAAGGAGCATGGACCAAAACCCAAGCTCTAGCCTTCTCAAAGAGCTCACTGAAGAACTCAGGACTTTGTTCTCATGACTTAACTAATTATCCTCAATGGGGAGTGGCAAGTCCTATGTTCATACCCAATATATTTCATTTTTGTAAGTAACTTTTTTTTCCCCCATAAAAGGAGTTGGGCTACAGGGAGTGGCATATACTTGATCATTACTTATTCCTCACTAATTCACAGCACTGTCAATTCTTTGTTCAAGGCCTCTTCCCTGTTCCCTCTGACTCCACAGGCAGCTTGCTCCATTCAGTTTTGGTGATGGCACCAAGACATTAAAAAGAAAACAATTGACAGCAATACATCAACCTGCTGCCTGTTAAGCAAATGTCACAGGAATAGAGTTTGGCAAGACTTGGAAGTTTTAAATAAAATATCTATTTCTAAATTACATAAATCAAACAAACAAACTAGGACAAAGGCCCCATTGTGGCTGAAAGGGCTTTTCAATATTCAATAATTAAGAAATTAATGAGACATAGCTGAATTAGGGTGCGTGAAGGAGGAGGGAGAAATTTGGGTGACGATGAGAAAAAGAAGCAGGATATGGAAGGCATTTCACACAGCATCTGTCTGGCATCAAGAAGGATATTCTTCAAATAGTAAAGTTCTCTGGTTGACTTCATACACATGCCTTAGAGCTTTAAGTCACCCTTTCAACGAATCCGGTAATTTCAAAATTGATTACAATATCTTCTACTTTCAAAGTTTAATTTTGAGTATCTGACATAGAAGTGTGTCCTTGAGAAAAACAATTTTTCTAAATCTTTAGGTTTCTTGAATTACTCAAATTCCTCTACCTAACTCTCCGGAAAGAAAACATTTTCTTAAGAATCATCCCATTTGATTTATATATATTTTTTAAAAATTATTTTCCCATTTATTCATAAGTAAATTTAAGCCTAAGAAATGTAATGATTTTGAAGGGTAGGAAAAAAAAAATCTTGTTTCATTTACAGTGAAGAGATGTGAAAATGATCCTGAAACTCTGAACTGGTTCCATGCTAAGGCTACCTAGTCTTCCACTTCTACTATATCAGAGAACTTTTCTTTTCCCCCGAGAGCCAGTCACAACAATTTTGTACTTTTTTTTTAATCCTCTATTATGCACTAACACAATTCCGTTGACTCTTGTAGTGAACGCTGAGAACTTGAACAACAGTCAATACGTTGCGAGAACCAACACAGAGGTTCATGGAGTTTCTCCCAGCCCTCATATCCAGGGAAAGATTATTACAATTCTCCAAATCCAGCTCTGGATGGACCAAGATAGTCAAGTTGCATAAATGTAGTGGTAGTATTTGACATGCTGGAATATATCTGAAACATCTGCATGTACCTGGAAGATCAAACACAGGGCCTATGGAAAGCTTATCCTGAAGTAGTAGGAGCTGAGGTGAAAAAAGGCTTTGAAAGAATCACTGGAATGATTTCTCTTTTTGGTTTTGTGATTTATGGGTGAAATTAAATTATCTTATTATTAGGAATTAAACAACTATGAATCTGCCAGGCAAAGAACAATTTAGTTTACATAATTTTGTTTAAAAAGCTTATATTTTGCTGAACCAGGACTGCGTTTACCATTCTATCAGGGTTACCAGAGAATGCAAAGATGACTTGTGGACTGGAAGACAAGGGAGAGCGAGAAGTGCGATATTTTCATTTACCTGGAGCCATGCAATCATGTTCAGTTATAAATCTGTTGTCAGTTCCACTGATCAATAACTGTTAGCAATAAGCACCACTAGTCACCAGGTTGACACTGATGAATGGTAGAACCAAGAATGGGAGAAATCTCTTGATAATGGCATCTAGACTCAAAGAAGTCATCCATCCTCCTCTTTCTTTCTGCCATCCTTTATCTCAAAGAGTTATTACTCTAAGAACCACTCCCTTTTTCCATGTCTCAAGTCATGTTTAGTAATAACTTTGCTGTAGTACTGTCTTGCATACATGCACCTTCCTATGCGACTCACTAATTTATCCATTCTTAGATAGCAATTTCTAAAACAGAAGCAAGAATTATCTATCTACCACATTTAAAAATAAAGACTTTTGTTGACTCTCTCTTCAGTTTCAAAGGTAATACACTTATTCTTAGTTCTCATCTCTCTGCATTTTACGAAGTTGCTCCACAGAAAGAGGAACCCTGACATTGGAAAAGATTAATTCTCTACAATTTCACCTAAGATAAAACTTAAATTATTCTTTCATTTATTCGAAAGGTTGTAAGCCACATATTAAATACAGCATTTTCCTGGGATTTTCAGAATTTTATTTTAATCTCTGTGTTTGAATGCAGACATTTTTCTATTCAAATGCAATTTTGTGTAAACAAATGCCTTCTGTAGCTAAAAGGTTCAGGTGAGGTCTCCATAAAACTGAAGACCCTATTCCTATCTGTGAAAACATATTAACATGGAACACACTACTTTGGTTCTCACTCTGGTTTGGGGTTGATTTTCTTTTTATTTGATCTCAATAGCATTTTTTTCTAAGAGCATAGAACCATTTTCAGATAATTTATTATGAAGTTAGTAAAAAACCAAAAAGTGTCAAAATACACTGATGTGCAAACACAGAATTTTCTTCAAATCTGATGGGCTGGAAAACTCTGTTCTCCAGATCATGCCTTACAAGGAATACAAAAGACAATCATATCATTTGTGAGAAAATATTACAAGCATTAGCTTGGAAATATTAGCTCTATCCTTTTATTGCTCACTTCTTAAGAATTTGAGCCATGTAGATACAGATCCATTTCATGCCATCTCATCTGATACTGCAATGTCACCCTACAATTTATCTTCCATTTGGTGGACACACAGCAAACCTTCTCAATGACAGTCTCTGAGATTTCCTTTGATCATTGTTGTGCTCAGGTGTTCCTCTAAAGAAGAATTATTGCAATCACAAATGGGCCTTATAGGAAAGGGTTAAATGCAATATATAGGACAAGTCATGCCAGAATACCCTGTTACTATGGCTAACACCTGCATAAATAACGCTTCGAGAAAGGACACTATTACATCATCTCATCAGATTTAAAATAAACAATCGTGCCCTATATGAGCGTACCTAATTTTAACAGAGCAGTACACGTTAGTGCCCTTAAGAGATATACCAAGAAACCCTTGAAGTCTTCAGCTATGTACCATTCATACACAGAGATTTTTTACAGCCAACCTACATTTTATACTAAATTCCTTAGCTTTGCATTCCAGTGCTTGTCCCTTCACTACATGCTGGGTGGGCACACTATTCTGTATAGAATTCCATCTGAGGACAAAGCACTGACTGTCCAATCAGGATCTGTACTGTAGATTACCAAAAGAGTTCCAAATTTGTACTGTACTGTGAATTACCAGAAAAAGTTCTAAACTTGTACTGTACATCTGCAGCAGTACTTGTTCCTTTCTTCTCTTGTTTTCTGCCTTGCGGACAAGGGTAGCTTTATCGTCAGGTTGCAGCATTGTCAAGAGGCAAGAAAGCATCGCAGCAGGAAAAATGTTCTGTTAATAACACAGTAATCCCACCCCCATCCCTCCTCTATACTAAAAGATGCATTTTCTCAGCTTTTACTCTTAATACAAATAAAAACATAACACCTGTACTATCTAGTAATAACGATCTAGTAACTTTCATACTGCTTTTTCTCACATGATAAACATTTTTGCCAGTCAAACAACAAGCTCCAGATTTAGACAATACTATTATGTCAACAGTCTATGGCATGGGCATTGCAGCAGAAACCAAACTGAATTTCACCTTCTAGGAAGAACAGCAGTTAAATAATCAATAGGTCCAATTTATATTTTTACTGAATGAACATAAAGATATGGCAGGACTTAAATTATTTCCTGTATTTCTTTCACAACAGAATAAAGATATTTCTTTGCATAACATTGTCACACTCAGAATGTCATTTTTAATCACTCTTCTAGCCTATGTAAAACAAAAAAGTTGAAGCTTGAACAGAATTGTTTGGCATACTGTCTATTTGCTAGAATTCGCAATTTTGTGTTTGGGGTTTTGTTGGTTGGTTTTCTTTGTTGTATTTTTGTTGTTGTGTTTGTGCTTTATTTTGTTTTGTTTTGGGGTTTATTTTGAGTCACCCATACAAAAAATTACAAACAGATTCTTTTTTACGACCATTAATTAGCAGTAGGTTCACCCCCCTCCCCACCTCAAGCATATCTTCTATCTGCTTGCATTACTGATTTCTAACTTATTTATTCAGTCTAAGGGTAGTTTACAGCAGGCATGCAAATGACAAACTAATGGCACACTTGTTAGTGCCTTCTGTCATGCGTGTTCAATTTCATAATCTTTTACGAATCAGTCAGCTGCAGAACATGTACAAACTGCAGATCTAATGCAGCTGAGGCAACAAGCTAGATGAACTAATGAGTAAATCCTTGGGAGAAAAAAAAAGATTAATAAAAACACCACAAGATTAATATTTCTACAGTGTGACAGCGAAATTTAAAATAAGAAGCATTTTAAAGTGGTTACCATCTGATAGTCTACGTGAAACAAATAAAACCTCTGTCAGGTTACCTGTGCACTGCTATTCTCACATCTAACAACAAACCAAGATAATGGGGTCTTTAATCAGAGACCAAAATGGACAAGGGGTGGGAAAGGGACTGGGGCACGCAGCAAGCGAGTTGAAATTTTAGCTTTTTAAAACTCCTTCCTGGGAGTGACCTGTCAGGTGTTTGCACTCATGTTGCACTAAATTCAGGGAGCTCCAAGAGTTACCTCTTTACAATCATCCTCCTTCTGTCTGGCTCCAATTTAGTACAAGGATCTTTAGTTCAGGTCAATAGCAACGAACTACTATGAAACACCACCAGTAGGCAAGCAGTACAGCCAGCTTATTTCCAAGGATTTAGTTTTCACTTTTGCCGAGATTCTGAAAGGACACCAAGCCCTACTATTCACTTATTCTTATTTCTTCATTTTGCTCTCCTAACTACATTCTCATTTATCTTAGCTGTTTGTAGTTCAGACCCTACTTGTAATTTCACATCTAACTTTTAGATCAAGAGTAAAATAAACCAAAAAAACAAAAACACACCAAGAAAAACCAAACCTCAAACAAACAAACAAAACCCCCACATGTATGCTGTCGCATAAGGATTTAGATTTCACACTAAAGAATTATTTCCTTTTAGCTTGGGGGATCACAGCTGCCTGCCTCTCTTTTCCACTGTACTAGTTAACCACAAAGATTAGACTCCTCAGGGCAGCCACCTGCACATTCACTTCAAGAAAAACAAATGGAAATTGTCCTGTACTTTGAGCACAGCATATTTAACTACCAGATATTTAGGAAAAGCAAACAACTGATTAAAGGGCATGGCAGTATAAAGTGCTTTTTTTTGGTAGAAATTTGTGTACTTTATGAAATATACTAGCATCATTTTAAGTACAGTCCTCAGATATTCCATTGTATGTACTTGTTCTTAATTTCAAGGAAAAGAATAAATGATAAATAAAACAAGAAAATAGTTGAGGTAAATAAGACAAAAATTATCCTGAGCTGAAACGCTGTACATATATATATATATATATATATATATTTATTTTTTTTGTTGACAGCACCATTGTTTCTTCCTTAAACTTTTCTCTTCAGCCAGAATTAAAATGGGATGTCCCAGAGCATTATAAGACAGACTATGGTGCTCAGAAAGGGAAGGTCTGCTCCAGTATTCAAGCCCCCTCCCTCTTTCAACATCCTTTCGAAGTCCGAAATGCAGTTTTAATGAACCTTCATTTCTTCCCAGAGAGAAGCTGTAGAAGAAACCACAGTCACACTAACACATGTAAATGTATGCCATCTTGCTACAGCACAGCCAAATCTAGTTACTATAAAAAATTTTTTTTAGGTACACACGCACGTTTAATCTGAAGTGAAAGAAAACTAATAATAAGGACTAAGTACTTCTTTATTATATAAAGAGAAATATTTTGTCCAAGTCAGAATTCCCTTTTGCCTGTGGATTCCTTTTGAGTTCTGAAATGGACTATTCTATTAGGTGAAGAAAAAAAAAAATAAAACACACACTGCAAATATTTCCTGAACAGGTAAAATATTGCTAATAATAGAGTAATAAAATTACCGCACAGCCAAGTTATTCCACTGATCTTTCAGCCATTATTACAGCAACAATTTTCAGGAGAATAAAAGGGATGAGCCAGGTAGAAAGACTTTTGATTTTACTTTTTCTTTTAAGGAAGAAGAAAAAGCCATCAACCAAAAGCTCTACCATTAGACTAATAATTTTTAAAAAATAAAAGTAATAGAGTGATTTAGAAGGCAACATACAAATCAGGTCCAGATGTCTCTTACAGAATTCATTAGTAGACAAGAAATAGGCTGAAGGCCAGTCTTAACAAAATGATGCTGTGAAAGTCACATATTTCTATATCTGACACAAATGAAGATCCGTATTTTTATGCTTTTCTACATCAATATCTCTAAAAGCTCTCTTTTGTCTGTCTAGTCCCATTTGGCAAGTCCTTCATATTTCATAAGCCATTGTGGTGCACAAATGGGATCTTTGAAAAGTGAACACCTATTCTGGCACTTGCTCACAAGCACACAAATCTTAAACATGGAGCCAAAACCCATGGGATTAGTCCATCATTCCGTTCAAATAATCTAGCAATAATGCCTTCTATCTTGACTGACAGCTTAAACCAGGCTACCTAATAATAACAACATCTGTTGGTTTCAAAATATTTTTAAATACTAAAAGCAGCTACTTTGGTTTTGTTAATTATATAACATCATGTAGAATTATGATAATGCACTTACTATAGTCTACCAAAACAGAAAAACATTTAGTTATGTGTTAAGAATTAAGATTCCTAAAAAGTGTTAAAATGCACATTAAAGTAATTTCTTACTTCTGGCTTAAGGATTCCTCTGAAGAGGGGAATATTACACTTGACAGTTTACATATATTAAAAGTTCATTCAATATAAATCAATCATGGAAAAAATCAGTTGTTTTTGAAAAGCTACAATGTGGATCATTAAAAAATAATATTTATCATTTAAAAAGTAAACTAAATGCACAGCACACATCAAGTTAATGACACATAACTGTCTTGGGTCTTTGGAAACTTTCACGAAGATCAAACCATGGACTTATTTTAAAATGCATTCCTAGACATAGGCTGACAAGAAAAAATTCATAATGGATGAAAAAGCCAAAGTCTTTAAAAAGACAGAAACAAACAAAAAGACAGAAAGGAGGTCGGCCAAATGTCACAGAAGAAGATTCATTAACTTATTCCTATGCAAGTCAAAGCAACATCTGGTTCAATGTTGCAAGATCAATTCTTAGTTAAAGACTGATAACAGCAGAAGCAATAGGTGTTCTTCAAGACTTCAGCTGATACAGCATTACGTGTAGCTTCCCACATCTCTCAGGTAAGTAACTGTAGATGGCCGAACCTGTAGACTCATAAAAAAGCCCATATTCTTCTGTTTTGCTTATATTGCCTTACTCTCACAGCAAGCATTATAGAAAAATTCCTGAGGGTTACTTGTACATACACAGCTTTTAGTACCTAGCAAATAAATTATTGTGACAAAGAAATCACTGCTAGACAAATACAACCAGAAAGCTATTTCATTATACCAGTTGGAAGTTTGTCAGTTATCATACAAACAGGACATGCTGTGCACTCAAAATCAAGCTTTCCTCAGCCATTCCTAAGTTTCTAAAAGCACAGCACCTAGGCATCTGCCACCTAATTATTTAATCAAGCAATTACACACAGTCATCGTCCACAACATCAATCAATTGCAGGAGTAGACTGGACATGTAACTGGAGAGAACCAAGGTAAAAATAAGATTGAGACAGAGAGTACAGTTCTAATTCCCAGTTTTGTATAAAACATAATTATAGGAAAAATCCCATATCTCAGAACAGGAGCTGTTGAATGTTCAGTTAAGTTACTGCCAATAGTCACGATGGCAATGAAAATTGCAAAGGCGGCAGTAAACCAGTGCAAAAATACATGCGTGTTTACCTTTTGTTGTATTTTTGGCCTCTTCCCTACCTTACCTTTCCATATGAGAATTCAAAGTACTAAATATCAAATCTATAACCCTCCTTCAACCCAACCTGGAAAAGTGAATTAATTTGCTAGCAGCAAACTTCTCAGTAATCATGGTGCTGGAATGAAATCATGCTTTCTAAATCCATTTTTAAAACCATGTCACACTTTCCCACCTTCCTCTAGTCTTTTATACAGTGTTCTAGTGCATTAGCATTTATTTCTCTAGCTTTCTCATCTTTATTTTCAATGTCTCAGGAGGGTAATATTCTTTTCCCCTGGACAGTCAGAGAACAACACTGGAAAAAGCAACATTCCTGCCTGCATTTTTTCTTACTGTAACATTCAAATTATATAAGCACCTTGATATATGGTTAGATGTACTTGCTGTTTAATGTGCTAGAAGCAAGATGATTAGTAACAAGAGAAAGTATATTATGTATCATGCAAAGGAATACATCAGTAGTATCTTAATTACTCTACAAAGATGAGGAAAAATTCAGTGACACTCTAAATGTCATTTAAAAAAACCCCTCTTATTCCAAATTATTTGTAATAATGACATTGTATTCATTCTTTCAAAATGGTCCCATTTATATTCTCTGGGATGTTTTTGCTTATTATGTATTCAAGATTTCTGACAACTTTTGAAACCTAATATTTAATCTATATTAAAAAGCTAATATAGCTAGCTTTCTCAGCATACAGTATCAGCGAAGTTACATAACACAGAATGCAACAGGAGCAAGGCATTAAGAAAAAAAAATCATAAAAATACCAAAAGTTGTCCCTTAAATACTGATTTTTGGTTTAGCTGTGTCAGTTTATGGTCCAAGGAGGTGCAATTACTACCTTCTGTTGCTAGTTGAATGAATCAGAGTCTTGGATCTTAGATTAATACAGGTAAAGCTCATCAGGTAAGAATTTTTGTTAATTGAGTAGAATTTAGCCTTGAATAAATGGGTCATACTGTCTTCTTAATTAGCCATTTCTTGAGAGCAGTAAGTACAGATAACATTCAATAAGCCTGATGTCTCCAAAAATGATTAAAACTGCAATTATGCTACAGAACAAAAGAATTTTATTAAATACAAATCAGTTGAATTTTATCAATAATGAGGCTTCCACCTTCATTAGGCTCTTAATACTGTCACAAACACAGGTGTAAGTATGTTCCTCATTCATTTTGTCTTTCATTAACAATATTAAATTTTTCATTACATGGAACAACAAGGGAAAGGAGAGGAAGAAAAAAAAAAAGAATCAGTCACCATATTTTCATTCAATTGAAGTTATGAGGAAGGACAGACTATTTATCTTAATTAATGTTCATCTGAAACTAAATCCTGGCTCCTGAAAGTAATACCAAGGCTCTCCAACTTGAAGAAAAATTGTTTTGCTAAATAATACAAGTGATAGGAGACAACTATATATTTGATTAGCCATACAATCCTTGACGTACAGTTCTCAGACTCAGCTATGAGTTAGAGGGTAAAAAAAAATAAAAGCCCACACCAGAAGCAAACAAAACCCAAAAAAATCCACCACCCCCAAAAAAGCCAAAGAAAATCGCATGTTGATGTTACAGAAGTTTTGGAACTAACCCCAAAGTGAGAGATGAAGGCAGAAGTGGACATATTGCCATTCTGAAAGCAAGTGAAGGATCTGCATTTAGCAATGAGCACAAAGGGTTTTGACTCAATGGAGACTTTGGAAGGTATGAAGCCCAAAGCAATCTTAACACTGCAGCACAGGAGCTCTCACAGACATTGAGAGACATGTTTATATCAGAACCGGGAAGGGGGGAAAGAGACTTGGGCCTCAGACTTGACCAGCCCTGCAGCTGCCTCCCAGCTGATGACCAAGCTGAAGCTGAAGAGCAATGGTCTCTGAGAACTCTCCAGAGAAAGACAACTCTTTCTGTAGAATGCCAAGTTTTTGGAAACTGAAGATGGTGCAGAGGTCATGATTTCCCTGCCGTCTTAAGATGCAAATAATATCCAGTGATTAAAAAACAAACAAACAAACACAAAAAAACCACCACACCAAACTGAGATTTTCTCCAAGTTCTTCCCTTCCACTGTTTTCTGGTAAGGGGAAGAGAATCCCAGCTTGCCTTACCAGAGAGTGGCAATTTTAGCACTAGACTAGAATACAAGAGAGAAGTCAGTGCTCTTCATCCCAACCATGGCTGAAGCAAGGAGTTCTGACTTTCTAACATCTCATGCCTTTTCTATCAGTTTAAAAGAAATCAATCACAAAGTACTTCTCTGTTTCTATAAAAGTGTTCCAAGTACTTAACATTTCCTCTACAATAATTGGTTTTAAAAAAAGCAAAATATCTGGTAAAGTAGAGCCTTGCACCTTAGTATCTTCATGTATCTGCATAGATGCATTTTGTGACAAACTGGAGCCCGGCCTTTATATTTTACCGCATTATCAAATACTGTTTATGATCTTCAGGCTAGCCACAGAGGATTAAGCTTGCTGATTAGTCCAACCCCTCACCTGCCCTTCAGCCAATTTAGAACAGTATGCTTAAGAAAAATCAACATTAAAATGTATCATTAATCTGGTATCATTAATCTTTACTGAAAAAGAATAAGGAAGTAAGTTCTTCAGTAGTGCATTCTTTTCTGTAATAGGGTAGGAAATGAGTAGAAATAAGCTCAAGATATTACATACAACCTATAGGAATTTTTTATGTACATTTTGGCTTAAACTCAAGTTGCTGTTGCCTTAGTTGCATATCTTCATCACACACATTCAGGCTATTCTGCTACCAATTCCTGTATAACCTTTCAACAGCTAAGAGAATTCATATCCTCTTGTAGCCTTTAAGCTCTGGAAGTTGTCTATTTTATTCAGGCTTACACTTTTAGTGTAGCAGTGTAGAGTCTGGCCTCAGAGAGGGCATTTTGTAATGCTGCTATACCTTTACCATTGTGTCTTTTTGCTTTCTGTTACATTGGCAACCATACAGAGAAATCAAAAGGAAGTTAGGGGTTCAATTACTGTGTGAAGTGGTCTCCAGAAGTCCCCGATATGGCTGAAATGACCCCTTTACTGTTTGTTGTCTTCTTGCTGCTCTATCACTTGTCAAAAAAACCCTCATTTTCCCATTTTGCGTGCCAGTTTCCCACATCACAGTAAGACTGACAATGAAATTGATGTTGTACATGAAATATTTATTCATGATACTTCAGAAATCTTAAGGAATTCTGAAGTAATTTGATAACTACTGTGAAGCAGCAGGTGAGCTTGCTGGCAACCTCTGAAGAGGCAAAGTGCCATATTTTATGAATCATACTGTGTGGTATGCTAAAGCAGATCAGTTTTTTTACATGTAGTCTGAGAAACAAGGAACAAGAGGTTCAAATTCACTCTGCTTCTGGGGTATCTAAACATAGACTTTCAGTGTGGTCTCAAACCATAAATATTTTTCATTAGTTTGTCTGAGATTCCACTTTTCTCTCCAGATTGAAAAAAAAAAAAAAAAAAAAAAAAAAGGCAAAAAAACCCAAACCAAAACATGAAGACTAACAGGAGAAAACACATCAATGTCTCCCCTCAAATGATTTCATGGTGAGAGGACACATTGGAATCAGAGTTCCAGGGATTGTGAACATTTCACAAAAAGGAAATGGATGTTTTTCATTAGAAAGTTTCTAATGTACCCCATTATCACAGTGGTTAAAATTCAAAGCAGTTCAGATTATATTCCATCCAATGTACTTGTCAGATGTATTTCTTGGGTATGTAATTTACTTGACAAGCACAGTTTAAATGCTTTAAAATAAACTATTGTACTGGGAGCAGATGCAGTCTAGTAACACAACTTTAAGTTTTATTAGGCTTTTAAATGCAACCAATTTGTTAGGGTGAAATCTTTAGAAATGACCCCTAAAACCTGTAAGTGGAAGAAACCATTTGGATTGCCTTTTTTCCCCTCATTGAACCACTCAAACCTTTTGCATTATTCATATGTAGAGCCTCCTGTAATGTATTTTCTGTACTGTAGAAGACTCGCCCTGCTACTGTGACTATAGCACCTATTGCTAATGTAACTCATGGATGAGCACTGATGAAAACTAGAGTCAGTGAAAGGTTCTGCTAAATATTTCAAAAATCAAAGAGGATTAAAACATTACACTGTCCTTCGATACCTGCCTGTTCCATCCTTCACTGGTTTTTGTACATGAGGTAATAATAATGCTTATGTTGGGGGAGGGGGCATTTTGTTGTTGTTTTATTTTTTTGTTTGTGTTTTTGTTGTTTGGTTTTTAGGAGGTTACTTTAAATCTAACACTGCATCTTTCAAACGCTGGCTTAAACACAAATTATATAAATACACTCTTAAAAAATATTGGCAAGTGGGCACTAGTCAAACATGAGATTGATAAATTGGCTACTCTAGACACTAATGCAGCTACATATCCTTAAATTTTGTTCCTAATGCATTATCAGTCTACTAATCTCAGGCTGAAAATGGCAAATTCTATTCCACAATTAAAATATTCCAACAGGATGAGTTATGTGAAACAGGTGATGATTGAAAAAAACATATTAAAGCACATTAATTATGAAAGTACAAGTACCAAATAGAAAGGGAAAATACAGTCAATGTGCTGAAATCAAAACTTTCCATAACCATTTAATTATCTCCCAGAGATACACAAGCAATGAGGTAAAACTTCATCCTAAACTTCACAAGTCTGGATATCAACTGTACAAAACCATTGCAGTATTGATTAAATCTTAGATTTCTCTAAAATATGCTCCATGATCTAAGACTGTTTCCTTCTCTTTCTTGAGTAGCTGAGAAAAGTTTTGCAATTCCTTTCTGTTTGTATTTCAGTTGAGTTGACTTAGTGAATTGTCAAGGTTACCTATTCCTCTTCTATTGATTAACCACTCAATTTTATCGATAGATGAAGTTGCAGTTCTTTAACATTAGAATACTTATAGACAATCTTTCTTGAAAGCCTATGTAAGGTCTAAAAACCTAAACTAAATAGTAACAGCATGAAACAAACCAACAGTATCAAGTACCATGGAATAAATTATGAGGGGAAATTCAACTATTAATTCGTAACACAAACACATGTAAGTAATACAGAAATGAGCAAACAAAACTGATTATATGCAAAGGTTTCTGCTTTCTTGTGGGCCAGTCTCTGGACTAAAGTAAAAGACCTTGGAGCTAGACCTTGAATGGATAAAGTGAACATGTTGGCCAGTTCTCAACTTTGATCCAAATAAGACATGGGCGTTCTGCGTAACCTTCTTGTACTGTATGGAAACACTAACATTTAACTCTAGCAGTCACAGTGTGAGAAGTACACAGTTTGACAAATACGTTGAAAATATTGACAAGGAAGAAATCATTACACAGAAAGAACAAGATGATGGCATTGTAAACTAATTAAGGTTCAAAGTAAAGTCATGATCTTAGTATAGAAGTCTTTGATTGTAAATGTACTTTCTTATGGTAAAAGTTGTCAAACCTATTGTGAACTCTGGTTCTAAGAGCAGTTAAGTATTCTTCATCAAAGCAATCAACCCTTCAGTCTGCAAGCTATAGAAATCATCTGGCAATCATTAAGAAAGGGCACTTGGTCTGGCAGACATTTACAGCTTAAGCACAGACAAACCAAACTGTACTATAGTCTCTCTGTTTTTGCTTCCAGAAGCTGGCAAGAGCAACACAGAACTGACAAAACCTCATAGTTTGCTGCTTAGAAGTAAGAATGACAACTTGAATACAAATACATGCTAGGTATGCAGGGGGAAAAAAACACAACACCCTAAAAACCCCCAAAGATCAAGTGGAAAGTTCTGCTAGCAAGCAAAGCTGTGTGCATGTGATGGGGGAGCCGGAGGACTTGAAATTCTAAGATTTACATTGGCCAATAATACACAGCAAACATGGCCAAAGACAGCAGTCAACAAGAACTGAGCATAAGCCATCCCTTTCCTATATAGCAAGGGGTGACCAGTGTTGAATGAAAAAGTAAATACATTGAATTTAAATAAACTGTTTCCATTGGCTCCCATAGACTTTAGATCAGGACCTGATGAAGGAAAATAAAGACCTTTTGGTAGAGGATTCAACAACTACAATAGTTTTAATGGAGTTATCTGTGCAATAGAAGTCGGGACTATGAGTTGCTTCTAATAGTACTTTTGACTGTTCTTTTTTTAAAAAAAAAATATTTTCAAGCAAACTTCTCATTGTTCAGCAAGTTCCAGCGTAAAAATTAATCTGTACAATCTAAAACAATAATTGACCTCCTGTCTAAGAAAATAAAATCAAAGAAATACTTAATTTCTATACCCGTTTTGTGGAAAAATGTACCATTTCCAAGAACATCCTGTGAAATCCAAAATTCTCTGTCCTGGAGAAACAGTTTTCTGTGTCCTCACTGAAGTCAGTAAACATACCAGCATACAGGAATTAACTTATTTCCAGTTCAGTGTACAAAATCCTGTATGAAATTTAAGCCTCTGAACTCATGATCATATTGAGCCAGTGATTTAATGAACCCTAATACTGGCCCCCTAATGCCTGACTCATGCAGTACTAAGAGCTCACACTTCTTTTGGTGATCCAGTCTAGCAAGTCTTTCTAGCATTAAGAAGGTACCAGGGTGCAAATACGTGTTATACATTGTACTTCACACTTTTTCTTCCTTTGTCTCATGCACCCGTATCTGAAGAACTCTGCAATTTCTTAGTGATCTCAAGACGCTATCACACATTTCTTTATCTCATGTTAAGCTCCATAAGGTACTTTTTAATAACAGACATGTTCAAACACAAATATTTAAACCTAGTAATGTGTATGGAAAAACTGTTGCTTTTTAGATACACACTTAAGAAGGATGCTTTAGTGAACACAGTGTTTTATGGGAGGTGTAATAAACTTGAAAACAACCACCTCAGTTTCAAAACAGAATGAGATGAAACAACTGATAGGGTTTGTTTGTTTGTTTTTTGAGGTGATAGTGGTATACAAGAGCCAAGCTTATGTATCATTTACGTAAAGGAAAGGGAAGCCACATCTGTGTCTTTGGCAGGTGCAAAAGTTTTGAGATTAACATGCTACACAGATTTCTTTCAAGACTTTATCATTATACTCTACTCTTCCATTACTCTTCTTTAGAAGTATGTAGTACTAAGCACATCTTCAAATAAGAAATAATCAAATATCAAAAAACCCCACCGTGAACAAACAAACAAATATAAAAGAACCACAGGAAGAGTCAATAATGTTTCATTTGAGGGAATTACAGTTTTATCACCAGAGTTCAAATTTCTACAGAACTGATATATCAAAACCAGTTGTTAAGATGTGCCAGCAAGACAAATGCATGTCTGTGCAGTCACTCTTTGCCTTATGGGGCTATGTAACAATGAAGTAAAATGCAGGAATCCCCCAAACTACTACCAGGCATAGGAACACCTGACTTCCATCCCGTAGTAGTCTGAAATACGAATGCGTGCTTTCAAAACTATTTCTAGGCTTTTAACTTAGGATATATATGTACTTCTATGTATCTATATTACATATCTATATGTGGTCTATCTGTACAGATATCCATCACCTTCCATCAGAGGACTTGAAGGCAACCAAACTAAATCTGTCAAAGTACGTTAGTGAGAAAAATATTGGTAGATTCTGAATTCACCGCTATGCATTTAGTTAGCTTTGCAAACTGTGTAATTTTCTATCTTGAGAAAGCACATCTCCTAGTCCACACCTTCAGTGTTACAAGTTCCAAAAATGGTATCCATAATCTCAAGGGAATGAGACATTTAGCACAGAGCCTAAACTTGATCCTAACATAACACTACATAAAAGGGTACCAGTTTAATTGGTTGGAGTTTTTCCTCCTTCCCCCACCATCCCCTCCCGCCTCACCCTCCAGAGAAAGGCATTGGTTTATGCCACACCAGCTGGAGAGCAAAATGTTTTACCCATCTTTAAATAAATTTAGAAATCCTGTAGTATATTTTTGTTCCCTTCTCACCTCTTCCTCTCAATGATCAAGTTCAGTCAAAAAAACCCCAAACAGTTCAAATTACGAATTAGATTGGTTGCTCTCTCACAGTTCATCAAACCAATCAAGTACTGGAGAACATGCACCTTTGATTGATAATAAGATTTTTAACAAGCAAGGAAATGAATAATTCATTCTCAATGTGATCTCTGGACTGGTGTCCCCTGGTTCTTCTCAAATTCACTACTTCAGAAGAATTACTCTGAAGAGATTTCACATGACACAAAGATTCCTTTGTACTTGTCAGAGTCAAGGTGGCCTCTCATCAACAATATGGCTTCAGGTTGATTTTCTTTCTCCTTTTCAGAGTCCATTTCCCTCCTCTGAATACTGATTAGTACCGATATCTGCTGTGTTCCTTTCTATGACTTTCAGTCTTTCTATTTTAACTGAGTCAAACAAATTCAACTTTGTGAAGACAGTGATTAGAAACTGTTTGAGGCAGGACTACGTGAGATCTCTAAGATTGAAAGGATTGTCCACTCCCCCCGCACATTCTTACTGCACTATCCCTCAAACTCATGCAACTAAGATGCATTTCCTTCCTTCTCTGGAACATTTTGTATGCAGTGTGACAGCTGAAAAGAACAGCCTGATATTGACTTTTTTTATTACAAACCTCTTTTCTTATAATCGCAATAGAAGCGGAACACATAGTTCAAAATATATTATGGAGGATAAACTATAGATATGAAATACTTTAAAAATAATGAAATCTCAAAATGTGCACTTGACATATTTCTATATTGTTCTTATGTGATCATCAACTCTTTCCCTTCATAACAAATCAACTTTTGCTAGTATTTTCTGCTTATTAATATACAGAAAAATATACATATCTGATCTTGACCTCATAGCTTGTTTTCAGAACATTAACAAGGTCATCAAAGAATCCAGAATTGTTTTCTTATTAACTGTGCAGTCTCTAGCATTTCTCGCTATCACAATTATAATATTTAGAGAGGCTAGAAAATCAGGAGGAATAGCAGGCTTGTTTTTAATACACCATTATGTGCAAAAGGTTTCCAATATTCCCATCACATGGCACAACATAAGGAGGGAAGGAACACAGATTTTTTTATTTTTTTTTTTTCTTTTCCTTCAGCACTGATTTAAGGTATTTGCCTAGCGTATCAAAGCAAATATATGGTAGGAAAGATTTAACTGAGAAAGTACCCATTTCTCCTAGAATGAGTCTTATTCTTTAAAAGTGTTATTAAGTAGGAATGTTCTTAAATCTTGGGAAAAAAGTGGGCTCACAGACATTAAATGTGAGATGGTTTTGTATTTAATACCTATTAGCATATCTGGCTGGGGAAAGTGTCATGAATCTCTTTGTACAACAGGCAGCTTCCTTCATTATGAGCTCTTCGTATCAGAGGGAGCCCACACTGAAAAGCTAGCTACCGAAGGTGAACAAAAACTATTGAGACTTAACAGACCAAGCTTCATTGGTATTCTTCTGTATTAGGCAGGATATCAGGATTGTTAAGCAAGTACAAGCCTACACTGAAGCAAGACAGAACCCACATTAGTCAAACCTTTAAGGATAGTTTGGAGCAAATAAAAACAAAATATCTTTACTCCCACAGAAATTTCATACAAGACCTTGGAATGAAAATAATTAAGAAACCATAACAGCAAGTATTGCTTATGCTATAAGTCACTATATAAATTGACAGTACATTTTAATACAAAGCTGAATGCTTCCAGAGGTGAAGGAAGATCACATTCATTCTACAAGTACAAAATTTAGCATAAATATTTTCAGAGATTTTCAATTCTCTCAACAGAAACAAAGCTTCAGTTCTGATACAGTCAAATTCTTCCAAGTTATCTGACCAAAGAGCAATTTATACAGGTAATCACTTCTATCTCAAACTCTAATGGTATTTAGGATTAGCAATATGATACTGAATTAGAAATATCCTTCCAATCCATTTCTAGATTTATATAGAGAAGAGGAGACCAAAAGATAAATAGGGAGGTAACAGAGAAATTGAGGGATTCATTATTTCAGACATAATGAGATAAGGTAAGGGAATGTTTAACTGTATATAGGTAAATAAGTATCAGTACAACAAACTCACCTTTAAAGATTTGGATACAGTCATAGAAAAATGTGACTACCAGGAATCTGTGTCTCCATAAGACTAACAAAACCTGTAATCACGCTATTTCTCTGTCTTGCCACCCTCCGCAAAAATGAACGCTCCCCTTTACCTTAACAAATTCTGTAGTGGTGACAGTGAGGTGAGAAGCAGGATCTGCAAATTCTCCTTCAGTCAGTCTGTGCGTATGTTCTTTACCACATAATAGATTTTCCTATTTATTTTTAAGCCTACTAAATTGCATAAGGATTAAAGTAAAAACCCACAAAGTTTTTTAAATACTACATATAAACTAAACACACTGAGCAGCAATTTGAACATATAGGCGTTTCTCTCCCATTCAATTTTTTTGAAAGGTGATCAAAAGAAATTTATTCAGATTTGTAATTTTCACAGAAGCCTTCCATGTAACAGTACAAAACAAACTCTCCAGCATCTTCTACACTTCTTCAACTAACACATCTCTTATCTGAGTGGGAACACATATCAAGGTCTGAAATTCAATTGGTTAGACAGTATATGTTCCTCTACTCCCTAAAGGGCTACAGACCTATTTCCACATCAGTAAATTCAGTGGGAGCTTTCTTGCTGACACAAAAAACTCAAACCAGGACACTAGCAGGCACACTCTAAGCTACAGTGTGATCTTAGGCACAGTTAAGAGATACAGATAGTATATCAACTATTTCTAGTACCATTGAAGAGATTTTAATAGCAGGAGTCACTATAGTCCAGAAAGACATGTCAGTCACATTTATTCTCTCCTATTTCCTTTTTCTGAGGGTATACTTGTTTGTTTTATGAAGGACCCTTGGTAATTTACTATTCACTCCATTCAACCTCAAGCCAATCTGGCCAGGAAGCAGGACTGGAAGCAGAGTTAAGATCCCATTCATTCTTGATTAGTTCCCAGCTGTGAGAAAAAAGTTATTTCAAGAGGCTTGGACATGGCTTATCTCGAAGAGCAAGATAGGCAACCAGGGCATCTGGTCTTCCCCTCCCTCCTATAGTCCTGTTCACAGAATAGTTGAGGTAGGAAGGGATCTCTGGAGATCACCCAGTCAAACCGCCTGCTCAAAGAAGGATCACCTAGAGTAGGTTACACTGTGCATCCCCTTTCTAATTGAGCATGCTCCTTCTCCACAGTAGATAACCAGGTGGCTAATGAAACACTTAAATAGTGTTATCTGCATTGTACCAGACTGAAGTACATAGAATCTAATGTGACAGGCACTACACAAGCATAAGACACTTATGTCCTACTGAGATACAATTTTTTACAATTATTAAATTACTTTAGAAAGCTAAGGAAATATACACTGGGTGGGGAGGAAGGTGTCAGAAAGAGATTGTATATGTATATGGAAATATTAAGAATTATTAATAAAAGCTATATAGGGAAAAACATGTTGATAATTGAGATAATGTTTGAAGGAGACTGAAAAACACAAGCAAAAGAACGAGGGCTTCTTGTTCTCTATGTGCTGACCATGGCAGAATGCTGAGCAGAGCTAACAGGAAGAATACACAAGATTCCCCTCTATGTGCTTGCAAAATAGGAAGCGGATCTGATCTACATCTAGGTAAATGGAGCAGAATGTCAGAGAAGAGTTGCCTTCTGAGTACAATGGCAGGAATGCATCTATGCAACAGAAATCTCTTCTAGAAGAAAATGAAGCAGGCACAGGGGAATGAAGTCACTGAAGCAAAAACTCCTGGAAGACAAAATTGAGGTGGTGGCACACCAGCTTTTACATTCCTCTGCACTTAGAAAAAGCAAAATGCATGGAAGCTATTATTATATAAACAAAAAAAAAAGTCTTAAAATGCAACATATACAAGGGTTTCTTTTTCTTAACACTGAACAGCGTTAGTCATTTTAATTGCTTTGAGTATATACACAAAAATAATTTTAGCTTTAAGGGAAAGAAAGTCTACTACAAATAATTATTTTTTCTTTATTCCAGATGGTCTGAGTAAACAGTTTTTGCTCAAACAATTAACTAAACTTCATCACAAACAGAAGTATTAAGACCAACTGACTGTTTTGATCTCTCCTCAGACAGTTCAGATTTAGTCTCCGATGATGCAATTCTTAACAAGCCCGATTTCTTTTTTCTATTCATGGAACATTAATGGCAGATGAGAAAACATCTCATAACAAAGTAATAAGTACCTCTTAAAAAGTAATGTTCAGAAGAACAAAACCAAAGAGTTCACAGCTTTGTATTAGGGAAACATAAACAAGACTGAACCATGAAGAAAGCAGACACAGCTTTAACAAAACAACCACATCTGAGATCACTTCTCCACTGACTTGCATCTTTCATGATCAGGGATTTTCAGTAAAAAGGAATGGAGGCTTTCTCCTCTTCTCCCTTCCCCCATATCTGCACTTTGCACAGGTATAGATTACTAAAGCAGGCAAAGAGCAATGATAAATCAAGTTCAGCAGAAATCCAGACATATTTCCATCTGAATGGAACTTTTATGGCTTCTCCTTGCAATCACTTTCAAAAAGAATATCATTGCTGAAGAAAAAGCACTCCATCATTGAGGTATATCAGAACTTTGCTGCTTTTTCAGTGTCACTACAATGGCGTGAATTTCCAAGTTACTTTGAGAAGTCTGTGAGAGTTCACCTTGAATGTGGTTTTTGAAACAAAACCCAGGATTCACTTTTTAGCATTTAGCTTTTGCACCTAACAAACAATAAATATGAAAATAGTAACTGCACTGCTCTGAATATGTTTTTTTTTCTTCAATGTACCTTAAAACCCACAACTCTCTGCATAATGGCTTTTACCACTTTTATTCTGAGTCACCTTTCAGTACTTTCAAGTAATACAGGCTGACTTATGATCTTTGCTATATGGTCTTTCCATCACCATTAAGAGACAGTAGATGGATAGTCACCAAGTAGTCAAAGCTTTGAGAAGAGTAATACAAGTACTAACAGCATGAGTGAGGGAAGGACCTCCATGAGAATTCTTTACCATTTGTTTTCAGATAAATAAACAATAGGACAGATACTCCACACTATTATACCATAGTAAATCAAGAACTCCACTACAAAGCAGAGCGTAATACACTTCTAAAATTCCCCAATGTGGTTTCCTGTATTTTTATTGATGTTAATAAGTTATACTCCAGGAAAAGTATAGAGTTATTGTCTGATTGATCAGGGATAGGGTTAGCAAAGTCAAGACTGATTGCGAGTTAAATCTGGCAAGGTGTGCAAATGGCAGCACAAAAGGATTCTACAAACACAAACAGCAAAAGGAAGGGCATGGAAAAGGCTGAGGTACTCCATGCCTTATTTGCCTGTCTCTACTAGTAAAACCAGCCTTCAGGAATCCCAAGTTCCCAAGACTAGAGGGAAAAGTCTGGAACAAGAGAGACTTGCCCCCAGTGGAAGAGGATCAGGTTAGGAAGCACCTAAACAGTATGTATGTGCGTGGGTGGGACCTGATGGATTGTACCCACATGGGCAGAGGGAGGTGGTTCATGTCTGTGAGGCCACTCTCAGTTACCCTTGAATAGTCATGGTGACTGGGAGAAATTCCTGAGACAGGAAGAAGAAAGCAAATATCACCCCTATCTTCAAGATGGGTAAGGAGGAAGATCTGATCACACAGAACTGGGAGGAGTCACTGAAACAAGGCAGTTGTACTGCCATTCACAGAAGTCTGTCTCAGACTGAAGAACTGGACAGAAAGGGAACTTCATGCAGCTCAACAAGGGGAAAGACATCAGTACATAGTGGGGGCTGACCAGCTGGAGAGCAGATTTGGATGTTACCTTATGGTCCTGTTGAACAACAGCTGACCATGAGCAATGAATGTACCCTCATGGTAGGAAGACAAACAGTATCCTGGGATGCATTAAGAAGATCTTGGCCAACAGTGCAAGACACCTGAACCTTTCTCTCCTCACTGCTGAAGCTGTATCTGGAGTGCTCAGTCCAGCAAACACATGAATTTACTGAGTGGGTCCAGCACAGGACCAGAAAGGTGATTAAGGAATTATCATTCACATGAGTAGAGGCTGAAATACTCGGGACTGTTTAACCTAGAAGAATGAAGGCTCTGGAGGATGTGATCCATGAATGGAAATACCTGATTTGAGGAAATGAAGAGGATGGAGCTAGACTCTTCTCAGCAGTCAAACACAGGGACAGGTTTGCCAAAAAAAGGTTGTGTAGTCTCTATCTGTGGACACATTCAAAATCCAACAGGACTGAGTCCTGGACAACCCACTATAGCTGACCCTGCTTGGGCAGGGAGGTTGGAAGACATGATTCCAGAAGCCCCTTCCAACCTCAACCAGCCTGTGATTCTGAACAAAGACCTCATTAAAAATATTACACTGTATGATTCTTTACATTACAAGAATAATATTTATGGACTAAATGGATTAGTTTCTGTGAATGTAATTTATCCCCATAGTAGAGAAAAATATCCTAAAATATTGTGTGTAAAGTAATTTTAAAAACTTAGTACCAATTTGTTTTCATTTTAGTTATTTTGAAAAAGTGACATTTAATGCCTCATATTACTCTTAATTATTTAATCACATAATTTAAACATTAAAAGTTTTCTATTTGTTGCATTAATATTCATGAGTCAGTAAAAGAATCTTTTTTATCAGTAGAAAAAATATAAGGCTCTTCGGGTGTAAATTAGAGGTTAAAAGAAGGAAGACACATTTTATTAGAATCAGTCATATTTAAATTAAGTAAATTGGAAACTGCAAAAACAGAAATATGAATGACTGAGGTCACTACTGGAGGTACCACCCTCTCAATGCCACTGAAAAGCAGACAGAGAATGCTCAAGAAACTTCTCTACAGACCTCAGTTAACCTGTAAGACTTTACTATTTGATGTATTTTAGGATAAGTTCCTGAAAAGCAGTAACACTCAAAAAAGGGTTAGAGATTTTTTATGTATAAACGTATAAACATCTATAGCTTCAAGTTAAGATATAAGGCCTAAAATCATAATATTAATATGTCCTGGTTTTGTTAAAAACAAGTTTCTCTTTCAGTGAATTTTTCCTGTCAGCTAAAGCCTTCATATTAACTGCATTTGCCTGGAGAACCAGACACATGTTTTGGTAAACCTAGCAATGGAATGCAAACTTATTGATAAGCACAAATGGACATCTCACAAGAAGGGTGACGAGAAACAAGAGACCAAGAAACTGACCAACTGTGTATAACATTCCGTTCACGTGAATACTTCATATTGTTAACTGTAGCAGTTAACACTTCTGTTTACATTCCCACTTAGAGATATCTGATCTGAAATATGAAACAAAGATCCAGAAGTTAGAAGCTTGCATATAACATTTTCTCTCAAGTCTTTCTATACCAATAATGGAGAAAATAAAACATGGGTAAGTGCATATTCAACATTTATTTTTTAGTTTTCCCTTTATTTCTTCAGATGGAATCAACCACAATAGTCAGAGTCTATTTTGTTAAAGGGAATCCAAGAAGTTGTACTTGTTATCGGAAATATCAAAACACTTAATGGAAGGTACTCAGCTTGAAGTTATTGCAGGGCACTGGCTTGGACAGGCTGGACTTGCTGGTCGTTTCTGAAAAAGGGAGACCCGCCCAGAAACGACACGAACTCTTAAGATTTTCAGCTGAAAAGTGTTTGTGCAATTCTGATTGACAGAAACAATGAAAAGCATTATTTTCATTCTGCAATGGAATGAAAACTAATGTGAAGACCTTGAATGTTGAAATGGCCACACTTACTGTCCTCAACTAGTCACACAAAAACCAAAGCCTGGAAAAGTTTGAACCCTTGCCTCCCACATCCTTCTCTCTCTGGTTCTGAAAGAAGAATGGGAGAAATCCCCTATAGGAAAACACTGATAATATCTTATTTGGAGTGTGTTTAAGAAAAAAAAAGCCCACAGTTGTTAATTTAAGTTCATAAATGAAGAATAAACTAGAATAAACTATAAGTACAGAAAATCAAAGATGCATGACCAGCTTTAGCTAATAGCTGAGAAACGTTAATGAGATTTATTTTTTCCTTAAAGTATGCTGTAAATAAGCAGTATCATTCTCATAGCTGACAGAAGAATTAGGTATGAATTATGTATACTGTCTGGAATACATTTAGATTCTTTCAGACATTCTGTGAGTTTTGCAGTCAAGATGCAATCTCTCAATAATTCAGATGTCATCAGAAAAGAAAAAGAAGTCTTGTTTGGAAACATCATAGTAAACAAGTTTAAAGTGTTGAAAATATACAGTGCAAGGACAAAGCAAAGTTATTGTTTAGTTGGCATTTGAATTGTTTATATTATTAGGTTGACTATGAGCTACCAAATAATTTGTTTTAAAACCATGTCATCCTCTGGAGAAGTAGGACGAACTAGAAACATTTATAAGTGGCAAGCAGAGGTGTTCTGAAGGTAAATGTAAATACTGAAAAAAAGAATAAAACCAAGGAATATTACTTAATTTATGCAGATCACATTTAGCAACAGACTTTAACCTAGATGTTGTTTTTTAAAGTTTAGGAAGGTTAAATATTTAATGGTAACTATAAAGCCTGAGCATATAAAATTATTCACAGATTTTATCCAATAAATAGTAATAATTTTTGCCAACTTGTTAATTCCTCATCATATTTTCCTGTTTCCATGATGACTCATAACGTTACAGAAAGAGTGACCTGGAACAAGTTCTCCATAAAAAAAGAACATGAGAACTCATTGATGAAACAGATAAAGATGTCCTCTCTGACCAATGTTGCATGGGACACTTTCCTCCAGTTTTATTTTCCAGCGTGGAAATTTTTAGTGGCTTTCTTGGTTGACTTCTGAGCCCTCTTGAATCCTTATAGAAGTTTAATTTCTTGTGCCCTGTAGCAGCTTAGCTTCAGGTTGGCCAGAAGCCAGTTTCTGTGCCCGCACTGCTCCTGCAGCTCCCGGCTCCCTCAGCCCCACGCTTTGGGGCCCTCAGCTAAGGGCCTCCAAGAAACCCATAGTCGAACTAGGAAAAAAAGCAGCAGCATTCCTTCTAAAGGCTACTTTTGAATAACAAGAACAGTACAGTACATACCTAGTAGCCTGCTGAAGAAACTAATCAGTCACCCATTTACCACAAAGACATGTACTTTTATAATCACATTTAACAACAGCTGACCTCTATATAATTTTGTAGTCTTTATTATTTAAAAGCCAGCATATGTATATGTCCCTATGTATTGTAGTGAGAACTTTGGCAAAAACCAAGTTGCACTGGAAGCTGCACAGGAAGAACAGGCATCACCCTCCATCCTCCCAGTTAGGATTGGTGGCTTTGTGATGGACCCAGCATCCAAATGGATCATTGCTGAAAGGATGGCCAAGATGGTATTTTCCCCTTAAAAATGCACAGGACAGAAAAGGAAAGTTTGCCCTATGTTTTTACTCCATTTATACTCAACCTAAATAAGATCTATGTCTCCACCACTCTCGTACTTTATTTAGGTGGTTGATGCTGTAAAAACTCACCAGTCTCAGTGATAATGCAGCACTTCCAAGTGGGAGACACACAGCAGGCTCATTACAGGGGCTGTTTTCATTTCTGCCCCAGGCATCATTAACAGGAGTAGAAATCTGCTGGGTTCTAGAAATAGCTATTCTTAAAAGTCCCTGTTTCTCCCAAGAGTACAGAATGTCTAAGGGGGTTTTAGTGAGTTTCAGCTGACAGCACCAGTTAGAGCAAAGTGTTTTATCTGATCAGAGATCCTTGATTTCTGTACTGCTGTGTTGTAAGAGGTGGGAAGAAGATCAGACTCAAAACCAGCCTGTGAACAGAGCTGGTAAAACTTAACCTCCAAGTAATCAGTTCCCCCACACAAACACATTCACAAATAAAGGATGGAAAACACAGTCAACGCTCCATCTAAACTGGTAGTTAGCCCATTTACCTTGGCTGGGAATATGTTTCAGCAAGTCCAGAGTTTAAGGACTCGGAGCGCACCACAGAGCTGAACATACACACAAGTGGATTAAAATGCAGCACTGAGAAGTAACCATGCCTGGAGTTAGACAGGTTTGCTTGGAGTTGTCTTTCTGCCACTGCACACCAGGGTAATTTTAGATGCACATATGTTAACACACAGATTTAAACCTATTTTTCCTCCTAGAATAAACTGGCTTTCACTGCTGTAACTATGATAAGAGCAAAATCTATACAGCATGTAGAAATTTCACCCAACAGTTTTTTGGTTTGGGGTGTGTGGTTAACTCCCACCCCCTTTACTGAACAAAACTGAACTGAAATATTGTAAAAGAAAAAAAAAAAAATTATCACACAGCCCTCAAGTATACAGAGTGTTAAATGGGAACATTAACTGAGTACTGACAGCTTTAGCAAATATTCATTATATGGTGTCACAACAGTTTCTGTGGAACACCAGTGGAGAGATACACACTAGTAGTATCTTAAGACACTTGTAGCCTCCTGCTGATGTGGCAAATTGGGTGATCAGGTGTGGAGAGCAGTTATTAGGAGCCTACACTTTAAGATGGAAATTACGGTGAAGGACATTGCTTTTCTTCAGGAAAGAAAATGGGTTTAGAAGTCTGGAGAAAACAAAACAAAAAACCCCCAAACAGAGAAAAAAAAAGGCACACATGTGAATTCTTCCTTAGTTATGGAGTAGTTATTTCACAAGTTTTCTCCAGAGACAGCAGTTTCTTTCAACACCAAAAGTTTCCTAAGAAAAAATAATGCAATCTGAGGAACACATGCAGTGCTTCTGTGCTTCACTGTCTGCTCTTGTGTTGATATATCTCACTCCTCTAAATGAATAAACTTCAATGCAGTCAAGTACTTAAAGGTATCTTCCTACATCACAAAGTCATCTGGATCTTGCTTAAAATACGGGGCTGCTCAAAAAGAGTGTATCACACAACAAACTTTTAAGACAATAACTCTCTTAGATATTGCAAAAACCTGAAGTTCTTAAACCTTATCACCTCCTCTGGCTGAGGATAATTCTACATTTTTTCTGCTGCTACACGTGACACGTTGGACTCTATGATCTTAAAGGTCTTTTCCAACTTAAATGATTCTGTGATTCTAAGTCTGTTTTGCCAAAATCTTCCCATTTTATTGCTTTTAAGTAATTTTCTCACCTTAAACCGAAAATGAACTGGAACTTTTTCTGGATTAGGCACTCCTCCACAAATATGAATGTTGAAGTATTCAGTGTTTGACATCTGTGGTTCCTTAAAAAAAAAAAAATAAATAAATAAATTGGCAGACATTTTATTTCCGTCTCTGCTGCTGTTACGACTTGTGCTTTTTTCTTCATTGTTTCTGTGTGCACAAGATATTTACAGAAAGGACAGAACCATGTTGAATAATATGGACAATTGGCAAGTGGGTGAAAGGCTTCCAGAAGCACATTTGCTTTAGCATTAGCAATTCTTCTAACCCCTGCAATAATTAATGCTGGTTACTTCCGAGTCCAATTTCATAAAAGGCTAGGCACCATTTAATCCATTTTTATTTCCTCTAAAGGATGAGAGTAGGAAGGAAGTGGGGAAAAGAAAAAGACATGTAACAGAAGGTAATAATGAAAACCAAGAGTAAGAGCTTGAGTTCTGTCAGTAATTCACTGGTTAATTAAAACACTCTAATTAAACAGAACAAGTTTTCAGGTCTTGGTATATGCCCAAGTGTGTAATTTTTATTGACAAACACTGAACTTCAAGGTAAGGCCTGTTAGATTTTTTGTTTGTTTGTTTGAAGGGCTCTTCAAAATGCTGAAATGAACATTAAATAACTGAGTGTTGCAAGTGCAAACAGAGGAATTTCTGTAGCACTCGCCGTAAATACTTGCCCATATGCTCATCAAAAGTATGACTACTGTTGCCAAAGGCCTTACTGAGACTCTCTAGGAAGTTACTCCATTTTTAACGAAACTTGCTATGACAAGCATTTTTTTAGTTCTTATTTTTGTTATGTTGAATATTTACATTGAAACAAGTTATTTTCCTTAGAACCTTTGTTCTTTATCTGGAGCCATAACACCTCCACTGAAAAATTACAATTATGTCACTTAGGCAAATCAAAAGAGGATATTCTGTTTAAAAACTTTCAACGTTTGTGGGGTTGTTCTAATAAGGAAGGACAGTGGGTATCCCAATGATTAGTTCAGAATGGCGTTTCTCATGTATTAGCAGCCAATACAAAACAACTTAATCACATTTTCCTTCTCTGTGTGTTTCATGGGCACATCTCATAGTTCTTTCCAGTAATTTGGTGGACCAAAAAAACCACCTTCAGTTTCAGTCTCTCTTAACAACCATCTAGGAAGCAACACTAATGTAACCTCCTGGGTGGTTGTAATTAATCACAAGGAAACACGCCATGTCGCTGGGCATCGTTCTGGTTGAACTTAAGGACCCTGTCACAAGTCTTCCTTCTAAAACACATTGTGTTCTCCCTGAAATGCTAGAAGTTTTTCCTTTGCTACATATACATGCCTTACCTTCAGTGTCAGCCTCTCTGTAGCCTCTGCCATTTATCAAGCAGTGAAGCGTATAAACTCCCTGTTAACCACGTTGCTGCAAGTACCCATCCCAAATATGACTTGAAGACCTTTTTGTAAGGGCAGCAGAGACTGCAACAGCTAATTACCATTTCTTCAAGGTTAATCAAGAGAATTGCCAACTGAGCCATGAGCAAAGAGCAACATACCCACCAATGCCATGTAAATAAAGCCAAAGACTGAGACTAAACAGTAATAGTCGTAAAAAATAGCATAAAGGCAAATCACAAAGGGACAAGGAAGACAAAATCATATTGCTGGACTTTTGAAATCCCATTTCTTTAAAACTATTTTGTAAGTCCAGATTTCTGAGGGGACCATTAGAATCAGTAGGAATTTGCTTAAAGTCAGATGGTTTAATGATTTTTTTTAAATATTCTTTTTACAGTCTCCAAAGCAGCAGAGAACAGTTGCAGTAGCTATGTTTAAGAGGGCTAGGATAAGAACTAGTGGATAAAGGAGAGAGAAACTGGTGAAAACTGTTACATCAATAAGATTGCAATGATGTATTTTTAGAACAGAGAAGGCTGAAAGAACCATGCATACAACCTCCATAGCACAAGAGTTTTTGTCTAGGCCAGCAGAAGAAAGAAAGAAAACTTCAGGATTTAAAAAGGTGTTGTAGAATCACTGAGGTCTAAGTTGTAATCTGTACTTTTATTCCAGAAAAGTAGCACTGTGAGGTTCTAATTAAGAGTTCCACTTATGAACAAAACCTAGAAATTAAGTCGTTTTCTTTTAAACTTAGTACACCACAACAACAGGTTAATAAAGGTATCTTGAAGGTAGTAACGTGAACAATTTGGCAAATACGGCAAAAACTGGGAACTAAGCTTATTTTGGAGTCTGCTGATTTGTTTAAATCAAAGATGTGTCTTGGCATAGTCATAATCCCAGAACAAAATTATGTCCATAGGATACTAGAATATTCAAATCAGGTTATTCCTACAGCTATCTGGAAATATGCAGAGTAAATAAAACCTTAGCAGGATAATCTTACAGGAAAAATACATAATTTCTTCTGAAAAAGTCTTTTTGGAGTGTTTCAAGATTATGTTCTCCCCACCCATCCCCCCCCCAACTTTTTTTTTTTTTTTTTACTTCTTCACATTCTTACAACAAGCTGTAGCCATAATGACAATCAAACCAAGAATTTAAAGCATCAGGTACCTATGAGACCCTTCTCCAATACAGCAAAGCTATATTCAGCCTTCTTTCACAAATTATTATCGTCCCTGTATCATCTAGAGGTGTTTCTTTCATCTTCCTTCTAACAAGAATGCAGAAGAGAAGTATGATAGCTTAGCTTTATGAAGGACTACGTCCATATATACGAGTGGAAAAATCTACTAAGCAGCTTTATAAGAGAAGGTGGTGAAAACATCACTTTAGTGTTTCTCACTGTACTGCAAGTTGTGCGACGTGGATAAGTAAGAGCTAAATGGGATATGAGTCTCATTTCCCACACTGCAGGGAAGTTTGCAGGCAGCATGCAATACATTGCTCCAGTCATAGGTCATCTCTGATGTTTATAGAGCACTTCCCTGGTGAATGATCCCAGAGCAAGTCATGAATGTTATAAACAAATTACACTAACATTACAGAGCGGCTTGTACTTGCCAGAAATACCAATAACAGGAATTCTAAATGCAAATGACACATACTACAGTTTCTTGGCTAAATAAGAATTTTGCTTTCATAGACTGAAAAATTACTTCGCAAAAACGGAACTGACCTATATTTAATCCTTTCCTCCCATCTCAAACAGCAGTTAGTATTAGTTCAAAGAAGTCCCCGGCTCTTGGCCAAAAGTCATTGTTTCTTTCCTTCCCTTCCCACCCTTCAGTAGAAGATTGCTGTGTACCTTAATCACTAGACACAAATTTTAAATTACTAGTGTTCTTTCAACACCCTGATAATTCATATTGGAATTTTTGGCCAGTTACTACAAGCAAGTTGTTTATCATGTTTTGGTTCTTCCTCTGGATTTGTTCCCCCCCAGCCCTGGCAAATTCTCATTCCACTGTTTCATCATTCAGACTTCATTATGCAACCTGAAGAACTGACCACCTAAGTTGCGTGAACTTCTAGCATAAGACTGTCAGATGGATGAAAATATTAACCTGCTGGGGTGTGAGAGGGCCGGTATAGGGTATAAGGCTCATTTCATGAATGAAATATGTTTCCTTTCTACCCAAACTCTTCTGCAAAAAATAAATTCTACAGTCTTAGAATCACACTACCGGGTTCTGATCAAGAGCAAAGAAGCAACTGTAGCCCAGGTTCAGTGGACACTCTTGTAATTCCCACTGTCCTCTTTCGTGCATTCCTACAAACTCAGCCATGACAACTGAAGCTGTATTCTGACTCATCCAGTTTCCTGGCAGGTTGGTGGATCAATTACTCAGTCTGCATTTTCAAGCACAGACCAACAAAGCTGGCAAGTGATGATTCAAGCCAATAGGTTTTATATTTTTACATCCAACATACATTCAGTGCCTTTGTGTCTACCTACACCTGTTATCCTTTTCGTATCCCTAGTAAAGGGATGCTTTCAAGATTCAAGATGCTTTACAGATCACTTGACCATTTACAGGCATGCATACACATCCATTAATGAAGTTCTACATTTCCTAAAATAAAAGCAGGTTCATCAGTTACATGTGGCAGCTCAGATAACATGAATCTGTTTTAGTGTAGGACATGGTAATTAAAAGAGATGTCACCATCACAAGAAAATTGTTAGATGAACTACTTTCAGAGAATAAAGCTTTGAATTGAAATCTTGTAATGCCCAACACACTTCCGTAGTTTGTTGTGCAATCATACAACACAAGGGAAAATGCAAGTTTCAGATGTTCTCCTATCATGCCATTCCTGTCAGATGTATAAAGGAAACTCCCTTGCTCTCAACAGGCCTTATATTATGCTAAGATAGCATTAAATGTCCTTGTCCAAAAATGGCAAAAATCTGTTTTAACAGATTTTGATCAAATGTAATGCTTTGAGTCTATTCTTGCTTAGAGAGAGAAAACAAAACACCACTAACAACAAAAAATATACACCACGCCTAGGGACAGAGGGAATATTAAAAAAAAAAAAAAAAAAAAAAAAGCAGTTTCTGTTGCTGCTTTTTGCCTTAAATTACAGAACATGCATTTCAAGTTTAACATGATTAAAAGAGTAATTTTACCTCTTTCTTTATGGAAGTTTTGGGTTCTCATATACTATGACAAAAGCATCTTGCATTGCATTTCCATGTGCCTGGCCATAAGGAATGTCAGAGAAGGGGGAAGGAACTTGATATAGCACTGTTATTACTACCTTAAATTGTTAATTTCCTATAGAAAACCTGCCCACTCATTAGCACAAAACAAACAAAAAAGCCTCTGTACTCTTAGCATTACATAGTACTCAAAACCTAAGAAAAATAAACTTTCTTAAAATTTCCATTGCAAATAATTTTACTCAACATCTGCTTTTAAATTTTCAGCATAATATTTCAGTGAAAATGAGGAACTACCACCTGCTATGAGGTAAGCTCTTGTCCAAGCACAGCACTGTCTTTATCATCTTAGAACTAGATTATATGCACATATTAGAAAAAAAAAAAAAAAGTATCTGCTAATGTTAAAGAAGTCAAAAATATACATTGCTCAAAAGAACTTCTGGTATTATAGCTATTTTCCTGACATTTGTTGCAAATAAAACAGAAATTGGTTTTCCCATTTCTCAAATGAAGCGCAAGTACTTCTGGGTCCCTATTGCTAGTTAGTGTCACTCACGAAAGGGAAACTACTCCCAGTTAATGTAGTAAATATCTTTGAAGATGAGACTTCTCCAAAATGCCAATTAGTTGCACCACATAGCAATACCAACAGCAACATTTTCCAGTTTTAATAGATTTTAACTCTAACAGTATGTTTGTCTTATGCTATTGCACGTCAACTTCTCCCCACAGATTCAGTTGTAGAAAAAAATACAGAAATTGATTCTAAAATCAACAGCTGAACAAAAATATCTCTATTCCCAAACTGAAATTGATCAATTGTACTTGTCATGACAGCCTAAGGTGATATTATGGCCACTAAGAAAACTTCGTGAAGGACACATTACCTAAAGTTACATCTCCAGCAAGAAAATAAAGTGATCTAACGTCAACACACAGGTGGCAGATCAACATAATGGGCAAAACATATGGAGGGAGGAAACAAAGTCCATTTCTGAAGAAGAACTTACAGCCATCAAAAATAAAAGATATACATTCAAAATGCTATCTAAATTCTGTAGTTAACAGAAGCACTTTTAAAAGCTCCAGTTATTATTTAACCAAACGTCACCAGAAGCTTGCTACTAAATTATATTCCCATCCTTGGAGGAAACACGCTGAACTCAAAAAAGGTGATTATTTTAATGTAGACTAAAAGACTAATCCCCAAACCCCATACTAAGTCAAGTACATACTTTCTCCACTTCTTCAGATGCCTATGGTAACAAAAGTAAATGGCTGGAAGGCCCTATGAAAGCATTTCAAAAAACAATCAGGTTTTATACAACGAATATAAAAATAAATATGCAAGCACTCAATAAACCAACATAAGATGAAGTAAAAACAGAGTTTAAAAAAAAAGGCAGTCTTTGGACAAGGTAGGAAATATATAAGCATACACTAAACAAAACAGTAGATGCCTTTGGTTTCCATTTCCTACCTTTCTTAATCATTCTAAGGATGCATTCCACAGTTCTCCTGACCTTTGTGCTCCGATTTCTTCTCCAAATCACAAATGCACTCACAGTAGTTTTAAACCACTCTCTAGTTCCTTATCTATTTTTTCTTTCCTGAAAGCAAAATAAATTCTTATTGCTAAGTGTTTTAAGTGATTCATAACTGATTAAAAACTCCTTTCAAGTTATCAAAACTTTGAACTTCAAATATTTAAAAACAAACCACCCTAGGACTTAGCATTTCATGTTGCATACGCAAAATATCTCCTTAAATAGGACACACAAAGTTTAAGGAGCTTACTAGCATCTCATCAGGCACAACAAATCCAGCCCCTCACTTCTCCAGATCTTACCCCAGTAAAAAGGCTAAGGGAAACAGGAAGCCTTTCTTAATTACATAGGCACATGAATCTAATTAGGTTCAAATACAACCACTTGAAGAAGCACAAAACAGTTTCAGTAAGGAAAAGGGCATTTTAAGCAGTGGGCAACTGAAAAATGCTGTGCAAATTCTCAAATGCTTTATGGTTGCTGTACCAGTGCTGAGGACAACCTGGCAGCTGAACTCCATTTGGGGCTATCAGAAGTTATCAGGACAGCTGGTCAGCAGGGAGGATAGGAGGCTGGTGCTAATAATCCAGAGATCAATGAATCACTCATTTGAGACCGAAGCAATTGCTTTATCCCACCAATCTGGTGGATAAAGGTCCTGAAAGTTTGTTTAATTTTAACAAGGATCCAGAAACAGCCCTACACTGACTTTTCTTAAGTATTTTAGGATGCTTCAGTAAAAACTGAATTTGTTCTTGGTAGCAACAATTCCCTTTACATCCCCGTCTTTCTAGTAATAACAAACAGAACAGAGATCTTGAAGTGAAATTCAGCAAAACAGGATAGGCAATTAATATACTTTACCTCTATGAATCAGATTGCTACATGGCCTCAGATGCTCTTCTCTAAGTATTTTAGATTAACAGTAAGCAAATAAGATGCATTATCTACTTAGGATTTTTTAAATCCACTTTGCATAGTGGTTTTTGAACACTAGAAAACTAGAAGTAACATGGATAACGCCTAAATAACAGTGTCCCAAATTTCCCATGTAGCTTACTGGGAGAGGTTTTAAGGCCTTATTTCTCCACTGGGCATATCACAGTTTTACCCTATAAACCATGGGCTGTTACTAAAAATGTCACTATCAAAAGAAAGACTTTCTGTAGTATGATAAGCTATGATATTCACAGCTTTCCTGTAGGAAACTATCTATCAAGCACAAGAGAACAGAAATGCATATGCTGATATAAATGCATTACAACTTCTGTAAAAAACCACCATATTCTTTCTTCCCTGCCTCTGCCAAAATTCCTAATAGAGTAATTAAGAGCAGAGGAAAAGACAGTGCAGAAATCAGTCTATCTAAGCATCTCAAAAAAAAGAAAAAAGTCTTTGAAAAGGAGAGTGAGCCAAAACAAAATAAATTTTGTAAAAAGACTTAATTTTAATTCATATGACTAGAAGTACCTGAAAATCCAATATGATAGTTGAAAATGTCAACCACACAGCTTATTAATTAAAAAACATCAGATAAAAACTAGCTAAACAGGTAATGCTATTTGCCATCTGTTTTTTAAACAAGTAAAATCTCAGCATATATTAAGAACAGGTTTACGTCTACTCAGAAATTAATATACAGACAGAGAAACTCATGCTTCTAGAGCAGTACATAAAGAACACAACAATATTTTTTTTTTTACGTATGATTTTGAGAAAAAGGGATGCAAACTGCAGTGAAGTGGATCTTTTTTCAGCCTGATCTACAGCTGCTTGGATTTGAAATCTTTCTAACACTCTGCTTGAAATAGGGAAGAAAAATAGTCTAGCCGAAGGGGTTTTTTTCATACTTTGGTGGTATACAGCTATTTAAATTACTTTAAAATCTTATATCCTTTTTTCTAATACAGATATATTAATTAGAAATGACAATATGCCTCTCCTTGAAATCAGACACATGTTTACGACTTAGTCCTCTACTGCTTTCTTGGGGAATGGAGATTAATACAAGAGCAGTTTGTCCAGAAGTAACAGCACAGGGCTCTTTGAAACATTTTAAATGTAGTTGATAGTCAAGGACAGGATAAACTTCTGCTGATAAAAGAAAAACTTGTATCTGTTAATGTTACTGTAATATTTACTTTGACCTCTGATGATGTCAAATGCATAATAATCAAACCTGTAAGGATCCGATAATGAAAGCGAGAAGGCTGGTGTTCTTTTCTGATTATGTTTTTTTTCTTCTGGTACCTCAAAACCATAGCGTGACCTATGAAATTCCTGCTTTTTATTTTCATTGTGGGCAGTATACAGGTGCCTTCTCCTATGTAGTCTCAGAGTCTAATCCATAAGCATTTGAAGAGTTTAGTGACTTTAAGACCTATTAGTGTCTTTAATATAAAGTGTCATCAACCCATTGTCTCTCCTGTCCTTTTGGGCTGAGTTTTATTCACGTGAGAAGGAATTGCCTTTCTCAATACGTGTCAGAAACTTCATCTCTCTCTCCGTCTCCCTCTCACTATATACACACATAAACCTAATCGGATTTCAATCCCAGGAGAACATTTCTGACAAAACTCCAGCCTTTGAGGGAGTTCTTCCACAGAACTCTCATTACATGATTGTAAAGTGATAAAAAAGACAACCTGAAGTGAAAAGCAGACCCCAAACCCAGTTTCATTCCGGATCTTTATGTACAGTTTTGTGGAGGCAGGACAGGAGCCTTGGAGAACTGGTTACATAATGCAGGAGCATTTGGAAGTATCCAGAAATAAGAGAAATGGAGAGAAACATACAACAATGACTCCTAACATTCACAAGAACAGTAATTTTCATTAATGGATAGAGACCTTTATGAAGTAAAAAAACCCCAAACATACAGCTAACTGGGAAGAATTAGCTTTTTGTGAAAAAGAATAAGTTATTGCTTTCAATGGAAAGTTACCCAGAAATTGTAAAAAAAAAAAGAAAAAAAAATCACACACACATCCTAGAATATACTATGCAAAATCTAACCTCAGAAAACACTACCTTCTTTTCATAGCATTCTTGATATTCCTCGGAGGGCAATCTAATCATTAAAACTACAGAGAAGTACTCCACAGCATCACTTGTCAGACATGCTGGCTATGTGAGCACATTTACCTGTGCTAAGCATCTGTGGAGGAGTAGTATGCTTTAATTTCTATGGTATTTCTCATCAGAAGATGTGTTTATGTGTAACAGTTTGGAGGATGATGAGGTTCAGAGAGGAGAAAAGTATCGAAAAAGCTAAAGGCTACATAAGATTACCTGAATGTTTTATCCCTTTTTAGTTAATATGTAATTGCAGTTATTGACTGGAAACCATTGAGTTTCCACTAGGGTTATTGAAACTGGTGAAACTAGTGCCAATGGGTTGCCACAGAGTGGGAAGAAGCCACACACCAATTCTGGTTCTATTCTGAAAGCCTTTTACTTTCTTGTGGCTCTGAAAACCAGTTTTGCATCTAGTAGATTATTACAAATATTTGCTTTTGTTAATTAAAACCAGATCTATCATTCAAAAATGCAAGACTATATAAGCAGGCCTAAAATTACATTCGGCCCTTTGAAGGCAACCACGAGGCTGATGTGGCCCCTGGTGAAAATGAGTTTGACACCCCTGCAGTAGGAGAATTTTCCAGGGAGCTGGGCTAGGATCTATACTGTCCAACACATTCATAAATGTTCTGGGAAAGAAGCAGAGGAAGGAGACGTGGTGGGGGTAGAGAAAAAAAAAAAAAGGCAATAGATTGGCAAAGTGTTCTGAAGAAAATTGGTGCTAAGTTATGAAAGAAATGAAGTATTCAGTATAGTAAAGGATGAATCACCTACAAAGAGTCTTTTCTGAAGACCTCACCAGACTGAGTGAACGAGCGATAAAAAGATAGATGAAATATCATGTAGATACATATGGAGTGAAATATATGACTGAAAAAAATTCACAATCATTGCTTCACTCATGAAATGAGCTGAGCTTACCTTCCATTACTACGGGGAGTAAGATCTTGGGTTCTCGATAGATCATAGAATAGTTTGGGTTGGAAGGCAACTTTAAAAGTCATCGAGTCCAACCCCCCTGCAATGAGCTTGGACATTTTCAACTAGATCAGGTTGCACAGAGTCCCATCCAGCCCGGCCTTGAATGTTTCCAGGGATGTTTATCAACCTCTCTGGGCAACCTGTGCCAGTGTTTCACCATCATCACTGCAAGAAGTTCTTAAATCTGATCTGAATCTTCCCTCTTTTACTTCAAAACCATTACCCTTTGTCCTGTGGCTACAGCTCCTGCTAAAAAGTCTGTCCCTGTCTTTCTTCTACATCCCTTTTAAGTACTGAAAGGCCCCAACAAGATCTCCCTGAAGCCTCCTCTTCTGCAGAATAGTCTTGTAATGAGGGGCCCAAAACTGAACACAGGATTCGAGGTGCAGCCTCACCAGTGCCGAATACAGTGGCATAATCACTGCCCTAGTCGGGCTGGCCACACTATTCCTGATACAAACCAGTATGCTGTTGGCCTTTTGGGCCACCTGGGCACAATGCTGGCTCATTTTCAGCCAGCCATTGAACAACATCACCAGATCCTTTCCTGCCTGGCAGCTTTCCAGACACTCTTCCCTGAGCCGGTAGCACTGCCTGGGGTTGTTGTGACGCACGTGCAGGAGGTGGCACTCGGCCTTGTTAAACCTCATACAATTGGCCTCAGCCCAATGATTCAGCTGGTCCAGATCCCTCTGTATGGCCATCCTACCCTCCAGTAGATCAACACTCCCACCCAGCTTGGTGTCATCCCCAAACTTACTGAGGGTGCACTTGATCCACTCATCCAGATAATGGATAAAGAGATTAAACAGAAGTGGCATCCTCCACATGCGCAAGGGAGACGTGTAGGACCAGAGCCACCTGCTTCATTGCATTGGTTTTATGCAGGTAGCTCGAGGCGATGAGCCCAAGCCCGCATTACTGGCACTCTGCTCTCTTCCATGCTGCGCTGGACTGATGAGATCCACTATTCACTGCAGACCAGGAAAAGGAGAAAGCACAGCAGACAGAAACTACCCTCAATGGCAAAATAGCAGCACTTGCGTAGAAAGCCACCCATGTTAATTAAAATATACTGAAGGAACTGCAGTTGATACTTCTGGTTGTTACAGATGCAGCAAAGCAGCGCATCCTCTCCCTTACATTCCACCTTCATGGTAGGTGACACATGGCAGCACCTTCCCCCCTTGGTTGCTGCACTAGCAATAAGCAGTGTCCCCCATTACACAGTTCTCACCGCCAACACCTTCCCACCAAGACAAGGACTGTGGCACATTTCTCCAACAGTTGTGCCTTGCGCCAGCTTCACACCTCTGTCAATAACTTTGTGTCCACCCGACCTGAGAGACCCAAAAGCTCAGGACAGGAGAATAGTCAGTGCAGGGTGTCAGTGCACACAAACCTCGAGTAGTGGCTGTGGTCCTGCTCTGCCATTGCTGTGCAGAACACTGAGCATCCAGCCTGGCTGACACACGGGGGCCATCTCCAGGTGAAAGTGTCATAGTCTTACTTGTCATCCATACATTTCAATCCATGCTAGATATTTTCTTCACTGAAGTTAAGCTGTGATTTGCAAGTAACCTTAGATAATTTCAAAGTTCACTGAAGTCAACAGGGAGGTTCCTGTTCATTCCAGTGAGTTTTGTTTCAGGCGGTTCACTGGCCTAAATACTCTTCATTCATCAGACCAACAAATGAGGAAAGATGAAGGAGTATTTTTAGCTAAAACCAGATTAAGCTGAAACATCTGCTACATTCAGTTGCAGAGTTTATTGATCCTTGTAAACGGGAACGACCTTCAGATTTAACCTTGAAGCATCAGGTGTTTCATGCAAAAATAACCATGAATACTTTTTAAAAAATCAATCTCAAAAAAGCCTTAGGTATATTTTCTTATCATTTTACTGAATACACAGTCAGGACCTACAGCTTCCTCAGTGAACCTCAGTTTTACTTAAAAGGCAACTTATTTTTTCAATATTTATGTTCTAGACACACTTCCCTGTGATTCTGAGGGAGAATCCAAGCACATGAAAGATGTGAAGAATAAGCTTCATTAACAGCTTACTATAATTGTTTTATGTACTGGACTTTATAACATTCAAATATTTTGAAGACACCTGGGAAAATATTTTAAGATATATTTTTGTTACCTAGTGCTTTTTAGATATCATTGCTTTACCTAGAGATCTGTCAGCAAATTGACTGATGTATCCATTTGCGTGTTATCTAATCCTTTGATGGGTGATAACCTGTTTTGTTGTGTTGAAATACTACAAGAGCAATTTGACAAGAGCAACGCATTTTTGCCGTTTTAAGAAAATCTGTGTTCACCTTTATTTTCAAAAAGGGGGACAAAACTGCCATCATAAAATAATGAAAATATCAACTTCTCTAAGATATTAAGAATAGCAACAGTCAGAAGTTAGGAAATTAAATTGTTAGAAGTTTTAGAGTAAAAGCCTTAGGTACGCTGAGCACAAGTCTAATTTTAGCAATTTTGAGCACAGTCAGCAGTGGAGGTCCTCCTTCCACAAACCATTCCTCCACTGTCCCAGAAGGAGTTGTTCTTTATGTTCCTTTACTTTTAAAGACAAGCTTTAAACAGAAAAGGTTTTAGGGCACATGCTTAAAGGAGAACAACAAGAAGAGAGAAAACTGTCCTTGTGTTTGTATCAGTCTTTTGTCATTGGATAATCACAGTTTTTAACCACTTCCAGGTACGTAAACATATGTGAAAAAACGCATGCATGTGATGTTCTTTTCCTGAGCTGTTCAGGTATGGATGTGCCGCAGTAACAATGATGTACTTTGAGCTGTTTTCTTTTAGAAAACTAAAAATGAAGAATAAAAATTGACTCAAATTACCAGCTGCACATCTGCAAAGTTTAAGAGAGTAGCTCTATGAGACAGAAAAGAAGAGACAGCTGGGGACTGCACTGTAGTCCGACCCCCATTAACACAAAAATGAGGTCCCATTACTATGGCAATCACCTTTGACTACAGGTGGAGGTAGTTGACATTTTTCCTCTTTCTGTAGTCTCCCTACAGGCCACATGAGAACCCAGGAAAATACATCATTTCTGGAGGTAGAGATTTTTGTTTCAAAACACACAGAGGAATTTTATCCATCGTGCAGCATTGTTATCTCTGACTAGAAACACAGGAATTACACAATGTCCACCTGTGCAGCTGGCAGGATCCCACCTGATCCAGAGGACTCACGTTCCTTTGTATGGACTGTGAATTTCAGCCCGTCTCTGGTGTTATTGCAAATCAGAGGATATACACTGAATCCATAAGCTTACGTTAATTTCTTCCTGTAATGTCTTTTAAAAGCCTTCTTTCAGTATGGAATAGTGCGAGTACGTGGCTGAAGAAAGCATGCAGGCCGACTCAATGTGAGTGATAAAGCATGATTCAACTTTATTGCCCGAGATAGCGTGCATTTATACCAAATACCATAATTATGCATACTTGTCTCTATCTAATAGGCTAAGCACTAAAAGGTTACATTTACCTACTCTACCTACTTGGGTTTAGCTAGCTATGTGCATCCCGCATTCTTCTGACTCTTATCTCTTCAAGGATATCCTGACCCTGCCTTATTTAGTACTTTTCCGTTCCCCCCTTTCCCACGGCCTAATAGACAAGCTAACTAAGGCCTACTTATGTCAACTAAAATGGGCTCTGCTCGTACAGTTGCTCGATGGACTTATGTCCACGCTCCTTGAGCCAATCCCTGACAGAATAGGCCATAACTCCCCTTTGCACACACACCACCCACCCCCCAGACTTCATGAAAGGGACACAATACCAGTAAAATATTATAGGTGATAAACACTTTCCTGCAACACAGACGCATGCAGAGGCACCCATCTAGCTGTTTGTCCTTTCTTGAACAGAGCTAAATGCCCTGTGAGTTATACTGGCATTATCATTGTGAAAATGGGCTTATTGGCTTCTTATCTAGAACAGTAAGAATAGCTTACTTTATTAGGGAAGTTACTAGTATGTGATTTATTAACTTCTCTCACTTAAATGCATTCAGAGCCCAGAAACCAAGCTTGGCAAATGACATAAATTTTCACAGAAAACAGAGGACCCTGCAATATAGTCATATTTCTGAACATAGTCAGCTTTTATTATTAAGTAAAGCTGATTTTAAATGCAACTGCTGGTTTAGCACTTATACAATACAAGGGCTAATGAACTTCAGATTCCCTATATTTAACATGTATACATTTCCTCAAAGTAGCTTCATTGCTCAGTAGAAAATGTCTTCTGCATGATGCAGACTAAAGCCTGGAAAAACAGTGCTTTAAGTTTTCATTAATAATATAACATTCCAGTTAACTACTATGTATTTCAGGAAGCCACTTGTAACAAAAGTTAACAGTTCTCCAAGGAAAAATGAGTTTAACCTTAGCAATAGTACTCACTGCCAAATAAAATACAAAACTGTCTCCATTAAAAACATTTTTTAATTTGGTGTCAAAGTGCAAGAGTAGATTTTTGTTTAAAATTTCTATTAGTATTTAAGTATTTCAGACGCATAAGACTTCCAAATATAAGACCTAATTCCTTCATTCTTTAGTTGGTCCAGGATGCTAGACAGCTTAATATAACGTTGTAATCTGCAGGGTTTTCTCCATTGTTTTTCATTTGGCAATTTGTCTTTTTTAATGGTCATAAAGGTAACAGTCTGTAAAATCTGTTTCAGGTTTTCTTGCTCAGTTGTACTAATCTTGGTATCTTTTTATAAGAGGCTGGTGTCTTTTTTCAATTAGAATTCTCTCAATGATTCTTCATGATGCGGAAAGTCTTCATCTCTTCAAGGAATCTGACTCTGTTAGCCTAAAGTGACCTCAATTTTATACACAATAGAAATAATTTGTTTTCTTTACCTCTACTTTTTAACACAGTCACGCTTAGATGATCTTTTCTGGTAACCTCAGTAAGAACTTAAAAAGAGGATTTAGGTAAAACATTATAGGAACAGAAAAGCTAATTGAAATTTCAATAAAAAATTAATTGCCACATCCCACTACAATAAAAAGGTCAAACCATTCTCTTATGCTCATAGTGCACATTGTCAGAAATAAACTGATGCAGAAAAAAGACCACTAATGGTACCATTGATCTTGCATTCATTTGCAATTGTGAGAAGGATAAACCAAAACATTTATTAACCCTGTTCTCATCACAGCACAGTGAGCATACCCAGAGGGATAGGAAATGTCCAGATGTATGCTATCAGATTCACACTACTTTGCATACATTTATATAGTCATATAAAAGGTAATCCTGGACTGTTGATGAATTTCTATAAACTATCTCAAGAATGCACAGGAAAATTCCCTGGAAGTTTTTCCTGTATTTCCACAGCTTTTAGACACAGTGTGATGGGTGCTTCCTTCCTGGATGTGCTTTCTCCCACTAAAATACATTTGTTCACTGCAGAGGATCTTTTTGGGAATATCTACCCACTCCTTATTCTTTTCTTGACCCAAACTAATCCCAAATGCATATTAGCTTCATACCCTTGAAACACTTAGATCGCTCCCATGTTTTCACCCCAGCAGCACTGTTGGCTGCTGCTGTTAGGATTTCTGATGGACATTGATATATTCTTCTTATATAGCAACTACAGTAGTGATGGAAATACAGTGTGATCTGTCCATAATACTAATGGTCTACTTCTACTATACCATGAATATAAAACATCCGTGTCATATCTCCCTTAATTGGACCACTTATCTTTTTATTTTGTGCTAATAACAGAATTATATCTTGCATCCTTGCATATTCTGCTTACAATACACAGAGGAACAACTCTGTAATCAGTAATTTTTCACTCAAGAATAGAATTTAATCACATCAAATTTGCTGACAGTAGATACAGTTCTCATGAAAACAGTTTTTGTTAAGGTCTTTTCTATCCAATCTTGATATCTGGATAGAACTACAAGTATATTAATACATTTTCCCAAAATGTTATAAGAATCTTTGCCTACAGACTTGCACTTCACCTAGGTGGTCTCTGTCCACTGTTATCTAAACTCCAGCTTATTGTTAAAACGAAAAGAAGAAAACAAATTCTAAAATGATGCTCAAATTCTTATACTTTCTCTGAAGAAGTGCTCTGATATATCATACTGGGATTAAAAAAGAAGCCCTCAAAACACTGAGTTCAATAACATACCAACTTTATTCTAAACCATTATTTTATTGTTTTTACATCGCTTCCTTTTTTTATTTTTGTGTGAAAACACTGTATTTGTATAAGTTTTGTTTTGAATTAGCTCCATTTTTTTGAATTAGCACCCATTTTCTTTTTTTTTTTTCATTGTATGTAAATTAGTATGTAATGTTTCTCTAGACATTTTTGTTCCATGCTGTTTGAAAGCATTTAAAGATTGCAGCATCTGTAATTGTTTCTTGCAGGGAATGTTAGAGAGCACTGTCCAGTCGCAGATACCAGGAACACATCATTGAGTGCAGTTTCATGTCCTTGCACTAACTATTTCAATTTCCTTTCAGAATCGTAAGGAACTGGCAAATACAAATCTCGTGCACAAAGAAACTTGATCTGAATCAGTAAGGTAACGGAAAATTGATCTGAATTATAACTACTTCTGAAGATTACACCAAGTATTTGCCTATATTTTTAGTGAATTATAAATTTTGCTTAAGTGCCTTTAGAAGCTGGGCTGTTTCTAGACTGTGTCGTAAATAAAAGATGGTGTAGAAATGTCCTCTTGAAAATTATTATACATCTTTTTGCATGCGCAGGTTTATTAAGCCTGAGTACTTTCAAACTCTATTATTCTGAGAGTCAATATTCACGTGATATATGGAAAATCACACAAAGTCCCTAAACCAAAGAGAAAAGATCAGGGGTCAAAGAGAGGACTCATTTCACAAGTCAAGAAGAGCTAATTAAGAAAAAAAATATAATTCTTTTTTCTTTTCCAGGCAAGTCTTAAAAGATTTGAAAACTCATGGGTTGAACTAAATAGCATTGAACACTGAGTTAAATTATATTGAAACTGGCATGTCATTCCCAGCTTGACATTCAAGACTGAATCAACAGCTAATTTCCCACTATACCAACATCAGATGGGGAGGGCAATGCCGTGCTTTGTGGCTAAGAAGTTTCCCAGAGCCAAATAGCAAAGGCAGAAGGCTCACTCTTGGGATTAGCAAGTGTTAATAACAAAGGGAATAGGGAATAACATGGTGATTTTGGTGCAACCACTGGCAACACTCTTTCCTGCTCATTTCTCGGCCCCTGCCTTCCCTCTCAACAAAACTTGAAGACAAATCTTTTCACCTCAGTCTGTATCGAAAAACAGCATGGAGTGCTGAAAAGGTAATGGCTCTCACTGCATTTCTTCATGTTTAGGTTAAAAGTATTTAAAATAATTTAATAAAAAGTTGTAATCAGACTCAGCATTGGTTTCTCTCGCTAATTTGAACAAAGTGCAAATTTGGATAACCTTCAGTTATTTTAAGTGTTAAGCCCCCATATCTTCCACAGCTAATAAACTCATTTTGAGGAAAGAGATGTGGAATTAGACTTAGACTTTAATTACACTGCCCCAGGAGGAAAATCTGCCTTCAGCATATAGAGTATGTTAATATCACTACTAACCTATAAGAAAGGAGTTAATGGATTTCTGTATACTGAGTGTATGAATACTAGGCGATTGCTGATTTCAGCAGGAGACACAATAGAGCAAGGGAGAAAATTATACTTAAAATTTAAAATCGAGAGAATCAGAGAAGCAATGAATAAACCACGTTGGAGAAGATAGAGAAGGTGAGGAAACTAGAAACTATTAGACAACTCACTTTAATTGTACCACTAACGAACTTAAACCTGGCTGTGATCACAGAATGTCATGAATCAAGAATGGCTTTAATGAAGTTAATGTTATACTACACTTTTTGAATTTGTCTAAGGCTAAATGATGTCCTAAGTATTATAACTTCTACGGCTACAGAAGAAAAAAAATCTATGTTTTTATTGATCATGTAGCCAGGGACGGCTGGTAGCTATCCAGTTGTAAGCATTATTGCAAGCAATGTTATTCACCACTCAAATTACAGTGAACTGGTTCACTTTTCTTTTGACTGATCACATTTAGAAAGCCAAGGGAGTTTTAAACAATTGCTTTATTTATACTTCTTATACATTCTTCAGAACTGTCCCACATGCCAACACTTACCATTAGAGAAGTCACATTATAGGTAAGGAGACAAAGTGAGAGTATGAAATAGATTTCCAGTTCCTTTCTATTAAAAACATAACCAGTTTTTGCAAGTATCTCTGCCAGTTCAATGGAACAGTAGCATAATACACTATCAAGTGCAATAAATGATATTTGCTGACACGAACATTTTAATTATGCATTACAGAAATGTAGTCAATTTTGGAGGATCTTCATACTTGTATCCTCAATTCATAATTATTTCAACAGTTCCATATGTCATCACTTGATCAACGGAATAGCACGGGAAGCCCTTATGTATACATTACAATGATACAATATCTGTAATAAAAGTGCAGCACACAGCAATCTTCCTCACCACCACCTGCAATATAGTTTAGTCTGTGATATTAGAACTGATGCTATGCACCTAGTGATACTGGCAGGCCTTGCTATCATTCCCTTGCAAGGGCTAACTGAACATAATGACCTAGAAATAAAACTGTAAGATGTCTGGAAGTGTCAGTGGACTTCAAAAAAGCTGTGCCCGCACTGAAATAATTTCCTCATTAGCACAGGACTTTGATTTCCACAAAGGAACCCTGAAATCAGCGCTGTTTTCCACAGTCACACAGACAAAAGGTCTGCCCATTTGACTCTGTTCAACTCGCAGTTGCCAAACTGGCATCATCTGTAGCTCAACCGAGCTTTGACTACATAATCTGCAGCTCCTTCCATAGCAAAAAGAAAACTGTCATTGCTCAGGCAGCACTGACTGTATGTTTAACATCAAAAGGGATGCAGAAAAGGTAATCTGCCACTCAAATCACATTTCACTAGAGCTGTGCACGGCTCTGGAGCATAAACATGAGTTTGCCAGTTTGAATTTGAGTTGGCAGCAGCACAGCAGCGACAGAAAGCAGACTGACAGCGAAAGGTCAAGTGTGATGAGTAGATCTAGAAAGTGTCAGTTCAGGGGTGGTATTTAGCGACACCATCTGTAAATGGAACCAGATGAGGTGGCCTGAGGACAATCTGTAGGAGACAGAGGAAGGAGAATGAATCTCAGAGCTCTAATAGAAACTGAAAGTAGATACAAGCTGTAAAGAAGCACGGTTTTGATTATAAGAATAGAAAAGAAGCTAGCACGGTATACAACACTAGTCTATATAAAAAGGACTGACAGATCATAGGATTTCTGAGAAAGGCTAAGGTTATGAAGCCTGAGAAATACTCCCAACATTGTACTGCTATCTTCATGTATACTGACAATATTTCTTAGGCGGGGAAAAAAAGTCTGCTTAAAAGAAAATTGAAAAATCATAATGGAATCTAGCTTTTCCAATTGGTCAGATAAATTACTATTTATGCACAGGAAAAAAAACCCCACACCACCCATCTTTGCATGGCACTTCCCTCCTCAGTCAAGACCAAGTTGAAATGGGCCAGCATATTATATATCAGATCCCTGATATTTTACTAGCAATATTTAGCATGTGTAACCACTAATTCATTAACAGAATTAATGTAAACTTCATTGTCTCACACTTGAATTAGGATTCTACATTGCCTGTCCAGGTCAGTGTTACAAGAGAATGGATATTGCCTCAAGCTTTCTCTGATCGGTGGATCTTGAACTTTCTTGTCCAAACTGGGATCTTTCACAAAATAAATCATATCCTGGACACAATATATGAGCCCTTTAATTAGGGTATTCTTCCAGAAGACAAAGGATGTGGATTTGGACCCATCTCTGAAATGGAGGTATTAAACTTTTCTCCCCCCTATTATAGGCAAATGCACCAACTACCAAGTTATTGTGAAAGAGTAAGACTACTTTTGGGAAGGGACAAGCTGAAAGAAACAGTTTTGAAAGAAATCACCCAAGAAAGAAATCCAACTAATGAAGATCAAATAAAGAGTATGTTTAATCTTGAATAAGGTACATAAACCTCAGGAAAGAAGAGAATGAAAGATATATCCATGTAGACTTGTGCATTTCTTCTCCCCCTAAATGAGAGAGCAGTTAAATGATGCAGCCCTGTACACTAATGTACAAAGCGCTTTTCAGTCCAACACAAGACATCTGGGTTTTTCTGTTGCTGTATTTTAAATTGCAAGGTAACATAAGAATCCAATCAAACAAAAGAGAAAGTGAATTCTGTATTATCTTTTAAACTGGTTCTTCAGAGTGTCAACAATTACTGTAAATTCAGATAATCTATTAGATCTAACAAGCCTTTATTCCTACTTTTTACCTAAAAATGTTTGACCGGAACTTACAAACATAAAAAGGGGTATTGATATGTTTGTTACTTCCAGCATACATGTAAAAATTTTGCTTACTTGTTCTACCAGAAACACTGATGAAAATTAACAGCTCCAGGTGCTTTCGTAGTTTGTTCTTAGAATTACTAACATGGAAAAGAAAAAGAAACCACAGAAAATGCAACACTGCCCTAAGTATTGCAAGCCAGGGTGGTGGGTTTATTTTTCCTTTGAAAAAAATACGACTTCATCCTTGTCATAGAACTGTTACCTCCATACTTTCAGTTCACTAATATCTTGATATGGAAGACCTACAGCAGGAGCTAAAATTAAAATGTATGGTTATTTATTTGATGGAGAAAGAAAGTCAAATTTAAAATATCTTATATTTACCAATGATTACTGTCTTGCACAGTAAAAGAAGATTATGACTGCTATTTTTAGCTAAAGATATGTTAACAAATATCACTGTCACTGAAATGATAAAATAAACTACAGCACTGTATATAAATATCTAGTAATGACTAAGTCTTAAGAGGCTTTGTTAAGCATTGAGATGCTCATAAAACTTCTTGCAAATAATTTTGATTCAGATACTAGAATGAAACTATTCTTCTTCTAAAATAGAATTTTCCAACTTTGCCTGGAGGTTGTGGGACAGAAAAAGACATATGAAATCAAAGCTTGGCAAATTCATGTTGCTATTAAATTATCTTCTGATTTAATAATAAATAATCTTTTTATTCTTCTTAAAATTTCATCCTTAACATCTTTGGCATTGTAGAAATTATTAAAACTAACTTTTCAAATCTAAGGAAATGTAGGGCACTGTTTTATCCTGCTGCAAAGCTATTTTACTTTTTTTTTAAACTTTACCCGAAAATCTTAAGACTGTTCTGTAAGAACAAGATCCCAGAAGATGCTTTCATATTGCTCCTTGGCAGTCTTTTTAACAGTCAAGTTATCCATCCAGCAATGGATAACTGTCTTGCAGTTACTGTAGTTATGATTATTTTTTGTTTGTTTTCATTGTGGTTTTGTTTGTTTTGTTGGTTGTTTTTGTTTTTTGGTGGGTGTTTTTTTGTTTCGATTTTTTTTTTGTTTTGTTTTTTTGTTGTTTTTTTTTGTCATGGTGAGACTCTAAGGAAAGGAGGATAACAATAAAAATGCTAAAATACTATTGGAATACATCAGAAAGAGTAACATAAGGCATCAGATGTGCTGGGGCAACTATGGAAGGTCATTCACATGCAGTTGTGACACACTTTTAAGACAGAGTTCAAATACAAGCGAGCTCTACACCAAACCCATGTATTCCTGCAGAAGAAGCAACATTTTATGAAAGATGAATCAGAGCACAAGCCATCACATAAACAGAATTAATGATCCAGACTCAGATGGAAGCAATCCAAGTTCAAATTTCATTAAGACCCCAAGTAAGGTGATAGAAAAGATACATCATAGGAAATTTAATGGTACTGTTTGCATAGCAATGCGTTACTCATTACCAAAGGATTCAGAACATACCTCTTGGGAAATGACCCTTATTGATGCAGAAATAATGTAAATTTTATTATATTGAAGATCACCCCACCTTCCAGACCTGATTTTGAGGAATTAATTAAATTTTGCTCTTGAGAGAAGATCTTAAGAGACTCTCATATTGAACAGACACTATGTAGGAAACCACCTATGCAGGAAGACAAGCACAATCTAAGAATTTGCACAGAGAGGTGCAAATACAAATCTGACTGATAAAGAGTCTGAACAAGACAGTCTCAAGCAAACTTTTTGAAGTACAGATCCTTACATTTCTCAAAAAAATCAGATTTAACTTAACTGGCAAGCTGCCACTTAAGAGCACCAGAGAAAAACAAGTTGAGGGGAAAAATGTGTCCTTCTCCAGTTAAATATTGTTTTCTTCCTGTCATAACTGCTCAAAAAGGATGAAGGCTGCTTCTGGTTTGACACTGACTGACATGTTTGCAGTTATGTACTGGAAGTGAAAGTCCTACTTATTTTCCTTTTCTGCTCTTCTTCCATCCCCCCAACATATCCCCTTGAACTTCTTGCCACTAATTGCAGGTTGCCTTCAAATTCTTTGTACTCTGTGATTCCTAGCATAAAAAATAAGTCAGTGTCAGGGAAAAAGGAATGGCATTCAGTTGCCATTTAAAAAATCACATTTAAATTCCCCAGCTCAGCCTGCAAGTAAAGCAAAGGTCTATGTTCTGTTCCATCACATCACGCTTCATCCCTCAGGTTTGGTCCCTTTCAGATCCTGCCTTTGCTCAGTTTCTCTCCCCAGCTCTTAGGATGGCACAAGCTCCTGCTCCCCATTAAACAGGCTCCTACCTTCTTCCTTGAAAAAGTTGTTTCAGATAGCTATTCTCCTGGAGAGTAATACATTTTCTCTGTAACTTGCCACTGAGTTTCAGCTGTATACACAGAGAGTCGCTGACATCTCCTGCATCTTCCTAAGCAATTTTGTCCATCATTTAGCCCAGAAGCTTCCTAGGGTAAATACCTCCATTCTGCTTATACTTGAACTATGAATTCTCTGGAAATCTTTCATTCGCACATGCTACCACGTCTACCGGTAGGAGCATTTTCCAGTAAACCAAAGTGCATTTATATATGGTTGGTTAGTCAGTAGAAAAAAAAATGAAATCTCCAGATTTAGAGCTTGTCTTTGCATTGCTCTACACAAGTAGACAGCAGTAGTCACCAAGCAGCACCACAGAGCACTGACTGTAAAGCAGTGTGCTTTGAATTGGCCAGAAAGATTTTTTTACTCAGCATTTAGATCTTTCTCAAGTGGAAAAAGTCAGTAACTGACACTAACCATTCAGATACAGCAAAAAGTAAATAAAAGCACTCTGTGTATTTACATACATGTATACATACATAAATACATATATATGGGAGAGAGGTATCTAGGTACACTACCTGTTCATTGTTAAAAAAAATCATCACCTCCATCACTCATCATCTTCATTGTTTCCACCTGCTGTACTGGAGAGTGCCCCAGAGGCTGGCTAACAGAGGGAGTTTTCCCTTTCCCTTTTCTTTGTCTTTCTGCTTTGCTTTCATCCTACCTCAAATCCACCTTTCACTGTTCCAACATACGCCATCAGCTACAGATCCCACTATGAAATTTTTTCTCATGTGAACCTGCCTCAATATCCTTTGTGCAACAGCAATACTGACAAATAGATACTACAGTCTTTATTCAGTTGGTGCATTTTATTTCGTGCGGTTTTTATCAGCCTAATCTGAAATAAGACAGTAATAATGGCAATGTGTCATTGCTGTACCTGTCTGCACGTAAGCTGAATATAAACTCAAATATTTTCAATGTGGTGTGACTTCCAAGCAGTAGGAGGCTTCTTTTAGCTGCCCCCTGCCACCTGCTAGCTGCCATAACAATAATTTTGGTATGTCTCTGGTTTCCTTATGATAACAGGAGAAGCTGAGTCTACCCTAAGGCACAAGCCTGTCTTTGAAGCAGCAATCCATGCTGGACACATACACACACACACTCTCCAGTACTCCAGTGATTGCTGTTTTAAAAGCAAGATATAATAAAATCAATTCCCCTTTCCCTAACGTGGTCTACTCTATATAGCATTGAACCATATCTAATGATGAACCAAGTTACCAGAAATGTCAGTTTCTGAGGTGGAGTGAGGGGGTCTTGTTTTCTGTTGTTGTCTGGAATTGTCAAGTTGCAGATGCCTCTGTTGTAACATCAGTGGTCTGTGCATCATGTAGCATGCCTAAAAATCTCCAGTTAACAGAAACTATAACATTTCACAACTCCTGAGTTGATCTGATGCACCAATAATACAAAGAGCTTTGGATTTCTTTTGGTGCCAGATTTATTTTAAAACCATCAAAGTTAAATCCATGATGTGAAAAAAAAATTAATGCTACTCAACAAAGTCGGAAGCAGACATCACTTAGCACTATATGCAGCATAGGCATGCTGATTATCATGCCTTTGTCTGATTTTGCTACCACTTTATAGTCTGCTACCGATACCCTGATAGGCTCCAGCTTCCATAATCATTGTCAGATCTTTACGCCACCTGTTGGGAGTAATATTGCCAGACTCTTAGGGCTGTAACAGCTGTTTACTCATTTTTATATCAGGCAGAGAGAGAGACATTTTATGCAAGTCAGGCTTACAGTTACTTCCTTTTAAAAGAAGAAAAAAAAGAGAGAAGCTGTATGTGAGCTTGAAAAGAAAGACAGTGTAATAAAACCTTACCTTTCTGTTGTTCAATTTCAATTTACTGTTCCAGTTTAGCTCGATCAGAATTAGAGAAGTGCCCCTACTTCAAGGGCCAAAAATTCAAAATATAATTCAAATCTCACCACAAAATATTAATAAACAGTGATGCCTCTTCATTATCCTTATATTTCCTTGAATTTATTTTCTCACTTCTCTGTTCCATATATCATATCACTTTGCACCTCACCCTCCCTTCCCTTAGATTTTAAATCCATTTAAAGGTTTTTGTAATGTCTTGTACAAATTTCTAAAAGAAATAGTGATGTGAGTTTTGATGCCATCTACTTGTTAAGAGTAAGAAATACACTAAATGATAAAGCATGAATAGACAAAGGACAAAAAAAAATATTTATAAGTTTTATGTAGAGAGTTTCCAGGAGAGCATGTTTGTTTGTTTGTTTGTTATAATAAAAGGATGTAACTTGTCACGGTTGACGGACAAACGACATAGACCAAGTTCTTAAGTACAAACAGCAGTCTCCATTTATTGCCACAAATTACTTTTTATACAGTCTTTACCGGCCCAAGTGTCTTTTTGCTATTGGTTACAAGTTCCAGTAGTATCACCTCACTGGCTAATTTTGCTATCATCAATTTTATTCTTTTACTCCCTTCTCACGGGTATTCTTTAATGTCTCTTGATACTCCTTAACTCCCATCTTTCTCATGGGTAGACCTTAATATCTTCAAGGCTAATTTCTGTTCCCATGCCCTCCATCAGGGAAGCCACGGACCCACCGCAGTCTCCCACAGTCACTATTTCCATCATTGCCTTAATTTCTAACATTTGCGTCTGTTTCAATTTTGTCATTTCTCAAAGACTTTGTTTATATATATGTAAGTAGTAAAGAAACTTTATTCCTGCTTCAAAATGTCATAAGCTAGGAACAAACACTCAAATATTTGCTGACTTACTAGTTAGAACTTCAGTCTCTGCTACTGCTTGTTTCCCAGTCCACATTTCCAGTATTCTTCATTATGCATTGATCAATGCACTGAATTGTGCAACAGTTTGCACACAAACTAATTTCACATTTAAATTACAAAACAGAAAGAGACCTGCCTGGTAGCTGAATAACTAGCATTCATAAAACATTTCTGATCCACATGCATTTTCACAGACTTCACACTGATGACTGACATCATGCAAGTAAAAACAATACAAACCAAGAAAGCAGGATGACAGTGAATGACAGGTTTATTTTACCATAATTTAGCCTGCTCAATGTTGAAGTTTTCCATATAAGCAAATTGTGAGCAGGCAGAAGACTAAACACTGATAGCAAATTTACATGGTTCATTTCAAACACCTACTTCAATGATTGTGTTCATCTTTATGGTCATTTAATTTCTTAAACATCTACTCCAAAAAGCCAAAATAACCTTTAAAATTTGCAAATATTGAAAACTTAAGCACAAACCAAATACAAATACCAAATACATTAAAAACCCCACCTGACTAGGAAGCAACTCCAAAGACAAGCAACAGCTTCTCCTGATCCAGAACTTTGCTTTTCCTTTCTAAATTATAAAGGTTTTAACATCTCTTAGAATTTAAACCAGAACTTTTCTTGTATAAAACCCATGCTCACACATACTACTACTATTAATACTACTGAAACCAATATTGAACAACCTAGTCTGTACTCATTTTTGAGTTCTCAGAAAATGGTTGTATTTTCAGACCCTATAGCAGATTGTCAATAAATAAGGTAGAAATGAATAGTTGTAGGAAAAATTAAGAAAGTTATGTTCTTTCATATTTTCTTTCTCTTATAAAACTGGTTTTTGTCACAAGCACAGAACTGTGAATGAAATATGATGACTTACACTCCTCTTTTCTGCCAAAAACCCAGGTGTTGTCCTCTAAGTGAAAGATCACCGTAACTATTGAAGGCTTTGGATCCATTCCTGTGTATGTGAATGGCCTGCTTCTTTCTATGGAAAAACATAGCCTCTCAATCTCAGGTAAAAATTAGTCTGTTTCAATGTAGCAGTGAAGCTCAACAGGCAGCAATGTCACTCAGTATGAGCAATCACTTTTTTCATCACTACGTAGTAGAAAAATTGAGACACCATAAGAATCAGACCTACAATACCTTACAGAATGCCATCTAATTTTTGTTAAGGTTTGTGATTTTATGTACTGCTTACTCATTATTCCTACTATATTTTTAAGTACATCAGACTAAGTCAGGAATGGATCCAGCTTACTGGCAAGACATCCATAAAAATTCATTAAGAAATAAATCAGGACATCTATTTGTAATGTCTTCAAGATTCATTAGGGTGATTAGATGTTAAAAATACAAAGACAACCATTAAAGTGAAAAGTGTGGCATTAGTCCATATCTCTACTGTCTGAGTAAAATTTTAATAGTCAACTACTGACTAATGAAATATCTTTCCCCACCGTTTACTCCCATGCTTGCTAAAAAATACATGACCAGCAAAGGCTGAAATTCCTTGTTTTCAACAGTAGTCTGAATCCTAAAATTAAGCCTTAAGTGTATTCCAAACAAAAGAAAACTCCTAGTCCAGGAACAGATTTTACCTCTGTGTTGGTAAAAGAGGTCACCAGCCACCATTTTGGTATTCCTACTATACAGAGCTCTGAGAGAGGCGATCCTGTAAGAGGTCCAACATCTCTCTCAGGAAAATCTGACTAGTTTAAATTAAAAATGTTTTCACCAAGATTTAATGAATTTTCTTTTAACTCATCTGGTATGATCCTCTCCTTTAAAAGACCTTTGGAACAGTAACCTCTGGCATGCAAATCTACCCTGTAGTCTTAAGGGGATTTTTAAGCCTTAAGATCTTAGATGGTATAGGACTGGACTAAGAAAAGAGAGATATAAGTGTTTCAGTGAATACAACTAATGGAGCTCTAAGCAACACAGACCTAATTTCACAATAGTTATGCTAAGCTGGTCTAACAAGAATAACCTACTCTGTAAAAAGCACTGGAAATAAAATATATCAATGCATTACATGAGCTGTGATTATTTAATAACAGTATCAGAAAAACTCGCTTAACTGCAGATAGGTGTTCCTGTTTCTGTTCATTACACAAAGAAGTTGTTAGTTTAAATAGGCGAAAAAATAATAAAACAGGGACTTCAGACTATGACAGTGTTTTTCCTGTACTCTACTCATGTTCACACAGAAGTACCCATTTGCAAGTACAAAGAAACCCCTCTAAAATGTAGGAAACTGAGAAAGATTTTTTTTTTCCCAAAGATGGCCCAGTTGTTAGTAATTTGTAATGGAGTTTTTATAAGGCAGAAAGGTGGTCATACAAAAACCCAGTCATTTCCAAACAGAGCATCTGTCTACCATCTTGTCACAGAGGCAGCCCGAGGTTAGCACTCCAAAATGACTTGAATACAGGTTCGGGTATCAGTTGAGGAAAATTATTAAGGGGCAGCAATTGATACAACAGGCGGTCCACAGAGTGCATGCACATGGCTACACCCAAAACAATGCCGGAGCCTTCTCTGAGTCAGGGAGGAGTACACACTTGCCTGAACACGGTGTAGGATTATTTTAAAGAGATACACGTACTCGTATCGAGTACGGGAAGTGTACACTCGCAATCCTGTGAGGGTAAATTTATAATACACTCGCAATCCTGCGAGGAGAAATACACGTGCAAATGTGCATGGAATATTACACGTGTTTATGTGGAAGCATGGGAGGAAAATACACTCGCGATTGTGCAAGAAAATAATTTATACACGTGCTCGTATTGAGCATGGAAAATACACGTGCAAATGTGCACGGGAAGTTACACTTGCTTATGTGGAAGCACGGGAGGAAAATACACCCACGATTATGCTAGGATTAATTTTACACGTGCTCATACTGAGCACGGAAAGTTACACGTGCAAATGTGCACAGAAAGTAAATACACTCGCAATCCTGCGAGGAGAAATTTTACTCACACCTGTGGCGACGAGGCAAGCGGAGTCTCCATCCCGGGGGGGCTCTTGGCAGCAGCATCTCACTGGTGCTCCGAGAGACCCGCGACAATGGGCGGAGTCTTGACAACAGTCCCATTTTTTTATTGGCTGATCAGATCTGACTGTAGGCATTCCAGAAGCTTCTCTGCACCCCCACCCTGGCTGTGGGTGCCCCTGAAGTCTCCAAACATCCCCCACACTGGCCACAGGCGCCCAGCGGCTCCCTGGTGCCTCGGTACTCCCTTGTCCTAACAGCCCTGGCCAGGGTGCTCTGGGGCCAAACAAAAGAAGCTGTTAGCCTCAAACAGCAGAGAGAGGGAGATGCGTCTACTCCTTCCATGGTGAAGGAGGGAGGGGGAAATAGGGGGGTTTGCATCCTGCCACACATCTACAAAAGTCACTTTCTGAAGCTTCCATTATTAATGAGACTTTTTTTGTTTGTTAGCTGTTCCTGTAAGATTTAGATGTGTTGGTGTCAAACAGCATGTAAACATCACATGGACACTATTTAATGCAATGAACAACTTTGCTCTTTCTAAGCACAGGTGCTGCTTCCAGTTCTCTCCAGCATTGCTCCTGAAGATTTTATTCAGTTAAAGGTTTGTATCAAAATGTTCAGTTTCATCAGATGTTGAAATGTGAGGGATCAAAGAGGAGAATATGATCAGATCTTAAACTGTTAAAAGAAAAACCACCACCCTAAGACAGTCAAAAATTGGTATTTCAGAAAATCAAAAGTGCTGCTTCTTATAAGTAAAAATTCCTGACAAGTGCATGGCATGTACCATGTATTTACAGTATATTCACAGCTCCTCTTCAGTCTGGGACATATAGTAGGTTATTTGTAACTGTGGACCAAACCTTTAGAGATTTTAAGCATCTGCCCAAGAGTTGTTAACAGCAGTAGGCAGTGTAAAATCTCAGAACACCTGTAACACTTTGAATGAAAAGCTAGTACTGTAGTTTATAATTTTATTGTAGTATGTCATTTTGTAGCTTAGTATTTTCTTGTGTATTCTTTTACCTTTTGCTGATACATTTTGTGTACCATTTTATTTTTATTTAAACTTTTCCACCAAATATTACATCATGTCAAAAAACTATCGTGCATGGAAAAAGGAGAGGAAATTAATAATATGAAACACAATCAGGATGCTGACAGGCAAATACCCATCAACTTTCTTGTCTTTATATCCAAGTTCTCAGTTACTTCATTACTAAAAGCTATAGCACTATAACTTTGGGGGATTTCTACTACAGATAATACTTGAGAACAACATTCCTAAAAAGGAGCACCTAAGTGAATAGATAAGGAACTTAGTCATGCATCAGAGCTCAGTCCACATACTGAAATTAATGACTGGTACAGCCACCTGATACCTTTTGCAAAGGCCTTCGTACGCCCTAACTTAAGATCTTCTGGGAAACACCATTCTACTTATCACTTTACTGTGAGGAAATATGTTGATTATGAAATGCCTATATAATTTTGTCTAATTTTGTTTGCATTTCCCTAATATCTCTACTTGTTTGTTTTATTGATAAAATTTCAAGCAGGAACTACCTTTTAGCATTTGATAAAATACTATTCACACAGGAATTTTGCAGAAAATGTCATGCAATGAGATCAATCCATTTTTAAAAGTCTAATTAAAGACATCAGAAAGAAATGACCTGAGGGTAGGAAGAGAAGTTAATGGATGCTTCTTGTCAGAAGTTGTGAAGTGTGTTTTACCAAAGAGATTAAGGATATCTATTGAATCCATCATATGATACAAACATTTATTATTTGCCACTTCAGCCTATGTGGAGGAGAAATATTTCCCCATTACTCGTAGTTAGGAAGCTGCTGCACCTATTGTGATACACAACCATAAGCCCTTCTAAACTAGGAGAGGACAGTTTTATGTATCCCTAATGCCTTCTCTTTGCTTACTCTCAGCCTTCCTAGGAAACCTCTTGGACTTCCTTGTTGCCCCAGAAAGAAAAAGAGGATGAAGAACCTTTATTGGTGACGAGGTGCTGTAGTCACCTGCTGCATACGCCTGCCACGCTATACCAGGAGCCTGGAAGATGACTTGGTCCCCTGACTGAGGAAGGCACTAAACCACTTGGTATCCATGACTTGTCTTATCATGAGTGTTTCAAGTAGAAGGCAGTATTTAAAAAGGTGGGTTTGTTACCATCACATTTTAGAAGAGAAGAACTACTCAGTGGTTGCTTCCAAAAAAAAATACTTCAGATCTATATATATTAAACACAGAACGTTCCTCAAAGTCCTGAGTTACAATCTGGTGCTCAGTAGTAAGTTTTGGATAATATATAAATAATTGTATTTTCATACTGGCTGCTCCTCTTCAGCTGTCAAGGTTTTAGACTCATTGTGAGGTACTTTCCTCTGCTTGCACATGACGTAGGACACTGGGCTGCGTTCTGGGTTGAGTTCTGGGAGACAGAGCCCAGAGACAGAGCAATTCCCACCCTAATACTGTTGCTATCAGCAAGTTGCATCATTTGACGCTGAGAACATTTAATGGTTGCATATCACAACAGGACTGCCCTCAGAAGTGGCAGGAGGGTGAGCTCCTCAGAAAACAGCTTGATGGAATGAAGTAGAAGGACCCAGAGAGGACCTCATGGGGCTCCTGGTTTCTCATGCTATGAGCAGTGAGATATGAGAACAGTGGAGGCCAAGCTCATGTACCCACTGAGGGATGGCAAAGCAGCACTGAGCAATGTGTATTTCATGACTCTTGAGGTTGTCAAGACAATTCTGAATAAATATGAGTGCATTTAAAGCTAAAGCAGAAATGGAAGTTCCGCAAAATGGAAACACTAAAGTGATAATAATTCAAGTATTTAAATAATAATCTGAGTCTCATGAGGAAACTTCATGTTTAATTTTATGTATGATGTGGAGACTAAGTTTATTACTGGGTATCTATTAATCTTTCTGCAAGATTTGTTAATATTTTTGCAATGCCCAGTGGACAGTGATAAATCATTGCAATTAAGACTGGGCTAAATTAATCTTGCGGCTTCATTTTACATCTGTTCTATCTCACTTGGTTTTCATGATCAGCTTTTAAATTTGGGGTGATGGTAGCGAATAGGTAATGTCACAGCACAGCTAGAAGTGCTGTATAATTACATATTGCTTTTAATGTCATTAGCGATGTGTGAATTCACTATGTTTCATTTCTGTTGCCTGCTCTTTATGGAGTCAGCATCTCTTGCTGGCTGATTCACCCCAAAAAGCTACCTGCAGGCATAGCAGAGATTTCTGAAACTTCAGGACACTGATTTACAACTGCTCTCTAGGAACCACTGGCATCCAAGGAATAGTAACCAAGCAATTCAGGGAGAGCTGATTATCCACACTCGCCATGGCGTTACTCCAGAATAAGTTTCTAGTCTTTTCCAGGGATTGGATTCACACAATCATTTCCCCTCCTGGAGTTCAAATCAAAACTGAGGCTTTGCAGCCAGCAGCAATGGTAACTTCAGTCTACAGCCAGTTAAAGGGTATCATGGCAAAGTTGCCTGTCCAAAGACCTTTTTCACTCAAGTGTGCAGTTTCTTACAGTTTCTAGACTCTGCTGGCTCTCCTCTCCAGCAAGCGTGTACTACGACCTGATCCTTACGCCCACTTTCAAAGGTGTCACTGGCACCTCAGAGGCTGCTTATCTGTTTAAACTATGACTGGTTTTTGATAGACTACAGAAAGCCATTAACAGTTTATCAGCCATGATCTATTTATCAGCTCCCGCTAGTAGCTTGACAAAAATTAGGCATAGTCTTTTTCAGCCTGCACTGTACCACTTTTTAGTTAAAATCCTTGTTTCTTATTTGCTTGTACGGTATTGAAAAAAAGACATAATGAGGACAAGCCTGGTTTTGTTTTGCTTGTTCTGACACATAAGCAGAAGTTCCAGGTTTGTAAAAGCTGGCATTGGCAGGTCATCTCCTGACTGAGCTCTCAAGAAAGCTTGCTTCACCTGAGAATAAAAATCAAAAACCAGCCCCTGCCTATTTCCTTATTTTGCATCTCTTTTTGTCTAGTCAGTTGTTTTTGTGTTGCATCTTCTTAATAATTCCAAACAGTAGATACGTATCAGCAAAGAATATATATCATTTGGAATTACAAGCAAATACTCCCAAGCAACATTACAGTTGAAAAATAGTCCAAGGTAAGAATAATAGATTACATATCCAGAACACATTGTTATCCATTTTCTTTGCAATGCACCATACTTTGTTCGTGTGTAATACCTGCTTGTGGATAGATAACACTTCCAAGTTAGAAACAATATTAGAACACAAATAGTATTAAACTTAAAACAAAAGGGAAAAAAAAATGCAGCAAATCTGTCTTGCTCGGGGTCCATTAAGACCAATTCCTTCCTGTCTTGATGGTTAGAAACAAAACGCTCTCTCCAAATCTCTCTTCAGTGAACTCTTCAGTGAACTTTCAATACATATGGGGTCGAAATCTTGCATACCTATTGCTGATGTTCTGATGCAGATGTTACACATCTACAGAGCAGTAAGACCAATAAACGAGTTTTAGGAAAGGCTGATAACGTAAGTCCTGAAAAAGCAAGACTGGGCATAAAATAACATGAAAAAGTGGAGGGTTTTTTTCAGATTCTGAAGTGTTTCAGATTCGTTTCAGATTACCTATTAACAATTTTTTTTAAAGGGTGTATGACTAAATTTACACACAAAATCAAAGTCCAGCACGCACATCAGTACGAGCAGGCAACCCAGACCCAAGTGGTATGGATAGGCAAAACTGATGAGTGGTTGTACATATGTTACAGCCTTTTGAAGACAGAAAATGATAAATGAGTAATAACATGCTAAATAATACATGGGCCAGCATATGGCTTAGTGATTTTGTAGCTTCTGGTGTATGTGTGTTTATGCATGCGTATACATACACATATTTGCTGCTATTTTAGTTTTGCTAATATAGGCAATATTATCTTGAGAGCTTATTAGCAGCGGGTTAAATGCCTTTGCCTTCCCAAATGTCATTATTTGACATTTAATAAATGCCAGGAAATCTCACCAGATGTCAAGTGTGCTGCTGGCTGACTTTGAACTGGCTCTTTAACCCATAACCCTTACTCTGTGGTAACTCTATCCTTGTCTAACCAACATGTCATCTATTTTTGATAAATTAAGAGAATAGTAGTAAAACATCAGAAATTAGTGATATGTCTAGACCACTCCAATACTATGCAATAGGTTACTACTTTATTGAATATTTTTCTACTGACTGAGAAAGCTTAAATTCTTGACTAAATCAGCTGGCTGTTTAAAGACAAGTTTTCGTAAGATGGACTCCTAACTTCTCAGTAATGTGCAACAAACACTGACTCTGTTAAACATAGGACCTAAAGAACTAAGCTTCATCCATTAGTAGTCTTACTATTTCAACAAAAATACAGTAGGAGAACTCAGGTATGCTCCTGTAAAAACACACACACAGAAACAAAAATCAAAACCAAACCAACTAACAAAAAACCCACAAAACAAACAAACAAAACCCACAAAAAAACCCCAACCCACTGAGTGCTAATTACAGGCAATTTTATTGGAATGCCCAGTGAGTGAAAGGTAGTAGAATTTGATTTTCATTTTGTCTCATTAGCTGGAAAGTTTGGTCTTGCCTAGTAGAATACTGAAGTATCAGAGACTGGTGAGAGTGCTCACGGAAGTACTCACTCTCGTAAGTTCATGTGGTTATATCATATGGTTATAAACATTTTTAAGAGCTCACAAGAGTTATTTTCCAAAATCAGGAAAAAAATGCATAATTTTTTTCTTAAATTATTGCTCCTCACAACAATAATGAAAAAACAAATCTACGAAATACTAGATAACATTTTGGTATATTGTAGGTTTTGATTTGGTTTACTCTGTTAGGAATTGAAAAGAAATACAAAGCCTAAGAAATGAGAAAGGGATTGATTAACCAGCCTGATTTATTTACTATTGAGCAAGATGCCATTTTCATTTGCATCTTAGTTAGAAAAAGGGATGTATTTGCTTAGTGTACTCTGAGGAAATCTCAGCTCATTCAAGGCAATTACATTTATATTTGTTTAAATTATGTGAGCATTAAAAATGCTGTTTTACTTGCCAGTTTTGTAAAATAACATGTAACAGATGCTTCAGAACTGATTGTTCTGTTTATTTGAAAAAGAAAAGTATATTTTAATTTTATGTATTTACAAGAGTGAACAAACACAGGAGGTACATTCTGTGAGTGTTTCCTCATATATTTCTCAAGTTGCCTAGGTTACATCTGGACTACTAGGATGATCTTTTTTTTTTCTTTTAATTGCTGCATTGGTTACAGTAGGAAGAAGATTCCTGATAACAAATTTTGGGCTGGAACCTGCAGTGAGAGGGCTCGGATTGTCTTCCATGTCTTCTCTGAGGATTTTGTTGCTCTGAAGTTCATTTTCAAAGTTTGGTGGGGCAGTTTTTGACAACTTACATGTGTCAGATATTAGTATTGGCCAAATACTGAAGACCGAATCACTTAAATATGGACAGGAGTTCCCACGTTTAGAATCTTTGCCAGCAATTGTGATACATATTTTTCTATCTAATATAACTGGGACAACTCATGTTCCTTGGCTATTGTTCCTTATTTCAAAGGAGATTTATTAACATACATTAATCTCTTACATCTCTTCTGCAGCGCTTAGCTGCAGCTGTATCTCCTAATATGTTTTTATTACCTGCTTTATTTATACAAGATGAAATATTGTGTTTGTGGTGTCCCCTCCTAGAATATTAATTGCTTCCTATATTTTAGGCACTTATGCTTTTGAGTAACTTAAAATAACTAAGAAGGAAGGGTATTTTCTTTGTTGGCTGCTTCATCATGTACAGGAGGATGCTTTGTGTTGAGCTGAGGCAAAAACGTAAGATCATTCACACTCCAAGGTGACTCTTGGAGGCAGAAAACAAGCCAGGAGAGGAAAAGATCTAGAAAATCTTCTCCCGTGGTCTCTGGACATTGATTAACCCAATGCCAGAGAGACATAATTTATGATAATCTGAGTGCAAACAGAAGGTGATCTATGAATGCCATGCTATTAGCCTTATTTGTCTTCATTATTAATGAGAATAATATTAACCTCTCCCATCAGCAGGGTTAAATCTTACCACCTATACACATATACCACTGCAACTCGTAATAACTTTTCTCTTATTCCCACTTCAGATAGGCACTTCTCATTAAATTTTAAATTCTGTTTCATTCTACCAGGGAAATTAACATTTATATAGCTGACGCGCACTTTTGATACATTTTAAACTATACAGTCAATGAATAACAAATCTATAAAAATTATTTTATGCCACTGTAAAATTTAACCAACCAAATAGAAGTTTGTTTCAAATGAGTGTTTCTGTCTTTGCTTAAAGAAACTTCGCACTGCTTTCCTTCTACTGTCCCTAGTGAAAGTCACAGTATCACAGTATGTTTGGGACTGGAAGGGACCTCAAAAGATCATCTAGTCCAATCCCCCTGCTGGAGCAGGAACACCTAGGTGAGGTCGCACAGGAACATGTCCAGGCAGGTTTTGAATGTCTCCAGAGAAGGAGACTCTACAACCTCCCTGGGCAGCCTGTTCCAGTGCTCTGTCACCCTTACTGAGAAGAAGTTTTTTCTCAAATTTAAGCCAATTAAATTGGAATAACATCCTTTAACAGAGGCTACTGGGGCTAAGAGACCTTGTTCCATAATGAATAATTCCATGTGGAAATTTTTTTTTCCTAACAAATTCCTATCACACAGAATAAAGAGCCCTTGTTTAAGTGGATCCAGACTGGTTACTTATATATTATGCACAAAGAGCAGAACTGACATCAAAGGAAACCCTTTCTCCACTTTCCTAGGTTTGGATAACTATGGAAAACAGGTGGAATGCCACTACTAGATTACAAGGAAAGATATACTAGATGCCTGTCTAATGACTTTATACTGATAGATGCTGTTTCACTGTGAGAATTTTAATTGTATGGGTTGATAAAATTTGAAATTATGAGGAATAATAGTAGGAGCTGCTTTTCAAAATGGATTTGGGGTTTTCTTTCTAACCCTGCTGCAGATCATATTGATAATAGTAATTTACCCTTTCTATTTCAGTATTACATGCAGCCTTTAATTAATATTCTTGGGTATTAATTCAGCTACTACATGGAATTCTGCTCCTGCATGGGAGGAATGAGGAGAATAACTTTTTCTCACATAGAATGAATTTAACTACGAGAGGAATAAGGGAGTTCCATGCAATTTTACCCTTTCACAGAATCACAGAATGGTTTGGGTTGGAAGTGACCTGTGGAGGTCATCTAGTCCAACTCACCTGCTAAAGCAGGTTCACCCTGAGCAGATTGCACAGGAATGTGTCCATGTGGGTCTTGAATGTCTCCAGAGAAGGAGACTCCACAACCTCTCTGGGCAGCCTGTTCCAGTGCTCTGGCACCCTCAAGGTAAAGAAGTTCCTCCTCATATTCAGAAGGAACCTCCTATCACAGAATCATAGAATGTTAGGGATTGGAAGGGACCTCAAAAGATCATCTAGTTCAATCCCCCTGACAGAGCAGTAACACTTAGATGAGGCTACACAGGAAGGTGTCCAGGCGGGATTTGAATGTCTCCTATACTTCAGTCTGTGCCCATTGCGCCTCATTCTGTTGCTGAGCACCACTGAAGAGTCTGGTCCCACCCTCTTGACACCCATCCTTGAGATATTTACGAATGTCGATGAGATCCTCTTTCAGGCTTCTCTTCTGCAGGCTGAACAGACCCAGCTCTCTCAGTCTCTTCTCATAAGAAAGGAGCTCTAGGCCCCTATTCATCTCCATAGCTCACTGCTGGACTCCCTCCAGTAATTTCTTGTCCTTCTTAAACTGGGGAGCCCAGAACTGGATGCAATACTCCAGATGCGGCCTCACCAGAGCAGAGTAGAGGGGGAGAACAACCTCCCTCGACCTGCTGGTCACACCTTTCCCTGGAGCCTTCCTAATATTTTCCATGGAAGGGACCTACGTGAATCAGTATCTCCTTTTTCACTTTTCCTTTATATCATATAATCGTCATTTCTCAAGGTCAAAAGTGATGTGAGAGTCCCTGTGCGAGTTTCCACTCCTCGTTTGGGAGAAGTAGTGAGCGCTGAAGCAGCTTTGTGGCTACTGGCGTGGCACAGAGAGTGGACTCAGCAGTGTCGGGACAGATGCAGAATGGATGTTGCCTAAGGCAACAGCCTGCCATGAGACAGCAGCCAGAGGTGCCTTTCTTGCTGTGTTGATGGTGAGCTGACAATGAATGAATGATATGGACACAAGCTGTCAAGAGGGGTGCAAATAGACAGGGTACTCATTAAATAAAGTAATGGTGATACTGATAGCACCCTGCAGTGAGTCGTCATACAGATAAATGACCAGATACGGAGGCTGACAGATGGTGAATGACACTCATATAATTGAAAAGTACATTTGAAGCCTGCTGAGAATGTTCCAGCAGCAATTTTATGATTTCATTCAGTTTTGAGGAACAATGAATGATGATTTTTTTCATAAATTTCACATTTGTCTTTGTGTTTTTCACATGAATGTTATGGATGTTACTGTGTGTAATTTGCAGTTGTTAATTCTTTATAAAATAATTTTCTTATTCTGTAAAGGCAACTATCAATTGCATTTTTTTAAAAACTTCATCACTGTATTCTGTATAAGTATAAATCTTTGCAATGATCATAGTTCTAAACATAACATCAAAATAAAGTAAAACAAATTTAAATTAATGCTGCAATTCACAAAAGATAATTCATTGTCTATTTCCTCCAAACATTCTGTCAACCATTTAAAAAATAAAGCGAGCAGAGCAAGAGCATTTACTAATCAACAACAAGAGAAATTATACTATCCATTTTGCTTAGGGCAGTTGAAAAAAATCAATATCACTTTATCAAAGATGCTTGGATCTAACAGCCTTCTAGATTAAATGTATTATAAATATTAAAATGTTTGCTTAAATAAACTCTTAAAATTATGCTTCAGCTTTTTCACTAAGAAATTATATATGCGATTACAGTATGCAAGTAAAATGCATATTATGGAATCAGGAGGGATTTGATGTGAACAAAGAAACAGAAAATGGCTCATAATATTCAAGGCTGCTGGAGGACTTCTTTTAAAGAAACAATCAATGTGCTTTCAACATATGAGCAGAGAAAGAGAACCTAGTGTTCAGCTTGAAATGGAGGGTTTGCACAAGGATAACACAGTGACCAGGGTCAGAATAACTCTGAGAGCTGTTTTTATAATACTTTGGTAGTTTGCATTTTTTTGTGACAATCGTGTCTCATTTATTCTTGGATCTTTGGTCTGTGCAGACCTGATCTATCTGCCAAGAGTCTTTCTATTGCTTTGCATGTGTTTTGGAACTACAGTGTTTATTCCCTTTCTCATTCAGCAGGAAAAATGTCCCTAAAATAGCCCAGAATTGGTGCTACTCCTCTTCCCAGCTCATTCATCTACACAGTTGTTTTTCTCATGAATAGCTTAGCAGGCTCAAAACCTATGGGTGTTTTTTGTAAGACTGGTTTAGAAAATATTGGACTTTAACATGTAAATAAAACTTTCATCCACTCTTTTAACTGTTGAGTGTATCTTTCCATCTTTGTCTAGTGAGAGGTGGATTTTGTTCTCTCCAGGATTTACTTAGTTACTGTGCCTTGTTTGTGAATTTCTAGATAATGTTGCAAATCTTACATGCCAGACTTCACTAAGAATGGAATGACTACAGTATCAGAAACACCACTTTAAACTGTATGTTATGCCTAAAGCAGTGAGTTGGGAGTACAGTCAACTGAGGGTCGCGCCCTGGCAAAGGAGGTCAGGATTTTCCTCCTTGTGAAAGAAGGAGAAAAGAGCAATTCAATAAATAATAAAATAAATAAGCTGATAACCTGATAACTAAATACATAGAGAGGCCAAAGAGCCACAATTTAAACAGAATGATACAGTAGGAAAGCACTTTTTAAAAACAGTGATGATTTTTATGGTGGTATTTCAATTAGACTGAGTGGAGTGCAGTGACAAAGAAGAATAAAAACCTAAACACAAGAAGCATTACATAGGGCAGACTGTGCTTCCAGGAGATACATGAAGGGGATATCTGATTTATCATCAGAGTTCTATACTCTGTCAAGCAGTAAAATATTATTCAATTGAATTATATAGTTGGAAACTGAGAAAAAAATTAATTATGAGGTGATGTATTAGCAAGCATCTGATACAAGAAATAATTGTTCACATGTGTGGCCATTTAGAGAGTATTCACACACTTCTGTCCATGCATCGGAGAATCAGAGTGTATGGAAAGGCATAGGGATACAGTTGTGCTAACAAGAGAAACCCATTTGCCATCAGATAAGCAAGACCACTGAATGAGTTACTGGGTTATTGATACTTGAGGTGTCTGCTTACTTGCCTCATCACATTGTGCCAGTTTCTTCTCTATGATGGGATGACAATCATTTTAGGAATGAAAAAAAAAAGAACAGCATATGTCAGACAGGACAATGTATTCTCTATAGATTTCCAGTGAGCAATGTTTTATGGCTGGTAATTCATGAACATGCAGTAATCAATTAATACTTTGTGATCTGCCAATATCTGTCCAAATTCTCATAAATAACCATATCAGTTTTACTGACCCAAACTCAATGTTTCTGTTCTTGAATGCAGTAAAAAGATAGATGGTGATCTGGTCAGTTTGTGGATTATTTCCTAGAACTCAATCAGCTGTGCTTGGGAAGAACAGCAAAAGAAGAAAAGCAGTGCAATACGTAATGACGTAAACAATGAATGCACCTGGCTGGCGAGTGACAAATGCAGACAAATGTAGACTAATGATTTTGCTTCAAAGAAAAAGACACAATAGCTGCTAAATGGAAAATTAACATCAGGGCATTGACCTAAAAAGAGATGTGTGAACTATTACAGACAAATCCTTAACTCTGTGGCCCACTATCCTTAACTCTGTGGCCCACGAGGTAGCTAAACAGAAAAATATAAACGAGATACTGGGATGAAGCTAAAACTTCACAATATAAATCAAAGTATGAACTTATTTTAACTAATGAAGCTTCATTCACAACATTAAATAAACTAATTATCAGTACGAGACAGGATCCTGAATCAACCCTTAGACAGGACAACCTTTAAAGATGGGGCACAACAATTGGTTTTCTGAATCTGTATTTAGATTAAAGGGCAAGAGATTGGATATCAAGAGTGATGAGCACTTGGCAGCTTCCATTCAAGTAACCTCCGATGCCTAATCCTATACACTGTACAGACAACACACAAACACACTGTGTCCTCCAGTCTTTCCAGATAGAGATCCAGATTTCACGGTGAAGTGGTTCAGTGCAGATTTGGAATAATCACCATGGCTACACTTCACATGAAATACAGCAGATTTTCTAGAGGTGACAGTGGGCAAGGGAAACTCTTCACATATTACTGTTCTTCTGCAATGTTGCTTTACTGTTGCTGCGTATCACCTCAAATTGGTTTTCAGCATAACTGCCCACCAGTTATGCTGTGCTAGGTGTTTTACATAGGTATTTGTTTATATATATATGCACACACAGAGTAGATAGATAGATAGATACACACAGAGTGTATCTATATCTATATATCTATATCTATACCTATATATCTATATATCTATATATCTATATCTGCACATACAGAGTACATGCTATACCATACAAAAATATACGCATATGCTATATTGTATTAAAAAAAATATGAGTTTAGAACAATGATTTTGCTGAAAGGTGTTCCTTTTTTCAATGTTTATATTCACCAAATATTTTCAGCAAACCATTTTTCAGAACAGAACTGTTTGTGTGCATAAACTAACTACTTTTGACATGTAACAAGCCTTTGTTATATTTTTACTCTAATGTTTTAATATTATAACATTTCTTAACAAAATTGATAACAAGTGAGGAAAATACCAGGATATTGTTATGAGCAACTAAAAAGTGAATGTGTCTTTATTTCAGTCAATAAACTCTTACATTACAAACCTGACAGAACTTCCATAAATATTAGTAGTAAAAAAGATAAATCAAATTACTGTAGAGAGTACCTTCCTCCCTAAGCACGTCACAAAAACAAACCTTTCTTCCTAGCATGGGGGTCAGAGCACTCACAGGAAAGACAACGAGGACTTTCCACCAGAAAATTGCTGAACCTCACCTGATGAGTGCCTGTTAGTCTCACGAATGTAGCTTTACCCAAGCCCAGTCCAAAGAGGAATTTCTCCAGCTGAACCAATCCCTGCTCTATGCATATTTTTTTCCCAAAGGGACAGACTCCTAAATTCCCAAGTCCAACATGCATCTTACCTTCTTGGCTCCGTAGCATTCTTTTCAAAGAGAGAGGGATGCCTTCACCAAGCTGCCTCTGCCTTTCACTTTTGAACTCTGTATTCTATTATACTTATGTCAGCCACCTCACTTATCCTCTTTGAATCTCATATCTGAGAAGGTATGGTCCTCAGTTAACTACCTCACTGTCTGCCACTAAGCTGGGTATGTGAAATCATCTGTTTGGAGAAGATCTCCAGCTTTTTCAACCAAACAACACTTCTGAGCTCACTGATCTTCTGTCTCAGTTAATATAATTGACTAACATTTTGCCTAATCCCCCAAAAGAACTCATTTTCTCAAAGTAGCCAGAGTCCACGTCTATCATTCTGTATGGCCATGGTAGAAATGTTAATTTCTCCTTACATGGGAGAAAAATATTTGCCTTCCAACTTGTAAGTCTTCATTTGGGAACTGGAGGCTTCCAGCACACCATGGTTCCATTTAAGGGTAATGCAAGAGGTGTATAAATAACTTGAATGTTATTCAGAAGACTAGTGAGAGGAAGCAGGATATTGTCTAGATGGAAACCACTATGTTAAAAAACAAGATAGATTTTAAATATTTCTATGTCATCATAAAAGTTTGCCAAATTGATAGAATGCCATTTACATCTGCATATAGTTAGTGTAAAAGCTGCATGTATATGAAGATATATACAGATAGATGCATATCCCAAATTACCAGATAGTATCCTCTAACATAGAATCAGCTTCGGTTCCCATCCATCTATAGATGTCACAGTATATTAATCATTGAGATGGAAAATAGCTATCATATCTCTAATGGGACATCTGGCATAATAGGCAGGCAGGCATATTTTCATTCAGTCACTGAGGCCTCAGCAAATTACATCTGAAGCTTTGGATTTTGAAAGTACTTTTGTTTAAATGCAGCCCTTTTTGGTAATGATTATATGCTAAAGCATAATAAAGGAATGTCTTTATAGTTCCAACAGGGAAGTGAAGTACACTATGTAGAAACATTAAAAGTATTCATCTCCAAATGTCACTCAGCTACAAAGCTTGACAATTGCACAGGCTAGCCCAAACAGCAATGTAGGGAGCAATACAAAATCCTGATATTGGACAGATTTTGAAAGGCAGCTAGGGACCACAAAACCACATTGCAACTATTATCTGACTCTCACCACATAGTAACCAGAGAGCTCTGTGGGACAGAAAAAAAAAAAAAAAAAAAAAAAAAATAAAATAAAAAAAAAAATATATATATATATATATATATATATATATATAATGTATTTTGCCCCTCCAAAATATGAACATCTTTGCAAATCCACAGTCACCTGCAGAAAAAGCTAAAGCTTTAGAAGGACATTTGCAGAAAATATATGTGTAGTTACATACTGTGTATGCTTTAACTGGCCAAGCAAACTTATTTATACACGTTCTCATCTTTACACTTGAATAAACCATCAATTGACTTCCATTGACTTTACTCATACAGATGAAGAATACACAGAGATACTTTCTTGGATTTTTTATTCAAGTCCTCTTCCTTAACATAGGCCTCTTTATGTAACTGCCATTTTAAAAAATTGGATTTAAAACAGGCAACTAATGTAGCAAAGCAACAGCCTCATCAATATTGCTGCCATTATTATCAATGGAGAAATTATTTCTCCCATTTTTCATATAAATGTCTCCTTGAATAGCAATATTCCATGATCATGTATTATGGAGGTTTAATGTGAGTTCTGCTATTGATTTCATCAGGGGAAGACCCATGGTGAGAAAGGAAAACAAAAAGGAGTAGACTGTTCTGTAGGTACTGGACCAAATTTCATACTGAAATCAATGAGGTTATGTGTGATATAAAGCCAATAAAGAAATAAGACTGTATAATTTTGAGTAATTAGAAGTACCCAGATTTGCATGGTATCAGTCTACTATTGATTTTGTCATTGCCTTGCGTTGTGTGTTTTAATACCAATTATATTTCCTGGCAAGCTTTCTTTTTTCTCTTTCAGCATCTGAATTGTTGCTTCTTGATTAGTCAACAGGAAAAATCAATACTCTATACGTTGCACTTCCAAGCTTTAATTCAATTACCATCTGTGAACTCATCAAACATTGATCTAGCTATGTCAGTAAGAAGAAGGCAATTTTTTTGTACCACTATCTTTCCTTGTCATTAAAGGTTAAATTTTATTTCATTCACCACAAGTCTAAATCTTTACTGCAGCTGAAAAAAAAAAAAAAAAAAAAATCCCCTTTCAACTTTAATTTTATTTAATTAGAAACTCGTAAGACCTTTCACATCCTTTTGCCTACTTTCTGCCATTCATGCTCTGCTAGTGTAGGAGTATTTTCTACACAATACTCTAAAGTGACTTTTCCAGTGTTATTTTAATAGACTGAAACAACAAAGAACAATTCCTTTTTCCTTGTCGTCAGAAATTACCTTCCATCATTCCAACTCTATTGGCATAGACTTCCTCCTCACTTAATAGCTGTTCTGCCCATCCAACTAAGGCAAAGGGTTCTAAGGTTTTTTTAAATGAGTAAATCCCTAGTAAGGTCTTTTTTATTTTCCATGAGCTTTCGTGTCATTGATTATAGCAATTGTGCTTACTATGTAGCTGTTGCTAAATGTCAAATTATTTTATCTTAAAACCAGCTACTCACAGTTTTGAGAAAAGTTGGGGTTAAACTCTGATTTGCTGTCTCTGTGGAAGCAATTACCAAGTGGTAACCTCACTGTTTTTATTACCTTTGCCCAGTCTAAGGGCTATTATGGTTGAAACAAAATAATCCCAACAATCAACATTAGTACTATTACTATTATTATATTAGAAAGAGAAAATTTAAGCAAAATATACAACAGAAAACAAAACTGCAGAGCTCTTTCATACATTGGATTAAAAAACACAGGAGTGCCTGTCCTGGGCAGGGGGTGGGACCTGACTATCTTGCCTCCTATATAAATGATCACTAAAGATATCTAAAGCAAGAAATAAATAGGTAAACATTTTTTATGTTGGTTAACTCTGGCTTACACAGACTAGATACACTGAATATCTTATAACAGGACTCAGGGCTGTAACCTATAAATAATTTCTACAAAAACAAACATGGTAGTTAAGTCAGTTAACTAGAAAAGGTACATAACAAGTTGCCTTGAAATAAGCAACTCATTGAACAACAAGAGTCTTGAGTCTGAATTAAATTGCCCTTCTCCTTTCTTTTCAACAAATCTCAGCTTTTGCCTCCCCTGTGAGAACATGTGAGCACTGAAGAACTTGGTGTTTCACAGGAATTGGTTTCTGTATTATACCACAAATTCAGTAATCCACATCAGTTTTACCTAGATGTTTTAAAATCAGTCTTTTGGAGTGATTTAAACTTTTCTCTCCAAATTCCAGGTACATTTTAAATAGTACCTGTAATTTTTTTTTCTTTTACTAATTTTCTACATAAACTTTTACATGTTTTTTGCCTTAATAAGTGCTTATTTTTCTTCTATTTCAAGAAAAAAATAATTGGATTCTGATAAAAATCCTCTCAACTTCTGAAACAGTATTACCATCCTCTGGAAAGTGTGCTCTGAGTTTGCTGGGCTTAGAAGGAATTTGCTTAAGTGTTGCCAGGTAATTACTTTCTCCAGTCGGTATCAATATTCTTATACTAATCACCAGTTCTATTTTCAAATGACCTCAATATATTTTTCATGAATCATGTAATTATTCATCTATGAGAGTATTAAGAAATTATTACATGAAGGTTATATAAAGATACACAGCATTTACAACACATCTTAAAAGACTCTTGTCGTCTTAGCCATAAAGAAGAACCAAGATGTATTACACTGAAAGGAAATATGAGTCAAATAAAAACCAACCAATGGTTTTACTATATTTTTTTAATTGAAAATACTTCTCTATTAATCAGAGTTCTTTACTTATGAAAGGAACAGAAGCAAATTCTATGTCAGTAATTGGGATCTCAGTACCATTATGTTTGTTCATTCCTCGGTAGAATATCCTTACATTGTTCTGCACTAAGGATATTTCAAAATCAATCTCAGTGTCAGGTTTTTTGATTAAAAATAATTCCAATATTCCAATTCAAATACTCCCAAGTGATCCAGTTTCTGAGAAGACACGCTTTATTAGATAGCTTCTGAGGTTTTGTGTGTTTATGACTTGCAATTACAGAAAAATCCTAGTAATCAATATTTATTCTTCAACAGAACATAAAATAAATTGAGAATTAAAGTGGCATGTAAATTATGTAAATCTGCATTTTGGGTCTGAACACAGTCTGGTGTTCTATGATCTTGAATTATTCCTTCTCTGTCGTTGCTTTAGCCATATACTAGGACTCCAGGAACCCACTGGCATTCTCTAAACCAGTAATGTATTGCGATAACACGAACAGCTAAAGAATAAAAATCTGCAACAGTGTATCTGCATATAACCTCCAGATACTAAGAGTATACTATGTCACTTTTAAATATTAAAAAGGCTCAGAGAAGGTTGCAATGACCCAATTTCACAATAAATACTAGCCATTTTATTAAAAATCTATTTCCATACTTCAAAATAGCTCTGTGCTGTGAAATTCTGAGTATCTTCAAAAAACTGAGATTCCAGTACCTTTCTGGGTCACCTTGTTCAATACTTCACCACTCTTATCATGAAAAATATCTTTCTTACGTAAAAGTACATTTTTTTTCTTGCTGCATCTTGTGACTGTGGTCTCTATTTGTTTCACTGTACTCCCCTGGAAAACCTGGTAGCCCAAAACTGAACAGGATGTGTGGGGTGTAATCTAAAGAAAATCAAGCAGAAGGGAATATTCATGGCACGTCAGCTGCTGGCTACTGTCTCACAGAATCATAGAATCATTTCAGTTGGAAGAGACCCTCAGGATCATCGAGTCCAACCATAACCTAACCTAACTCCAGCATTAAACTATGTCCCTAAGAACCTCGCCTAAGCACCTTTTAAACACCTCCAGGGATGGTGACTCCACCATGTCCCTGGGCAGCCTGTTCCAATGCCCGACAACCCTTTCCATGAAGAATTTTTTCCTAATATCCAATCTAAACCTTTCCCAGCTTGCTAATACAGCACAGCTGAGCTTAGCCCTCCTCCACCCCAAAGGAGCATTGATGACTACATTTTACACCTTCATCCCCAAAAAACCCTGCCTGAAGTAGTCTGTAGAATAAAGGGAGCACAAGAGAGAACTTACACAGGTGGAGTTACTAAGCTCAAAGGTTAGTGCATGCTGAAGTGCTGCTTTGAGTGGGACTGGATTTAAACACTAGTATACATGTCTTCCTGAGCAGGTAACCCCAAAAATTAACAGTCAAGGCAGGTTCAATTAAATAATAACTTAACTGACCCTCTGTTCAAAAGACCTGAGCATCCAGTTTTTATACTCGAAAAAAGTTTTGTGAACATCGTTTCCCCATTTAGGAAGGTGATAAAATTCAATATACGGCTTCTTCTCCCAGGTCTGTCTGACTGGCTGTGTGATGGGACTTGAGCAGCACTGCCACTGACTGGAGCTGAATCCTGCATTTGCTGCTCAGGAAAACCCCATTAAAGGTGATGGTGCAGGATGAAACACAGCATGACCATTTCACCACACAATTTTTCGTACATATATTTAAAAGGAATTCCTGTAGAACTTGCAGTGATATAGCTTTCTGTGTTAGGTTTCTCAGTATTTGCTTTGAGTTCTGATTTTCTTTGTATTTCTGTGGAATCAGCAAAAATTACTCAAATAAACCTTATGTAAGTATTTTTATGACTTTTCCAGAGCATACAATGGTGCACTTATATTTTATTTTATTTTTTGGCTAATATGATCAATTACTTTAGACTCTGTTTTGTCGACTCACTGGGCAATGCTGTTTTTAGTTCTTGCGCTTTGAATTTTAATACCCAGTGCTGACCTCTGTGCTTAGTCAGTTATTCATAAAGCACATTTTGTGAGATAAACTCATAGACCCCCTTTCATCCCAGATGCAAATAATGAGATTCTTCCTGTTGTAATTTTTGTAATAGTGCAACACACTCACCTCCCACCAGGCAGCTTACACAAATTACTACAAACATAATGGTAAATGTTATTTTAACACTCATTTTGGACTCCAACATAGAACTATATTACATATTTTATTAGCTCATTTACCACCTATGAAGCTATACTATTAGCTAATTCATTGAATATTATATGTGTTAGGTAGATTTCGCTACCACTTTAAAGAGACTCTTATCTGAGTCTGGTTTGTGTTTGTGTGAATCCAAAGTTAGTCCATCTGAGGTTTTATACTCAGAAAGGTAGGAAAGCATGAAATCAAATGGTAAGATCTGCCTCCGTCTCTCTCACATACAATTATAACAAGTAATTGATTTCTCATTGCCATTGTTCAATAGCTCCGATTCACAGCCCATTAAGGTTAATGGAAGCAAAAGACCCATGAGTGAAACCTGAACTTCATTTAAGTCCTTGTTAACACTCACACTGACTATGGAACAGAGATTTTGGTAAATATCAAAGTGGCAGAATCTAACTCAGACAAATCCCTTTGATCTTGAATTTCCATGGGACACACTGTCCAAAATTCCCAATTTATTTTGATGAACCTCATAATAAAGAAAACATCAAATAATACTTTTAATAGCCTAGTGTTACTGAGAATTAATGGTAAATCCGTGTGCTTGTGTAAGTCTGCTTCAGTTCAGGTTGTCAGCAATAACCAAGTCGTGCATTCTTCTGTTAAATACATAGATATTTTAGAGACTGTCATCTCCGACAGCTGTTTCTGTCTTAATAAAGCTTGAGCTTGCATTATTGAAGAGCATCACATCTTTTTATGTCATGTGAAAAGAATTGGGGAGAAGGGGTTTGCTATATCCTAGATAAAGTTTTTATAATTCCATATAGCTTTTCCCATAATATCTGGCAAATATGTTTTTAATAGCAGCTCTGAACTCTTTGAAGGGTAGCACAAACACATCAGACACTTCCATGGCACTGAACAGGCTTAAGAAATCCCCCAAGTATCTTAATACTGTTAAGAATGAGCAGCAAATAGATGTGGTGACTGGTCTGAGAATGGAAAATGAGGAGCATTAGTTAGGGTAGGAAAGAACAAAAAATATGTATCAGAGAGAGAAAGGCTGTAATAGCCACCATCAAGCACAAGCATTCTGTGGTTTTACAGTAAGAGGTAAAGCCATGCAATAAGAGGGAGTCACCTTAAAGAACCAAAACAAGAGAAAAGAATAAATATAAGCAGAAGTCCAAATAAAATGAAAGCAACATGCTGAGGAAACAAACTGTGACAAAGTCCCACAGTAGCTACTAAGTGGGGAATTTGTTGATAAAATGGGAAGAGAAGCTGAAGAGGTGATAAATAAAAAGCAGTGACAAGAAAGAAGAAGGATCATACCTCTGAATGCATGAAGTGCCTTTTACTGTAGGCACTTCTAAGGAATGAAGAAGCAAAAGAATGAGAATCACATTTAGATCAGGGCCAGAAGGGAAGAAATGTGCAAACAGAAAAAACTGGTAGGAAACACAAGAATGAACTGAAAGGAGTGAGAGGCAGAACCCACCAATATTCCTCACCATGGCTTAGAGAAAGAGACAAATCCTTTTGTGGCCTGTGTGATTACAGTACCATGTGGCAACATCCTGACTCATATCTTAAAATAAATGCAGTTTCTATAATTGCCTACTATTGTGGCCATGTTGCTGTGCATTAGGATGTTACAAAGTGAGAATTACAGAGGGACACATACAATATTTGTGTCTGCCGATCATAGTCTTAACTCTTGTGTGTCTTACAGAGAAGGGTATATCTGTGGCTATTGGAGTTTTCAGTGCCACTCCAGCGAAACACTGTTACAAGAACATTTACAAAACATGGAAATGAAGCAGCAGAAACGCTGCTGTTCTTGCTAGATGTACACCTGGGCAGACAAAGCAGTATAAATAAACAAAAAAAAGTGTACTGTTGGTAAAGCTGTGCAAGTGTAATATCTGGTTTGTGTTCCCAGCTTTTTAGGTCTCTGCTTGCAAAAGGATCCCAGAGCTCTGAAGCAGATCTGCCTAGCTATTTTCATGGTAGACAGCAAAGGGTTTTTTAAAAGAAGACTCTATGTATAATAATAATAATAATTTTTAAATATATAAAAATAAATATATATTTATATATTAATGTAATGTAATATAATACAATATCATATCATATATATTATAATAGAAAATAAATATTTAAAATATATAATATAATATAATATAATATAATATAATATAATATAATATAATATAATATAATATAATATAATATAATATAAATATTTAAAATATATAAAACAATTTTCCTTTTGCCCACCTTCTTGCAGATGTGGACTTGCCTTGGTGTCAGGATACTCAGTGCCAAAACCCCTCCTGGTGTCTAGGAAGTGTGTCTGTCAGTGTGGAGCCCAAAGGGCCACCTGCACCCCGCTGCTCCCTGCAGCCTTCCAGCCTCACTATCTCCTGGTGCACACCTGTGATCACTTGCTCTCCTGCTCGCCCCAAACTCCAGCTATTAAACTTCCCTTCACAGGCATCCTCAGATGCTCTGCTCCTGCCAGAAGGTCCCACCTAACCCAATCGCTCCTTTTTTTGAAGTAATGAGACCTGAAAAACAAAACTGAGAAAAGCAAAGAAATCCTGTCTATGATTCTGTCTCTCACTGGCATGTCTGAGCATGTGCCATCTGGAGAACTGAAACTAAGCTTAGGAACTTCAGATAAATTCCTGTGTGACACAGCAGCATCCTTCTCTCTTTCAAGCACAGAGAATTAATAGACCGTTAGTATATTCACCTCTGCTATGAGTTTAGCAAAGGGTTGGTGGAAAGCAGAGTCCCGTGGAGATGATTTTTCTCTAGTAACAATCTTAAGCACTATTTAAGGAAAACAGGGAAACATTCAAGGAGATAACTTAGCCCTCGAGCACAACCAGCTATACTCAAAAGGTGGCCAGTTGTAGCTAGTGGAATAAAATCTGCTTCCAAAGATGTGCTGTAATGTGGTTGACAGCCTTAAGCTTCTCAAGATAATGCTGCTGTCATGGCTATCCTGCACGTTAGGATTTTAACAAGTCAGTGTTGCAGACGGAGACACTCAGGGAGTTTTATCTGTAAGACAGACTCTAATATTTCCAATATTGCCCCCAAAAGGTAAAGGTTTGCCAACTGTGCTGCTCAAAAATTCTTAGTAGTGAGTTTCTTCAGTCTCCAGCATAGGCTTTGGCTATGAGAAACCCAAATTCTTCATGGTGGGCATTCAATGGAATCACTTGAAATTATGAAAAAGGACTGGACTAACCTTTCCTTAATTAGCAGCTTATGTTAAATCAGTCACAGTAATAGTATAATCATCACATTAGAGTCACCTGATGGTTACTTAGATGGTTTTTGTTCACCTAACGCTATTTCTCTTTCCACTGCCTTTTTTTCTCACCAGACTGGGTCAGGGGTAGGGACTGATGGAGCCAAGGTGTGCATTTCCAAGTTTTCTCTATTCAAAAGAGTTTGTTCCCCCATTTAATTACCATGTTCCTGTTTGTTTTGTGGGACACAGAAGAGTGTATTAGTGTGATCTGTTATCCTATCAGTGCCAAGAGAGCTTTACTTTTCTTTTTGGCCTCTCCTCAGTATGTAATCAAGGCCAATTGCCTTTTTGCCTGGTAGCTTTTTCTACAGAGATGAAAGTGAAGCCTTACTGATGCACACGGGATGGCAGTGTGATCACCAAAATAGCTTGAATCTATTGGTACAGGCATGATTAGGCTTTTCTCCTGTCATTTCCCTTAATGCATGCCAATTTGGCCTTGTCAGTCATTTTATCGAGTCTGACAGGAGCTTTCATCCAAATAACATCTCCAGAAGCAATCCAAAAGCACTGAGTAGAGCTGGGCTGGAAATACTCTTCCTGTACTGAGAGCTTCTTTTGTTCAATTAAAAAAATTTAGCATTCTCCATTACTGAATTGTAAAATCAGTTTCAAATTTTGTATGTGGTCAGAATGTTCACAGTACAGTAAAAATTAAAAAATGAATTTAGAAAAAAAAAGTCAGTGTCAGAATTAGTCCCCTAGTCTTAGAAAGGAACATACATTTCCCCTAATGCTTTTGGGTGAAAGAAAAAAACTATTTGGTCTTTTGGCTGACAAGTTGATCAGAAGTGTTCTTCTTCCTTCTACAACAGCCAGTCCCTGGCCATGTTCTCTGTAGTGCAGCACAATATGTCTGTCAAGTATTTTTTCCCATGTGGTTACCTGGTCTTCAGTGCACCCTGCTGGCTGTCGCTTTAGTAAAGGTATAACTTGATTGCTATACCATCAGGCAAAGTATCTTCAAGTCTGTCCCTTCACCAAAGCTTTATATTTAGAGGGAAAATTTATAGTAAGGAAAACCACCACAAAGACTAACAGTTAAGAATAAGAGCATTTGGGGTGTCAATTTTCCTGATGTTTAACATTTCACAGCCAATCTGCAAAAAATTTGTCCTTTTGTCATTCATTTTCACGTGTCTTGAGTTAACTGGAAGATTCTGCAATCTACTTGCCCATTCATCCAAATGTTTTCCTTCTGTGAAGGAGAGCTGCGAGAGTCCAGGATATCAAGCATCATCAAATCCTGGCTTACCTTCCTTCCAGAGGGGAAATGCCCTTAGTGGTGCTTTAATTTTTTTTATTTTTTTTTTTAATTTTAATCCAATAGGATTAGTAAGAGTGATGAAAACTCGTAAGGTTATCTCATATTGGGATCTCATATTTCCACAAATACCCACTTCCCTCTTTTCTGTATAAAAATGAGAAATTATTGAAAGGCTAAGTATTTTGCCTGAAGCTGGTCACAGTCTCCTCATGTTTTCTTACTGTAATTTGTCTTGCAGCTTAGGGCATAGGCTGAAGACTTGCAGAGGCATTCAGTTGCCTAGACCTGTTGCACTACACAATGAACCTAAAAAACCACTTCAGGCTTAAGGAGTTACTCTATTTGAAAAAGAAAGTAAAACAACTCATGGATCAGAAAGTGACTCCTTCAGAGAACAACACGTGTTGGACGGTAGGTATCTTTTTTCGTCGTTTTTTTTTTTTAATTTTCCAGGGTGAACAGCATTTCCAAGCCACCCCTGGGATTTTGAACGAAAAACAGAGGGCAATGAAAGATAGCTGAGGCAAAGAATGAGTCATAACTGAGTCCATTGTGGAGGACTAGCAAGAAGAGAAAGCAAGTGAAGAAAAACTAGTATTTTCTTGCAGGCTATGAAACATTCACTCATAATAGCATACATTTACTTAGTTCTCTAATCCCTGTGACATACTTGGGAATAAATAAGGCTGAAAATGCTGACAGCATGTCCTTCCTTTTGTGCTTATGGATAAGCAGACTTATTATGCTTACTAAGCTTACAAAGGAAATAAAATGCGGAAAAGTACAGGAATGATCCCTCCTATTTTTAACATAGAAAGGAAAATACTGTAACAAGCTTACTTTGGAAAGGAACCTGAAACTTTAAATCTTTTGCTCAGTGTCATACACATGGCTATGGCTAAGAAGATCACTTTCAATATCTGAATCTTTCCATTATCTCTAATTAAGCTACTACTACACTAAGCATACTGTACTTTCTAAGCTGTTTTTTTCGTAAACTGGCAAGCAAGTCCAACAACACAGACAAGTACTGATGTGCCTTCCAGAACTGAGTGGCAGACATTGTATTTAACCTTGGTTTTGGTTCTTTGGTATGCTTTGCCAGCTGAGCTTTCTAATAGGAAAACTCTTTTTGGCTGGTACCATCTGTCAGTTATAGAATTAATTTTTCTACTGTCTCCTTCCTGGGCTAAGTATTCTTGCAAATTTTACAGTTCTTCCCTCCTTTAACAAGCCCAAATTAGATGAAAACATATTTGACCAGATTTAAGCATTTGTGATTCTTCTTTACAAAAGCTTGTGGCCAGAGTAAAACAAAGTATTATTTATGCTTCAGTAAAAGAGAATACTTAGGGGGAAAAAAAGACTGTAAAACAAGAAATGTATACATCTGTCTTGCCATTCCCAGTGGTTACCTATGCAAGACTAGATAAGGTTTTTTCCTGTCAGTGTTGCAACACATGTCTACAGAGTAGATGATTTAAGCACAACACTACTGCTGGAAAGTAAGATAAGAAAGCATCTGTGCTGGTTTGACAATGAGCCAGCTGGGGTCCAAAGGATTGCTGCTGTACACAGATAGAAAAGCAGACATGCTGGTGAAGTCCTCCCAGCAGAGTTCATAAACATGGGGCTACTGCATGCAGCTGTGATCTAACTGTACTCTGCCCCAAAGCTGTCACACCCATGAGGCGCTGCAGCGTACAGCACATCCTGCAGATATCTGCAACAATTACCCACCTCTTTGGAGAATGTCCTCCCTTCTAAACCTACTGTAGTTCCTTTGATGCTCCAAGGGGACTTCCATTGGCTGCTTGTGACTTGTACCTTACCACATCTTAAGCACTCACTGAGAGATTTTCCACTAAAATATCGAAGCCACACTAAATACACTCCTACAATAAAGAGCCATTCTACAGGTAGCACCCATTATATTGCTATGGGACAGCTCCAGATCTTCTCACCACCTACTACTTTAGCTCTCCTATAGGGGAGCCTCACAGGCTTTTTGGATCTCTCAAAAACAGAGCTGGCTGTCCATAGATTAAAATGGACCATATACCCTAAACAGCCTCTCCAAGGGTTTCTGGTGTCTGGGACTTGGCACCTGTCAACATTCCACATAGCAAAGTCTTTTTTTCCTTCAAGACACCATTATTAATGAAGAAAACTATTAAGACCTTTTTCTGCCTTTAAAGTATCAACAATCAATTCCACAGATTAAAAACTGCTTCCACTGAAGCAGCTTCACTGCTGGCACAGTTTTAAACGGCGCTATGGCTGATAAGGAAACGTGCATATCTATTTACTCTGTCTTCTGGATACTCTTACTATGTCTGCTAGCTAATTTGCTCAAAATGCTAAAGGAATTATAACAAAATAGAGTTACAGTAACATTTCCAGGCAGACAAGGGTTTTCATGAAGATGAGAGGAAAAATAATTTGTTTGGCTTTGATCAAATTTGCAAAGCTTTGACTCTGTAATGGATATGCAATAAAGCAGATATTGTGTGTAGCATAAATTCAAAAAAGATGAATGGTCACATTAAACTTTTGAAAAAAAACAATAAAACAGATTTACTCTTTTGCAATTGGTGTGATAAAGTAATAAAAATATGGTAAGCTAGACCAGAATTCATGTCTTTTTTCTTTGTTCAATGCTCTGACCATCAAATAAACAAGTAAAATAATCAACAATGTACAGCATGAATAAATGCATATAATAAAACCTTACATGACATTTCATCCAAGCAATGGAGAAGCACAATTAGAGAGATTATAATAAGATGTTCTAAAAGTGCTTGAAAATTGTTCCAAAAGTAATTTCAGCATCAGAAACATTGTTACCATTCCCTTCTACAAAATTTAAATGCATAGAGACATCCAGATCAATCCCTTGGAAGGTACTAAATTGAGGAACATTTTTTACCATGTTAGTAATAGCCTTTCATGCTGGCACTATCTACATAAAATCAAAGTAAGCTATCATGTGAAAAATTGACCAGAAATAAAAAGAAAAAAAGCATAGTCAACATAGTCATGAATATTTTTGCCTATGACATTGTCATAGAAGTTAATGCTTAGCTGTAGTGTTGATCTCATGATCTTTAAAACATTGTCATCTATTTTCTAGGCAAATATCATGATTCCTGCCAACTTAAAAACATCCATTTTCTTTCTGGTGTAAGGACCTTGGAGAAAAATAAAATTTGTCAAATACTGTACATAAATCAGACTCCTTGAAAAAATTATGCCAGCACAATACCTGAAACTCAAAATAATCACCTCATCAATATCATGTAAAAAACACATGCTTAGAAAATGTGAAATTGGAAAGTAAAAGAAAAAAAAATTACATGTCCTTCTTAAGTTGTGTGTGCATTGCTACCGAACCCAAATGATGTCTCTGTGAGACAAACTCTAAAACAGCACAGCCAGGAGATCAGCTGTGTGGTCTGTGCACCTTCACCTACGCTCCATACTCACACTCACTTCCCTTGGACGTGACACCTTCAAGCTGGAGAACTCAAACTTTTAAACAAATCTCCTCTTCTCAAAGACCACACAGAAAGGACCAACTTTGAGAGTAAAAGTCTGAAAAGCCGTGAGAACGCAAGTTACGCACTGTGCCTGGGAGCCATTTCATCAAACTTTAGATGACTGAAAGTCAAAGGTTCAGTTCAGGGTGCCCATCTTGGATGTTCCACAACAAATTAAAAACATAAGCACCTAGAAAAGGTGACTTGCCACTTCAGATCAAATCCTATCCTAACTGTCAATAGACAGGAATGCATGTGAAGGACAGTCAATGATATTGATGATGATGTTGATTCACAAAAGTAGCATGAAGTCTTATTGCTGATATTTATATCCTCTCTGCCCCCAAGTGATAACTAAATTAAAGAATACAGAGTTCAAAACAGCAACAGTACTGTATGATATACAGGACATACTTTTATCAATCTATTAACAAGGAACAGGCTGCCTTGAAACTGAAATCTTAAAGGCAAAATTAAAACCACGTCACCAAAAAGAGTGTTTACAGTGTAATATATGTAGATGGTTGGAATTAACATAACATTGTTTTGTGTGTGTTTGTTTTAAGGAAATACTAGTCCTTTAAAATTAATTAAAAATTGCAAAGCAAAACCCAAATAAAATGTTTCATGTAGCAAAATAGTTCAACAAAATTGTTAAACAAAATTGACATCTAGTATCAACTCAATACAATCACCTGACAGTTATATTCATGTGTTACTGTTTCTCTGAATTTAATTTGTAGAACTGTAGAGGGTCTGGAGCAGAGCAAAACTGATTTTTCTTTGTAACCTTACCAGTTGTTGCAGTGGAACTCCAGACTGCTGAGTGAAATAATCTTACCTCTGCTTCTTGCAGAAACACACACTGTGTAGCAGTTCACATGTAAAACATCAGTGCTGCATTCTGCTACCTCTCCGGTGATTGACTTTCACAGAAAGAAGCTGTAAACATCTGGGGACAGACATCTATTTTTTTTTCCCCATCATTATCTTCTTTATTAGGCTTCTAAAAATAGTGTGTAAATATGTGAAGCCATATAGACACGGGCCTTCTGTTACTATGTGGTGTGAGGTGATGAAAACGAGACGAAACAGACTTTACAGAAGTGCCTATTGGGAATATTTCCCACAGTGCTTGCTCCTTTTCTGTGCTCTAAGAAAACCTCTTCTCAAATTTCCAAAAGCTCCTACAGGTACCTTTTACGTATTTTACAGACTAGTCTAAAGCACCTTCTTTCTTATGTAGCTTTGAGGTAAAAAGCAGGTACTGTAAAAAGCAATATGCTTCTAAAACACGTAAGAAACTTCAGATGCTCATAAACTTCATAAACTCGGAGCATCACCTAAATATATTCAATACACTATTTTATAACATCAGGGACTATCTCTAGTTCCTTTCTACTGATGAGGTTGTTGCTAAAATGTGCATTAGTATCGATCAGTTATTCTACCATGAATTTCTTGCAGATAAGTCAGCAGAAAGACAGACCAGAGTGAAATCTAACTTTTTCTAAGAACATCACATATAAAAAGGTAACAACTGTTCATGTAACAGATTGTATGTAAAACGTCATAAATACTTCCTAGCTGTTGGAATAAATTAATATATTATATATTCACATTACTATATGTATATTCCTTATACAGATAATGAATAGCAATTTGTTATATATGGCTTTAAAATCACTGTCACAATGGTTATATATTCCAGAAAAAAAATCAGGGTTGTATATTGGGTGCATTCAGTTTATGTCAACTATGATTAGTTTTAGTATTTTAATTAAATTATCTCTAAATCAAAGTAGTTCACAAGTCCCTCTTTCACTGAGACAATGTCTGTCCCTAACTCTAGTTTTAACTAGATATTTACACATACATTATAACACAGTCATTCTCTCAGTGATTATTCAGGTGGTTGAAAAGCTAAGGTCTTTCCTTAGAAAAAAAGGCAGAAAAGAATAAATTAATACCATCAGAACAGGATCAACGGAAATCATAAGAAATTTAGGAAAGGCTTGTCAAGGAAAGAGAAGAAAAAAAAAAACAAATACAGGCTGGTTTTGCTTCAAGCAGAATTCTTGGCAGGTACGTAATGCACGCAGGAAATGATAAATCTGACAAAACCAGTAGTGGCCTAAAAATGGCACAACTCCTGTACACATGGGCTTCAAAGGCATCCAGTTGACTAACTTCTGTCACAGATGAATGAAAATTTGATATAATTCTTTGAAGAAAAGCACTGCATTGAAAATTTCCATAAAATCTCCACAGTAGCTAACTTCCCACTAAGACTTTTTAAATGATACTGGCATTTTAAAGTATTTTAAAGGACTTTATGACTACCTGAAGCAAACACCTGCTGTCTAATCCCAGCTGCATCCATTATAGGCAGCACGTAAGTATCTGAAACAGATTAAGGAAATAATTTAGCTACTGCATAAAATATAAGGCAAAGATTTCTTCCTGCACCAAGCACAATTTGCCAGAAATGCATTGCCCTTCTATTCCTCTGTAACAAGTCCTTTAGTGAGTTTCTGCATTTCATTTTGCAGATGGAGAAGGAGAGACAGGAGGAAGGGACCTCTAACATAGCAATAAACAACCTTTTGTCCTAAAAAGAGCACAGAAAATTACAAACGAGAGACACACTCACATAAGCTGCTGTCAAATACAGTGCATTTTAAGTACTTCCGTCAGTGATGACTGTATTTGGTAGTTACATTAATACTTTACACTATATGGCTACTGATTAATAAGAATACTTGGCTCTCTCAAGTAAGATCACTAAAGTGTAAAAAAAAAAATGTGTTGGAAACATTCACACTGCATTAACCCCTCTGGGTGCTGTCCAAATTAATTCTGTTTAACTATTATGCCTAAGATTATTTCAATTACATGAAACCATCTTAATTGCTATTGTGCTATCACAGATTTTTCTGCACAAGTTACAGTTGGTGAATTAGTTGGCGAAGAGGTCAAGAATCCTGGTGAATGAAAGGAGATTTTTCTACCTGCACTATCATTCTTATTTAAAAATACATAAAACCAGCCATTTGATCATCCCTGCATCTTGAGCCAATGGCTCAGATTGTCATCTGTTACATAAATGAGTGGGACACTTCCTAGGACTAAAAGGATTAAGAAAAAATATAGGATATTAAAAGAAAGGTGCAAATAATGTACTTCGGACCAAAGGAAAAGCATAATTTGAAGACTGAAAATTTATCAGAATGCAAACTTTCTGTATACAAATATAATATCTAAGTTGAAGGGTTTTTCTAAGACATAGCATTAGATTTGTGACAAACAGTAGAGAATGAAATAGTTTCTGTGCATCTCCAAGGAGGGAGGAAAGTGCCAGAAAACCCAGTGAGCTTAAAGATCCATAGGGTATTGGGCATTGCTGGCACATCTCCTGGAACATCCATATCATAGCCAGAGCTGGGTCCCTGGTGTCTGCACGGTGAACCTTATCTCCCTGCTCCCCCTGTGGTTGCCTAATCCTCTTCTCTAATCCATAAAATGGAACAGAAGGCACAGAGCAGAAGCTAATGCTATTATGAACAGTATAAGCTTCCACTCATTTTTCCACTGGGTATCCAAAAAAACCTGCTTCATTCTCTCTACACATTGGCATTTTGTAGCATCACTGCAGAACTGCCCAGTATTTGGAGATGTTTAGCTTTTCTTTCCTGTCCCTTGGATCACAAAATTCAGGGAGCATACAGCAAACACTGTGAAATGTTTATTAACCATTTTGAGTAATATTTAGAAAGCTGATATGCGGACAGACTCTCTGTATTGCCAAGGAACATTTAGAGGAAGAGCCAGGAGATGTGAGGCAGGTTAAAAGTAGGAATTTGCTAAGGATTTGGAGAGGTTGCATAGGTAGAAGAATAGGGATTTTGAAGCAAATAGAGAGGAAGGGAGGACAAAGAATAAAGAGAAGTTAATTTTCAAGTAGTTACATGGTCAGGTATATTTTTATCAGCCAGTTCTAATAAAATAATCCAAATAACCTTGAATAACATGGAAAGACCTCAGTTTTAACAAAGACCTTGAATAACTATTGAGCTTTTTTCTTCAAAGAAAGCCAAAAAATGCAATATAAGAGAAACAGCTCACATTTACCACTGATGTATATAGCTGCTTTTATATGAATACTTTTTGGAAAAACAATTATGCACATGAATGCACCTTCATATTTTTGAACAATGTTCCTTTGAAATAATTGCCAACTGTTTTTTTCACTTTTCCACCCATTTCTTCTTTTTTTATATTAAAAGTCAGGTGCTTATAAATCAGGTGAGTTTTGTTTTTGTTTTTGTTTTTTTTTTTCCACAAGTGTACTGCTCCCTGTCTGTAAAGTGAGAAGAGAGGTTGATGTTTAAGTGGTTAAACATGATTTGTGCTTCCTGCCTTTGAGGTTCAGCCATAGATCATACTGTGTTATTTATTTTGCTTACTCCAGCTTTTTGTGATGAATTATTTAAATACGCCTGGAAGCATGGAGCCATTTCGAAGAAGGGTCTTACTGGAGAGTAGAACAGATAAAAGCACTGAGATAAAACAAGCAACCCTGTCACCAGCAGATGCAAGCAATACTGCAGAGAAGAAAAAAACAATTTTATCGGTCAAATTCTGCTTACAGCCACAGTAGTGAAACCTCATTGACTTCACTGAATATAGTAGGCTGCTTAAATTCATCAGCTGCTTAGAAAACAGAATAGTGACTATCCAAAGGCAAAACAGCCACATGAAGCATGGAAATGTAATTTACACTGTTAGTATACCTGCAGCTAGACTGCAAGATGACTGAAAAAAGAGATTAGTGCAGTTGGGTGGGGGAAGGGGAGAAAAGAAAAGGAAAACAAGAGAAAAAGAAAAAAGACACTACAGGATGTTATATTAGCTGTGAAGCTTGGTTTCTTGTAAATGAATAACTGCTGGCTAGATTCTCCTGCATCCAGAGCTCCTCTGTAAATGAGTCTTAGTTTCTTTTTGATCTCAAGAGAGGTAAACTACTACAAGAATTTTCTCTCAGTGGAAGCACTAACATGGTCCTGTCATTATCTTGGGTGAAACTATGCCTGGCTTTTAAGGTAATCAGGAAAGAATTTCCCTGCCAAGGATTGCTACGTCAAAGTTTACAATTATCTCATTTTAATTCTTTTTCATGTAGCTACAACTAATTTTGGCAAAACTTTAAACAACCACATCAAGTTGTATGTCCCAGATTAATTTTTTTAGACAATTTTCAGGGGGGAAAAAAAAAAAAAAGGCTCAACCATTTCTAATAACAAATCCAGAAAGAAATATGTTTTTATGTCCTGTTAAACTCTTAGAGCCACTTCACACAGAAGTCCCAAAGTCTGCAGCAGAACACAACGCTTGAAGACTGACAAGTCAGAGATCTGCCTTTTCCAAAGTTCCTAAAGGTCATCCTGTATTATAACGTTATGAAAATTAAGTTTGGATATGCTGAAGTAATGTTGGCCAGAATCTAGCAGTTAAATTCTGCAAAGACTTGCCTTCCCTGACTACACTCATGTTCTGTGCAAGGCATGCACAACCATTGCATAATGATTCACTGTATTCATTGAACTCCACGAGGAAGTTAAAGACTGAGTTGCGTTATGACTTCTGCTAAGGGCAGGGAGGTGTTTTTTCTCCCCTAGATTTTCTGAGTCACCTCTGGACTCCATCTACACACAGAAGTAAGATATAATTTGATGACTACCCACAACTGTAACATTCCTAGAGAGGGAGAACTGAGGCAGGACTCAGAGTATGAAGGATCACAGACAAGAGCAGATCATCAGACTGGAAAAAGCAAATGTAGAGTCAAGCAGTAGGGCGCAGCTTGGCGGGTGGGAAGTGAAAAAAGGTGGGAAAAGAACTGAGAAAATTACATGGAGTTGGGAGTTTTTGTTGGTGTGTTTTGTTGTGGTTTTTTTGGTTGGTTGGTTTTTCTGGGGGGGGGGATTGTTTGTTTTTTCATCAACTAAGAAAATTAGAAACAATGTCACTTTGTCAAAATAAGGATTTTGTTTGACTGAATACAGGATATTTTAGATCAGTTTGGACTAAAGCCTCCATGTTAAGCATTATGTGTTTTAATATTAACTAATCTTCCTTTTAAGAGGAAAAAAAGCCCCTAATCTACTTTAATACATGAAAAAAAATAAAAAAAATCTTTCCAAAATATTTTCTCCTCTATCTGTGAGACCAAAACATATTCTGAATTCAATATAATTCTATGGGAACTTTTATTCAGCCCTGAAATGTATTTTTAGTAGATATAGTACTTGACTAAAAACAGAATGCAAGCACTAGAAAAAACTGAGATGAAATAGAACTATTTGGAATGGAAGTGAAGAGCAATAATTATTTTCTGTAAGGAAAAAAATGTGAATCACAAAGTGATTAGGAAATCATAAGCAGGTAACACCAAGACATACATGTTTCGAGGTTGTGAGATTAACATATGCGAAAAGTCAGAGTTATCTTTGTACTTTAACACTTTACATCTGCTGTGCATAAGCATTAACTATGTGATCCCATTCCACTCTATGGGAGTCCCCTCCTATCAGAGTCTAAGATGAATGATCTCCAAGATCCATGGAGATGCATTTGGCTGTAACACCCCGTCATGGTTTAACCCCAGCCAGCAATCAAAACCACGACAGCTCACTCCACTCCCCAAGTACAGGAGAAAATTGAAAGGGAGGGGATAAAATGGTGTGTTGAAACAAAAAGAGTTTAATAAGATAACAAAATAATACCAATATATAAATATAATACTGATAATATATAAAGTGAAAATATAATATAAAATAAGTGATAGTCAGTGCCATTTCTCACGAAGTCCGTCTGTGTTGAGCAGCCAGTCCCAGGGAAGAGAAAGAGCACCCTGGTCCCAAACAGCCGATGCAGGTGGAGAGCAAACAGGTCAGAAAGACAGCAAGGCCCAAAGACAACTGCAAAATGGCAGAACGGCAAAAGGCTGAACTAACAAAACCAACCGAACTAACAGAACTCCCAAATGGAACTGAACCAGAACGGAGCTGAACTGGAATGAATCCAATGAGGTGGAAAAGCGGACTCCAATTAAATACAAAGCATGACACTAATGATATGGAATATCCTCACTGATGTCAGTGAAGGTCTGTCCTACCTATGACTGATGTCAGTCAAGGTCTGTCCTACCTATGCCCCCCTTCCTAACTGCCTCACAACTGCAGAGCACAGGAAGACCTTGGTCTCCCAGACAATGGCTATGATATCAGCAAGTTATTATACTCTCTTCGTTCCAACTCAAAACTACTGGAAAGTTACTTGACAAAACCATTAACTCTGTCCCAGGATGCCACCTTATCATTCTCAAACTAAATCCAAACAAATACCATGCTAGCTACAAAAAAATAGAAGTTTCTAACTGCATGAAGAAAATTAATGTGATTTCAGTCAAACCAGCACACACTCCTGTAATAATAAAGAGTATTAACGAGGGCTTGGTATCACCTTTCAAATGTGAGGATGATCAGATTCTGTGCTGAAAAACTGGGTTCTCACCTGGCTGCTTCTCTCCAGCAATCCAGCAGTTTCAACGCTCCTGACAGGCAGCCAGAATCCAAAGGTCTGAGCTATTAAAGCACAGACAATTCACAGTTACAGCTGAAATCAGTGGGAGCTGTAGTTTTCTTCTCCCTTTGTAGGGTGTAAATCAAATACATCACTTAAAGGACTTCAGCAACATAAATTCATCAAATCTTGCTCATGAAGTACTCAGGTGCCACACTGCAGAGGAGCCCAGAAAAGGTTAAGAAGAAATTAATATTTTGTGTTTAGAGCAAGATATGTATGATTTATAAGTCAAAAGCTCAAACCACACATTTCAAGATGAAACCAAACTAAAATAATGACCTTTGCCTTTTTTTGATTTAAAGAGTCCTGATCAACTGATATCTTGAATAATAAAAAAAATATTCTGGAAGAAAAAAAAAGTGATTATATAATTAACTATAAAATGTATATTGCATTTAACACAAGCTGAAGTAATTACGATGTGCTTGTTTTGGGGTGCCTTGCTTTGATAGTTTTTATTCTTGCACGTGCCGAAGGTTTTTTAAAACTAAGGTAACACCAAAGTAAACTAAAATTAGTAGGAAAGATTATAATACAAAGCTGAAATCTGCAGCACTGGTGACTTAACTTCTCTTTCTTGCACTTAATAGACACAGTCATGAAGAAAAAAAAAATCAACAAAACTCAATGGCAGTGAAACTGAGAATCATTTAGGTTGGAAAAGAACTTTAAGATCATAAAGTCCAATTGTTAACCTAGTACTGCCATGTCCACCACTAAACCACATCCCTAAGCACCTCATCTCCAGAAACACAACTGGGAATGGTGACTCTGCCAATTCCCCAGGTAGCCTGTTCCAGTGCCTGAAAACCCTTTCCATGTATACATTCTATATTATTATATATTTTTATAATAACCAATCTAAACCCCCCCCGGGACAACCTGTGGCCATTTCCTCTTGTCCTATCATTTGCTGCTTGGGAGAAGAGACCAACACCCTCCATACTACAACCTCCTTTCAGGTAGCTGTAGAGAGTGATAAGGTCTCCCCTCAGCCTCCTTTTCTCCTGACTAAACAGCCCCAGCTCCCTCAGCTGCTCCTCATCAGACTTGTGCTCCAGGCCCCTCACCAGCTTCGTTGCCCTTCTCTGAACTCTCTTCAGCACCTCAATGTCTTTCTTGTATTGAGGGGCCCAAAACTGAACACAGGATTCAAAGTGCAGCCTCACCAGTGCCAAGTACAGTGGCATAATCACTTCTGCAGTCCTGCTGGCCACACTATTCCTGATACAAGCCAAGATGCTGTTGGCCTTTTTGGCCACCTGGGCACACTACCGGTTCATATTTAGCCAACAGTCAACCAACACCCCCAGGTCCTTTCCCACCAGGCAGCATTCCAGCCACTCTTCCCCCAGCCTGTAGCACTGTCTGGGCTTGTTGTGACCCAAGTGCAGGGCCCAGCACTTCGCCTTATTAAACCTCACACAATTGGCCTCAGCCCCGCGATCCAACCAGTCCAGATCCCTCTGTATGGCCTTCCTACCCTCCAGCAGATCAACACTCCACCCATCTTGGTGTCATCTGCAAACTTACTAAAGGTGTACTCAATATCCTTATCTAGATCATTGGTAAAGAGATTAAACAGAACTGGTCCCAATACTGAGCCCTGGGGAACACCACTCATAACGGGCTGCCAACTGGATTTAACCCTATTCACTACAATTCTTTGCGCTAGGCCATACAGCCAGTTTTTTATCCAGTGAAGAGTGTGCCCATCCAAGCCAAGAGGATGTGAAATCTCCTTTCTCTCGAGTGCATTCCATAACAGCAAAAGGAAAGAAGGAGATTTCAAAACTGAATGTTGACCACTACTGCATTTTACAGGCAACGTAGTTCTACGTATGTCTGAGAAGCACAGTCAGGTGTTTTTCCTTACTGAGTCATCAGAAGACTTTAGTTGACAAAATTTTCTTAAGACCAGCTGGTCCTAAACATGAGCTGGACATGAAGACACATACTACTGTCAAGATGCAAAGGGTTTTTCCTTGAGATTGAAATTAGGGTCCTTTCACAGTTTAGATCCCTTTGTGATGAGGTAATAGATCATCAGGGTTTGCAGGACCACAGTTTCACATTTAACTGCCTAAATGTTCTTCTAATGACAATTTTGATATCTGCAATCTTTTCTGCAGTCTAGCCCGAGAAACCTTCTCCATTCAAATGCTCCACAGACCTGATAAAATGACAAAAGCCATCAAATCCTGAGTGTGAGTCATAGTAGAGCATGTAGAAATGTAGAAAGGCAGGACAGAATTGTCTTTAGAGAAGATTTTAGAAAATCTTCAAAATCCAACCAAAGTAATTTTTCTTTTCAATAATAGAATGTGAATAGGGGAATTATTTTTGTGGTAGTACCTTAAGACTCCTCTCTGCTTTTTCTCATATGAGATGTACCTTCTGTGATGTGCTGTAAGGCATGTAGTGTGTTATAGAGATTTCTAGCTTAGTGAATCATAAATATGAGTCTTCTGTCAAAGGTAATAGAAAACTAGACAACTAATTCTTTAGAAACTCTGCTAATGCCTTAGTGCACAACCACACATACTACAGGTTTTAGATACATTGAGGCAGCTGTATGAAAATATTTAATCACCTTATGAATTCACAAATGCTCCTTAAGTGTCTCTTTACAACACCAGCTTGTGAGGTGTGCAGCTGTATCTTGTTTGCAATGCAAAGCAAAAGAGAAAAGGGACAGGTAAATGAAATGCACGCAGACGTATAACAGAGACAATAACATATTGTTTATAATGTGGCTTTCAGAATCCATACAGAAACTTAGAGGTGCTCTTGCTAAACTAATGTGTCACAAGTGAAATGTCCTGTAAATCAATAAACTGCATTCCAAATTTTGCAGTAAATTAGAAGCAAGTCACCTAGCATAGATATTTAGTTTAATTAATGAGCTAAATTCTACAATTTGGAAGTACAGACAAAAATTCTAGGTGTAATTTTTCCAAAAGGTTCACTGCTGAAGTACTAATAATGGAAGCTAAGCAATAGTATTTTTTAGCAAGCGAGCTCATGTGAGAAAGTTGTCCGAATGGAGCACTTCATGACTTTGGTAATGGAGATCTGAGGATTACCTTTGCTAAACTGGAAAATCATTAACAGCCCAAAAAGGCCCACCTGCCAACAGATGCCATCCTTGATTTAGTCAGTTTTTACACTGCTCTTTTGCCTGAAGGAATTAGTGGGGGTGGGGGGAAGTAGAAAGAGAAGAGGAGCACAAGAAAATTGTATCTCAGAGGACTGGACAGAAAAACTAATACATACTTTGCCAATAGATGCTCTCTCTGACAAGGACAATGCAAAATACAGGATATGATGCGAGTAAGCAGGTTCTCATAAGAAAATTAGGCCAGGATCCCCAAGTGATGGGAGAAACTACTATCAAGTAATCTTGAATAGCTAGTTTAAACTTGGTTTCTTTTCTTTCCTTGGTGGTGTTTTTACAGACATTTGTAACTACACTGCCTGCACTGGGAAATGTAAATGATACTTCTCACAGCATCTTTCCTTAGCTCAGGCCCCTGCAGATAATTCAAGATGTTCCTCTTCCAAACATATTGAGAGACTAAAAATAGCAGTCCTGGAGCTCAGTGCCACAGCTTTCTGACATACATGTCCAGCATATAAAAAAGACTAAAATGTTTTCATATCAAAGAGAACAGGAAAGAAGTGGGGTCAGTCACTGTCACACAAGTTTCCTGACATACAGTTAAATGTTTGAACCCTGAACGTTCAAAGAAAGTTTTGTGGAGAAGCATCTAGCTTAAAACAAACAGTTTCTGAATGCTTTATGTGTTAATATTTACTGAAAGATAACCTGGAGCTCTTGGTTGATCTTATATTTCAACTTTTCAGGACTTTTTTTTTTTCTACACTGCTTTATGGCAGGGAAAAAAGCATTCAAACAAGCAATATGTAATTCAGTCACTTTCTGCAAAAAGATCATTTGATGATATTTACATGACCGAGTGAATAATTATCTGTTTATATTCTTCTGTTGAACATCAGAGGACACGAGCAGAGCAAAGCTGTAAAGTTAGTCTCTCTTGCCTGCCATGAAAATGTTTTGTTTGAAAGACTGTAACAGTTATCTGATCACTTTCTATACACTTCTAACACTTGGAATATTTAAACTGCTCTTTTGTATTAACGAATGCATAATTTTATACATTATCAGTCGCACTTCTACACCTTATTATTTGCATAAATGATGCAGTTGGAAGGGGGTTTGGGTTTTTGGTGATGGTGACTTCTGGGTTTTTTTTGTTGTCTGTTTGTTTTTGTTTGGTTGAGTTTTTTTTTAATCTTCTGTACTGCCAAAGATAAATTTCAAATTATAAATATTTTCATCACCCAATAACAGGATCCTGACCTTGCTGGAAGCAGGAATGTTTCTTCTGGAAATCCATAACCATTGTTTCAGTATTATTCCCTCTGGATGTTGTTAACTCTCAGTGTACTTTATTTGCAAGTAGCTGGACTTACAACACAGAATAATATAAAGAAAAATAACTGGCAAATCCCACCAGGCACTCTTCTTTTTTCTTCTTTTCCTTTTCCTTCAAAGGACAGCTTGCATCTCAGAAAATCTCTTTACAAGTTACATGTCTGTATTTTAATTTTCTAATTTGAAAACAAATGACCATAACTCTGACTGAAGAGAACATGAGAACATTCTGAGCAAACATTTCCAGGTATATTGTGGATATATTTTTCATTGAAAGTCATGGTTCTTCCAAGGGAGTGAGGGGGAAGAAAAAAAAAAAAAAACAAAAAACAAGGAAAAAAAAAATAATAAAGAGGATCAAGGGATCAAGCCAAGCATTTTAATAACAAGTCTTACAGAATACAGTTGTCCTACCAAGCAATAAGCTTAGTTGCTGTACAAGTTATGTGTAAACATATTTCTTGCAGACAACTCGATCAAACAAATAGGATTTCCTCTGCAAGCAACTGAACTGGTTTATATTAGACCAGTTATGATGAAAGACCAAGGTTTTTATCCTCTTCTTGAGAAGGAGCACTTGGCTCTACTGAATCTTCATTCGATGGCTTCTGTGACCCTACTGCAATGTAACTGTTTCAACTCAAGTAGAACAAGGATTGGTGGTATCTACATTGGCTTGTGAAACAGGAAACTGCTCAGCTTTTAAAGAAAGTTCAGGCCCCATTAATTCATTTCTTCACAGAACCACAGGTAACTTAGTGCTGGTGTTTTGCCCAGCTCTGATGGGATATTTCATTTCTGAGTTTGCTGATGCAGCAGCAGTCAATAGTTAAATGTTATTAAAAACTTGATTGATTGAAGTACATACAGGCTCAGAGTAAGGACATAACTAGGAGAAACGGTCTTCAGCCCACCTACCTTCCCCAAAACAACCTATTTTTCCTACATACAGTTCCAACTACATTAATCCCCCTGTGCTAATCTTCTCCAGAGCCCAGATATAATGAAAGTTCAATGTTCAGATGCTCCTAACCATTGATACTGCCATCGCTCTAAGGATGCAACCAAAAAAAAAAAAAAAAGGAAAAATAAACCACACTAGCTTGAGTACCTTTCATGAGAAATACCTCCATATTTTCAAATGCTATGTCCGTTCATCTTTAAACATTCACAATACTTCAGAAACAAAAAGCAAAGGATAATAAAACAGCACTGTTGGAAATCATCACAGTCAACAATAATGATGTTACAGATGGTCTCTCAGAGTATATCCATAACAGAAAAATCCTGGTCATTCTCCTACCGCTTTGAGCAGATGCCAGGGTAATCAGATGGTTAGACAGCAATCAGTTAATTATGCAGGCCTGAAGGACTCCAGGTGTTGGGGGCTTCTGGAGATCTCTTCCAGCACAAACAAGCACAGGCCATTCCCCTACAAGTATTCCCCGACAAGGATGCAATAGTGCCATAGCCTCAATAGTTGAGGAAGAGCAGCCCCAGCTGCTCCATCATGATTTGACTGATTGCCACTTGCACTGCACCCTCAGAGGAAGCAGTGTCACACGAGATCCCAAATCCACAACTAAAGGAGATCTTCCCCCCACCATCTCAGTCCAAGGCTCTTTGATACTATCATAGTATAGGGAGTGACTGTTAAGAATAATCCTTACACTGATAAGAATAATCCCTAATAGGACTGGTAGACAACTGTCCCTGTCAATACAATTTCCAGTAAATATTATATTCAACTCAACTTCATATCACTTCAAATCATGTAAGAACATGTTTGCAAATAAGGCTTTCAGATCCAGTTGCTTCTCTCTGCTTGCCTAGAGATGCCATCAAGAGTATCCTCCAAAGAACTTAACTTTTTATAACTATACTGGTTTTATTACTTTGTTATTACACCATGGAAATATACTTATGCATGAGTCTCAATAAATCAATTACAAACTTCGCTAAGCATAAAATAACCTCAGACAGCAAAAAAAGATTTCTTTATCCTTAAATCCTACTCATACATTTCCAAGACATTCCACAATTAATTGACGGCTCAAATTATAAGGAATACATCAATGGAACTGAATAACAGGTAAACAGCTAGTCCTTTTCTCCTTTCAGTTCTCCCTCTCCAGAAAACAAACAAACAAACAAAACCTAGTTTTTATTGGTAAGAAACAGGAAAAAAGCAATCTTGGGGGACTGAGCAAAACAGATTGTACTTATTGGAATGACAGGACCAAATATTATGTGGTGTTTGAACATTTGCTACTGCTAGGGCTGAAATACAGGTATTTGGCTTCCTGAATAACTTTGCTACCCACTCACTACTAATAGGCACTCACTACTAATTTTCTTCATGATCTCTCTCATCTACTGGGTATTTCAGCATTTTTACAGATATGAAATGTTTCATTCAACCTGAAATAGCATCTAAAAAACTGCTTTTTCCAGAAAAATATGAAAAAATTTCTTCTATGTGCACACATGTTCATATATGTAAATTTCTTCCAATAAGTACCTGTGCCATAAAGCTGAGCCAGGCTTTACATAGCAGGAGTTAAAACATTTTTCTAAATAAATCCTTGTTCGATGGTGATTTTTGACAGAAGGTTTACTAGTGCTAAGCTACATGCTAAAGTTTACAACCGTATGCCCCATTGATTTCACTAGAGAATCCTCGCCTCTCACAGAAAACTGCCCAGTGCAGAGAGGCAGCAAGAGGCAGGTCGTAGCTGTAACAAATGGCTGAACTATCCATGGTACAAATAGATTTGGACGCTGGACCTTAGTTGGAAACTTCTGCCTCAGTCAGCTTAAAAACAGAGATCATCAGAGAACTGCTGAGACTGCACATTAAAAAGAATAAAAGCATAATATGTCACTACTAAAAAAGTCTCCACAGCATTCTGGGTACATTTAAGAGGGTACATAAGCCGTTCTGTATGAAAGGACACAAGTTCAGTGGAAACCAAAATAAATATTTTTAAAACATTTCACTAAAGTTATAAATGAAATCTAGATCCATAACAAGAATGTGTGGTTCGGAACTCCATCTTTTGATGCAACACACATCTTTTGATGGCACACCTTAAGAAATGGTTTCTCTGCTTGATCACAGTAGAAATTATTTGTTTCTTTTTTATCACTGCTGACTTTTTTTTCCCCATTCCATTAAGAAAGCTTCATTCCAGCTTGGGCCATTTTTTTTTTCCCTTAGTATCTTTAAGCTGCAGTCGTAACTGAATCAACAGAAGTACTATCTAATCATATTGTTCTGCTATTTATGAAGCCTTATAAATCTCTCTGGAAGTAAATTAGTGTCATATCAAGCTGCTGAGTCTGAATTTTGCTGGCAGAGACAGATGTAGGGCACTTTCCTTTAGCATGCAATGGCAGATCCTGTTATAGAAATAACTCCCCCCTGGCTCCCTCAAACTACATAATCTAGTGTATTCAGGAAAAGGACTCTTATGTGGGTCAACTACAAATAAGATGAAGCCATCTAAGCTGCAGCTTTCACAAAGTATGTGTCGCCTATTCATTCTAACATGTTCATTATTGCTAATGTTACCGTTTTTACTGTAACATTTCAACTCCTACTAAAAAAATTACATTAAATCTTATTGTTTTTCTCAAAATAAAAAAAATTAACTACTTCTGTAAAAAAGCAGCTTCAGTGAAAGAGTATTTTGTGGTGACATAATAGGAAATCAAGTTTTTTTTCTATTTAGTGCAGTCCATAGATAAATGTGCAACCCCAGTTTACAAAAAATCATTTAGCCATCTCAAATGAGATCTAATCTCATTTTCACCCCTTAAAAAATATCAATTATCTGTCACATTGAAAATATTTAGCAAAATGATGCCTTCTCACAACTTTCCAACACTTACTTGCTTATCATGCATTTGGTTATCAACGTTGAAACTGATGTCTATTGACTTTAAGGACCATGGACTTAATATAATTTGATTTTATATGTCAAAACATTTTACATCATCTTTTAGATTGCATTTTTCTTTGGTATATAACATTGAGATTTATCAAAAAATGCTTCAAAGGGAGACAAAGTATAAAGATGCTGTTTATCTGAGAAAGCACATTGTATAATGATTATGCAATAATTTACATCTTCAATTAAAAAAAAAACCTGAAATATATATAAGACCTATATAACTGACCTTTTTAATGAGATTTTGCGTATCAGAAAAAAAAAAATAAAGAAAATAAAATCCAGTTTTACATACCAGATTTGCAGCATAAATAAATCACAGTACTGAACTTTAACGAGACAAGTTAATTTACTGCACTTAAGTATCTGATGCTCTAGACCAGGGGTGTCAAACTCATTTTCACCGGGGGCCACATCAGCCTCACGCGTGCCTTCAAGGGCAGAACATAATTTTAGGACTGTATAAATGTAACTACTCCTACATTTACAGAGTCCTAAAATTGTGTTCCGGCCTTTGAAGGCACCCACGAGGCTGATGTGGCGCCCGGTGAAAATGAGTTTGACACCCCTGCTTTAGACAGACAAACACACTTTACAGCATGCCCAACCTTTTCAAACAAGACTATGTCTACAAGTAGCCTCTGGAATAAAGCTAGTAATCACCTACCAACAGTAACGATGAGAAATCAACAGCTCTGGATATCAGGCCACTCTTATTTAAACAGTTAAAGGCGTATTGTATGAGTAATGCTAAAGAAAATGAGTTTGAAACATTGTCTTTATCCATTTTGATATGAGTAAGACATACATCTATTCTTAATTAGTTCTTTCAATTTGAGATTTACACATAAGAATTCAATATTGGCTGTCCAAACCTCTCCAAACCAAATCCTAGGACATTCATTTTTATGTGGGATATGCAGTCAGACAACTAACTCTAAAATAACATACTCTCAGCCATGCAATACGTAGACACACTAGTCACTCCAAGTTACTTTCAGGCATGCTAAATGGACTGGACTTGCAAAGAATTAATATTTGAAGTCTAAGTTTGATTTTAGTTTTCAGTGTCTTTGTTTTTGTTTGCTTGCTTTGTTTTTTAAATGTCTGCCAATGTTCTGGTCTGCTTTGAGCTGTTCATTTATATATCAAGCTACAGAAACACTTCTGGAAATACTTTGCCAGCCTTTACGTGATTTTTATTTGTAATCACATTTCATTGCTTGCACTGTAGTAATAGGCCAGCGCTGTTTTATCTGGCTACAGAAATACCTTGAAACTGCTGCTGTTTTACAGGACACTCGAGAATTGGTCAGAGTACTCAGCTCCCCCGACATTAAACTTCCTTATGGAAGCTGAGCATCTCTCAATATATGACCAAGACTGAGTAGTCAGAATAGGAATATTTACAACTACTTCAAAATAGGAGCTAGAGAAGAAATACAATTTTAAGAGACTGGATTTGCAGTGCTGAACAGAGTTTAGTAAATTGTGGTTAATTCCCTTCTGGAAGAAGAAAAAACTCTGTTAAAAGTACTTGGAATGATTCTTAAATTCTAATAGAAAGATTACCATTTCTCTCTAGAACACAGTGTAAAACTCAAGCCCAGACCTGAATAAATTACAGATAAATCTGCCTGAGGCCTAATTCTGTTGACAAGGTTTACTAATAAATAAAATGCTTCTTTTGCTCCAATAACTGTATTTACACAAAAAGTTATTTTAAGTGGTGTACTATGCTAATCAATCACAATAATAGTCCAAAGATTTTCTTTCAAGTAATTCCTGTTGACAATAAATTTTCTCCTAGCATTTGTCTTCTGGCATGCTGCATACTCCATTTATTTCTTTTGTGTTACTCAAAAATATTAAAGTATTCCAGTTATTCCAGGGGGAATTTTCTATTTTCAAACACATCTTTTTACATATACACTAGTACTTATACACATCTGTACAGACTAATTTATACGTTTGTTTTGTTGTTTTTTTTTTAATTGTGTACCATCATTTTCTTCTCATCATCAAGCACCTTACTAACATATCAATAATCTTAACTTGTTTTATAGCTAATCTCAGCCTTTTTTAAATCTAAGTTAAAACTTCCGCATTAACAAAGCATCCTGATCTGTTCTTCCTTCATTCTGAGCTGAACCGGGCTATCAAATGAGAGAGTTAATGAAAACCTTGCCATTGACTTAAGCAGAACCAGGCTTCACATATTTGAAATGAAGCAAAAAAACGTCTCACAACACTCCTAATTACACCCTGGGGAAAACTGCTGCTGAAATCTATAGGGAAAGAATTCTTCTTTATATTATAATCATTAATGTTATGCTGATTAATAAAAAATAAAATAGAAAATGTTTGAATCCTGCTATAATAAACTTCAGTATTTCAATTACTTCCCTCCTATCTAAGTGTATTTATGTGAAAAATACGTAATAGGTACGTTTGTTATTGTTCTGCTTGATATTGGTATGTTAGTCTCTTCTTAGATCCCTTAGGAGGATTTCAAGTTTTCAGGTAACAAACTTCACCCCCTGTGTCTGCCACCGACCACAGTTGGTGAGAGGTAATTTTATATGCTACATTTACCCTAACAATAATGAAGTCTTAATAACACAAAAATGTATTCTATTTAGGGGATAGGGCAATGATATGTTAAACCAATCCATTAAAAGTTTATAACTCTATAAAGCAAAATTATTCCTTCAGAATACAGGTCCTAAAACATATTGCTTTTTAAAAGAGTACACTGTCTGTTTGTCCCACCTGTAAAAGGGAACAGCCCTGCTCAAAAGCCTTCAGCTGTGTTGGTCCTGCAGGCAAGACATGATTTCAAAAATAACTCTGAGCAAAGAACTTTTATCAGAAGAAGTTTTCTCTTGAAAACCATTGGGTCTGGAATTATTTGGGTACTTCTGAGGCACTACACCCAAAGCCTACTTTTTGTAGCAAGGCCATCAAATACAAAGAAGGAAAGAATACTATAGGTTTCCATACACTCAGGGCAAACATACAGTCAGGCATAACGGAACCAGCCCTCCCACTCAAAACCCAGAGTGGCTTCACTGATAATGAGGAAAAACAACAGTGAAGTATCCAACTACCTGACAACCCTAAGCATTACAGTTACCAACAGTGAGAAATGAATTGCTAAGAGCAGGTGCAGAAGAGCTGATCATCCAAAAGTACAGAATAACGTAAATAAAGGAGAAAGAACAAGGAGTAGAGCTCATATGAAAGACTGGGAATGAAGGTAACTAAGCAGGGAACCCAGCAATAAAGCTGCAGATGACCCAAGCTACCAGAAATGATGTGTAACTAGCTTCATTAATGAAAAGAATAATGAAAAGAGTAATGACTCTGGTGAAGTCTCTTTCTCTAGAGCAATAACTATATCACACTGAGCAAAAACCTGGGAAATGAAATAATCCCTTCATAGCAATCTGCCTGTCAGCTGTACTCTTCTTTGATTATGCAACTGTAGAACAGAGTGGGGAGAGCACGGGAAGCAGTGGTCACCTTTTCCAGCAAGTCCTGTAAGCCTGAGGAGCAGGATGGTCAAGCCAAGTGCTACTTTGCGGGATAATGGGGAAGGAGGAAGGTGGAAAATGAGCTGCACTTTCATCTTTCAGGAACTACTTTGTTGAATGAATGAATTCCATAATCATACTAGAATGCTCAGATATTTTCTAAAATGTGTAAGGTCAGAATATTCAATTTATTTGTGACAATGTAGTATCAGTCCCTTTCTCAAGTTTCTGGGTGGGTTCTAAGACAGCTGTTACTCAGGTTTCGATGTTGCCAGCCTGTCCTGGTTTCTGCTGGGATAGAGTTAATTTTCTTCCAAGTAGCTGGAATAGTCCTGTGGTTTGGATTTAGTTTGAGAAGAATGTTGATAACACATTGATGTTTTAGTTGTTGCTAAGCCACGTTATACCAAGTCAAGAACTCTTCAGGGAGAAGGCTGCAGGTGCACAAGAAGCTGGGAGGCAGCAAAGCCAGGGCAGCTGACCCAAGCTGCCCAAAGGGCTATTCCTTACCATATGATGTCATGCTCAGTATGTAAACTGGAGTTGACAGGAGGTCAAATACTGCTGCTCTGAAACCGACAGGCTACCGGTGTCACAGGCAGTGAGCAACTGCGTTGTGCATCACTTGTTTGCATATTCCACTGTTGTTATTATTTTATCTTCCTTTGTGGTCCTATTAAACTGTTCTTATTTCGATCCACTTGGTGTGGGGTTGCGCGAGTGGCTGCGTGGTCCTAGTTGCTGGATGAGGTTAAACCACGACAGGAGGAGCGACAAACCAAAGTGCCTTCTTCTGGAGTGTGTTCTTCATCTGTAAGAAGATGGTTGTGGAAGCCAGGGGACACTGTGATGCAGTGCAGGCTCACCTAATGGGTTAGGACAGCTATGGTGCTTCTGGTACCCAGCCTGCTACATGGCACAGCTTCCTTTTCCTCAAATGTTTTACCCAAGAGAAGGGTCACAGTGCAACTAAATAAAAAATGGTGATTCTCTTAGGAAAAACAGGAAATGACGTGTCTTGCTTGCCAATTTCACAAAGACTTGTTCCATACAGTAATGTATATTAGATTTCACCAACTTATGGGACCGCAACAGGAAAAGCACAGGTGCTAATTTGCAATACATATTGACTTAATGAAATTTTGCAAACATCGACCATCTTTCCAGATTTGCTTTGCATCACTTAATATTTTTGAAAGCCAAGTTTTTACAAACAAATTAAAGAATATGGCACTAAAACTTCATAACCTGGCTTGAATGTGAAAGAACAAACAAATAACAGATTGAGCATAAGGCACTAGAGCATTTTAAGTTTTAGACTGCTTTTTAAAAGAATGAAAACAGTAAAAAAGGAGTAACATACATTCCAACAAATTGTATTTCTGAAGCTTTTAGCACTGCAAAACATTAAAACCAGCACTTTATCTTGAACTTTACACACAGCGACAAAAATCTATGTTCATATACTAAATTATTCTTCATTCCTCCTTCTCATTCTCTAACATAAATAATAGGTTCAATAAGCCTAAACAAAATTACTGTCCTTTCAGTTTAATTTTATTATATCAAACCTTCATTATTTATTTGGTTATGGAAGTTTTATTTTACAAAATTTCTTTCAACTGCAACTGCAGAAGTAGTCCCAGAAACCTGCATTTCATTTCAGTCTCATTTTTCCTTTTATGAAGTAAACTTTTCTCAATATTTTCCATTTCTATTTACCTAATTCTCAAACTTGTCAAACTCGCATTTTTTGGCTTATTAAAAATAATCCCAGCATATCCAATCTGCAATTCGCTTGATTGAAAAGAATGTTCTGCCATTTTAAGTCTGATTAATGAATTAAAAGTAAAGAGGTAATCCTAAATCAGTTCTATATGTAACCTCATGGGTATATACAGCAACACCTTTCTGAAAACAGATACTATGTGCAAAACTGGGAACATATTAACTTGCTATAAATTGTCCCCTTTGTTGCCACTGGTGGCATTTATTGTTAATAAAATGAAGTCTACAGTAGAACTGTTTTAAAAAAGTCATTCAAATGTCTTTCTTTTGCAGGTGAAACAGACTTTAAATCATCTTTGCATAAGATTATGGGGTGTTCAGCTGCTGTAAGGGGCTGTGGATGATCAGAGCCTCCCAAGTCATTTATCTGTTCCGTGCTGATGCCAGGAGATACCAACTCAATCTGCATCTTCTTTTCCACGTTCATATGCCAAGATCTACAAGAGTGTCTCTAAGTCAGAGTAAAGTAATCCACCCTTGTATGTACTCAGGACATCAGTAAACAGTTTATATAGTATATTTGACCTTAAACTTATTCTGTTCTCTTGCTGCACAGAGGAGACCATAGCCACCCTCCTACTTCAAATGAAAAGTGGATTTGGGGGCTGGTTCTTTCTCTTACATAAATATGTAAATGTTACTCTATTATACTAAAAATCACATCTCTCGGTTAACCCAGTCTTTTAATAAGGTATAAAATTCTTGCCTCTCCCTTTGAAAACTATTTGCTGTTGCTCAAAGAGGGGTGTTTCTTTCACTGAAGTTTATTTTTTAAATCAACCTATATATTTAAATGTGCATAACTACACGAGCTATTTCTGTATAGCTTATTATTGCAGCCCAAACAGAGCAGCATACTACTGAGAAAACAAGTTGGGGGTAATGGATCCCTGCAATCTTCTTCTTAGGTAAACTGTAAGGGTTGAAAAAAAAAAAAACAAACCAGAAATGGGCACAAGATGGGGTAGAAGCATGCAAATTCAAATAATACCAACTTATTTTAAGATTTATAGATAATTGAGATTAAATTAAAAATCCTGCAGTAGCAACTACAGGATACAACTTTTAATAACCCAGTTTTACTCAAAAAGGATGCATGCACATAATTCCAAAGATGATAAATGGATCAGGTTGGATTCCCCTTTCATTTTATCTCAGCAAGGTCTGGAGTAAAATACCATTATCCCAGGAATCTCCAGTTACTTCAGTGGCAAGGATCCAAATGCAGAGTTTGGCCTACAATGCTCAAGTCTGTGTGTTGTCTTTCAGACTCACAATACACAAGTGACCTTGAAATTTACTGTATTTTCACTCATACTTTGAATATGATGGAAAAATATCAAGTTGTAGAATTTTTTAATGCTGAGGTAGAAATTAGTTTAATGTTTCCCACTTCTGTCAAAATGTTTCAGGAAGAAACTACTGCCGAGAGTGACAAATCCACTGATGTTGTGACACACGCTGGAAACTAAATCTGTAAATTTTGCTGTCCTTCAGCAGTTTCTAGGTGAAGATTGCTAATCTTGAAAATTTAAAAGTACTGTATTTGATGGAATGAACTGAATAGATATAGAACTGTCTCCTGACAGTTTCCTACATTCTCAGAGTTTAAAGCACAGTTATAATCTGTAGCATTCACACTTGCAGAGCACTCTATTTTGGTTCAGATAATCTCTTATCTTTAAGTATTTCAAAGCTTAACTGACTAACAATAATCTTATGGAACTTGGAATTCACTGTGAGTATAAGGAAGTGAACATACTCATGTCTTTTTTCAATGTGAAATGCCAAGCCAAAATCAACTGTCGTTGCAACTCCACTGACTTCCAGCTATGTATTCCATACACTAAAATGCCAGCGTGGGGCTATCTTTAAGTTCTCTTGTGATTTTTAAAGGTTTATTTGTTAATATACTTACTAAATTTTTTTACCTTTTTCCCCATTAGCCATATAATATGCCAAGGATCTCAAAGCATGAGTACTTTATGAAAACCATTATAAAGGAAGTTAAGATTACGTCAACTTCTTAAAGCAATAATTACTTTCAGGCTCAAGATTTCCCTTGCTGCAGTTCTAGGGAGAAGATGCTTTTAATTAATACCTTTTGCAATACCAATGGGCAGGATAAGTCAACACAGAGAAACTAGACTTGCCTTGTCAAGAAGAGGACCAGCTGTTGTCACAAATATGGGATACTGCTGAATATTGTATCTACTCTAACCTGGCAATCACATAAAGAAAGTTTAGTCACCCATATGGGCCCTGTGAGCATGATCCCGCAGTTCATATGACATTTAAATAAGTGTAAAGGTGGCACAAAGCAAAGGAAAAAGAGGTTATAAAATCAGACCGGCGGTATTTCTGCACTTTGCTCTTATAGTTATCACTGTTAGCATTTGCATACATAACAAAGTCCTAGTTTTAATTCAGTTGGCTTATTAAGTGCTTCCAGATGAACCTGCATCTAAAGCACACAGTCACTATCCCTGACAATGTTACAGCCATAACTGCTTCAGTGCAAGAGAAGAATTTAAAGCACTTCACAGAAACCTTAAAGAAAGGTCAAAAATTCTGTCAGAAACCTAGCTGAAAACAAGATAAGAATCCCATCTATGGAATTAAACTGAAACCTTCAGAAAATGTTACAGTAAAATGCCTTTAATTATTCTAAATATGTGGCAGTATCTTTTGATTTGCAGATGAATTACTTCTTTTCCTGTAGCTGAAGTTATATATTTGCACACCCAGAGTTTTGCTGGAAATGAGGGTACTGAAAAACGACCTATGTGACATTTTCAGTAGGAAACTCATTTACATACTTCAGGGTCCTTGAGATAAAACCTCACATTTTGAGGTGCTGAACAATATATTTCATTTGATCTTTTTAAGGAAATGAATTAAAGAAAAAAAAAAAATACATTAACTCCAGACAAGAGAGAGACTGAAGATGGACTGAAAAGAATGATGTGTAACCATGAATACAATGGAAAATAAAAGCAAAGTTGGAACATATGGCATCACAGAAATAGCAGCCAAGAGCTTTAATTTTGAAAAAAGGGGCTGTAGTCTGATCAGATGCCTTTCCTGATTTTTATACTGTGATATCACTACAAAATTTGCAAAAAGAACTGTCTTGACAATATTACAATTATGATTTTGAAACTTGCAAGAGCTCAACATGACATTAAAAGTCAGAACTCCAACACAAATTTTTCTCCCTGATTATATTATTGCGTTTTTAAAGGAAAACAAAAGCATCTTCTCTTGTAAAATAGCAATTAAAGTCTACTGGCCTATCTTGTTCTGCATCATACCCTGCTGGGCAGAACACAGAATATCCTAGTCAATCACATGTCACTTTAACCCTAGAGGAAACTTCTGTCTTTATGAATCAAAGGATTAGTGAAGCTGGTAAGGACACTGACAAACAGACAGACGTGAGGGGCAAAATGCAATTCTCAGTAGGCATAATCCACTCTTGATTCAGAACTTCAATCCGAGCTTTCAGTTCTTTCAGTGAATAAGATATATTTGACACTTCTATTATATTGTCAACTTTCGTACTGCATACATTAATGGAAATTTTTCTTGTTTTGAAAAATCTGTAAGGATAAGATGAATAAAGACTATAGACATTAAATAAAGCCTACATTTAGATATTTTAATTTGATTAATACTCTCATCACTCTATCAATGTCCAGGGCATTTTGAAGATATTAAATAGGACATGCATATCTCAGGAGTTTGAGATTGTAAAACACAAGATTTAAAACAAAAAGGGTAAATGTTTCTGCCTATTTTTCTAATTATAAAATCCCGCTGAGCCCTTAAAATTTGAGCTGACCTTCTTCAAAATATTTTTTCTATTTATTTATATCAGTCAGAATAAAGGCACATATTTTTCAGTCTTCCATTCCTTATCCATTTCCTAGCTCTTTTTCATTTTCCAATTTGCAATGAATATTTAGATTTCTCTCACTTTCCAATTCAGAAGTTATCCCATCCTCCTTGCTCATAACTAGACTCAACTGTAAAGTAACATTGACATGTTAAAGTAGCTAAGACTCATTGGCCAGAAATGCAGAAAAAGCTGCTACCTCAGGCCACGAATGTGACACTGCAATAAGCAGAGAATCACAGTAACTCCACACCATCAGTCACCTTAATTTCAACCAGTCACACCTATAGGCCACATTCTTTTTAATCAGGATTCAATTCATGCTAAAGCTCTGTTAATCTTGTATTTGCATTTTATGCCACTATCTAATGAATGTCACTTCTTGCTAAAAATGAAACTTTTTTTTTTTTTTTTAATTTATCTTGGGGGACAGTTTGCTAACCTATCCGATTTGAAGTCAACTTTCCCGTTATCATCTTTCCATCATATAGCTTTCATTCTTTTATCCAACAGAGTTACAATCAATTATTTGTACCTTGTTATTTGAAAAGTTATTGCTTAACTCCCAACGTAAATTCTCTCTCCTTCTCTCACATGCACAGATACATACATAAACATGCAATCAGAATGCGAACAATGTTAGAGATGTGACATGCATCCAAGACATTTTTAGGATCTTTTATGGAAAAGTCCTATGGAATACATAGATGAGCTCCAGGAGATTTTATATTCTTCCTTCGAAATCTGTAAGAAACTCATTAGGGAATTCCAAAACATAACCAGTATCAAAGTACACAGACCAATCCAGAAACTAAAACCAGGGAATGGATCATCAAGCCCACACAAGCAAGTACTGCCCCAAAAGGTCCACCGACTGTTTCTCACTCACAACAAAATCCCGCATCAAGTTTTAGACACAAAGTTACAATTTACTACAGTAAGGAAGTGGGAGAGACAGACCACCACAAGGGTCTCAGGTTTCTCAAACTGTTATTTTCTTTTACATTGTAAAGGTTTTCCCTCAAGGCTGATTTTTTATTTTTGGGTTTTTTTTTTAATTATTTTTGTATTGTATTTCCAAGCACATAAGGTCTTAGGCTGGGCATCTACATGATATGTTTCTTAGGGTTTCCCTCTGCATTTTCTTGAGCATTTCAAACATAAGCATAGTTAAAACTGTAAGCAAGGTGCTCCAGCAGCCCGGGTGGGAACAGGAGCAGTGACAAGGTGTGACAGGGCTGACAAAGGTGTGCAGGGTGTGTGACACATGAGAGCTCTTGCATCACCGCTAAGGAACAGGAAAGGAGACTACTGGAGGTGTGGGGGTTGGAAAGCATATCTGCAGTGAATAAAAATAATATACAATTGAGGGGAAGAAAGTGCACGAGACAGGAAGAAGGTTATCTGCCAAAGGAAACAGGAGAATGGGAAGGAGGAACATCACGACACAAAACAAGACACCAAAACTGGGGACTCTGTATTGTAAATAATTTTCCATCAATTAGGTTGCATTAGAAGCTTTGATTTGGATAACTCAGGAACCATACTCTCTGAATGCCATCTTCATAGTGTGTCATACTTTGCTAGACAAGTAAATTGAGGAATCAAATGACATCCCATAGAGGTTCACCTACTGCTGCTTATCTTAATATCTGTTTTGACAGCAGCAAACTAGCTAGTTTCATTAATTTGAAGTATTGTAAATGAATGAAAATATGAAATACAATTTCTTAAATAGCTACAAACTTTATTCACAGACATATTAAAAACTGCGAAAACCTTCTATCTGAAAAACAAAATACTGTGACTGATGAACAGATAGTGTTAATTTTGCACTCTGGAGTTCAGCAGGAAAGTCAGACATTCCAAACGTGATGCCCCTCCTTTTGTTGCATGTGGGATAGAAAAAAAGATATTCAGACAGAAGAAATAAGAGTTAATTATCCATCAATGACATCAGCAGTATGTTCAATTAATTTTAGTATTTGTCAAAAGAATTAAAATAGGATGGCGCATTTTCCAAAGCTGATGATATGAAAACTGCTATTGGATCTCCCTACCTGACTGTTCACCCAAGACACAAATACACTCTAAAAATACTTTTTCAAATATAAGTGGACCTTAATGAACAGGATGCAGTGACCTACAACATAGATGATAAAAATAAACACACACTATGCTTTATGCATTACTAAAAGAATGAACGTACTACAGTGATGTACGCTGGACCAAGTACATTATAACAAGAACAAAACAGAATATTCAACACAGTTCTGTTGTCCACAGAGTAATTTTTGTAGCCAACGGACCAATACATTTTGTATTAGTGACTTCTTCCTCTTATCTCCATCTGCTATTAAAAAGTTTTATTTACTTTAGTACTTGACTATAATTGCATAGGGAGTGATCTCAGCTGGAACTGAGATCTTTCTGCTAAGACAGGACCTACACTACTAAAGTTTTTTAAAACCACTTTTGTCAAAAGTGTGTAATACTATGGCAAGAATAAGACTCAAAGATTCCTGGCACATGACTCTATCTGTAGGTTGCTGTAAGCTATGAGCAACTGCAAGGTATTCTTTGCAAAATCATATCTTCACAGAAAGACTTGACAAATTTAAGAGCTTATGTTTGCTTAAGCCCTTACCTGTAAAAACGTATCACTTTTAAGAGATTTGCTGGCAAAATATGGGACTCTAAACTTCTTCCCAGTCAGTGCTGTCTTTAGATTGAATTACACATTTTCCTGTTTCCAGCAGTAAAATTGATGTGCAGTGAAAACGAAAGTAGACTTAATAGCACTAAGATGCCATTCTATAGTTGATCATGCTCAGATAATGTATTCCATAGAGAAAGGCTAAGACTAGAGAGAGATTTATATTTATTTCCTGACTGTCCCCCAGGAACAGGCATAGTAGACAAAAGATGATGAAATTTTATCAATTACAGAAAACTCTATAAGCCCACTTTATTCATACAAAAAAGGTTATTTTCAAGGAATTGTAACTTCGTTTTCTAACATACGAACTGAGATGAATAGGTATAATAATACACTGGACCTTGCTGAGATAGACTGCCTAACCTTTCTCATTTGAATTTTATCACATAAATATTTATCATTTTAACATGTGACTTGATATAACGCTTCTTAATAACTTACTTTTATATCCTGGATTACACTACACAAAGGTTTATCTGTTTGTTTATAGTAATGAAATATTTTACAATCTATTCCTTAGAATAATTCAGGCTGGACAGGCTTCTTAAAGCTTATCTCTTACATAAGGTTTGTCAAGGGGACTTGAGTTGTTGTTTAGTGGATTTCTGAGAACTTCCAAAATACTTTTTTTCCTACCAGGTCCTAGAGTTACTGGTAGAAATGCCAGCTGAAAGATGACAGCAGTGGTAAAATGTAAATTTCTTTCACTTGCTGAAAGGGCCAGCCTGCAGAGAAGTTAACACAATGTATGAAACTTTCACAGAATCATAGAATGGTTTGGGTTGGAAGGGACATAAAAATAATCTAGCTCTAGCCTCTTGCCATGGGCAGGGATACCTTCCACTAGACCAGGTTGCTCAAAGCCCCGTCCAGCCTGGCCTTGAACGTTTCCAGGGATGAGGCATCCACAGCTTCTCTGGGCAGCCCATTCCAGTGCCTCACCACCCTCATGGAGAAGAACTTCTTCCTTATATCGAATATTAATCTACCATGTTTCAGTTTAAAGCCATTACCCTTTGTCCTGTCACTGTGTGCTCCTATAAATAGTCCTCCTCCAGTTTTCACATAGGGTCCCTTCACGTACTGGAAGGCTGCTGCAAGGTTTCCCCAGAGCCTCCTCTCCTTCAGGCTGAACAGCCCCATCTCTCTCAGCCTGTCTTCATAGAAGAGGTGCTCCAGCCCTCTGATCATCTTTGCGGTCCTCTTCTGGACTCGCTCCAACAGGTCCTCGTCCTTCTTATGTTGGGGACCCCAGAGCTGGACACAGTACTCCAGGTGAGGTCTCACAAGACCAGAGTAGAGAGGGAGAATCACTTCCCTCAACCTGCTGGCCACACTTCTTTTGATACAGATGGCTTTCTGGGCTGCAAGCGCACAGTGAGCTTCCCATCAGCCAACAACTCCAAGTCCTTCTCCCCAAAGCTGCTATCATTCCATTCTCCACCCAGCCTGTATTTGTGCTTGAGATTGCCCTGACCCATGTGCAGGACTTTGCACTTGGCCTTGTTGAACTTCCTGATGTTCGCACAGGCCCAACTTTCCAGACTGTCAAGGTCCCCCTGGATGGCATCTTTTCCCTCCAGCATGTTGACCACACCACACACTTTGGTGTCGTTGGTACAACTGCTGAGGGTGCAATTGATCCCACTGTCCATGTCGCCAACAAGAATGTTAAACAGTGCCTGCCCCCATACTGACCCCGGAGGAACAGCACTTGTCACTGGTCTCCACTTGGACATCGAGCCATTGACTGCAACTCTAAGTACGACCACCCCATCAATCCCTTGTCCACTGAGTGGTCCATCTGTCAAATCCATTTTTCTCCAATTTAGAGACAAGGATGTCAAGTGGGGCAGCATCAAATGCTTTTCAGAGGTCATGTCACCTATATTCTCCTTTTTTAAGCTGCGTATTTTAATAAATGTCGGTAGAAACATATGAACAAGTGGCCCAGTAAAGACAGCAGTGCCTTCGCACTCAGGTAAATTATAAGCTTTTTAGTCCAAACAGATAGAGCTAGTAGAGATGAAAGTATTTAGAAAGTACATGAAAAGGGTATAGATGGGATTCTTGTTTCCACTAAAAGTCTCCAGGAAACTGGTTCTCCCCAAAAATAAAATGAATCAGTTGAACTACATGCTGAACTGAACCATCAAAAAGATCAGTTCACTCATCCTTATCTAAAGAGACTTGTTTGCAAGTGTTTGAATCTCTGGTGAACAGCTTGATGGAGTACTAATCAAAAGGTGCACAGCTTTCCTTAAGATGTGAAAGATGGAGTTTTTGCTGAAACTGTCTGATATTCATTACAGCCTCAAACTGTCAGTAATAGATTGCCACTAGCCAGTAAAAAGTTCACTATAAAGAATTATATGTCTTTTCTGTCCTTGGTCACAGCTACTGTGTTATCTACAGTAGGCAATTTTCTCATATGTTCTTCAGAAGGTCATTCAAAAGTTTTACTTGGCAAGATGACGGGATCTAAAAATATTATGATCTCCAGGCATTTAATGTTAGTTAAATTTCACAGTGTTCAAAATAAGATGAAAGTCAACAAAAAAGGTTAGATTCAAACAATCCATTGCTTATAATTTACATCATATGAAACCAGAGACCAATTTTGTGATTTTTTCAGGAATTTAAACTGTCATATTTAATAGAAGTACCAAGGATACTCAATATATACTAGCCACTCTTAGCATATTTGTGCCTTTTTAATATACAATTCTGACTTAAATACAAATATAAGTTTGTACCTTCTCACTTATTTTTCAGGAAGCAAAAAAAGGCCTGTGAAGTTGAGTATCCATATTTCATGCCTAAAAATATGCCCTAATTATGTACAAGTCATAATACTTCTGAAGTATACACAATAACATTGGAAGATTATATCCAGGAGAGTAACAAAAAACCTCCACTATTTATCAAAAAAGGCCTCATGCTGTGCAAAGTTGTAGGAGAGGTTTGGTGAGTTTTTGGGGGGTTAGGCTTGAATTATTTAAAAAAAAAAAAAAAAAAAAAGATATTGCAATGTATGTATGATACAAAATAAATAAATTCAACAGCTCACATTGTGGTTTAACCCAACAGGCGGCTAAACACCACATGCAGTTGTTCAGTCACCATCCTCCCCCAGCCAAGTGGGATGGGGGAGAAAATTAAAGAATTAAACATCATGGGTTATGATAAAGAAAGTTCAATAAGATAAAAAGGGAAACTAACAATAGCAATAATAGAATATATAAAACAGTCAATGCACCAACCAATACCCAACCGGCTCCCGAGCAGCAGTTCCCCAGCTGGATTTTCCCTAGTTGATATACTGAGCATGATGTCACATGGTAAGGAATAGCCCTTTGGCCAGCTTGGGTCAGCTGCCCTGGTTGTGCCTCCTCCCAGATTCTTGTGCATCTCCAGCTATCTTGTTGAAAGCAATAGCTCTGTACACAAGTTCCAAACTTACAGATGTGCTACCTCTTGTAGTACGACCATTAAAAACATACCAGGATTTTTAAGAAGACATTCTTCAACTAACAGGGACTAAATAGAAATGAGAAGGACAATTTGCATTTTTCCAGTCACCTGCTCCCTCCTCCCCCCCCCTTTTTTTTTTTTTTTTTACAATTGTTTGGCTCCAAATGCTCTTCTAGAGGAAGTTCTTAGGAAAATGAGCCACTTGTGTAGCTTATAGCTGGTATGAAAAATGTGAAGAAATATGAGGGAAGATAAAAAATTATATTAGAAGTAAAAAAAAAAAAAGTATCAGATATAGTTGTTACTCAGCTATTAACAACTATTACAAGCCCATCCTCTAATTTGGACTCATAGGTTGCTGTTAGTCTTTAATCTTCAGTTAATAAACGTCTGAAACTTGCCCGACTGGAGCTGTTAGAGTATTACTGGTCTATAACAGTGCTGGTTAGTTGCAGGCCAAGGTTTATTATCTATCTAATAGGTCCTCATAAAACATAAAACCTAGTAACCTCCTGAAGTTCATCAGATGAGAGGAATACAGTCTGAACCAATGTCTTTCCCGAAGCTGAAGAGCACTCTTACTTCCTATGATGAAAACTGTGCGTGGGTAGAGAATGGAGGACTGCCCATCCCTGTCATTTAAAAATGGACAAAAGGAGAGATTGGGCTACTCAAGGTGGTCATGAATTAACGCTGGCACAAAAAAGGAAGACGCTTGCAGTTTTTGATCAATTTATAAATCCTCTGGCAATATCAATCTTATTAAATATCACTGTCATGAAACTGAATGCCAGAATTGTCAAAATGCTGACATAAAACCAGTTAGTGCTGAAAATTTTAAAATACAATCTTCTTTTAAAGAATTCAGTTTTCAGTATAACAGCTTATTTTTTAAATAGCACATAGTGTAAAACATGACTGAAAATACTTCCTCTTCTCAGTCTATTTACTGTAAGTTAAAAAACAAAGGAAGAGTTAAGAAACAGGGAAGTTCCAAAAAACAGTCAAGTTGTTGCCCTCTGTAGCTGGATTTCTGAGTTAGATATTAGTAGGTTCCAACTCCCCAAGCAAGTATATCAAGCTGAAAAACATTCTGTTCCTAGACGAAATACACTCAGCTATGTCCAGAACAGACACCCCCCCCCCCCCCCCCCAAAAAAAAAATCCAAAACACAAACAACAAAACAACAACAAAAACAAACAAAAACAAACACACACACAAAAACAAGGGGGGGGGGGGAGGGGGGGGAGGGAAATGAGGTCATAGTGTGCAATGGGAAGGGAAAAGAAACCTGGTAACTGAGCATCATCTCCCTCTCTTCATTCGTCACCCATCTGTGAAGACATGAGGTTCTTCTCAAACTAATTACTAAGCCAAAGCAGCCTGATCCCTTCAAGTATTGATAAAATAAATCTGTTACAGAAGATCCCTGATGTCTTTCTTGTATTCTACTAAATAAATGACCACAATGAGCCACGCAATCGTCATACTCAGAAAGCATTACCATAGCTCACTTTATTTAGGGGCAGACTGTGAAAATAATAGGTAGAATCCTCCATCTGCATCTCATCCAGCTGCCCATTCCCTCACTGAGCCAAGCGACCATGAGCATGTTCCCCTGAGTGCCAGTCTTTCCATGAATTCTCAATGCTTTTCTATTCTCAATTCAAAGCCTTAATTCTCCAATTGATCCAGAGATCAGGTTTTCAGCTACTCAGTGACAGCCATTTCAATGAAGCCTTTAGTTTTGCAATCGATGACACAATATGACTTTTAGTTATAAATTTCGGATTAGGCATAATAATAAAAAGCAACAAGAATAAAGCGGTCTTCTCCCTTAAGGGGATGTGAAGTATTATGGTTCTTCCTAAGGAAATTAGGCTAAATGATATCATAGGAGAAACAATTTTGGCAAAAGCAGAGAGCTTTGTGTAAACTGTCAAGTATGAATTATCACAAGAAAGACAACAACAGTATGCCAAAATTCCAAGAAAAGAAATATAAACAAAACATCTTTGAAGAATATATTTTAAAAAGGATGCAAACAAAAGAAACCCAAACTGTTTTGAAAAAGAAATATCAAATATTATTACTTATTTTTTGGGGTTAGAGTAGATAAAAAAAAAAAAAAAAAAGGCTTTGATACAGGCTTTTTAAAAAGGCTGTAATCATAAAAATATCAAGTGTTTAAAGAAGTTCAAGCATTTCCCTAGTTGAGAAAGGTTTCAGTGAACCAAAAAGATATGAGGAAACTGAACAACACTTTCTTCTTCAAGACTAGCTTCACAATACTTAATAGCAAGACTACCAGTTATTTGTTGAAACATTTAATAAGAAGACTAAAGCTAGTTCAGGGGAAAAAAATAAAATAATTTTCTCAGATATGATTGTGAAAACAATGAATTATTTCATTCTCACCTATTTTCTATTGTCTCTACTTCAGCTGTATAGATGAGATAACTAAGAGAATAAATAAGAGGATTGCTAGTGTGTGCAATTAATGTTTAAATATCTCTATATATCACACTAAAATAATGAGGAAAACAGAAGATCTCAAAACTTGATCCTTGAAATATAAAAATCACTAAGACTATGATAAATGGTTTGTAGGTGGTGCCTCAAATGGCATTACACAGTTTCATACAAGAGATTTAAATTTTAAAATGCTGAATTTGAAAATTCATGGCGAATTGAGGGCCTAGGAGTATCAATAAGAATTTCTCCTGTAAGGAGTCATCTAAAACAAGCCCCATACTTTTTCTAGAAGGAAAGGATCTTTCTCTGCATTTTCCAGAGTACTGACATGTGCCTCCAGAAACATCAGCAGTATAGACTAGAGTGGGAAATAACTGGTGAGAGTATGATGACCCCTTAAGAAATACAGGGTGGAAGAGCCACTATTTTTCCAGCACATTACTCTCACAACAGCCTTCTAAACACTTCCCTTGAAACAAAACGCCATTATTTACGAGCTTTTGTTCAACATGCAGACCTTTGATGTTCTATCAAGTTCTCACAAGCCTCTGTTAGAGGTGGAAAATAAGTCCTTTGTGAAGGCTTCTTCCTGAGGGCTTTTAAAATTATTAAAACCACCATTCTTTTTCATTTTTATTCTTCAAGCTAAGACACAGGTCTTTTGAGGGTATTTGGTTAAAGTTATTAGTATTCAGGTATGGACATATTCACTACCCGAATCTTCATTATATTCTTCATACCTTCACCCTTCATACAAAACCTCAGGGTTTGTCAAGCTTTCATCAACTGAATTTCACACCTTTCCCTTGAGACACATGAGGAATTATGAAGCATATTACCACTTTGTAACAAAATAAAGATTATGAAAGCAGAAAGATATTCGATATAAGCAAGTTATACATGAACTACTGTTTCTAAAGATGACACAGCAAATGGAAGCACTGTTTCAGGCAAACAATCTACGCTGGCAAATACACAGGGCAAGATATCCCAGTGTCCAGAAAGCAGAGTCGGCAATAAGTTGACATTGAGGAGACACTTAGTTGAAGAGATGAGAGAATTCTGAGATGTGTCAGAATTTTAAGGTTACAGGAGCTATTCAGCAGGAAAGGGAGAAAGTGAAAGGAACAACTGGGGCAGTTATTAATATGGAAAAAAAGAGATGTTCAATTAAATCTAATAACTAGTAAGCAGAACCTTCATAATTTTGATGAAATTATGCAAGCTTATACACCTACAGTAAAACAATTGCCTATTTCAGGTTACTGTGTATTTCCCTTTGAACTGAAATCAGAAGCATGAGCACTGCTAAAAAGTCTTTTTATTTCATTCTCTGAAAGTGTATGTATCTCTAAGAAAACAAGCTTTCAATACCGTCTTCAATCTTTTGGTAACTACTTATTATGCATTTCATGATGGCAATGCTTCTATACCTAAGCACCTCAACTATTATACTATGCTGAAGTGCCTTCAAATACCCACAGTAGGATACATTTAAACTAATTTATAAATTGTTCATTTGCTAGCACATACACTTAGCTAAACTGCATTCAGAGGAACTCTTATTTGGGTTTCTAACTCTTATTGTTTCAAAACCCAGACTAACTTCCATTTTTAGTTTTAATGTCTGTACCAGTACAGATTCATAGAAAGGAACAGCCACCATTTTATATTAATCCTCCTTCTTCCTATATCAAAAGTTAATGTGATACAGCCATGACTGAAGGTTTACACTGGTTTATTAAAGTCTCTGAATCAGTTTATCTGTCATATGATGCAGAATGCTCGAGGAACAAAAAATTCCTCAACACAGCTTCCCAGATGTATTCTTAGAAACTCTGAGGACCTTAACTCTGACATTATTTATATTATTGCAACACAGCACCTAGTAAAACCATACGAAGGAAAAAAATAATTAGCTCCACAGGATTCACTTGAACTATATTAACACTGATTGTGTCCTGTAAGTATCTTTTTTTTTTTTTTCTTATTTACTGTGGTGACATGAGTCAATTTGCTCCTACATTTGGTGGACCTTAATGTGACAAGATACTCTAAATGATTTGCTTTATAGAAGTACTCCAAGGAATAGACAAGAAACACAGAAAGCAAAGAGGCTCTTACCAAGAAGATGACTTACAGAAGAATACAAAATAGTTCTGCTGCAATTGATCAGAAAAGTTCAGGAAGACCAAAAAGCATCTTATCAAACCCCAGTCACAAATAGTTCATCTACACAGACTGGGAACAAAGAAAATAAAATGCATCAAGTTTCATAACTACAGTTAATTCTGAATAACTGTAAAATTGTTCTGATTAAAAAAAAATCCCAAAGACTAAAACAAAAAAACCCACAGAGTTTCTTTCATAGCTTTAATAACAGATTATTTGTTATGCAGAGGCTCTACATGCTAATTAAAACCATAATTAAACATTTTGCAAAGTCTATAAAATTGCTGCTATAAAACAGGCAACACATTTTCTCAGAGTTATTAATAAGGTAATGTCAATGAAAATCAAGAAAACCCACACATTTTAGTGGTATAAGTGATACTAACTGAATATTTAAAACCAAAAATCAAGTAACGAAACAGCATGGCTCATCTTACTAAGTGACTCTACCACTGTAGGAATTAATCTTTTATTTTATTTCACTAGAAAAGACATTCAAATAACCTATGGGTTTCATTTCAAAGATGATACTTTCTATCTCAGTATCAATAAATTACAAATAATTCATCATAAATCAATGGAACAACAATGTCTCTAGTTCATTCTACTTGTAACTTCACTTACTTTAAAAGTGTCAAAGAAAGGATTTAAATCTATCATTGCTCATTAAATCCACAAAAGGCTGTGTTAATTGAATGCCACCTTTTCTAATCTACTTATATGTTTGTTTACAATAAAGACCATATGATTTAAGAGCAACTGATTCTAAAGACATTATTTACTGACTTCACTGAAGTTCATAGCCCGAAGCTGAAATGAGGGTGTTGAGGACTATCCCTTAGAAAGGAAAAGGATAAAAGAAACAATTATTTTAAATTAAAAACTGGAAAGAAAATGAACGTATAAAACATACATTAATACCTTCAGTATTTTTAAAGCCATAATTCAGTGTCAACACAAATAAGGATGATACATTATTTTGGTAAATCTCACTGTTACCACAAAGAAAATTCACACTGGAAGATACCGTTCTTTTTGACAGATTGAACACACCACTTTGCATAAGCTAAGTATGTACCAACTCATGTCTACCTAGAGAATCACAGTTTAACCCATATCTACTCTATCTACTACATCTGAAATAAACAGTAAAATGAAATAATCCTTTGGCTACTGGGATTTCTGTAAGAGAAATATAAGCATTCCTTTCTAGACATCTGAATCTCCTAAGTGTCATCTTTTTTGTTGCTTTAAAAACAGAATGCATTATTAATAAATTTATAATTGCCCTATTTAGTATCTGATCACTAAGACAAGAAAGGGGAAACATCAGAAGAAGGAAAGACAGAGGAAAGTAGCTCACTTTTGCTTTCGCCAGACCATAGTTCTTTTTCCTATTTCTGCATATGTGTTTAAGGACTGGTTCTTCATACTCACAAAAATACTAAAGACATGGACACAATTATTAAAATAGACCAGGCAATAACATCACAATTCAAATGGCCCTAAATTAAAATAATGTATTCCTAGAGAATAAGTGCTTTTTAGAAAGAATTCTTCATTATACTTGTCACAGACAATTTGGTATGAAAAGCAAGAATTTAGTTTTCCACCTGTAATTATACAACTCTTTTGCAATAAGCATATTTTGTCAAATTATTGATATGAGATGCTAGAAGATCTACAAATTAAATCAAACTATTTCTAATTCACTTTTGAAACCAAGTCATTGAAAATATTATTGATACATTCATTTTAGACAGTCCTGTTTTACACAGTTCATGTAAAACTCAGATTAAGATGTGCTGGGAACTTGACCAGAACATCTTCGGTCATTCAGCTGAGAGTGTGGCCAATGAAAGAAGAGTTTCCAGTGGGAGATGGATATTCAGAGATTATCCTGTATGCACTGCACTACAATACAATAGTCTATCACAGGCAGCTGGGATATGATGTGAGTGCATTGAAATTATCTGTGGATCTGAGTGACAGCTGGCTGAATCAAGTGGCAGGACAAAAATAGTATATACTATTTTGGGGTAAAGGGAATACAATAAAAGTAGAAGTGCAATTTTTTGCAGCTGCAAAGCCTTTTTGACATCAATTTGCTTCCAAGCACTTTCAAGTAACACATTAATAGGATAGTCAATGTTATTAAAATAATTTACTAGTCATCAGGAATAATAAATGAATAGAATAATTTACTATTCACACACATCTATTGCTAACGTAGCTACCTAAAACGTGGCACTCTGCATGCTAACATGTCAGATGTGGTATTGAAATCCACACCTTTGATAGGAAATAGTCCTGGAAAGATCAGTGACTGGAATAACTTCAATGGTATTTCTCAGCCATCTGCCAATGAATTTCTTCAACACGCTGCTCCTAAAATAATCTTTAGAATTACTAAATGAAGCCATGTGTTAACCTGATGTACCACAAGCATAATATGAAAGAGACAACCTGCCTATTGAAAGGAAAATACTTGTAGAAAAAGGAGAAAGGCTTAAATCCAATTTTTTGCCTTCCATGAACATTTAGTACAGGGCTGATGATGTCTCAGAGTACTCCTTAATCTGTTTTAGTAAATTAGTAGCGCATTTATTTTATACAGCAACAAAGTTTAGTCAGAGACCAAAGTCTGTGGCTGAAATACAGCTGCAGCCCAGTGTCTCCATCCTGTCACACCAGCTCCTTCATTCTGATGTGCATAGGGTGACCTCTGGTAGCAGCCTCTAAACCTGCTCAGCCCACGGGATGCTTGAATCCAGACTGCTGCCTTTTTCTGTGGGGGGAAAAATCAAACGACTGCTGAAGGAGCAAATGCTGTGGGGCTGTTGTGTGTCTCTGTGGGGCTGGTCACAAACCCCCTCACCGCCTCTGCTGCTGCTGCTGGGGCTGGTTCTCCAGCACCAGCTCCCACCACCCTGCTGGACACCAGCACCGGCAGCCACAGGCCATGCAAACCCACATGCAAACCCACTCTGGATTTAAAACTTCATCTGACCAGACAAACTGAGATTACTGTAAAGGAATCAGCTTGTCCCCAGTCCAATGAAGACAATACAGTTGCGTAATAATATGCACATACGTTTTAAAATAAAATCTGGCTAGATACAGTGCTGATCAGGGATGTTATAAACCCCCTCCAAGGGTGTCAAACTCATTTTCACTGGGGGGGCACATCAGCCTCGCAGTTGCCTTCAAAGGGCCGATGGTAATTTTAGGACTGTGTAAATGCAGGAGTAGTTGCATTTATATAGTCCTAAAATTACATTCTGCCCTTTGAAGTCAATGTCAAGGCTGATGTGGCCCCCAGTGAAAATGACTTTGACCCCCCTGCAGTAAAATCAGCATGGCTTTTGAGACTGGTAAAGAATCATTAGCATGCATCAAAATGGACATAAAACATGCAGGAGTTCAAAGCCTACAGTCTTCATCTACACTTTGCAAAGATCAGTGCAAAAACCAGTCACTGAATTCAAAGGACGGCTGATTTAATAAATGAAGTTTTAAAAGTTTGCAGGGACCTCTAGATTTTATTCTAACTTCTCAAAGGTTCTTTTTGCTTGCAACATGAAGAAATTATTGGCTGGGTCACTTTCTCATCGTCTTTTGTTTAAGCTTTAACTTTATTGAATTTATTATCTTAAGTGGAACTAAAATTAAAAAATATATAAGCAAAGCCAAAGAAGAAGACATTATGCCCAGTTTGTAAATGTCTCAATTTCAAAACATACTTTGAGTATCTTGATCTCCAATGGAATCTTGCCTGCCTATACTCTGAACGTAAAGTGAATATTTGACCCAACATTTAACTGCTTAGATGTACTTCTGATTATTCCAGGATCACATGAGTATCATGAAGCCGTATCACAGGAAGAGCACTGCTTGCAGAAACACTTATCCTGGCTCTGCATTTTATATTTCTCAGTTTATTCTGCATTTAGAGCAAACATGGAGTTTCTTCATATCTAAAGAATGCACTATAATGCACAGAAGTACTTTTTATGAACTGACAAGAAAAAACCCTATTTGTTAATTCTCAAGTGTAAGAAAATTAAAAAACAGCCTTTTAAACAAACTGACTAGATACAAAAATAGTATTTTCTGCACTCTGCATGCTAACATGTCAGATGTGGTATTGAAATCCACACCTTTGATAGGAAATAGTCCTGGAAAGATAAAAATTAGGAGAAAAACGATCACTGAGTGGATTTAGTTTTATATGTCATTTGCAATATAGGGTGGGGGGAGGCAGGTAAGTTTTTAATGATCATACCTAGCACTTCAGAAATTTCTCATTAAGTAGAGGCGAGAGTAATGTTCTCGGTTACATAAACTCCAGGAGAACTGCATAGTTCTGAAATGGCTTTACTCTCCTGTTCCTCAAAACAGTGGTGAGAGCACAATGAGGTCTTATATATACACATGCTGTGAATGTTCACCCATAATTTGTATAGGCTCCTTGTGCTCTTCGTACAATAGAACTGTAACCTCCTCTTTTCTCCTTCCTCCTTTGATTACTGACAGCTAAAACCCAACATTTTTCCTGAGTGCAAACCCAGATTCACCTACCAGGAATTAATGGAAGAAACAAGAATTTTTGTTGGTGCTGTCCTACTGCCCTCAGACACCAGAGCAACAGGTTCTGAGAGAATTGAGAGGAACAGCAGTTGTTCCTGTACCTTTTGAAGGAGATTTAACATTCCAACTTAAGAAGAAGTGTTTACAGCAATTCTAGACCTACTTTTAAGAATTATCTTCTACTACTCTTTTTAAGACTCCATAATACTTTTTCATAATAAACTTTTCACAGCGTTGACTAAGCTAAAATAGGTCTTAAAGTAGCTTTCATGTTGTGGTTGTTTTTAGCATGTTAGTTCCACATGTCCTTGTTGCATATATTTGGAATTCTTTAAATGTCAATCCTTGCTTAAATTTGGGAGGCGACACATACAGCATTTGCTATTATGATAATACAAACCATTTTCTAAGATTTTGAATACTAAATCAGTGCTATTCAGCTACAGCTCAGCCTTAATATGCTGCAATTCTAACAAAAATATCTTTCAAAAATATACCCATTCTATTGTAAAAACTCCAACTTCCATGTACAAAATACTAGTTAAATATTTTTTTCTTCTACATAACTTACCTAGTTATATTCCCAATATTGTGACAATGGCAAAAAAAAAAAAAAAATCTTTACAGTTTTGGGAACGGATAGTTTTTTGGAAATTGAAATAAATTCTAATTTTATGAACCATATGAAATGTTTATAATCTCACAAATACAGCTGCCAATGTCAGTGTTTCTTCCTATAAGTCATCCCAAAGAAGTGATGATACGGAGCAAAACAATAAGATGCGGTCTTTAATGATTTCGCCCAATAAGTTACCAAACGTAAACTAATGCTAGTCTCTATTTTTTCACCTAAAAAAGAGGGGTGAGGAAGGGAAACAACACAAAGAACAAAATTAAACTTGTTTGTGTGGGTTCATATTTAGGAAGCATGGCCACAGGTCTCAACTCACTTTTTTGGTTTTTTTCATTATTAAGAAGAGACTGAAGTGAAAACCAGATTTTCTTAGCCAACACAGGGGTCACTGTGCATAAAATAATAAAATAATTTTACTTCTCTATTTATAAATGAATATGTAGCACAGTTTTTGGTGGTGGTGCTTTTGGTGTGGGGTTTTTTTCTTTGGTTGGTTCGTTGGTTGTTTGTAATGCTAAGTGCATTTGAAGGGTAACTAAAAATTCTTAGAGGAATACTAGACACTTTTTAGTGACTGGTCAATGTTACTGCATGAGGTTTCACTATTATTTTTAATACAACCCTCAAACCAGATCAGTCTCAGTATATCTCTCTGATTAAAAGCCAGTATCACAATGAAATTAATTTTTGTCCTGCCAGTAATTCAGGTCATTCGTTTTTAAATTTTCGTGCTTTATTACTAATTGGAAGCCTTCAGTGTTTTAGAGATTTGCCACAGTACTTTTAATAAATGTCAGTTGATGTTGTTATAATCAGAATTAGGGAAAATAAAAATTCTACATTTAAGAAAAAAAAGAACAGTTTAAGCATCAAAGGCTAACTTAATCTGATTGGAAAGCTTTGCCTGTTTGCAAATTCCAAACACAGAAAACTAAAATGTGAAACATGTTCAGTTTATTATCTTGATAAATTCATCTAGAGCACTTAGAAGTATATAATACCTAAATTAAAATTAAAATATCAATTGGCTTAGAAATAAAAAGTATTGAGATTGGGACAGACATTGCTATATTTAACAGCAAAGTTTCATGTTAAAGAAATCTGTGACTGTGGACACACGATAAGTGTAAAATTCAATACAAGACTGATTATATCTGAATAACAGAAACTCAGGTCAGAGGCCAACATCACCAATTCATATTCTCGATACCTGCTATCTTTATTTCACAATTAGTATAGACAAGGGAAAGGTATGTGAGTGATTAAGTAAGTGCACTCAAATCCTCCCTTGTATAGACAATACTAATTTAATTAATTAAAGCATTAGTATGAGCACAAGATACATTCTTTGCAGGATCACAATGCTTTTAGATAATTATTTTATATTATGTCTGGCCACCACAGGTCTTGCCCTAAACTTCATAAACCTCAGAAACTCTGTGATACACAAGACAATTAAGCCTTGAGTCATTTGGCATACACAGGCGTGGAGCGTCATCTGAGATGCTCCAAGACACCATAGCCAACCTCCCCCTGTCAACTTCTGATGTCAACAGCTCTCCTAAGAGAACCATAGAATTCCAGGTTGGAACAGACCTCGAGGATCATCTGGTCTAAGCTTTCTTGGCAAAACCATGGTTTGGACAATATGACTCAGGAGCCTGTCCAGCTGCATCTTAAAAATGTAGGTCATACATTTTATCTGCCAGTTACATCTGGATGTCCTAGAGCACAACACAACACTACCACACACGTGAGGCTAATCCTCATCTTCTGTGACAAGAGGTCAATTGTCTCCATTGTCAGTTCGTGAAACACACGCTGACAGTGAAGCAGCTTAGGACTGCGTACGAAGGCTACCAGATGCAACAAGTATTGATCTCCTCGTTAAATTTTAGTTCAAATTGAGTGAATACAAGCTAGATGAGAGCATACAGTGAACTTCATATTAAATCTGTCACAGAGACACAAAAACATTCAATGTTCTAAATTCAGGTTTTCTGCAGGGAAGAAGGACCATGATGTGTCAGCAGGAATTACAGTTGAGCATACTATCGGTTGTGTATGAATATTCCAAGGTGAACAGTAAGCCTTAATGATGAAAACTCTTTTTTCATTCATTGTCCAAGGCCAGCAGGAACACAGACAAGGTAAATGGGTATATTCAGGGTACACAGCAAAGCCCCTGCCCCTCAAAATGCATTTTTCACCCTTTATCATATGCATGTGGCCAGGCAACTGGGACTGCTCAACTTTCGTCAGACTACATAGGGGATATAGTGAGAAACATCACAGAGAAATTAACAGATACAGAACTCATCAATGCTCTGCATGGTCCACAGAGTTTGCAGTCAAATCAAGGTCCCAGTTTTAAGCTGTACTACTTGCTGCAGCTCGATGTGTATTTCCCACAGCAGCTGAACATGCTCTTTATTCCAGTATCCTTTCAAGACAGAGTATCTCAAGTTATTACTGTCTATTCTTATGTCCACTCTCCTAGGATGTTTTGATCTTTCCAAACACTTTACAGATGTCATACAGCAGCGAAGTATTGCATCAGTTCTCTGATATACGAGGAACTACACCCAGAACAAAACTATTTAAAAGTCTGTTTAAAAACATTCCGTATTCACAAGTCAGATTCTGATCGGTTTGGAGACAAATATGATCTGCTGTGATAGAGGAAAACAGACTTTTAAAACTGTCTTGAACCTTAAGAGCAAAACCTTGGTTCCCTCAAGAAGCTGGACCTAATCAGATGCCGCAGAAATTTCCCAGACTAAAGTGTTTTTCCAGTCCCAATATTTTGAAGAATGAAAATTTCACATACAGTTTCTCAAAAAACTTGCAATAAAGAGCTAGCTACCGAGCTTCACTAGCAGCAAGGTACTAACGAGATCTTGCTCCCAAATCCTACCTATATGCAAGTTCTTCTTTTAGATTTTGACAGAAGAATCAATAGAATTACATCTGTTTGAAATGCGAGCATCACTTTAGAGATATCTACAAGATAACACTGCCTCTACAACACTGTTATTCACTATTCATAATAATAGGTACAAGACGATCCTACCACAGTAAAAACTACAGTTAAATACGTATAATTTTGTAATAGTGAATTCCAAAGTGACCATAACCCTGATTTGTTTTCTGATTTAGTTTTAAGTTACCTTACTTTCTATTTGAGTCCACACAAGTCAGTTTCTCACGTACAACCCCGAAACTGCCAATGAACCCACCCTGGAAGATCTGGCAAAGAACTAACCCACAAGATACATAAGAATGCGTTTTCCAACCAAACCTGAAATGGCTTTTGGTTGATTTTAGTGTACAGAAGCTTCTCACATCGATGGTTGATTTAGCTGCCTTTAAGAATGGTGTATTGACGTTCTCATCTACTGATGAGAACAAAAGAAAGCATCTGCTTGGGAGAGTAACCCCTAAATAACACAGAAGGAAGAAGGAAGCAAAGGCAAGACAAGGTCACAAACCAGATGACTGGAGAACTGCAAATGGAGGCCAAGTGGCCTGGCTTTACACATTCTAGGTCATGCCACTTCTGAGTCAATGAACAGATAAACCAATTTTAGTTGTTTCAGCATCCTGAATAATTAATTTAAGGAACCAGAACATAAAATCCATTTTTCTCTAAGTAGAAATGTCACATAAATGCCCTACTTTTTCCTCACTACTAGGTCACTGAAATATGCTGTGGCTTAAGACCCTGACGTTCCTTCCCTTACCAACTTAGAACAGGAACACCTTTCAGACTTAAGTATCCAGCTTCAGATACATTTCTTCCATTTAAAACATAAATTCAATCTAAATGTCATTCTATAAATGGACTGTTTCCTCAGAGTTGCTACCTGAATCCTCCTATCTCATGATTTATCACCTAATACCTTTGTATCTGCTATACTATGATTTGTTACTAAAATAAAAATGACTATCATCTCTGCATCAATAAGTATCTAAGAGCCATATTTTTTCATCACTTGGAAATGACAGGTTTATCAATCAATATTTTCCTTACAAATACATATCCTTTATTCACTATTTTTTCAAAACAAATATTGTAGGCGTCCATAGTTCTTGCAAAGATTTATTAGATTATCTTTCATAGGCTGTTTCTAGTATGATTAGTTTTGGTGTGGATGAGGATTAAACAGCAAACACATTTGTCCAAATATCTTTACAGAGCAAATCACCTCTCTCACATTATAGAGCAGCTTACATTATTTATATGTTAATGGTCAAGGCCACACTGCCAACATGTTTCTAAGTTCCTGCTCTCTCTAAAAAAAAAAAAACAACACAAAAAACAAAAACAAACAAACACAAAAACCACCAACAACAACAACCAAAAAACCCAAACAAACAAAAACCTTAAATAATTCAGGTATCATTGAAGAAAAATTGGAAGACTTGTTGGGCAAATATCAAATCAATCTAAAGCTGGTGTGCGTAGAAGACATACTGTGAAGTGACACAGGCACAGTTATTTTGGGAACACTTCTGCTTGCACTGCAAAGTTTAAGAGACCACTGACTGCGAAATGACATGCCCTCCACTTTTTTATCTTCCTTTTATTTTTTTGCAATCCTGAACTTTCCCCTAATGAATAAAGTTTATTAATTATTGCTTGACTTTACTAGCCTCTCAAGTGCAATTAAACAAAATTAATACAAATTCAAATAGATATATGTGCTCAAGCCAAATGCAAAAGCAAAAAAGTTTGGTGAGAACAAATTGTTCAACAGTGATAAACTTAACAAGCAGTCCATGCTTACTTGTAATACAGAACGACACAGTCGAAAATACAGTATTTAAAGTCTTAAAAAAGGCCAGGAGGGAAGACAGTAATACTGTAGGATAAAAGTTTTTGTTTTCAAAAGAGATTATTCTTTATGTTTTTAATGGCATCCTTATTAGCTGCAAGTTTAAATTCCCTTTATGGGGAAGCAGGGAGAATAAAAGAAAGCAAGCAATTGTTTGATTACACCTCTCAGTATAATGCTGAGCCTGACCTCTCCCTCAAGATAGACAGTCTCCTCTTCTACTTCATGTCATGTTGAGGGGTCCATGTGTTCCTTTGCCTTCACTGCAACCTTAACTGCAATGTCTTTGACTTTACCAATGCAAATAAGGGAGTAGTTCAGGATCTTCCACTTAGCCATTTTACTTTCCAGTTCAGTATCTTCACATTCAGCTTCCCTGAATGATTCAATCACTAGTTCCACAACCAAAGGCACTTAGAAGTCAACTTAGTTATTGGTTCAGGCTAATACAAGGCCTGGCTTTTAGATTCTCCACTGTTCAATGAGATTCACAAGCCAAAGTAAAGAACATGATCATCTTATTGCATAGAAAAGTTTAGGTACTATTAAGAAAAGTCACAAAACTTCACGATAAAATCACACACACATTTGCAGGAATAATTATTTCCTCTCCAGATACATCTCTTCTCAGGACTCACACCCAGGAATTCTGTTCTGTGTCTACATCATGTAAATAAAATTACTTTGGTAAAAAGGTAGTGGAATTGGAACATATCCTATCCTCCTAATACTATTATTCTGTATACCCCATATAAAATTTTTCATTAAGTATGAGGAATGCCAAGATTCAAACTCTTTTCTGGATTTAAGCCAAAAATTATTTTTTATTAACTACCCTAAACCTTAGATTAAAGGGGAACCTCACACGCTTCTCAGTTCTTCTGTGGAACGCATTGCCTATGCAAACAAGCCACAGGTTTTCACCAGCCCTGCCCAGCAGGCCAAAGAGATAAGCATGTCTGCCCTTTAGAGTCAGTCTGGCTTTTTTCCTTCCCCAGATGTAAGTTCACAGTTTAGCGCAAGATGACCTAAGTGTAAAGGGGAATAGCCAGCTCTCATAACCCCTGCAAGTTGCCTCAAGACACTAACAGAAAGGCCAGTTGGTGATCTTAAATGCCATGAGCTCAGTGAACCGTACATTTCAGGAAAACGCTTCACTGAAATTGATGATTTTCTTCTCCTAATGCTCAGAAAAGGAAATGTTAGAGGCCCTGTCTCACCAGTTTTGTAACAAAACTGCTTGGTTTGACAACATCTAGCCTTCCAAAAAGCTTCAAAAATAGCCTTCCCATGTTTCTTCTCCAATAGTAAATCAGGCAATAATATAATAAATATGGCTAGTTTGCTGTCCAGAAGCTTTTAAATCACAGTACTGCCTCAAAAAATGCTGAGTTAAGGAAACAAGATTCCCAGAATAAAGCGAGTCTCATTTTACAATCAAGTAACCATGGTTAGAATTCCCTTTCTTAATGTAGCAGAAGTCTAGCCTGCTATGGGTAACTAAAATAATAATAGATACTTACATCATCTCTCAAGAGGCCTTAATAATTCTTTTGTTTGCAGCAGGTCTTTGAAGATCATGCAGCATAAAAGAGAATAATAATGAATCTTTGCTTTGAAATAGCACTTCTTTGCAGTACAACTCGAAGCTTTTTATGAAATAACTAGTATCAGTATCATTCAGATGAGTAACACACAACAGGAATTTCTAGCCTGAGGACATGGGTCACGCTCAAGGCCATACTCAGTAGGCCACAGTGTTCCAAAAGGAATTTATTTCATGTCTTTTCTTTGTCATGACATTCTGTCAGTCATGGCTGACAATTTGTCAAACTACTGTGCTGCTTCTGTGATATGTGGAACTGGTGTATAATTTCCAATGCATGCTAAAATAACAGCTGTTAATAGAGGAATCAAACTCAAAGAGAGAATCAATTAATAGTAGATGGGTACTAGAACAGTAAAGGAGAGAAATGAAAGCAAGGTACTTGTTTCTCCAAAAGAGCCTCAGATCTGGGCTTAGTTCATCTTCTCAGCTGATCCCATATGATGGGAGGAAAAACCATATCCAAAAGTATTCATACTTACACGTAGGTTAACACATTGTACTTTTCACCTAATAAAAGAAACATATGAGGAGTGGGTATTTCAGATACCTCTCACTCCATATTTATTTTTAACCTTCAGGAACATAAACTTGATGCTGTATTCAGTTGGCAGGTGTATTCAGTTGGCAGGTAAGTTCATAAAGCTGTGCTCGTGCACGGTCTCACACCTCTAATCTGTCTTTCCATAACTGGCTCCCAGCCTTTGCACTGAATTTGTTACTTCAGCTTGAGGCCATCTCCCTGTTATTCTAGATACCACAAGTCCCAAAATCTTGGGGAGAAGACAAACTCATGTTTCCCCCTCAGAGTTACCATGCAATTACACCTGGTCACCATTCCTCTCCACCCAGTAAGTACTTCAGGCCTGGTGGTAACACCTCTTCCCACTAGTCTATTTAAGTTGAAGCAGAATGCCTGCAAAAGAAGAATCAATACCTTTCCAGATGATGCAAACTCATGTAAGTGCCACCAGACATCTCAACATCCTGACTGAAGTGTTTCCAGACACTTGCATCATGTCTCACGTCCCCTTCTCCTCTGCCACGTCCTTTTATTTCTCTGTGAGGAGAGGTGAAGACTTCACATCTTTGAAGATTTAATGATTCAACACAGATGTTTACAAATCACGTTTCACAGGCCTGACTTATACCACCTGTGAATTTCAGCATCCCTACCATCAGTTGGTAGAGTCACCTAGCATAATAACCCCTGAGACCTTCACCCCCTCCTTGTTCTCTCTGCTTCCCCGATACTGACTGACCATTTTCCTTTACAAAAGCATTAATATAAGAGATTTGTACATATTTAGGGAGTATTTTCCACCCTACATTCAGCACAGAGCTTAGTTCCAAATAAGTTCCGTATCAGCTTTAGGAGTAGCAATATTTAGAGTTCTCCCTGTTCAGTTTATAAAACTTTGAATCTTTTTATCAGTCCACAAATGTGCTGTCTTTCCAAAGGCAATGAAAATCCATAAAGAACCTCCTAAATGATGCACCACAGTATTCAAAGAAGATCACACGTTCCCTCTGAGCAGTAAAGGGTTTTCATCATTGCTGTATGATGGACCATGTAGCAGCTTTCATAAAATGAATCAGTATTTAACATGATGGAAAACCATGTTGATAAATCTGTGCTATAATACAGGAGAACCACTTATGAGTAAAATTAATTACTCTAATTTAAAATCAAAAAAGATCGCCAGCTAAGTTTAAGTATACAGAAAGGTAAATAGAGGGCTGGAGAAACATTAAGACTGTATTGTAATTTGGTACAGCTTTCTGTGTGTTATCTATGAATTTCCAATAATACTGCATATAGTAAAGATTGTTAACAACCGTTCATAAATTATGAAGTATTTAAAATCAAAAGTATATGTATTAGAAGTGTAATATCCTTTCTGTTCTCTGGTCATAATGATAGTTTCATTGCATCCTGACTTCCTAGATTAATTTTACTTTTTAATAAGGAACATGTCACTTTCTCTGTGGCATAGATATTGAAAAGAAGAGAAAGAGCAGTTCTGCTACTTATGGACCTAATCCTTACACAAGCAACACAAAGTGCATGGGACTTATCTTCTCATGCAAGAACCACCTCTCTGACTGGACAGCACATTCTGCGAACAAAACAAGGATCAAAATTTTGGAGGAGTTACTAATATTAATAAGGTCACAGAAGAGCATTATTTTACAGTCTCAGAAAGTAGCGGACAAAATGCAGATTGTTTCCTGAATGCTTTCCAATGTTTTGCTAAAAAGGAAAGTGATAGCACAGGAGAAAGCAGTCCACATTCCAGGCACAGGGTAAATGCTAACGTATAGTTTCTAATGAATCAAATAAAAATCTGTAAGAAACTGAGAAATTGCTACATAATTAAGGATTCTGGCTATGCTAACTGGCATTTTAATATATGTTTTGTGCCAACTGATTTAAGCCAGAAAAAATCAAAATAGACTACATATCTTATAAAAACAAACAAACCAAAACCAAACAAATAAAAATTTAAAAAGCACTAAGTATAAATATCTTCTTTCGGTTAAACCCTCTTAGGGTTTAAAAAGCGAGATTAAGTCCTTTTAATCACATCACTTGTTTCATATACATTAACAGATGTGGAAAATCATTTAGGGGTGTGAGGAAGTCTAGATCATGTTGGAAAGCTCACGCATGCAACATATTTGTTATTCCCTTGGTATAATATGCCACAGCATATGTCCATTCCAAGAGTTACCTAAGTTTGCACACCAGTATCTCCATTTCCCACCCATGAACGCAGCCAGTCAGTATGGTAAATTACACATCGATTGGTCAGGGTACATGCCAAGAAGAGGCCACAAAAATATATAAATTACCCCTTGCTCTAATTTGTACTTATGCCATCTAACAGCGTTTTGCTGCACTGCATAGATTATATCAGCTTTAACTCACTTGTTCAGTAACAGCAACTCATTTAGTAACATTAAGCACTATGAAGGCAGATTAATGCATTAATATTTCATGAAAACATGTGGTTAATTAGTAATTCATTGCTTTGGGGGATTTTTGGTTTCACCTCTGTGTGCAGGCTGTGAGCGGTGCTTCCTGGGAACCACGTGCAGTGTCATACACAGAGTGACACTGGATACTGGGACAGTTTTGACAGGTGCAGGTTAACTAGACCAAGCTCTGATGCGAATGTTCTCTCATCACAAGTAGCAATACACACACATATATGGACTACAGACGGATACAACACTTAAGCACCATAAAAGGTATGAGCTACGTAAAGCTGTCGCTCTCTTACATACAACTGACTACATTCTCATTCACCAAATTGCTCCCTGATGCCTCTCATAGGATAAGCCAAAAAAGCCCCAAACTGTGGGTACAGAACTCGCCTGTCACCTCAACCCTGGCAGAAATCACTGACTGTGCATGTCAAGGATGCTGGGCAGTAATGACAACCCTTTCCTTACCTGTGTTTGAACACAGCTCAGTCACTTCACTAAATAGTAACATTTGCTTCAGCAAAGAGCAGCTTTGAGCTGCAGCCAGGTCCATAAACCAGAAGTACCCAGGAGTTGTGCAGGACACTGTTACTCTGCTGTAACACAGGCTGCTGAATTCATTTAAGAATATTTTGCCTCTCTAAAACAAATAGATGCCTTAGCAGTTCTCTGGTTGTCTTTGTAAGATGTTTTCACTTGCTTATTCAGGCACTGTGTAAATCTGAGATCTCCACTAAAGCCATTATAAACAGCATGTTTGGCCTGATCCCATTAATGAGCTCTGCATTCACGTAAAGGATTGTTAAATGGTAGTGTTTTATCAGAAAGAAGAAAGAGGTGATTGCTCTAACGGTGCTACAATCCAGCACTAAAAAATGCTGTTTTTTCCCCAAAGTTAAACACTTAAAAAAAACAAACAACAACAAATGGCATTTCAGTGTTTGCGCATGTGTGTGTGTTTGTATGCAAGGGCAGTAGTAGGAAATACTCTCAGGCACTGAAATATGCATATCTAGAATGTATAACTTAATGTTATAGAGGTCTTGTGTACATGCCAGGAAAGATACAAGCAAGAAAGATGCCAGTAATATGTTTTATTTGATTAGTATTGGCATAAAACCAGCACATTACCATTTGTTTCCCTCATGAAACTCAAGATAAATGGAAATCTCTCTAACATGTTTACACACAAGGAAAGCAAATATTGAATTTAGCACTAAAAAAAAAAAAAAGTAAAAATAATTTCTTTATAATTTTTATTTTAACTTTGAAATGTCATTTGCAGTAATAATATTTGTAGGGGAAACTATTCCAAAATGGAAAATGTTGTGTCTGATGCAAAGCATTATTTTAATCTCATCATTTTAAGCAACATGCTTTAAAACTTATACTTGAAAAAGAAGTATACTGGAAACATTATTCTAATCATTTTTTTTCCTACCATGTGTACCATTACGATATTTGGATACATATTATATTATTTTAAGCACAACTAACATTTCATAGACAATTTTTATTAAATGCAATACAGAATAAATACATTCAAGTATGTTTACAACAATCAATGAGTATGCTCTGTTCGATTCATACCACAGGGTTTGGGTTTTGTCACTCAGATTTGACAGGAGAAATGGCTTCCCTGCACCGCAAAGCATCTATCCTTCAGGGATTATAGTACATACTGGTAGAAAGGAAAGTCTCAGACGGAAATACAACCAAGTTCCAACAAACAAAAGAAATATTCGTTTGAATGAGTTTACAGCTTTTTTTATTCCTCCCCCCTTTTAGAAAGCTGATAAGCAGACAGACTTGTGAAGCAGGTTTTTCCTTCAAGTATGTTCTGAAGACTGACCTTAAACAGCACATTAATATTCATAGCTCTGATATGCAGCATTCAATAGCTCACATCCCTGCTTCCTTTTAAAAGGCAAGACTGGGCCCTTGCTATCCTGCATAACACCTTGAAGCCACAATAACCTCCCTTCACTCACATGCCACCACTTCATGTGACCACTGAATTTTGTTTACTGACGCTTGTCTCCCATACACTGGGCAGCTTGTCGGCCCTGCTGCTCACCTTGCCAAAGGCTGCAAAAACTCACTGTCCACATGAGGAAAAAGCTGGCATCCAACACATTCCGAGTTATTCGGATAAAAGAGACACTTTTCCCCAGCGTCTTACTGTACCTCTTTGATCTGCAGTCTGCAAGCGCTACATGCCCCTGCACATTATTTTCAAGTGTTTCCTCCCTCCTGCCTTGAAGCAATTCTGTTTCTCTTGCATGAAGTATTTTTTCATGCAAGTTTGGCCTTATCAAGAGAGTTCAAGAAGTTCAGTAGAAATTTCCTTCCCTTCTTTGACACATGAAAGCATAAATAAAAATGCTTAATGCTTTAAAAACAACAACAAAAAAGAGTGTACATACTAAAAAAGATATTCTAGAATTTTAGACACATATTTTACACCTCTGCATTGTTGTTAATGAGAATTATCATGGAAAGGGAGAAAGCTCATATTTTTAGCCAATTAGCATCTGACAGATAACATTGTTGGAATTCAATTTGGAGCTCTAAATTGTAAAAAGAAAGCGCTTTTGACATCAATATCCCTGAAACAGGCCTCCAAGCAAAGTTAATTTTTAAGTATTGTTGAATCAGATGCTGATACAAAACACAGAGTATACCAGACATTGTATTTATTATTCTAATCAAGCTACTGTCCAGGCAAAAATCCTGGGTAGTAAACAAGTTTTATAGCTTAGAAATTCTAATTAAAAAAAATATATATAATATTTCTTGTTACTCAGTGTATTTTAAATTCCTTTCAGTTGTGCTTGATAATATGTACAGGACCCAGAATCAACAAATTATTTCTGCAGGTTGGATAACTCATTTACTCCTGGAAAAAACATGAAATGACAGGAGGGACTTAGAGTATTGACCTATATTGCTCACTTAAACAACACACCCTACAAATAATATAACATCACTTGCTTTTCTACACAGAATTACTCTGAAATAGTACCCTGAACTAAGAAGGAGAGAAAGCAGAATATCAAAACCTCAAGCATTTCAGTTTGAAGAGTGTAATTAGTTTACAGGATACTATAAGTAATCACAAATTCCTTACACACAGGCCTCACATACTAAAAACAAAAACCACCAAACATGCAAAACGTGATTACTATCCAAAATTAATTTGTTATTCAACATATCAAGCTCAGATACAAACTTTGATTTATATATCGTATCTTACTGATGGTTTCACCTACCAGGATCAGAAGCAGTATTTTCATTAGAAACTCAAGACTTTCTGTTTTCTAATTTACATGAACGTTCTTGAGTCCCTTCAAGTTAAATCCCTCCTTGGTGCCTACATTTACTCATTGAACAATATTCAGTTGGTCTGAATGAATATTTCTGGTTAAAGCCTCAATTGTTTTTACTTACATACAAAGCAAAACCAAAACAAGATAAAAGTTTGCATGTGCCATCAAAACAGTTCCAAGGAACATAGGCATAAGGAATATCTGCTAGCTCAGCTAGTCCATTTTTCATCCTCTTAGGCCTCTCCCTTCCTCTTACTGTTAATCAATAAACTACCTTCAGTTAGAACACTATTCCTGCAAAACAGAAATGCTAGAACTTTGAGCATCTATGATAAAAGTAATTGCATGTCACAACATCATACCTGAAAATGTAATTTTCAAGAGCTCTCAACTTGTTTTCTCAACATAGGGAAACCATTTCCATCCACTCTTATTCCTAACCACATTCTGAAGAAATACCCAACCTATCTGCAGCTCAGTTCCACCGCTAAGTTTCAGCAACACACAGTGTTGGTTTGTACCAGGAGTAAGATCATGTGTTTACACTTAACTGTGTAATTGGAAGCCCCACCCCTGTCAGGGAAGGGTGTTGGCTTGAGGGAGAGTTGTTACACAATTACTGAAGTCTGAAAACAAACATTTTGCTAGCTTGAGTGCACAAGACTTTTTAGAGCTGAATAACACAAAGGAATGTGGGAAGTCAGGATCACAGCTCCAGATTTATAGCCATCTCAGTTTATTACACTGTAAATAACACCCCTGCAGAAATGGTCAATGGTTTATTTGAATTGAGCAGCACTTCTCTGTGAGACATACATCAAAAAATATCATCCTTACTTCATTCAGCTTGTCTCTCAAGGGAGAAGCCGTTCTCGAGGAGATTTCAAAAGTACTTCCTTAGCAGCATATGCTCAAAGCAAAGTCATGAGGCTTGATGAGTACATTTAAACAAAAACTATAGGTGTTGTCATTGCTAAATTTTCACAGACATAATGCCCTATTCTATGGCGCTGTCAATATCCAAACTCACATCTTGACTTGGAAGCTAACAGTGTTCTGTTATGGATTCCATACCACTCTGCGCTTGGGAGGAATTATCCACTTCTGTTTTCCAGAAACTAAGGAGTACAGACACTGAGGAAAGCAGATCAAACTCTCCTTTCCTGCTAAATTTCCTTACTACCCGTTTACTCAAAGCACTTTTGGGGGATACTTAATAAATTTAGAAATGAATATTCTTGAAAGTCAACTGGATGGTTTGAATGTAGTATTATTTGGGAAACAGTTTATTTCCCTGAAATATCAGGTTACAAATTTAAGAACCAAACCTATAATCCTAATAATAATTCTAACCAAAACAAAGCAACAGAGAAAGTATGTGAAATAAAAACTAAAAGTCACAGTTCAGTATAATTTAATAGAAAATTCATGTAGTTTCTGAACACTTATGAAGAAAATAAAGACCCTGAGGTGGGACAAGCAAGAAAAGCAAAGACTTAGTCAAGAATATACGTTGCATCTTATACACACAGCAAACTTAAACTGGCTGATATAACAGCTTCTGCAAATTCCATTAATTTCATGTGCTTTCTATTGCTAAACAAAATAAAAGCATAAAAAAATATTTGCTGGCAAAGTTCATGTAGGCTACAGATAAAACTTTCTGCCTTCATTGTTGCAGTGCTAACTGGTGTCTATAGGATCTCCTGCTGTTGCTCTATGTGATGAATACAGTGACAAGAACAATGTTATATAGGCAATCTGATATGCACCTAGATTATTAAAACATTTAAATAATCCCCCCTTCCTTTAAGGTAGGAAAGGTTTTCTGAAAAGTTCTGCTACCTGTTTAGGTAACACCCATTTATGAAAACAATGGGCAAATGAATGACAAATATAGCTTATCAGCGGCCTGACTGAAGCAAATCTCTTCATCATCTGGGCTGACCTCAGGCCTGGGCACTGGAAAGCTCAAGAATATGATAACGAAATATAAGAGAAGGAGTTCTTCTACAGCAAACAGGGATGAAATCCACTGATGTTGAAGTTTCCACTTCCATTTTCAGTATTTGAATATTTTGTGGTCAAAGATCTTCTGTCTCCAAGACTTCTGAAATGACAAGCTTCACTTCCATTAAACTCTTTGAAAAACTGGAGAATTAATAGATCACCTAAATTATATTAATTTAATGGAGACATCAAAACACTTTAAAAAAGAGGTAAATAAGAAAGATTTTTACTTATTATTTCCACCTTTTGGAATTAAATGGCTGAATTTGTTTCCTTAAAACACATATTTTCATTTTACAGAGTATATTACATTTAGTGGTAAATGTCTATATATTGCCCCTTCCTTCTTGCCAATTCTGTGAAACTGTTCAAAGAAATATGCAATCTAAGCAAGATACATTAAATTTCACCTTGCCAGGCAGAGGCCTCACTCACAGGGATAGATGTATAGGCTGAAAGGAAGAAACAGGATTGTCTCAGCACTATTCCTTATCTCATGATGCCAGAGCTACAGCTAAGATGAATTTGGAAGTGGTTTTGCTCAAAAAAACCCCAAAAATTAAAAAAAAAAAAAAAAAAAAAAAAGAGTCTGAAATCAACTTTGTGGATTACTATCATTACTATAGGTTTGGGTTTTTTTCTCTTTACTGAATTGTTTTGCAAAATGCAACAACATAACACGCCTCAAGTTTTCATATCATGAGCCACTTAAAAGGTTTTATTTAAATACTTTTTTCTTCAAGGGGACAAAACTGATGTTGGGTAATGCTTGAGCGCCTGCTCGTAGTCAATAACTGCAGTGTCAATGTAGTACTAGCAATAGCAGCAGCTGGTTTCTCTGTAAGAAGCCACCAATGAGACAAAAGGGAGTAAGTCAAAGCCAAAAGATGACTAAAACTTTAATTCAACCTTTATGTGCCTCTAGTAATAGCACAAGTTCTCAAAAAGACATCCAAGTTCTAGGTGCATCAGTAGTCTGAAAGCACAAGATGCTCGGAGTGATAAGCTACTGGGCTGGGATAGCAAGAGGCTAGTCAGGGTAAGTCGTTCTTCCCCTCTGCTCAGAGGAGACGGAGCCAGATTCTTCTTGAAGGTACATGGTGGTAGGACAAGAGGCAATGGTGACACGGTGAAACGCATACTAGGTTTCTCGGAGAGGTTATGTGAGGTTATGTCTTATCTCTGTCAAAACTAGATGACCCTGAGAAGCCTAATCTGATGAGAACTGTGTTGGACTAGATGACCTCCAGAGGTTCTTTCCAACCTAAATTATAACTCTGCAGTGTACTAGCAAAAAACATAAAGACACACCAATGGGAATGGTGAAGCAAATCATTGTCTCATAAAGGGAAATCTAAGAGAAAGCAAAGATGGTTGATTTGGAACATGGAAAATATAGACATATTATCAAAGATTATGTTGGAAAAGCCAACATGATGTGAAACTAAGAGAAAGAATGGCAGTTACCACCAAAACAAGAATAGTATTAACAAACAGCTCAAAGAGAGTACTTATTGAATAGAGGCGTAGTTAACACTAGTTTAGTCGCCAATAGGGAGAAAATAAAATAGCTAATGTCAGCAGAAAAACGTACTTCAAAACTGCCTTCTGCCAGAGCCTTTTCAGAATTTTTTAATGTTCCTTCTGCTCCGTATGCAGAAGTCCCTGTTATTTTACTTCTGCAGTGTTACTGAAATATGGTTTACTGCTTATAACTAATCTGTGACCAAGCGTTGCTACAAGTTTTGACTTTTTACTGCTAAAAATGTATTTTATTTTCATTAGCATCTTTCCTTTAAACTTCTGTTTTTCCATACAATGACCTATGTTTTTCAATATGGGGCCAAATAAGACATTTTAAAATTCTTATGTTTCAAAATATTTTACATACTCATTTTCAGAATTTCTTATTTTTTTCCTTCATTTGCCATTGAGTAGAATAGAAGGAACACTGTGTCTCTACAGATACACTTGTTTCGCTTTCATTTTCTTTCTTTTTGCACTTTTCTTTTTGTCCATCTGTACCTCTTTCTAACTTACTGGGCTTTTTAAAATTAAAATAGTAACTGTCCTGGTTTTTAAACTGTAACAGTAACAATCAGACACAAAAATAGTCACAGGGAAAAGAAAATCAAAGAGGAAGAAAAAGGAATAAACCACAATAATAAAAATTATACATGTTTCTAAAGAATTTTTCATCTGCATATATTTGGTTTTCAAAAAGTTCTAATTTTTAACATTTTCCTTTTCTAATTCAGCTTCCTAAGAGAACAGCTTTTAATGTCATACTGTGTGTTTCTCTACTGATCCCTCCTGCACAGCATGTTTTAGATCTATCAGCAAATTTCAGCAATATTTGAAAAAAAAAAAAAAAAGGCATTTGGGGGTAGATTCCTACAACAACTCTACACAACATGTGACTCCATAGCCACATGAAGCTATCTGGCCTTGGCTTCTGAGAAAATAATACACAGTGTATTGTGCTAAGTGGCAGGCAAAGGGCAGGAGCCAGCCTGCCTGCCAGCACACTCACATAAATCAGTGAAGGCCCATTTATTTATTGCCTGCCAGCAATGGAAATGGAAGAGCCGAGGAACAAGATCTTGGCCTGGCTCCTGGTTTGGAAGTGAAATTTTGCTTCCTCTACTGTCAGTTATGAGCCTAAGTTCTCAAAATATATGCAAGTTGAATGGCTGCGGTATACCTTTTTTGTATGAACAGAAATCAGTATTAGGAGGCTGGCTGTCTTCCACATTCTGGGAAGAAAAATTACCAAAACAAAGGTCCATTCATAACCGTAATGTCTGCTGTCTATAGAAAACATATAATATGCAGTCTTATCATTCCTTAAGTTATGTACCTTGAGTCTTCGCATTCCCTGGACATATCAAACTGTGCTTATATTTTGGAGCAGCACTGCAAATGTGCTTCCTTTGCAATTGACTGTAGGGCTTTAACAGTGTTATCAGAAAATTTAAGTCTGCCTGGATTTCAGTTAGACTATATCTACTTCTGCAAATGTTATTACTAGGATGTATAAGATTATGCAATCAAGCCCATTATAATTACATTGGAGAATAATAGCTCTCTGCAGTTTCAATGCCAATAGCATTTCAAAAGCATCCATAATAAATTTCTAGACATAATCCAACTGATTTTCTCTCTTTGAAATAGGATTTTCGTCTTTTCTGAAGGTGGAAAACTTATTTCCATTTCCAAGGTTCAAAACTGAGTTAGACTCCATTTTTAACATGATTTGTTTTGTTAGTAAAATTAAAATAAATAACTATCTTTCAATAAATGCCTTAACAGTGCAAAATGAGAGATTCATTAACATTTTGTTATGCAGTTCAGTTTTCCCAGCCACCAGTTTTTTCCCCTTCTAAGGCATCTATGAGGAGAACATACTCAATTGCATTTTAAAAGGCCCTGAGGGCAGACATAAGTACTGGGGATCCTACTGATAAAAGCAGAAACTTTCTGTACAACCACTTATTTTGAGATTGTGTTTATTAAGTGACTCCAGTCCTACCGCATTATTTCCTTGTTGATTCCAGTCCGCTTTTGGCCCTATCCCCACTCCCATCTTTTTGAATTCTGGTCATTGTGGGCCAAGCATTTGCCCACATGAGTAGGCTTGCATATGGGGGATCGGGGAAAAAACCTTCAATCGCAACTTCCAGAGAGTTCCATAGATATATGTGTTCATTCATCTTAGTGATTTTTGCATTCAGTATTAATGCCAAGCATTTTAACATGATTTTATGTTTTGCGATTTGCAAGAAGCATTCTGGTTTCTGCAGCAGCAGACTTGGCATGTCTACCAAAATCCTTGATGTAAAATCATGTATAACTTTCCCACAGAAAAAAAGTCTACAAGGTTCAACCAGACTTAGCCAAGAACTTAAGAATACAAAAGACAAGTACAAAGACCCTCGATTTTCCAAAGTCTCATGTTGTCCAGGCACGATTTATAAGTTGCAAATGGACAGTATAGGCAATATTGTCTACCTGAAGAAGTCATTCTTTTACACAGTGAAACTGTCTGCCAACTATACCATATAAGTTCATCCTCAATATTGATCTAGGAAAACATAATAGGGCTTATTCTACTGAATGCACTCCTTCTGCTGATATTGACTTTTTAATGATTTCTGTCTGATTAATAATTAAAAGAAAAGCTTCACTATTTGTAACTACTAGTAACACTAAAATCCTCTTCTAAGCTACCAAGCTCTATACAGAGATCATTTCCACTGGCAAATCACTCTGATTCTCGAAGTACTTCATACAAAGTTTTTCATCAATTTTTGATGCACTTACATTGCATTGCTTTATGATTTGCAGTCTACAAACTCCTGCAGTAAAGATTAAAGGGTTCGTTAGGATCCTTGGGCATTACAACCGTGCAGTTCCATGATGTACCAGTGTACTGATCTCAAAAAGATCTCTTTTAAAAAACAAAACCAAAGAAAAATGCATTCTCTTTTGTAGAATATTAGCAAAAATAATAATAAAAAATATCTCTCCAGCAATTTTCACAGTTTTACCTGTCCTGACTTTAAAATGATCAAAGAACATTTAGATCAAAAGTTCCAGGACTGAAACTCCAAAGTGCCTTTGGATATCTGTCAGCATTCCTGACTCTGTGCTTCTGTGAAGCTTTAAATGGCTCACAATGCTACAAGGGGCTGAGCACGCTAAGGATCTCCTTCTCAGTGATAAACAATTCTGATAGTTTTAAATATTAATAAATAAATAGAGACAGTGTATTTCAATCTTTTAAGGCTACTTGCAGCATGCTTGAAGTTTTCATTTAGTGAACAAAGAAATCCAATTTCTGTGATAGGAAGTTTTATTCTGAGCCATTTCTTCTCTCTTAGTGGTCTGTAGTCTTTCACATTTGCTTTGCAATATGCAGATCAAGCATCCTCTCTCTTTTGTCTCTCCCTCCCAGACACGTGCCACACAACTACAGCTTATCACCATCATCTGCAATCACCTGCAATCACCAACAGGATTCTTACTGTGTCAGTCACTGTGTGACCAAGGAAGAATGTTTTACATAAGCACTAGAATTGGTCAAACTCAGAATAACCGTTAATAAGTGATTTACTCATGATTTTTTACAGCTCTTCTGAAAGTCAGAAGAGATATTGAAACACTAGAGTAATAGAAAGTTTTCACTTTGCCTCGATTCAACAATTTTTACACACTTCTACTTTTCCACAAAATTGTGTAGGACCTGTACAATGCTGTTCATCACATAAGACTCTTCTACAGAACAAACCCACAATGTGCTGGTTCTCCTGATGTATCCCACAGGTACCAAACAGCAGACTGTAGTGAAATGTGGAAGGAATTCTGCAAGACATGTTACCATTAGGGAGGAAAGGGGTGTTCTCCGTGATACCAGGAGGTATCATGGGAGCTCTTTAAGCACAAAAAATGCCAGTTTCTTAGTAAGTCATAGAACACAAAATCTTATTACTTCAATTTCTAACAGCATAAAATCAACAAATGTATTATTTTTCTTGCACAAAAGTGTATTTCCAAGCACTTAATCATTTGTTGAAAAATATTTTGAAGGCAACAAACCTTATGAGTAAGTGTATACTGTGGGACTATGCTTTATTGTAAGAAATAAAAGGGGGATGGCTTCTTTCAATGATGCTGAATGCAGGCAGCAACATATTCTCACTTCAAATTATCTGTTATTCAGAGCTATTTATGGGCTTCAATCAGAGTGCATTCACAGACTAAGCACATTACAATTGTAAGATTTTCTTCAATACTTAAAATTCTACACAGGGCCTACCAATTATTTACGTCAAAGGTAAATGATTCTCTTAATTTGCAAAACACTTTAGACTACTAGATTAAAACCACATCTAGTTCATATCTATCTAAAACCTACCCCAATTCACTTTTCTCCTTTCTAACAGCTACTATAATAGATTATGTGTTATATCATGTTCCTATCCTCTATTATTTTCAGCTGTAGAGTTGGGCATTGTTGTCAATATTTTACTTTTTAATTCAACTGCATAATTTGAGTGAGTTTCTCAGTACCCTTCATTTTACCTCTGAAAGCAAAAGGTATAAAAAGGGATTTTAGGAAGGGATTAAAGTATTTAGTCTTCCAGAGAACACTAAAGGTTATTTATCATCTTAAATCATGCGAAACTCAAACATCTATAAATCTCTTGCCATGTCCCAAAGCACTAATAGTGGCAGTAGGCAAAATTAAAAACCACCCAAACTACCACAGAACATTTGATATCAAAATATATGTGACAAAATGTCAAATGTCTCATTTAGTATGTTTACCACATCAGCAACTAACTTGACTAAAGCAGCACCAAAATTCAAAGACCTTTCAACATAGAACCTGACTCGCCAGCCAGTGCCAGGACTGCAAAACCAATTTTCTTCAAAATCCCATACACAGCGCATTACTATTATGATATATCTTTGTCTTTTTTTGGACAAAGTATGTAATTTTTGCTATCTAGCGAGCAGAACAGATAGGAAAAAATCATGTTGTGGTTTACTGGTTTGGCAGAGCTTATTCTGAATGCTTATCTTCCCCACGATTTCTATTTAATTTGAAATTTCAAAATTCATTCTTAGGAGTTACAGTGCAATTATTCTTGCAGGAACTATACTGCAACACATTTTTTGTGAATATCAAAACCTACACACTGAAATTAATTTTGTACATTCAGTGATGGCTATTCAGCACAAGTCTTTACGTAACATTATTTCCACTCCTGCCAAGGAACTTGTTCTCTTTATGCGTATTCAACACAAGCTACTGGAAGTAGAGCTGGTGAAGAAATTCTGAAAAATAGGCTGCTTAGCTGAAATCAGAGCATTTAATAAAACTGGATTATGTTGTAATTTAATGTCAAAAGAAAACTAGAAAATAAAGCCCTGACAAGATGCAAGCAGAAAACATCCTCAAAAAATTTATTGTCAAATCATTATTTGTTCAAAGTCACCAATTTGTGTAATAGTGTCATAAGAAGTGTAAATTTTAACAAATAACAGTTTGATTTTGTAAAGAAGATGCATTTTGATCTTAAAAAAAAAAATCTATATTTTCCTAGTAACAAATTTTAAAATGCTAGGGCTTGTTCATTGGGAGGAAAAAACAAACCAAACCAAATTTCAATGTCTTCAAGCTTTGCATAATTTCTCATCTCTTCATATATTTAACCTGTTTCACCAATACTCAGCTAAAGAAGTTATGTTAGGATTGAATTCAAGCAGTGTCTCGTGAAGAGAGTGAGAAGAAAATAAATAGAGTGGAAATGTAAGACAATTTGAGGAAGATCGACTAACATAGAATCATAGAGTCATAGAATGCTAGGGACTGGAAAGGACCTCAAAAGATCATCTAGTCCAATCCCCCTGCCAAAGCAGTAACACGTAGATGAGGTTACACAGGAACGTGTCCAGGTGGGTTTTGAATGTCTCCAGAGCAGGAGACTCCACAACCTCCCTGGGCAGCCTGTTCCAGTGCTCTGTCACCCTCACTGAGAAGAAGTTTCTTCTCAAGTTTAAGTGGAACCTCTTATGTTCCAGCTTAAACCCGATACCCCTTGTCCTATCATTGTTTGTCAATAAGAAGAGCCTGGCTCCATCCTCATGACACTCACCCTTTATATATTTGTAAACATTAATAAGGTCATCCCTCAGCCTCCTCTTCTCCAAACTAAAGAGACACAGCTCCCTCAATCTTTCCTCATAAGTGAGGTGGTCCACTACCTTAATCATCTTGGTTGCCCTATGCTGGACTATCTCCAGCAGTTCCCTGTCCTTCTTGAACTGAGGAGCCCAGAACTGGACACAATTTTCCAGATGTGGTCTCACCAGGGCAGAGTAGAGGAAGGAGAACCTCTCTCGACCTACTAACCACCCTCCTTCTAATACACCCCAGGATGCCATTGGCCCTCTTGGCCACAAGGGCACAGTGCTGGCTTATGGTCATCCTGCTGTCCACCAGGATCCCCGGGTCCCTTTCCCCTACACTGCTCTCTAATGGATCATTCCCCAACTTATACTGGAACCTGGGGTTGTTCCTGCCCAGATGCAATACTCTATATTTGCCCTTGTTATATTTCATTAAATTTTTCCCCGCCCAACTCTCCAGCCTGTCTAGCTCTTGCTGGATGGCAGCACAGCCTTCTGGTGTGTCAGCCTCTCCTCCCAGCTTGGTGTCATCAGAAAACTTGCTGATAGTACACTCTAGTCCCTCATCCAAGTCATTGATGAATATGTTGAACAGTACTGGCCCCAGCACCGACCCTTGAGGCACTCCACTAAATACAGGCCTCCAACTGGACTCTGCCCCATTGACCACGACTCTCTGGCTTCTTTCCTTCAGCCAGTTTGCAAGTCCACCTCATTACCCTGTCGTCCAGACCAGACTTCCTCAGTTTAGCTATGAGAATGCTGTGGGAGACTGTGTCAAATGCTTTACTGAAGTCAAGGTAGACCACATCCACCACCCTGCCATCATCTATCCTCCTCGTTACATCTCCATAAAAGGCTATGAGGTTGGTCAAGCAACCAGCCTGAGTTGGAAGGGACCCACAAGGATCATCAAGCCCAACTCCTGTCCCTGCATATGACAACCCTACAGTTTACACCATGTGTCTGAGGGCATTGTCTTGTCTCTTCTTGAACACTGTCAGGCTTGGGGCTGTGACACCTCCCTGGGAAGCCTGTTCCAGAGCTCCACCACCCTCTGGGAGAAGAACCTTTTCCTAATGTCCAACCTAAACCTCCCCTGGCACATCTTCCCGCCAGTCCCTCAGGTTCTGTCATTGGTTGCTAAAGAGAAGAGCTCAGTGCCTGCCCTTCCTCATGACAAACCATTTTTGAAACAAAAGCCAGAGTGAGGTGAGTTGTGCAAGACCCAAGTGTCACACTTCATTGTAGCTCAGCTTCTATTGTTCAAAGGCAGAACCACCTTGATTTCTTCTAAGTATCTCTTCTCTAGTCTCTCTGAATACCCTCTACATGTCCCAAAGAAAGAATTCTCTGTTGAGACACCAGCAGCTTCTTCTTCAGTCTGATCCATAAATGCCTTGGTCAAACTTTGTGGAACAAAGGCTTTCTGAGTCATCCTGGATGTGTTTAGAAACCAATGAGGGAAACGACAATATGAAACTTGCATGCAAACATGGCTTTTGGACATACACAGAGATCCAAGAAAAAAATGGAACTTGAAAAAAGAAAGGGTTTTTTTAAAGTGTTGTTGAAAAATAGGAAAAAGTAAAGATTTCAAACATTCACATAACATTGAAATTGCATTGAAAACTGTATTACTAACTTAAACCTGAATTAGCTCCTTCTTATATAAGCACAAGGAAGTTCTCCTCTCAGGGTTCTCTCTACTCCTTTATTTCCCAATATTTTTAAAGCAGTGGATGAAACTCAGCCATATATTTCAAAGCTCTGTGAGTAAGAGAGTGAGATATGCACTGACAGATAGATGCCCAAGCTGTAGCATTCACAGATTGTAAAACATGTGCTGGATACAGCTGAAAACAGGACTTGTACTGGAGCAAGACTGACTCCACAACTTTTTAAGGGCCCTTTCAGACTTATTTTTCTGTTATGAAAAATCGTCATGCAGAACGTGCGTAATTTTCACAAAACTTTCTTATATGAGACTCATTATGGCTTTCTGGGGGGCTGTAGCTGCTGAAGGGGTTTGAGGTAGTGATGTGTGTTGCTCTTAGACTGTTTGGTTTTCCTTCACTGCAGAGCCAGTTGGATGTCAGTTCCCTTTTCAGCCTCTGTCTTAATTCTGCCTAAGTCCTTGTTTGGTCTCTTTCTCTTTCCCCTTGCAAAAGCCTCCTTATGAACTTCGATAAAAAGCTTCATGAAGGAAACCACTGGCTGTGGAAAATATGTTATTTCAGTGTTACATGTTCTTTAGAAACAGCATTGCATGCAGACATATATTAGGCCTGCCATCTTACATTTCTTCTCCTGGAGAAACAGAACAATAAAAAGTAGAAATGAAAGAAATCCTGAGAGATTACCCAGTCCATTTCTGCATCCCAAGATGGAATCAGAAACACAGAAACCATCCTAGTCATGTAATTTCTTTCCTTGATGTTTTGGGTTATTCTCTTCTTTCTCATCAATTATGTACTCATCTCCATAATTAAGGCTTCTAGGTGGAAAATATCCTACATTATGGCACATGACACAGCTTTGCAGGCCAGAGATCATTAATCACATACGTCTTCATCCTTCAGGAGAGAAGACAGCGATATTATCCGTCCATATGGTTTCACTCTACTCTTGGGTAAAGCATCTGCGTGCTGCATCGAACATAGATTGCAAACTGTACACAGAAGTATAAAGAAAGCTGAAAGCTTGAAGTCCTCGGATTCACCAACACCAAATGAAATCCAAACCTTAAACCTGTTGTCTGTATCTCTGTAAATCTTAGAAAACCAACCTGTAAGACACTGCTGTGTGTTTATTGTAGCAGGTGAGTTGCTCAAGGGAACAGAAGATATTCCACCAGCTGCCTCTGGTACTTTAACACGTGAAGCACACAAAGGCTGTCATGAAAGAAATAGGGAGCCTTCCAGAGGAATTCTGAGACATTTGAATAGCAATCATCTAAGGGATTTTGCTTTCTTCTAAAGTTTCAGTCTTAAAGAGAAAGAGCACAGTTGGAACCACACAAGACCCCTTGGAAGGCTATTTCAAAATACTCCTGAAGACCTCATTGTGGTAGATTCAGAGTCTGCTATAAACCAATGTATTTTCAGAGTGCAAAGCTGCCAAGGTGCTTGTGACTCACTTCATCATGTCAGATGATGACTGCTCACATGAGCCAAGGTACACACCTGTTTAAATGCCTGCAGAATCACAGCTTAAAATTATAAAAATGTGACTAAATATCAGCAAAATAGAATTTATTTTGCTGATAATTAACTCGACATTTCTTCCAGCATGGAAAGAAGAGTGCCAGCCTTGCAGTAAAGGCAGCAGTCTCAGACACTTGGGTTTCATTGTTAAATGGAAGACAGGCTTCCCATGAGATCTTTGCTTAAGATTCATAAATCTAATAAAAAAGAGAGCTGCAGGACTCTCTCATTAAATTCACATATATTCCCTCTTTACAACCTCTTTTGCTTAGTGTCTAAGAAAAGCCCAATTGAAGTTAGGCAGTTCAGGTAGCAGGATACTGTACACTGCAGTCTAATGTATCTCACCAAATCCTGAAGTTTTGTTGCCTTTCATCCCTCATTTTATGCTTAGATTCTACATTCTTTGACGGGAGATCATTATTTGGTTTTCCTTGTTTAGTGTGTAGGAGAGTGGAATTCTAGTCTGTAATAGGTTCTTCTATACGCCAGGAAATTACAAATAATGAAACTAATACTATCTATGGTAGAGCTTTCTCTCAAGTAATTTTTTTCCACATAGTTCTTAGTAGTGCAATGCTCTTTAGCTTCTGAACGCTATACTATGTTTTATATTTTATTTTAAATATACTTCATTCAGAGATTAGTTATTTAACATCTGTATACATCCTTGAACAGCAAAACACAATGCAATTCCTAAGTATTATTCATAGTCTTTTATCATAACATTTCATGTTATTGTTCTAAATTCTGTAACGACTTGCACACTGCCAAGACACTAAATTTGGTCTTGGTTCTTTCTATATACCATCTGTGCTCAGTGGGATGTAGCTAAATCCATGAGTGCAAATATTAATATTTTCCCAAAAACTTCAGACAAAAAACAGGTCAGAAAAGGAAAGTATCTGTGGACACTATTCACATGCAAGCCCCAGACAAGGACTACCACTGTCTGTGATCCAAAGCCTGGTTTGGGGCAGCACAGCTGTGTGACCATTGGCCTGTCTGCTGAGATGACCAAAACGAAGTGAACCAAAACCCACATGAGGTAAGAAGCATAAAAACACAGAAATAGGTGTGGATATGGGGAGATTTTGCAGCAGAAGGATTCAAGGGGAAATATACTGACATGAAAAGCTTTAAAATGCTGGAAAAATGGAGAAGCAGAAGATAGAAACTCAACAACATCAAGCACCAGCTCAAACTAAGGAGTAAAATGGTTGACCCCTCCTCACCTGACTTAAAACCACCTGAGTAGCAAGCACTTGTCAGATGTCTCATCAGACTAGTTAGCTCAGTCTGGTAATATTCACTCTTACCTGTTAACTCACTAGTCCTAGCTATCCACACTGTGCTTACCCATAAATAATTGTGCTGTACGCTTCAGCTGTGTAAATGCTGTGCTTTGTCCTGACACTAAAGAGAGCAAAAGGAGTAAAAGTTGCCAAAGTGAATCAGAGAAAGAGGTTTACAAATGCCATTAAAAAAAAAGGCAGCTCCTTAGAATTAGGGGAAAAATAAGTGAATTATGGTTGCAGTACCACAAGCCTATTATGTTTGAAGGCATTTTCATAAACAACATACTGCCAGGAGCCCTTATATCCACACCAAAATGATTATTATGAAATATGCTGTTTCCTGGAGTCATTGTGCATTATACATTCCATATAGAATCCATGCATAGCAAGTTTTGCCTGCAAAACTTACATGAACATAAGCTTGACATGTGAATGGGTAAGAAAAAATAGGCTTTTCATAGAAAAAAAATAACACACTTGCAATCAAACTCAAAGAGTGGCCTGCACAGTACTGAGTGGAAGTTTTGCAATCAGCTTCAGTGGTAATGTCTAAATTGCCATAGACATGCCTAAATTCAGGCTTAAATTTATCAAGACAAGTGATCTACATCAGACATATCCATCCTGTAAGCTGCCTTTGCCCATAGGCTCAAGATGCCAGAACACACTGTACGAGACAGCCCCTCCAATGCGCAGTATAAAGGGCTCTCCCTGACTAACTCCTCTGTCGCGTTCCCACCACCAGATTCTCCAAACACATCCTCGTAGAGGAGGCTCCATCACATCATTACAGTGTATGTGCTGAAATTTGTTTGCACGAGCTTCCTACCACCTGCTGCTCTGATAGCAAGTGATCAGAAGCCCTTCATCAGAAAAAACCTCAAGCCTATTTCTTTCTCTATGCTGATGCCAAGTGCAACCAAAGTCTCTTATAACATCCTGGCAGAGGAAGGCACTGCATGCATTCCAGCTGAGGGGATGCCTATCCTTTAGTACGTTTTATGAAAGACAAAAGTGAGAACTACCTTCCTGCCTTCTGTGCAATGTCACCTATGAAATCTGCAACAATGGCACATAATGTTTAAAATCCTGCTCTAGCTTCCAAGAGGGCAGCCTCTACTCTTTTCAAACAGGCCCTGAGATTCTGCACGGGGGCAGAAACTTGCTTAGAATCTTGAGCATGCTTAGCTGGCTAATTGCACAGGAGTGAATTCCACACTATCACTTGGATACCAGAATCTTGACAGAAGATCATCACATTTTGCTCTAAGGTCATAAATTGTGCAGGAAATCCAACAAGCTCATTTATCACAGCTGAAGTGTCTAGTCCTCCCCTGGTTTTCAGCTGATGGATGGGAAGTACAATCTGAGATGCCTGGGTGGTACAGCTTCAGCACAATCTGTGGTCTGTAAGGGTAGGTGAGATGGTCTTCTCCCATCCACACCAGTTTGGAGATCTTTTGGTCATCCACTTTATTCCAGTTATGACTCATATGAAATACTAAACAATTTGTCTGCCTTTTTGGTGTTTTTGTCACTTGAATAAACTCACACTGGGCATATAACTTTTCCAGCAGATAATGTTCTGAAATGAATTTGCTGAATATGAAGGGAAATAAGATGCACAAAAACTTTTGTACAATCTCCCTAAGTTATTCATAAATTATACATAAAATATGGATTCAGAAACCACACTTTTTTCCTCTGGTAACAGGACAGCACAAATGTATTAATCTCTTTATTCAGAGAGCTAAAAGCAAATGCTTCATCTGAGAGAACTGTTTACATACCTAAATAATATACATTGTGAGCAACAGATGTAAAACTGGCCACATATAAATATCTAGTATTGACAAACTACCATCATGACACCACTGTCTTTGGCAGAGCTGGCAGTTCCAAGCAGTTTTCACGTGCTAAAATATCTGGGTTAATACAGTGAAAGAAAAGAACACCTGGGCTTAAAATTCATGTTAGTCCATTCTCAGCACCGCTGCAAATGTTTAGACTCCCAGCACCTCATACACATGCAAACAAATTCAGAATTAAAGCACTGCAATATGCATTCTGTGCAGCTGCTTAAATTGCTGCAGATTTTCTGAAAAGTGTCCAATACAGCCAAAAAGCGCTGGGAAAATGTGGAATAGACTTACCCATAGGTAAAACCTATCTCAATACGCATAGGGGGAAAAAAAACTTCTCTATCAAACAGAAGCCATTCATAATTAATATATTTTAAATTATATCATCATCTTTGGAAGTATTAATTATGAATCATAATATATAATTATAGAAATCAGTTGGCACTAATGTATCTATAAGAGGAAGCAGATGTTTTAGAATTAATATCTTCTACAAACTTTTACTTTCTATAAAAAATAAACTAAGTTTTCAACTTGCAAACTTTTTGATATATCTTGTAGGTCTTGGTTTGCAAAGATGTGTAATATACTATACATCCACAATGCATGTCTAATCCATGTTAATTAATTAAATATAAATAGATATAAGACCTAAAAGAACAATATTATGTGACAAAGAGCAATTGCTTTCATAGCTTTTTCACTTTAAAAAAAAGAAAAATAATTTGTAGTAATTTTACCTCTAAACATGAAGGAGCCAGTGTTATCATTCACCCCTGCTTGTTATTAACTATCAGACTGTAACAAAACAATCAAAATACTGCTGGTAGTCAAAAAAGGTAAGTTATCCACAGATACCCTAATTATCAAATAATCTCTATCATTAGAAATTGCAAAAATATTAAATTATTAACCGCTTTTGGGGATTTGACATTATCTTAGTGACTTTAAGATTCTAACTTAAGAAAAAAAAACCACACAGTTATGTCATTATGTCCACATCAACAGCTAGTGCTGTACTGTCACAAAGTTGTTTTCAGACCTTTTGCATTATGAATTCATTTTTCTATAGATGACAGTGCTGTTCTGAAGAGCAATTTCTAGCTTGTACCTAAGTGTTTTCTTGAGTGCAGATGAACTGACACAGATGTTCAGGTTATATAAATAAAAGGAAGCAAGAAAGAAAACCTTTAAGCTCATTTTGGGGCACAGAATAATAACTGCAGCTAAGCTGAATGCTCAAAAACATGGAAAAAACTCACAGAATGTCCCTCAACTTTCAAACTGGTAAGACAGAAGTTGCTCTTTAACATAGCTACAACTGGAAAACATTTTTCTCCCTGAAATATATTAAGGTTCTAGATATTTTGATCAACTCTCATTTATGCATTAGATATGAAATGCTACAACAAAGTAACCAAAGGAGGAAGCAGGAAAATATTATGTTATGTGCCTTCTGTAAACTAGTACCTGTTACCATTCAGTACCACTATATGTGACAGCTGTCCTGTTTCAAGATGTAGACAGGGGAAGGCAGATACTTCTAATGACAGAGCTCTGGAAATGCAAATGCCATTGCTGGATGGTCCAGAGTTGCGAGCTGGGCAGCACTGTTCCTCACAGAAGCAGGAACTTTCCTTCCCATCATTCCTTCAGGAGAAAAACAGCAGTAGGGAAACCTGGTCCCAGCCCTTCCCAAGGAAAGAGCATCCCAAAACTCCTGTCCTTCACCTCTGGGAGAGACATTCGTTGTTTGCTGTGTGGCGGACTTGCCTAGAGCCCTATCTAAGCAGGGGGGTCTCTTCCAGGTGGCTGATTTCTGACCTCTGCTAGTTAGAGACAGATAAAGGGACTGTTGAAGCTGACTGTTAGGAAGGGGAATGGAGTATCTAAACTTACCCTGGTTTGGCTGGGATAGAGTTAATTTTCTTCCTAGGAGCTGGTCTAGTGCTGTGTTTTGGAATCAATATGAGAATGTTGGTAATACACAGGTGTTTAAGTTGTTGATAAGCAATGTTTATACCAAGTAATGGACTTTTCAGCAAGGAGGTTGGCCATGCACAGGAAGCTGGTAGAGGACACAGCCAGGACAGCTGACCCAAAGGATTATTCCATACTATATTATGTCCTGCTCAGTGTATAAACCTGGGGGGTTGGCTGGGGAGAGAGTGGTCACTGCTCAGGGACAGGCTGGCCATCAGTCAGTCGATGGTGAGCGGTTGCATTGTGCACCACTTATTCATTATATTCTTTTATTATTATTATTCTATCTTCCTTTTCTATCCTATTAAAATGTCTTTATCTCAACCCAGAAGTTGTTTTGATTTTTTTATGACCTCCCCCATCTTGTTGGGAGCAGGAGCGGGGAGTGAGCAAGTGGCTGTGTGCTGCTTGGTTGTCGGCTGGGGTTAAACCACAGCAAAACTGTATAAAAAATAACCTCAAATCAAATTTGTAGCTAGCGCAAGAGAGGCATAACTAAACTTAGTGAAACTCTATAAATTTACATCATCCTAGAATAAGGTTCTTTGTACATCCAATAAAGATGAACAGAGTAATTTCCAAAGTTTTCCATCTTTGTTCAGTTGCTGTCAGCTTTCCAGAGTTTTTTTCAAAATGATGCACTGCTTACCTTTCAATTAGGAGTAAAATCTATTTTAATAGTTTCCATTCAATCAGGTTTTTTTAAATGAGTAAAACAGACGTCAGGATCTTGTTAAGCAGAATGGTAAGCAGATTTAATGCACTTTATTTATCAGATTCTACTTTCCAGCCCACAAGTCAATCCTGAATCTTCTGATCAAGCCAAACTTTTCAAGGTGAAACTGATGGAGTTTCAAAGACCCTCCACAGATGGGTCCCTCCCATCTGCCATCAGCCGGCTCTCCAATATGATATGCAACCCCTCTTCATTTGCAAGCCTGAAGGCATTTTGACTGTGATGGTACTTGGTAAGGTTTTAAGAAACCAGCTGGGACTGCAGAAATGGAACACATTAATTCCTGGCACATTTGCACATGCAATGGCTTTAAATGTAAAAGAGTCAAAGGCTTTTGACAGTCCATCTCCCCTGACTCAAAGCCTTAGGCAGATAATGTTTTATTGTAATATTAAAAAAGCACATCACTGGAAAAGAAGAGAGGTTGTAACATGAAACAAACTTTTCTTTTTCTTTGAAAACTATGGAGTGACACTTTGCCACATCATGCCAGAGGAGTGAGAGGAACACAAAACAAGACGGAACCCCCCACTTTCAGTGGGAAGGAGGGGGTCGATCTTGACATGGATGAGAAATGAAAGCAACCTTGCCCAAGCTTTCTTTTGCACTTGGCTCTGAGGATAGTGATATGGAGGACCCAGAGAGGAAAATAACTAAACTGCCACACTCTCTAGCTTGCTTGTCTCTGTTACAAGTTTTCAGACATAGAATCAGCTGTGATTGGCCTCCAAACTCACAGTATTAGATGGAGAAAAACACAAATACGTCATTTATTGTACTAGGACCAGTGACAGTTTTCACCACTAGCAAGAAGACTAGAAGTAGGCAAAAGGTTGTGAGGGAACACAACAGGGATAGCTGACTCAAACTGGTGAAAAGTACATTCCATACAACACAATGTCATGCTCAGCAGTAAAACCGTGGTTATGGGGGAAGAAGGGGACAGGCAGGGTGGCTTTTAAACTTGGCCATTGCTCAGTGATTGGCTGGACATTGCTCTGCTTTGGGGAGGCAGTGAGTGACTGCCTTTGCATCACTTAGTTGTTTTTTTTCTCCTCTTTCCTTCACTTATTAAGCTGCCTTTATCTCACCTCATGAGCTTTCTGAGTTTTGTTCTTCCTAGTCTGTCCCGTGTCCTGCTGGGGCAGGGCTGGGGTAAGTGAGCAGGCAGCTGTGTGGGTTATGAACGGGTCAACCCACCACACATACCCTTAAAAAAAAAAGTCCTTGCTACATTTTAAAATAATTGCAGACTTACATCAATTATAAGAAGATCCATTTCTTCCTATTGTGTTGAACAGCTGACTCCCATAGAAACTTTTGAAAAAAAAAAATTGATGGTATCTAAAAAATACTATATCAAGTAAAAAATTACATCACTGGGCAAAGAAGAAATCAACACTAGCTACTGCCTAGTGTGCCACAGGCCACAACTTCATTAAATAATGTAGCAAATAAGAATCCCCTTGTTTGTGGGAGATTACTTGTCCTCTGACTATATTTTTTTAATTACAAGTGAAATCAACATAGGCAAGTTGCATGTACTCCTATATTTATATAAATCACATTCTACTGATCAAATGGATCAATAAAAACTATTTAAGCACGTGATTTAGTGTGTGTGTGGTTTACTACCTAGTCATCATTCACAGCATAAGTATCTACCATGATCTAGAATCTCACTGATATTTGTTAAACACCTTTGTGTAACAGCAAATGTGGTTAAATTTTATTTCAATTTGCTGCAAATTAAAGTGGAAGATTTATAATAACTTCATATTCTTGCTTTGCCTCAAGCTTTTCCTTCTTCTCTTTTCAAGTCTGCAAAATTTCTGCCCAAAAGCTACCTGCTCTTGCAAGTTGCTCAGCTATGAGCAGTTAACAATTTTCCAGACTATGGACTGTAAAATGAGATAAAGATTATACTGCAAAAATAACCTAGCAGAAGAAGTCCAACTATCCCAGCCTAAACTGATTTCCTGTGTTTCAGCCAGTTATTCTGATGTAGAAGACTGAGTGTACTGAAGTCTAGATTTTAACCACTGTCTCATTTACTTAACAAAATCTATTCTGACCAGTTTCCACTGCTGATCCAGTTTTACAAATTCACTCTCAGTTTGTTTCCCGATCCTCCCAAGAAGGTCAAGGGAGATAAGGGCAGAAAAGCATATTGTCTGACAATATGCCTGTAAAATCCACATTCTCCCTTTTTATTGACTGTATGCCTTTTCACTGCTACCCGATGGTATCATTCATAGGGAGTCCTCTGATAAAAACCCTGACATCACATGAGCTTCTTCATGCAAGAAAATAGCCAACAAGTTAAGATCACTGCATAGACAATTGCATGCATTAAGCTACTTTTCCAAAATAAGTCATAATCAAACCAGTAGGTGAACATTCATTTTGCAATAAAAATACATACTTTCCCTAATTTAAAAAAGTCTAAATGTATGATAGAAATAATCAGAATTAGGAAAAAGCAGAACTAGCAAAGAGGGCCCCAAGCTTTTACATCCTTCAAACAAAATTCACAATATTTTAGTGGGTTTACTAATTTTTTTTCTCACATTCTGCCCTGAAAAGTAGTGAGCAATATTGCTTATGTAAATAAATAAACACAAGCTTCTTGCCTTTAACTGTTAATGGGATTTATATTTTTATTTTGTTTTGCTGCCATTTCTTTCTTCCTCCCAATGTAAAATGAACAATCAGTTGCCAAAATTATAATTAATATTGTTTTCAATTGTGCAATTCTACAACATGAAAAGCCCATGACAAAGTTTTCAATAAGATTTGTCTGCACTAGAAAGGCAGCAATGCTGCCCAGGAAATAAGCCAAATGTAAACAAACTCTTCATGGTAATTTGACAAGAATATATTATCAATCTCAATACATAAAGCAATACCATCTACTCGTCTAAAAATTCTTCATCTAAATGCATCTTATTTTCACAGTCATAATGGTTACTTACTACATTTTTCTACCAATTACTCTTTATAGGACTCGGGGGCAAGTACAGAAAAGGGCTAACCAAAAATGAGCCTTACTTTTAAGAGAATCTTAACTTTCCTGTAATGATGTTATCTTTAAAAATGCAGCTCAGACCTCCTTCCTGCTTTGGGCATTTCATGTCAGCTGCCCGCTGTCACATAGCAGCATGCCCAGACACAAAGCACTGGAGTGACTGACAGGAGCCATGACTCTTACAAACACTGATTCAAGACAGCAGGGAGGCACAAGGTAGGTCCAGATGGAAAGAAAAGTGTTGAAAAAGATACTTGATAAATATCCAGATTTTCACTGTTTGTGATGCTTGAAAATATAAATATTAATATTTTTGTTACTAGGTAACTCTCTGCAAAAAGACAATAACAATTAGGAAAAACAACAACACCACCACCCCCCCCAAACAAACAAACAAAACAAAACAAAACAAAACAAAAAAAACCACTTAAATCTATCTCCAGTTTGCCATCAGATATGTGTTTTTGAAAAGTCTGTCTGCAAAAGATTTAGTGCTCTAACAGTCTTATTAGAAACTCAGTGTTCATGAATCATGTGAGAAGTACAGAACAGGGAAATGAAGCTTAGTATCTTAAACTATTCCATCTACACCTGCCACAATTCACACACTTATGTGTATCTGAATTTCAGCCTGAAATTACAAGGATTTCCAAACCCTCTTCATCCTGACTTACTTGTTACCAAAGTTAACAGCAAATTTCACATTGCTTTTAATAGCTGTGGGTTTAACTCCATGCAAATGACTGAAAAATCCACTCTGCTTTCTGAAGGAAAAGTATTTATGAGAACTGTGCTGTAAATAAAATACCTGATGTGAATCAAGTAATTTGACATACACTTCATCATTGTTGTGAATATAAATAATTCTGGGTTTACTTATGTATTTTTCATTGAATCCTTTACTTAGATTTTAATGGCTGGATCCTTATTCCTCATGAAGTCAACTGGAATTTTGGCTGAGTTACTGTTTCAGTTACAACAATTAAAGCTCAGACAATCAACATACATGTCCCAAGGTCCTTTTAAAATGTAATTGTAAGGACTCGAGATTGTGGCTTAAGGACAATAAAAAAGCAATGGAAAAAAGGAATGCTCAGCTAATAGTATTATTTAAGCAGTAAAGAAAATAGTTACTGTAACTTTCCAGGAGTAGGAATCATTGCATGTGATTATATATACATTTGGCAAAAAAAGTGCTTCACAGAATTCAGCTTTAGTCCATACAGACAATTCAGTATAACATAATGAGCATTTAGTTTCTTTGTACATTAATTTAATTCCTCTAACTGTAAATTTATACTTTAAAAAATAAATTCAGTTGAGAGATCATCTGGTTTTGTCACATTCTAGTGAAACAGTGGAAAAGTCCATATATGCTAAATAAGCAGGCTTTTCTTGCTTCCTGCTTCAGTCTTCCCTCCTTCCCTAAAGATTTTTTAAATCTTTATTCACATTCTGTACATCCCCAATTGCTTTGCTTTATTGCTTCAGCAACTTCACAGACAAAACTGACAAAGCAGACACTTAAGTGATTTATTCGGCAGCAAATCCTTATCTATGCAGATTCCATGAGAAACCAAATCCTAGTCCTGAACATCCTTGAACTGAGAGAAAGTTTGGCTGCAACATTCTCCCAGGTCGATTTTGGAGAATATTACCAGGGGGAAAAGCGTGTTTCCTTTATTTAACTGAATTATTTATTAGCTTTACTTTACAAGTCTTCTGAAGTTTTCCAGTGCACAATGACACAATCTTGTTGGCTTGAAACATCCTGCAGTATTTTAAAACCACGAAGAACAAAATCAGTAAGGCACACACTCTACATCTTGATCAAAAACCCTCCTTCTCTCTTTTAATCCCTACCAAAACTGGTTCATTATCCAGAAAAGGTTACAATAATACAGTGGGAGATTCAGGCTCAAGCACCTGACCAGCTTCAGCCAATTCAAAGCCAGAAACAGAACATATTCATTCTGCCCAAGACACCAGGCTGCAGAGGTGCCCACGCTGGTGTCTCACCTGGCAATTGCTCAGGGCCATCAGTGTGGTGGAAGCACGAACGGAGTCTGACACCAGCCCCTTTGCTCACACTGTTCCACTCTGTTTAGCTCAGTCTGGCTGGAACTGGGATTTACTGGAGTACTAGAAGGTTATAACCTCAACCTATCTGTGGAGTAAGCTGAAAGAAGAGATGAATTAGCTCATTGCTGAATACTGTCAGCATTAGCTGGGACAAGAAGCTCTCCTCAAGGAGATATTCAGGTTTATGTCTTTGCTTTCGTTTAGGCAGAATAAGGACTTGACTGTCTCTTTCATTTCCCAGTTTACTAGTTATTCTGTAATGGCTTGCTATCTATGCTTTTGTTCACAGAAACTTTCTCATCAAAACATGTAGACTTCTATGCAGCAGTTTTGATATAACAGAGTTTCACCACAGCTTCCAGCATATAGCATCAGAACATTCGTACAGGGTAGGTAAAGCACAGTATGACATAAATATCAACATAAAACTTGCCAAACAGCCACTAGAAGTGTAAAAATTAATCATAATTCTGAGTGCTCAGCACTGGCAAGATCAATCCTCTGCAGAGACCATGAAAAAGCCCCTGCTCATTTGTTGCTTATGGTTTACACAGCAGTTATGGAGGAAAGCCAGAAAAAACTGCAATTATACATTGAGAGGAAAACTATTTTCAACCTGAAAGGTGAAAGTAAAAGGCTCAAAGACTAAAACACAACTATTGGGTAAGTAAATGGTTCCTATGTCAAATATCTATTAGCATAGTAAGGGTATTGGCCTTATAATAATTTAAATGAATTATTAATAATTATAACATTGTCTCACGTATTTGTACTTTACTAATTTTAAACATGTACAGTTTTACATCAGGTACACATGCTTATTGACACACATATTTACTGAGTATATATAAAATATATTTGGATGTATTTCACTATTTAAGCCACTCAACCATTTGTGATAAAAGTATTATACTAAAACAAAGCCAAACCATCATTTGATAGTGAGAGATTGATTAAACTACCAAGAACATCTCAATCAAGCATTTCTTTAATATTTTTATTGCCTTTGTTTCAAGTAACACTTTTGATGAATGATCTGTCATTAATAGCTGAGGTTAGACTTCTAACTCTCTGCTGATGAAAAAGAAACACGAGGTTTCGATTAACAGTAGGTGAGCCACTGCACTGGGGGTGGGCAGATCCACACACAGCGAGCGAGGCGAAGGAGACCTGCTACACAAACAGGCAGCAGCAGGCAGCTGCCTGTGGGGATGCTGAAAGCGCTGTTGGGGGCACAGACATTAATAAGCCTGCTATAAAAGCAGAGAAAGCAAAGCATAACAAAACCAACAAAAATATCAATCTGGCCAAACTTTCTCCTCTCCGTCTTCCTATCTACACACACACACACTCAGTAGGGGACACACAACAGTATCTCATTGTCTGCATCTGAAGATAGACTACAGTGTAATTTTTCTTTCTGGCATCTGGAAATTATTTCAGATAGCTCACTGACCATCGCAGTCCATTAACGTAGCTAATTAAGTGCAAAACTACTGTCAGAGCCCAGGAGAGTATGTTTTTTCAACAACCTTGGACAGAAATTTCCCAGCTTAAAATTTCCAAACTGAAACTTAATATTTCAAAACCTATGCAAGTTTCTAATCCAGTTTGTTAGAACTGTAAATCAGTGATATAGATTCTGTTTCCTCCTCAAATACATTAATTGCTTTTTGCATTTTGTCCAATATATTAAAGAAAAACTAGAGTTGTAGCAAAGAAATAAAAATCTAGGTGGGGGTAGGGGGAAGGATGGGGGTAGAGTTGACTTGGTTTGCTTACATTATTTTCAGTTTTGCTTATCTCATTAGAGGACAGCATGAGAACATATCACAGTTCCCCTGAGGTAAAATATGTTCCAGAAATGGGAATTCAGCATCTTTCAGTTTCAGGGTTTGGTGGAAACTGGCCATTCTGCATTATTTACAAGAAATGCATGGTCAGACCTTTGGCAGTTGTAATAAAACTCTTGATCTTCTTGTTAATAGCAGAGGTCAAATATTTGTAAAATATTAATAAAAATTAATTTTATTACATCACTGGCCAGCTCAGAGGATGATCAGATTCTGATGATGTAATTCTGCAGCAGAGGACAACATAGACATCATCACTTTTGCTGTGTTAATTTTAAATACAAGGTAATTGAGTAATAGGTAGAAATAAAAGTTAAAACATACTAAGACAGTTTTGTGAATATACTTCAACATAAACAAATATCAGAAGGAGTATACAATGAATTTATCTCTTGGTCTCTTATGGAAAGACGACAAGACCATTCCAGGAACCCATGGTCCTTTTAAATGGGAGAAAAGTGACATCAGTCTTTTGTACTAAATGCTAGTCTCAGCCATCTGTTCCTTGAGTCGCCTCTGTGACTGCACCATCAAACTCCATGGCCAGGGAGCTGTCAGATCAACTGGGCACCAACAGGTTTCAGATGGGGCTGTTGAAACCAGTATGAAGACTCTCAACAAGGAAAAGGGCATTTTGTGCAGTGATAAGGCAGAGGGACAGTGTAATTGGAACAGCAGATCCATAACAGGATCCATAAGAGGACACAGAAGCCCTGCAATATTTGAGGAAGATATCAATAGTGTATCTACTATGTTTTCTGCTATTTCAATGGAAAAATGTGAACTGCAAAAGTTCTGTCAAAGTTTAAAGTAGTACATACACAAGAAGAATGCAAAAACATTTGAATGTGAGTTGCAATTTGCAAAAAGGTGTTAAGTCCAGATTGAGACACATCCACAAATAAGTATTCGATATCATGGTTCCCCATCTTTGTTTCCCTTTCCAGTCTAGTCCAGTTCCTCTACTGCATTTCTTGCCCTATTTTCAGTGAAATACTTCAATAAAGACTCTCAGATCACTACTGCATAGTCAGACTTACATACATGGAGCACTGCATACTGTTCAGAGGGATCCCCAAAAATTACTGTTCATTTAGTGAGACTATTTCAATGGTGTTTAGGTCACTAAGTGGCCAGAAAACTATGCTTTTTTATATGCTTCCTAGTGGATCCAGTCCATGATTATTTAATTCATCTGTTCAATTCCCACTGAAACATGTGAGACATAAAGCTTCCCTTTAACTGGGATAAACATTGCTTATCTCCCCTTTAATATATGCTTTGTTGTTGACTGTGGGTGAAATAAAATTAAAGTGACTGCCTTATACATCACAGATACAGCTTAAAATTGTTTCATACTCTCAAAAGCTCAAAGAATCAAAAGTTACTCCATGTGTACAAAGTACAAATGGAGCAATATCTTTTTATATGTTGGTGTGGTCAGAGACAGTCTCTGCCTTGAAGTTTGTGTATGTCCCAAATGAACAGTGAATTGTGGTCATCAACCTGATTAGGACCTATTATTTGTAAAACAGGAAATTACCTAATGTTGATCATTTGCTGATACACCCAAATCACGTAAGGATATCAGGCAAACCACCAATTAGCCCAAGTAAACACAATACCACTCAAAAATCTGGTTTTGCCTAAGCAGCAATTTCCGCTGGAAAAAAAACATTCTATTGCAAAAACTTGTTTTCAAAATACATACAGAAATATGGAAGACTGTTCATTTACCATGCTCTGTTATTAAACACTGCCGACCATCTGTTCAAGGCTGTGAATCAGAACTCTCTTGATTCCTTCTTCTTTATCAAAATGGTAACATAAAAAATTAACATGGGGGTAACCAGTTTGAGTATCAGTTTTCCATCTTTGCAATAAGGTTGTATTTTCACCTGAAAAGCTAGAAATCTGCACTATTTAACAAAAGTAGAAATTCCAATGGAAACTGCCAGTTGCAGCACCTGGAGCTCTGAGAGCTGGCAACTAGAAGCTGAGATTTCTTTTTTTTGTTGTTTGTTACACAGCCTCAATCAATGACTAGTTAAATCTACTTTAAACAGTCATTCTGGTAACGGAAAACCAATAGGAAATAGTCAAGCAGAATAATAGCATATTTTTTTGTTTGCATTCATTTTTAGATTTTGAACAACAGATAACAGTACAGGTATCAAAAGTTTGAAGTCAGCTGCCTGTCAAACTAAAATAGATTGTTGGCACTTAATCGCTTATTTACAAAGAACAAACGTCAACAATTCATAAATACTGTGGGATGGAACCGGTTTGGGGGATTGTTTTGTTTTGTGGACCCTGAACACACACACACACATCAAAGAATTCATACAGGCAATTTTTCTCCTAACTTCCTTCCCTTTGGGTTAGAAATTATTTTTTATAAATATGGTATTGTATTTTACACAGCTTCCAGTGTAAAATAATCTTCTGATGGCAACTGCTGAGGAATACTGATGGACTTGACTTACAACGTATATTCTCGTAACTCTGCAAGATTTAGGGTAAGGTTGAGCTTTGTTCCACCCTGGAGGAGTCCTAAAGAGTAAACCTGTATTATGCTGATGAAAATCTCATTTAAAAAATCATAATCAAATCTCATTTCATAGCTGACTACTAATGAGTCAGGACAAACAAAATCAGAATAGGCTAAAAGAAAGCCTTGAAACTAATAGTTTCACTGGAGATTAGTTTCACAGTATCACATTATGTACCAAGTCGGGAAGGCCGCATTACTCGTGAAAAATAAAAAAGTGAAAGATTTCCATTCCCTGTACTATTATAACTATCTCATCTCTGTTCTAAGAATTATCCAAACTGATGAGTTGCCTTTATTCAGCTAGTGAAGGACAACTATTTCTGATGATAAAATAGACTTTTCAAAGGCTAAAAAAAAAAATAAAAAACAAACAAAAAAATGTCACTTTCATTTCCAGTTCTTCCTCTTTAAAGATATTCTAGGGAAAATATTTGGTGCAGAATCAACTCAGCACCAGATAAGTGTGTCAGAAAAGGGCTGCCAAAGACTTTGTTTTCATTTCCTCATTCCAGAATAAACCCAGGAACGGACCCTTCCCAACACATAATTGACAATTGACAATTCTACTAGGTTGCACTTGCTCTGGCAGTTCCTGGAGTGTTCATATTCCAGAGGCATTCCTGATTATTCCATTGTCCCCTTTCACCAACAAGAGATAAATAAATATTACCTCATTTGGAAACTGCCCATTTTTACAGAAGTTATGAATAAAAAAGTGTTTGGCTTTTTGACAAACTTCTCCAATTTTATTAAAGTATTAATTTGTAGAAAAATAACAGTGTTAGTTCTTACTTGGAATTGGCAGAAGACTTAATACAAGTAATGACACTAGGAAAATATTAGTTATCATCAAACCAGAATTCCGTAGAAAAGTTTGAATTCAGATTTTTGAAGGATGTTTAAGTATGTTGTTTTGCCTATTCAAATTACAGGGTTAGTAAAAGCATGACATAAAAACAGTCAAAAGGGGAAAGTGTTACAAGTTATCATTCTCCTGGTTACACCAAATTTTACTATATTGTAGTGATTTATTCTATCTAGTAATGCTAAAGTCTAAAAACTTAAGATGCTTCTACTATCTAAATGTTAAATCCATGCCACAGACTCTCAATGGGTGATTTACTAATTTCTAGAGTTCGCTGCAACATTCTTATAAATCAATGATACTCCAGTAGAGATTTAGATATATTCTTTAAATTATTTTATAACATCTGCAGAGCACAAGAAACCAATTCTTATTGAAAATCACTGGATATTAGGTACATAGCACAGATTTAAAAAACTACTTATTTCCAGACAAACTCTGTTCACATTCACAGACACAGAAATTTAAACTTTGGCTACAATTTAACCAATGTTCAATGCTCTTTAACATTCATAGTCCCTCTTTAAAATAAATGTTATTTATTTTATTAGATTAGATGTGCCTGAGATTAGAATTAAAAAATACAACATAAATATAGCAATGTATGAAATACAGGATTTACAATTTAATTAGAAATATTCTGGGCTTTTAGAATAAGCAAGCTTGAAACAGTTTTATTTATCTAGATGGAAAATATAAGAATTTACAAAAAAATGTTATGGAAATTTCCAAAACTCTCTGCAGATAAGCATTTATTTTCAGTAGAGTAGGCTTATTTTGGCAATATCTAAAGAAATGGACTAAGGGCAGAGTTAACAAAGGATTTGTGTTTAGCAGTACAGAGCAGCTCTGATTAAACACATATAAATTCAGATGACCAGTTGCGCACTAATCTTTACTAAAGCCCATGAAAAACTGTAATAACATTAAAATTTCTGTATCATTCTAGAAATAACTAATTTCATTGATTTAAATCTGAGTAAAAAGCAAGGTTTCTGCTTGTATAATTCAACAATTCAGACACATTAACACTAAGTGGGTTTATACAGACAAGCAGCTCCAGATCACGTGCACTGAAACACTGTGTGAAGTCCGTTTTCAACCTCTTTTGAGTTGTGTCTCAAATCTCAGATTGTGAAAGAATGAGGACAGATGTGCAATATACCTGTACTAGATTTCCAGAGCAGGCAATTTTTGTGATGAGTATTCCCCAGCTGTGTGCCCCAAACTGTGTGTTGCCTTTCCATCTAACCTATGACAGGTTGAAACTGAGCATTTTAAAGTTGCAGCTGAAGGACTTAGATCTTTATAAAAATATGTCTAACCCTTAGTTTAAATAATACAGAAGTTACAATAATAACAAAATAGTTTGCAATCTAAATGTTCAACGGTTTTCAGAGAAGATGATCATATTTTGTTCCTTCCACTTTCTGCAATAATACTATGCCACAGAAATTGCTGCACATGATAAATCTGCTGCATCCTATTCAGTACATTTCTTAAACTTGAATATAGAAATGATACAATTCTTTATGAGCAATGTGACTTTTTTCTTCTTGATTCAAAAACCAAAGAACAGTGTTCAATAAATTGGTTACTGCAATATGTCAACTCTCACATATGTACCAATAGGAAGAAAAAACATCAGTTTTGTACATCAGAATGTACATTTTATACATTCTTCTTTTCCTCCTCACTGATACATACTGAAATGTATTTTTAAAAATTAGGAAAAAGTTATTTGGGCCTAATTTGTAAGCAGAGTTGATGTGATGTATCCCAAAGATTTCTAATTCACTTTAAGTGGAATACGAAGTTATTCTGCAGCCTGCAGTATCCTCACATGTAGAAGAAACCATAGCATTTTCAAAGATACTTTTGGTGATTCATTTTATGGTTCATGTTGCTCTGTTAAAGGTTTGTGCTGTTTAAACAGACAAAGTTGATAACATTTCCTGACCTTGCAGGTAAACTCTGCAGAAACAGATTACTGTCTATAGTAAGAATTTCATTCACAGCTTCTACCTGGAGAAGATCAACTGAAATAATATGCTGCAATACTGAGGGTACTCTGAAAATTGAACTCCTTCTGCAAGGAAGGATTAAGTTGGGCAGTACAATTTCAGAGGCAGACATAAAGAAGGAGAATATTTTTAAAAAACCTTATTTTTTTCTTCTTAATCTTTCAGGGTTTCAATTTTAAGAGATGAGTCAAATAAATTCAAACAAGTGATGATTCATCTTTAATTGCAAAGCAGCTTATCCACCTGGCATGTTTCATGGACATCTTTGGCTCTGCTGGCTGAGAACAGCACGTATTAACTTCCTAGTATTGCAAAGAGAATTATTTTCCTCCAAAAATATGTCATATAATTTACAGGAGAATGAAAATGGTTATAAGCTACAAAAAGCTTATTTAAGGAGAAAATATTTTTGAATAATATTTTTCTTAAAGTCAGTCTAATAATCAATTCCTTCCAGAGAAGACCAATGGGGAGTTATCTTGAAAGCTACTACTTGGCAAAAGCCTGATGAGCTGCACTGCAAGAATCACACAGATGTACTAACCTTGCACATACCTTGGAAAAGAAAGACCTAATTTTTTTGAGGATCCTGCAGTAAGAAGTCTCCTAGTGGGCTAAAAAGCTAAAACACATCTAGAGCTGATTACAAAGAAAAGAGTAACATCTTTAAAGCTGCAGTCAGGAACAAATATTGGTTTAGGACATCAGTTTATGCTTGTTCAGTTCTTCATATTCTAGACATCTGTGAAACTCACTCTGTATCAGTTTCCCAATATGTAACTGAACCAAGAAGTCCTCATGGGTAAACCAGACAAATATTCAAGTACTGAAAAAATAATCTCTCTGTTAACACTATATTAGTGTCACGTGTGAATATAGCTTCACATAGACCAGCATGAAAATATCCCAGTAAGAGTGTTATCCCCACTTCTCTTGTGAAATTAATTGTATCCAAATAATAGATTAGCAACTTACAAACAGGAATTTTCTCTTGATAGTCCATCTGCAGTTCACATTTTCCTTAATTTCAACCCGTTAACTCTATTTATGACACCTCATTTATTCTAAAGGATTCTTCTTCCTTCTTGTCACTATTTATGGGTTATATTCATTCTTCCCAGAAACATTGTGGGAAGGCCACACAATTTGCCTTCAAAGTATGCAAGGTCAGAAAATGTAAACTGCACCACAGTGTCATGGAGCTATGCCATTGTTGTTTGGAACTGGCTAGATTTCTAAACAGAAGGACTAATTTTGATCCAATTTTTAATATTTTGTTCAATTACTCAGCACAGTATATAAATATTCTCCTGCCCTTTCTAAATGTCTACATTCAAGTGTGCTTTTTTTGGTGTTTGGGGGACTTGGGGGGAGAAATGTGTGGATATAACTCTCATTTGATATGTAACATTAGCGGACTTTTTTTCTGGTTTATAATGGATGTCTCTCATGCATTTTAATAAACTTTTAATGGCTATAAAGGAACAACTAAGCTACTTGCAGGAAAAAACAACCCACATGTTACATCAAGTGAGATTTGTGGTTCTTTTCACCTCTGCTTCCAGACTCTTGTTACACTAAACACTGTGAGCGATGATCAGCAGAAAAGCCTTTCTATACGTGAGCTTCTCAGAGATACTTACTCAAGAACATTTTTTTCCAGAACAACAGTCCCTGAATAATTCATCTGCAAATACTCTTGTTCCAGGACAGAAGTGCCACATCTGTTTTAACATGATCCATTTTGAAAACAGTTTGAGACAAACCATTGTGGCAACTCGGTACCTCATAAACACAGTTATTCTAGGATAATTATTCAAATCCTTTTGTAACTTAAATCCAAGTTATCCATCAAGAGAAAACAAGCTTTAAGTAGTCAATGTACTCTAAATATGCACAGAACAGAACAGTAAGCAATCTGGAGACCACTGAGTGAGAAAAGCAGAATGAACGTCACAGTAGCTAATCACTCTCCAAGCAACCCAGTCTTGAGTACAGAACAGAAGCACAACTGAGACAAAACCGAGGAGTATCAAATCCAGTTTATGAGTAACTGGAAAAATCCTGGAAAGCTTAGAAGATACACATGGAGGAATACTGCAGTAAACAGTACCACAGTTTAAGAAGGGAAATGCGCACTCTACTTTTCTGTAATATATTAGTTGTTAGAGCACTAACCAAGGAAGTTGTGATTTCAGCCTTACTTCTTCCCTTCAGGCTATCTTAACCACCATATTTATTGACTGAAACATGTAGGTAAGCAGTGCCTGCTTTTCGGATGCTTCCTCTGCCCTTAGGGGTCTAAGTGCAAACCTTTCACTTCAGTTATGCTGTGCAGAAGCCCCAAGGTCTCCCACCCAACAAGCAAGTGGGCACAGATCTTCTCTCAACCTGTGCATCAATGCATGAACTTCAAGACACCAAGGACTCATTTACTGCAGTGGAAAGCTGTAGCACTATGGATAACTTGCAAATGTTAGTATTTTTTTTAGCACATGAGCACATCTGGTTTTCTGCATTTTAGACTGATCACACAGAAGGAACCAGTGTATTAACACCCCCTTCATTGCTTCCCTGTCTGCTACCTGTGATGCTGTTATCGCTGTTCAAACTGAATATTCATGAGCCTCTTCACTTCCATTTTACTTCTCTGGTTATTTTATATCTTCCCTATTTAACATGTTAAGTCCAGAAACATGGAGCTGTTGTTACAAAGTTGCATTGCTTTTCTTAAATAAAATGGTTTCCCTGATTAACAACAACAACCACAATCAAAAAAGGCTTTTGTGGGGAGCTCACTGTGGTAGGTGGTTTTCTCTGGGCACTACGTTTGAGTTTTTCCTGATAACAAAAATCACTCCAGCTCAGTAGCCAAAGACAGGGCTTGGACTGTCCCCAAGTCGTTGGGGATGGCAGGCTGTAGAGAAGGAACAGCTTTTTGCAGGGAGATGTAGAGGGTGCTGGTGCACAGATCCTGATTCCAAGGGGAACATGAACTGTGCATGAAACTGCAGAACTGGGATGTTGCTGGGGAACTGCTGTTTAACCTTCACTGCCTTCCACTCCTAAGCCTTGTCTGGGAAGAGGTTTGAAAATATTTCAGGGTGTCAAAAAACCACCTTCAGTCAGAAGTGGATCCCTTAAGATTTGGGACTTCATCAAGATCAGTTCAAGACAGTACAGTCTGGAGAGGACAACATCGAGGGTTTTTATTTTATTTTAGGTAAATTTATGTCTTGGGAAGGCCCTCAATGTCATTCTGATTATGGGGGATGTGACAATCTCTTTGTGTTTAACTCAAACGCAGCTCATGCAGGAGTCAGCCTTTTCAACTCCAGTGTGAATCTAAAATGCCTTTATAGTCTTTTTATTGCTGTAACCACGAAGTCTGCTGAGCTGTAAGGCAGTACACATAGACTAAGAGCTCTCTAATAATCAGTATAAAATATGGTATAAACAATATAAAAGCAACATAAACAATATAAATTGTACCCATAAACAGTACAAAGCACAACAGTAGAAGAAAGTTATTTTAAAATCCGATGAAAGATATGATCTGTAATAGCAGATGTTTCCACTTGGACTGGGCTGCCACCAGTACATGCCCGTGCAGGTGTGTGCTGCTGGGAATGAGCAGTTGATGTGCACCGAGCAGTTGAATGTTTGCAACACAAGGTTTGCAGTCCCTGCCCATTTGTCTACAAGGGCTTGATCTGTATTATGAGGAACACGGCTTTTGAAAGCAGTTTTCCAAAGATGCCCAGGCTGGATTCTTGTAATGTGCAAAGTGTAAAAAGGCATCTTTACTGAAGTCTTTGGAGAAGAACTCAGATCCAAGTTATAGTGGCACAGCCTGTGAGCCCTTCTCATGAAATGTACAGTTACTTTGATAACAGAAGGGGCAAGCAGTTTCTTTTTAAGGGAAGAAAGTGCTATGGAAACAAATTTGGAGATGTTTGTCGGGAAAAAATTCTAGCAAAAAGAAAAGCTCTTTCATTTTTAAAAGAAAGGTTTGAAACAGCTCAGCATGTGTTTGAGGCACAGAGCAGATTCAAAGCTCCCCTATTATGGGAGATGCACAGTTCACCGAGCTGCACTGATGAAACGCTGGGTCTCATTTCTGAGTGACTGGTCTCTCAGCAGCTCTTTGGTTACTAGTCCAAGGTGGTTTTGGTTTGGAGAAACAAAAAAGGTTGCATGCTTTGAGGATCCAGAAGACTTATTAAAGAGGATGGTAGCACTAAGCTGGGAACAATGGTCTGGCATAGACACCTTGCACGGTTTGACAGGAAGTAATCCTGTAATACTGTCTAAATTTGAAGGGGCTTTTAATAGAAAAAAATTGATACAAACAGGGAGATAAAATGCTTTTATTGTCTTCTGGTGAGAAGGTATAATTTGTCATTTATGTAAGCCAAATACTGAGCTGGTAACCTGTAGGAAAGTTCTGGTAAATGCCTTGTGAAACTTCCCACTGCTCGTATTTTTTTCTTCTGGTGAAAGTGGCACAGGAAACTGGCAATGAGGCTCCTCCTGGCAGCAGGTGGGTTCAAGTGGGGCTGAACTCTGGCTCCCTGGGTCTGGACGGAGCTCAGAGGCCCAGCAGCGGCCCACCAAAACCTGAGCATGGGGTCTGGCACAGCAGGAGCTGACAGCCTGGAACACAGAGCCAGCAGATGGGCACTCACCCCGCTGGGGTGAGTGAACCCAATCCCATCCCACTCTTCACCCTGACCTAAAAAGAAATGGCAAAATAAATGAAACAGCTGTTAGACTTACCATCTGTTTAGGGGCTTGGTGGGCTTTATTGTGCATTACCTGAGTGTTAATCGAGAAGTCAGATACTACCTCTTTTATGTCTTTAGTACTAAAGCCGAAAGACAATAGAAGCCAAAAGAAATATAACCTAAAGCAACACTATTTAAGTTTAAATAAATTAAAATGTTAGTATCCTAAACATGTTTGCTGATAATGTGGGAGCTAGGCTTATAGCCCAAAGCTGAGCACTTTTTCTTGCTTCGTCAGCACAGGATGAGGTACTTTACTAACAGCTCCTCCATAGACTACTCAAAAATACAGGCAGCCTGATAAAATGCAGATAAAAAACTCATACTTGCCCTGCTCCTCAGCTCTGACTTGATTTTCTGTAATAATAGTTGCTAATCTATAGCTACAAATACTATTCAAAAAATATAAATAAATTGTGAAATCCAGCAGTTCTGACCTGAAAAATCCTTTTGAAGTCAATTAATTCATGAACTTTCATGTGCTTTTATCACTATGACCAGATACAAGTGGATTTTTTTTTAGTATTTGAAAGCTGTTGCTGACAGGTATTTATTTCTGCCATCATCCACTCTTAACATTTAGACTGTAAAAATTGACTCCAGCCTGTCAACCATTAAGCACCAATAATTATGTCTGAAGTTGTGAAAGTGAAGTGTGACAGCCATTTCATACCTAGTGCTATAACAGGTCTTATAACCTCCTGAAATACTTTTCTTCTCTACTTTCCATGCACCAGTCAAAAAGATGAGTGTGTTTAGGAAAAAAAAAAAAAAAAAAAAGAGAAAAAAAAAGGTGACGTTTTATTGCTCTATTTTGTGAGAAAGTATTATCACGCATAAGGTGGATGTTAAGGTGTAAATTCATCTGTGAATACACCAGTAACCAACATTTTTAGTTAGATACATTGGCATTGCAAAACAAGGTTTTGCTGCCACAATGAAGCGAAAGTAAGAAGACTTCGTATGTAGGTAAAAAGTTATACACTAATGGACATATTTTTGTGAACCGCAAATATCTACTAACGACACGACTTCAACCACAAGACCAATATAAATACATCACACAAGTTTTCTACAATATGAAGTGTGCCTCTTAAGCACCAGTTTACAATGCCTTTTTGAACTGGGATATCTAATAAATTGTAAAATTTCTTTGGTCTGCTTATAATTTGTCAATGCTTGTTCATCTTCCAGGGTTAATGCTCCTGTGGTACATACTTCTCATTTATTTTGTTTCTGGGCACTAGAAAGAAGGAGGGAGATAACACCTCAGACTCTCATTTGCTATGGTAGCTCGGGCCTGACAATGAAGCACTCCTTCAGGTAAATTCCTGGCAGGTACCTCTCAAAAACTGCAGCAAGATCCCCTCCTGCGGCAGCTCTATAGACCAGCCACTTGTTAACAGCTGTTATATAGCGTTCAGCCATACAACTGAATTCCCTTTAAACAGTCAAAAACTTATCAGTATAGAAGAATGAAAAGAATTCAAATGTTCACAATATGCTGCAAATTATTATGCAAAACCCAAACACATTTTCAGTTTGTTTGGTTTTGAATTATCTCAGACTAATACAGTTTATTTAGAATGACTAACTTATAATGGGAGCCTTGCTTAACATTTAAAATTCACTTCATTTTTAATGAATGAAATTATTTTCATAACTTCATATGTCTTGTAAAGTTCTGTGTTGACATAGTCATATATGTGCATCTTGTTTATGTTTCAAAAATTAAATGGCACAGAAGGACAGGAATATTACATGCATGTAAAACCAAATTTGGGCTGCCTGTTTATGTGGATGGCACCTTGACATATAGCTGAAAAGTCTTTAGAGACTACTTCTGTTGGAAGAAAAAATTCACAGTGTTTCAGCAGCAGGGGACTGATGTCTGAAAAGCATCTGATCAAAACCATAGACATGATGTCCATAATTTAGTATTCAGGAACAGTAAAAGGAAAAGGCAAGATTTTTCTCACCAATTCTACAGGAACATCCTTCAAACTTGAGTGTCCTATATTTTAGTAGAGAATCTACCACTCTAAATTTAGTCATCATCCTCACAGAGTCGCATATATTTGCCAGGAAAAAAAAAAATGACTGAATTAGTCTAGCCACTCATACCAGGTATTATCTTCTGAAGACTATGCACAAAGCAGGAAAATTGCACTACATTTATCTTTTGATCTGCTCATAGAGCAAGAAGAAGAAGAGGAAGAACAGCAAGAACAAGAACAAGAACAAGAACAAGAACAAGAACAAGAACAAGAACAAGAACAGGAGGACTTAGAAAACCTGTGTTCGGTCAGGAGATTATGATCTGGTGACAATTACAGAGAGATGGTGGGACAGCTAACATGACTGGAATGTGGTCATGGATGGCTATGTCCTTCTCAGGAAAGACAGACCAGCCAGGCATGGTGGTAGAGTCGCTCTTCACATGAGAGAGCAACTACAATGTATTGAGTACGGCCCAGGCGTGGATGAGGAGCGAGTTGAGAGTTTATGAGTGAGAGTTAAGGGGCAGGCTGGCAGGAGTGATACTGTTTTGGGTGTCTATTACAGACCACCAGATCAGGGTAAGGAGGTTGATGAGGCTTTCTACAGACAGATAAGAGCAGCCTCACAGTCACAGGCCCTGGTTGTTGTGGGGGATTTTAAATTCCCCAATGTTTGCTGGAAGGACCATTCAGCCAGCCAGCCACAGTCCAGAAGGTTCCTCCAGTGCATTGATGATAACTTTCTGATGCAAATGGTGGAGGAGCTGACTAGGAGAGGTGCACTGCTGGATCTCATCCTCACTAACAAGGAGGGTCTGGTTGAAACAGTAAAGGTTGAGGGCTGCCTGGGTTGCAGTGACAATGAAATGGTGGAGTTCAGGATCTCGTGTGGCAGGAACAAAATAGCAAGAAGAATTGCAACCCTGGACTTCAGCAGGGTGAACTTTGGCCTTTTCAGGCAATTGTTAGGGGAAATCCCATGGGCAAGGCTGCTTGAGGGTAAAGGGGCCCAAGATAGTTGGTTAGCGTTCAGGGATTGGTTCTACCAAGCTCAAGATCAGAGCATCCTGACACGTAGGAAGTCAAGGAAGAGAGCCAGGAGACCTGCGTGGTTAAACAGGGAACTGCTGGGTAAGCTCAAGTGGAATAGGAGAGTTTACAGATCATGGAAGGATAGGCTGGCCACCTGGGAAGAATATAAGGCTGTTTGTTGTCAGAGGATGTAGAGAGGCAACTAGGAAAGCTAAGGGCTCCTCAGAATTCAACCTGGTGAGAGGGGTCAAGGACAACAGAAAGAGCTTTTTCAAATACATGGCAGATAAAACTAACACCAGAGGCAATGTAGGCCCACTGATGAACGAGGTGAGTGCCTTGGTAACAGAAGACGCAGAGAAGGCAGTTACTGAATGCCTTCTTTGTCTCTGTCTACTCTGCTGGAAGCTGTCCTGAGGAGCCCTGTAGCTCCTGCTGCTGCCTTGCTGCCGGGGTGCAGGGGCCGAGGGCCCAACTCGTTGGCGTGTTCCTGGTCTGTGACGATCTTGGGGCCTGCAGGAGTGTGGGCCTGGCTCTGTGGGGCTGGGGAAGCTGAGAGCAGGGAGCGTTGTGAGGAGACGCTGCCGTCTGGCAGGGCTGAAGTAGCCCTGGAACCCAGCTGGCCTGCAAGGCCGCCCTTCTCTGGACGCAGAGCCGCAGGCAGTGCCAGCACCAGGGCTGGGGAGGGTTCAGGGGCCACGTCTCTCCCTGTCCCCACTTCCCAGGCCACATCTCTCTGTCTGGAGACCTTCTTCATCCTTCTCTCCATAGCCTTATCCCCCTTTCTGCACCAGTTCTATGGGCACCGTATCCCTCTTACCCACATCTCACAGCCGAATCCCTGTGTCGAACCATTTCCCACACCCATATCCCTCCCTCTCCCCAGATTGCTAGCAATAGCCATCCCTCCCTCTCCTTCTCGTTCCCACCAGCCATTTCCCTCCCTCTCCCCAAGTCCACAGGCACTCGGCCGCCTCTCCCCCAGTTCACAGGGCCACATCCCTCCCTCTCCTCCAGTTCCAACATCCACATTGCTCCCTCTCTACGGGTCCTCGAGCCATAACCCACCCTCTCCCCCACTTCCCACAGCCACATCTCTCCCACTGCCCAGTTCTGCAGCACCGAGCAAACAACACGGCAGAAACCAGGCCCGGTGCCTCTCAGTGGCGCAGTGCTTTTATTCCAGAGGGGCCCCGGGAGGCCCGGCCGCCCCGCTCAGACGCGGAGCCAGGGAAGACGCTGCGCATGGTCCCCTGAGCCCGGCTCGTCCTCCTGGACCCTGCGCAGCCACGACGGGTCTTCGTTGCGCTCTGGCCGGTGGAGGAGCTGGCCATGTCCATCTCCGTCCCTCTCGGTGGGCAGGCTCCGAGCACGCCGCTGAGGACTGGGGCGGCGGCGCTCTCCCCTCTCAGCGGAGCGTGCGCGGCGCCTGGAACGGCTGCGGCTCCGCTGCTGCTGCTGCTGCCGCCACTGTTGCCTCTGCCACCACGGCCCCCGCCTTGCGTAGGGATGCAAGCGGCCACGGCGACCGTCATCCTCCAGCCGCAGGCGGCGGATGGCCGCGATGGGGCCCCGGCAGAGCGGGCAAGTGGCATCCTCGGCGCTGGCAGCCCAGCGCCGGATGCAGGCATGGCAGAACGCATGCCAGCACGGGTCCACTGCAGCGGGGTCTTCCAGGGGAGCCAAGCAGATGGGGCACCTGTATCCCCGCCGGCACCTCCTGGCAGCTGGTGGCACCGCTGGCTCATCCCTGGACACCTCCATTGCTGCTGCTGGGACTCAGTGTCCTGTCAGTTGCTGGGACCTGGTTTCCTCTCGGCTTCCGGTGGGACTTGCTGTCCTCAGCTGCTGCTGGGACTTGATGTCCTCGTGGCCGCCGCTGGGACTTGATGTCCTCTCGGAGCTGGAGGCACCTGGTGTCTCTGCTGCTGGCAGGACTCGATGGCTGCTGCTGGTGCAACGCCAAGGCTCGGGTTCCGCTGGCAGGACTCGGTGGCCGCTCGAACGCTGGCAGGTCACAACGTCTGGTGCCGCTGGCAGGACTCGATGGCTCGGGTGCTGCCCACAGGACTCGACGTCTCGTGTGCCGCTGGCAGCACGTGACGCTGGCGTTTATAGCCGCCCGCCGCTAGTGACGTCACGGGCTGACTGTGACTCTGGTGACATCACAGGGCTCTCGGGGGCACACCCAGGGACACACCCAGGAGCTCCCCAGCCTCACACATGCCCTGTGACGCAAAGCCCACCTGGCAGGGGGCTCCAGGGGTGGCCTCACCCGTGCTGGTCATGGTTTTAAGCTGAACTAGCGATAGAACCGGGATAGCCACTCACTCAGTCCCCCACCCGCTCCCCAGACAGGGGAGAGAATTGAAAGGGAAGGGAGAAACTTGGAATGAGATAAACACAGTTCAATAAAATCACAAAATACTAGCGCACTACTAGTTGATATATATATAAAATAGAAATGGAATATAAAATAAAAGATACTCAATGCGATTCCTCATCAACTCCATCTGCACTCAGCAGCAGTCCTTGTAGTAGGAGGTGGAGACACGGTTGCAGTTTTGTTGATCACATCCATTGGGATCTGACGACGCCCATCTTGACGTTTTATTAGTGAAAAGTGGTTCTCTCGTGCAGGTGCCTTGACCTTGCTTCTTTTTGATGACAAAACTGGCATTCCAAGGAATCTGAATTACTTTCGCACCTTTCTAGAAAACTTATTTTGCTGTTCCATCCCATACAATTATGCCATCTAGATATTGCAAGTGTTCTGGAGCTTTTCTTTGTTCCAGCGTGGTTTAGATCGGTCCACGGCACATGGTAGGGCTGTGTTTCCAGCCCTGGGGCAAGCCATTCCACGTGTACTGGCTGCCCCTCCAGGTGAATGCAAACTGCGGTCTGCACTCTGCTGCTTAAAGGAAGAGAGAAAAACACTTTCGCAATGTGGGTTGTGGCTCAGCGCCGAGCTGCCTTTGACTCCAGTTCAAGCTGCAGCTCTAGAGTGTCTGGCACAGCAGCACTCAAGGGTGCTGTAACTTATTTCAGGCCACGATAGTCTACTCTTAGTCTCCACTCTTCACTAGACTTACGCACTGGCCTAGTGAGGTTGTTAAAAGGTGAGCGAGTCTTGCTGATCACACCCTGACTCTCCAGTTGACGAATCAGCTTCTGGACAGGAAGGAGAGAGTCTCGACTGGTGCGATACTGCCGGCGATGGACCATCGTGAGAGCGATTGGCACCTGCTGCTCGTCAACCCTCAGCAGTCCTACAGCAGAAGGGCCCTCTGCTCTGAGAGACCAGGCAGAGTCGACAGTTGATGAATGTTCTCCGTGTCCACGGCCGCTCTGCCAAATGCCCACCTATACCCGTTTGGGGCCTCAAAACACCCTCTCCCGGGGCAGTGTGTGCCGAGGATGCACGGAGCACATGGAGCAGTCGCAGTGGGACGCTTTTGCCCGTCTTTCCCAGTCTGGCTCATTTCGGCCTCTCCTACAGCCAGCTTCTGGGATCCCACAGCCGCTCCAGAAATACTGATGGATTTTGTTCCATTATGGTTTGATGGGATTACTGTGCACTGAGCACCGGTGTCCTCCAAAGCTCTCTGCTCCTGGGGGCCTGTTGTACCAGGCCATCGGATCCGCACAGTCCAGTAACCTCTGTTGTTCCTTCCCGGCGGCGGGCTGGAGGCAGGGCCCCTCTGATTTGTATTAGGCACATTCCGTGGGTAGGAATCAGAATTTCCTTCAAGAGGATCAGAATCTCTTCTAGCCCTTCTGGAAACTGGAGCACCCATTGTCCTAGAAGGTTTTCCTTTAAATTCACGTACTCGTTCCTGAAGTGCTGAGGTGGGATTTCCATCCCACCTCCTCAGGTCTTCTCCATGATCACCGAGGAGAAGCCACAGCGTGCCTCTCCTTGGGTACTTCTTCTGTCCTCTCTCTTGAGATTGGAAACGCCTTCGCCTGATAGCAGAAATGTCGGTTGGTCAGGTGGGGAATGGAACCTGTCCTCTCCGAGTGCTTTGATTTCGTGGAACAGCTTTTCGAAACGGTTGTCAGATTTTTCACGCAGTTGACACTCAGTTCACATCTGGAATACTGTGTCCAGTTCTGGGCCCCTCCATTCAAGGAGGACAGGGAACTGCTGGAGAGAGTCCAGCGCAGGGCAACAAAGATGATTAAGGGACTGGAGCATCTCCCTTGTGAGGAAAGGCTGAGGGAGCTGGGTCTCTTTAGTTTGGAGGAGACTGAGGGCTGACCTCATTGATGTTTATAAATTTCTAAAGGGTGAGTGTCATGAGGGTGGAGACAGGCTCTTCTCGGTGACAACCAACGGTAGGACAGGGGGTAATGGGTCCAAACTGGAACACAAGAGGTTCCACTTACATTTGAGAAGAAACTTCTTCTCAGTAAGGGTAACAGAACACTGGAACAGGCTGCCCAGGGGGGTTGTGGAGTCTCCTACTCTGCAGGCATTCGAAACCCGCCTAGATGCCTTCCTGTGTAGCCTCATCTAGGTGTTCCTGCTCCGGCAGGGGGGTTGGACTTTCTGAGGTCCGTTCCAATCCCTAACATTCTGTGATTCTCTGATTCCGTGTGACACACAAGCCCGCAGAGAGGTAGCGAGGCTGTCCTCGTAGTCCCGAAGCTGGTTCATCACTTCTGTCACATTTTGTTGAATGTAGCTGCCCAGGACATCGATGCCCATGACCCAGCATATGCCGGTGGTGCCCATTGGACAAACCTGCGTCCCATGGGTTGTGTACAAAGGATTCTCTCTGCATCTGTCCCTTCCGGACCATTTGGCTCACAATAGATTATCTCCCGCACAGCTAATCCTCTCAGGATCTGGATACCTGTCTCCATAGTATTCCATTCACCTGGATGACATACAGCAGCTTCCTTCCTTGAAGGGAAACCTTGCCTTTCCTGGCAGTCAGGAGTCACCTGCAGAGGCTGGAGAGGTCTTTCTCTCTTGCAATTGCCCTGTGGAGGGTGGCATCCCTTGACAGAGATCCCAGCTGCTTGGATTCCCTACCGTCCAGTTCCAGACAATCGGCTCCCTTGTCCCAGCATGGGAGCAGCCAGGTTACCACATCCTTGCCTTCCCGACAACCACCGCGGTGTCCCCTGGGCAGTGGCTCTGAGCGAGGCTGAAGCCCATCTCCCCGTGGCCAGGAGAGCCGGGGACAGGCCAGGCAAGTGGCGCCTGCGAGGATCTCCTCTCAGGGCGGACGGCTGGCAGCAGGGACAGGGACAGGGACAAGCCGTGCTTGCTCCCAAGGAGCTCTGTCCCGGGAGAGGTCGGCTCGGGGCCATGCTCCTGCTGCTGCCTTGCTGCCGGGGTGCAGGGGCCGAGGGCCCAACTCGTTGGCGTGTTCCTGGTCTGTGACGATCTTGGGGCCTGCAGGAGTGTGGGCCTGGCTCTGTGGGGCTGGGGAAGCTGAGAGCAGGGAGCGTTGTGAGGAGACGCTGCCGTCTGGCAGGGCTGAAGTAGCCCTGGAACCCAGCTGGCCTGCAAGGCCGCCCTTCTCTGGACGCAGAGCCGCAGGCAGTGCCAGCACCAGGGCTGGGGAGGGTTCAGGGGCCACGTCTCTCCCTGTCCCCACTTCCCAGGCCACATCTCTCTGTCTGGAGACCTTCTTCATCCTTCTCTCCATAGCCTTATCCCCCTTTCTGCACCAGTTCTATGGGCACCGTATCCCTCTTACCCACATCTCACAGCCGAATCCCTGTGTCGAACCATTTCCCACACCCATATCCCTCCCTCTCCCCAGATTGCTAGCAATAGCCATCCCTCCCTCTCCTTCTCGTTCCCACCAGCCATTTCCCTCCCTCTCCCCAAGTCCACAGGCACTCGGCCGCCTCTCCCCCAGTTCACAGGGCCACATCCCTCCCTCTCCTCCAGTTCCAACATCCACATTGCTCCCTCTCTACGGGTCCTCGAGCCATAACCCACCCTCTCCCCCACTTCCCACAGCCACATCTCTCCCACTGCCCAGTTCTGCAGCACCGAGCAAACAACAAGGCAGAAACCAGGCCCGGTGCCTCTCAGTGGCGCAGTGCTTTTATTCCAGAGGGGCCCCGGGAGGCCCGGCCGCCCCGCTCAGACGCGGAGCCAGGGGAGACGCTGCGCATGGTCCCCTGAGCCCGGCTCGTCCTCCTGGACCCTGCGCAGCCACGACAGGTCTTCGTTGCGCTCTGGCCGGTAGAGGAGCTGGCCATGTCCATCTCCGTCCCTCTCGGTGGGCAGGCTCCGAGCACGCCGCTGAGGACTGGGGCGGCGGCGCTCTCCCCTCTCAGCGGAGCGTGCGCGGCGCCTGGAACGGCTGCGGCTCCGCTGCTGCTGCTGCTGCCGCTGCTGCCTCTGCCACCACGGCCCCCGCCTTGCGTAGGGATGCAAGCGGCCACGGCGACCGTCATCCTCCAGCCGCAGGTGGCGGATGGCCGCGATGGGGCCCCGGCAGAGCGGGCAAGTGGCATCCTCGGCGCTGGCAGCCCAGCGCCGGATGCAGGCATGGCAGAACGCATGCCAGCACGGGTCCACTGCAGCGGGGTCTTCCAGGGGAGCCAAGCAGATGGGGCACCTGTATCCCCGCCGGCACCTCCTGGCAGCTGGTGGCACCGCTGGCTCATCCCTGGACACCTCCATTGCTGCTGCTGGGACTCAGTGTCCTGTCAGTTGCTGGGACCTGGTTTCCTCTCGGCTTCCGGTGGGACTTGCTGTTCTCAGCTGCTGCTGGGACTTGATGTCCTCGTGGCCGCCGCTGGGACTTGATGTCCTCTCGGAGCTGGAGGCACCTGGTGTCTCTGCTGCTGGCAGGACTCGATGGCTGCTGCTGACCCAACGCCAAGGCTCGGGTTCCGCTGGCAGGACTCGGTGGCCGCTCGAACGCTGGCAGGTCACAACGTCTGGTGCCGCTGGCAGGACTCGATGGCTCGGGTGCTGCCCACAGGACTCGACGTCTCGTGTGCCGCTGGCAGCACGTGACGCTGGCGTTTATAGCCGCCCGCCGCTAGTGACGTCACGGGCTGACTGTGACTCTGGTGACATCACAGGGCTCTCGGGGGCACACCCAGGGACACACCCAGGAGCTCCCCAGCCTCACACATGCCCTGTGACGCAAAGCCCACCTGGCAGGGGGCTCCAGGGCTGGCCTCACCCATGCTGGTCATGGTTTTAAGCTGAACTAGCGATAGAACCGGGATAGCCACTCACTCAGTCCCCCACCCGCTCCCCAGACAGGGGAGAGAATTGAAAGGGAAGGGAGAAACTTGGAATGAGATAAACACAGTTCAATAAAATCACAAAATACTAGCGCACTACTAGTTGATATATATATAAAATAGAAATGGAATATAAAATAAAAGATACTCAATGCGATTCCTCATCAACTCCATCTGCACTGTGCAGCAGTCCTTGTAGTAGGAGGTGGAGACACGGTTGCAGTTTTGTTGATCACATCCATTGGGATCTGACGACGCCCATCTTGCCGTTTTATTAGTGAAAAGTGGTTCTCTCGTGCAGGTGCCTTGACCTTGCTTCTTTTTGATGACAAAACTGGCATTCCAAGGAATCTGAATTACTTTCGCACCTTTCTAGAAAACTTATTTTGCTGTTCCATCCCATACAATTATGCCATCTAGATATTGCAAGTGTTCTGGAGCTTTTCTTTGTTCCAGCGTGGTTTAGATCGGTCCACGGCACATGGTAGGGCTGTGTTTCCAGCCCTGGGGCAAGCCATTCCACGTGTACTGGCTGCCCCTCCAGGTGAATGCAAACTGCGGTCTGCACTCTACTGCTTAAAGGAAGAGAGAAAAACACTTTCGCAATGTGGGTTGTGGCTCAGCGCCGAGCTGCCTTTGACTCCAGTTCAAGCTGCAGCTCTAGAGTGTCTGGCACAGCAGCACTCAAGGGTGCTGTAACTTATTTCAGGCCACGATAGTCTACTCTTAGTCTCCACTCTTCACTAGACTTACGCACTGGCCTAGTGAGGTTGTTAAAAGGTGAGCGAGTCTTGCTGATCACACCCTGACTCTCCAGTTGACGAATCAGCTTCTGGACAGGAATGAGAGAGTCTCGACTGGTGCGATATTGCCGGCGACGGACCATCGTGAGAGCGATTGGCACCTGCTGCTCGTCAACCCTCAGCAGTCCTACAGCAGAAGGGCCCTCTGCTCTGAGAGACCAGGCAGAGTCGACAGTTGATGAATGTTCTCCGTGTCCACAGCCGCTCTGCCAAATGCCCACCTATACCCGTCTGGGGCCTCAAAACACCCTCTCCCGGGGCAGTGTGTGCCGAGGATGCACGGAGCACGTGGAGCAGTCGCAGTGGGACGCTTTTGCCCGTCTTTCCCAGTCTGGCTCATTTCGGCCTCTCCTGCAGCCAGCTTCTGGGATCCCACAGCCGCTCCAGAAATACTGATGGATTTTGTTCCATTATGGTTTGATGGGATTACTGTGCACTGAGCACCGGTGTCCTCCAAAGCTCTCTGCTCCTGGGGGCCTGTTGTACCAGGCCATCGGATCCGCACAGTCCAGTAACCTCTGTTGTTCCTTCCCGGCGGCGGGCTGGAGGCAGGGCCCCTCTGATTTGTATTAGGCACATTCCGTGGGTAGGAATCAGAATTTCCTTCAAGAGGATCAGAATCTCTTCTAGCCCTTCTGGAAACTGGAGCACCCACTTTCCTAGAAGGTTTTCCTTTAAATTCACGTACTCGTTCCTGAAGTGCTGAGGTGGGATTTCCATCCCACCTCCTCAGGTCTTCTCCATGATCACCGAGGAGAAGCCACAGCGTGCCTCTCCTTGGGTACTTCTTCTGTCCTCTCTCTTGAGATTGGAAACGCCTTCGCCTAATAGCAGAAATGTCGGTTGGTCAGGTGGGGAATGGAACCTGTCCTCTCCGAGTGCTTTGATTTCGTGGAACAGCTTTTCGAACCGGTTGTCAGATTTTTCACGCAGTTGACACTCAGTTCACATCTGGAATACTGTGTCCAGTTCTGGGCCCCTCCATTCAAGGAGGACAGGGAACTGCTGGAGAGAGTCCAGCGCAGGGCAACAAAGATGATTAAGGGACTGGAGCATCTCCCTTGTGAGGAAAGGCTGAGGGAGCTGGGTCTCTTTAGTTTGGAGGAGACTGAGGGCTGACCTCATTGATGTTTATAAATTTCTAAAGGGTGAGTGTCATGAGGGTGGAGACAGGCTCTTCTCGGTGACAACCAACGGTAGGACAGGGGGTAATGGGTCCAAACTGGAACACAAGAGGTTCCACTTACATTTGAGAAGAAACTTCTTCTCAGTAAGGGTAACAGAACACTGGAACAGGCTGCCCAGGGGGGTTGTGGAGTCTCCTACTCTGCAGGCATTCGAAACCCGCCTAGATGCCTTCCTGTGTAGCCTCATCTAGGTGTTCCTGCTCCGGCAGGGGGGTTGGACTTTCTGAGGTCCGTTCCAATCCCTAACATTCTGTGATTCTCTGATTCCGTGTGACACACAAGTCCGCAGAGAGGTAGCGAGGCTGTCCTCGTAGTCCCGAAGCTGGTTCATCACTTCTGTCACATTTTGTTGAATGTAGCTGCCCAGGACATCGATGCCCATGACCCAGCATATGCCGGTGGTGCCCATTGGACAAACCTGCGTCCCATGGGTTGTGTACAAAGGATTCTCTCTGCATCTGTCCCTTCCGGACCATTTGGCTCACAATAGATTATCTCCCGCACAGCTAATCCTCTCAGGATCTGGATACCTGTCTCCATAGTATTCCATTCACCTGGATGACATACAGCAGCTTCCTTCCTTGAAGGGAAACCTTGCCTTTCCTGGCAGTCAGGAGTCACCTGCAGAGGCTGGAGAGGTCTTTCTCTCTTGCAATTGCCCTGTGGAGGGTGGCATCCCTTGACAGAGATCCCAGCTGCTTGGATTCCCTACCGTCCAGTTCCAGACAATCGGCTCCCTTGTCCCAGCATGGGAGCAGCCAGGTTACCACATCCTTGCCTTCCCGACAACCACCGCGGTGTCCCCTGGGCAGTGGCTCTGAGCGAGGCTGAAGCCCATCTCCCCGTGGCCAGGAGAGCCGGGGACAGGCCAGGCAAGTGGCGCCTGCGAGGATCTCCTCTCAGGGCGGACGGCTGGCAGCAGGGACAGGGACAGGGACAAGCCGTGCTTGCTCCCAAGGAGCTCTGTCCCGGGAGAGGTCGGCTCGGGGCCATGCTCCTGCTGCTGCCTTGCTGCCGGGGTGCAGGGGCCGAGGGCCCAACTCGTTGGCGTGTTCCTGGTCTGTGACGATCTTGGGGCCTGCAGGAGTGTGGGCCTGGCTCTGTGGGGCTGGGGAAGCTGAGAGCAGGGAGCGTTGTGAGGAGACGCTGCCGTCTGGCAGGGCTGAAGTAGCCCTGGAACCCAGCTGGCCTGCAAGGCCGCCCTTCTCTGGACGCAGAGCCGCAGGCAGTGCCAGCACCAGGGCTGGGGAGGGTTCAGGGGCCACGTCTCTCCCTGTCCCCACTTCCCAGGCCACATCTCTCTGTCTGGAGACCTTCTTCATCCTTCTCTCCATAGCCTTATCCCCCTTTCTGCACCAGTTCTATGGGCACCGTATCCCTCTTACCCACATCTCACAGCCGAATCCCTGTGTCGAACCATTTCCCACACCCATATCCCTCCCTCTCCCCAGATTGCTAGCAATAGCCATCCCTCCCTCTCCTTCTCGTTCCCACCAGCCATTTCCCTCCCTCTCCCCAAGTCCACAGGCACTCGGCCGCCTCTCCCCCAGTTCACAGGGCCACATCCCTCCCTCTCCTCCAGTTCCAACATCCACATTGCTCCCTCTCTACGGGTCCTCGAGCCATAATCCACCCTCTCCCCCACTTCCCACAGCCACATCTCTCCCACTGCCCAGTTCTGCAGCACCGAGCAAACAACACGGCAGAAACCAGGCCCGGTGCCTCTCAGTGGCGCAGTGCTTTTATTCCAGAGGGGCCCCGGGAGGCCCGGCCGCCCCGCTCAGACGCGGAGCCAGGGAAGACGCTGCGCATGGTCCCCTGAGCCCGGCTCGTCCTCCTGGACCCTGCGCAGCCACGACGGGTCTTCGTTGCGCTCTGGCCGGTGGAGGAGCTGGCCATGTCCATCTCCGTCCCTCTCGGTGGGCAGGCTCCGAGCACGCCGCTGAGGACTGGGGCGGCGGCGCTCTCCCCTCTCAGCGGAGCGTGCGCGGCGCCTGGAACGGCTGCGGCTCCGCTGCTGCTGCTGCTGCCGCCACTGTTGCCTCTGCCACCACGGCCCCCGCCGTGCGTAGGGATGCAAGCGGCCACGGCGACCGTCATCCTCCAGCCGCAGGCGGCGGATGGCCGCGATGGGGCCCCGGCAGAGCGGGCAAGTGGCATCCTCGGCGCTGGCAGCCCAGCGCCGGATGCAGGCATGGCAGAACGCATGCCAGCACGGGTCCACTGCAGCGGGGTCTTCCAGGGGAGCCAAGCAGATGGGGCACCTGTATCCCCGCCGGCACCTCCTGGCAGCTGGTGGCACCGCTGGCTCATCCCTGGACACCTCCATTGCTGCTGCTGGGACTCAGTGTCCTGTCAGTTGCTGGGACCTGGTTTCCTCTCGGCTTCCGGTGGGACTTGCTGTTCTCAGCTGCTGCTGGGACTTGATGTCCTCGTGGCCGCCGCTGGGACTTGATGTCCTCTCGGAGCTGGAGGCACCTGGTGTCTCTGCTGCTGGCAGGACTCGATGGCTGCTGCTGGTGCAACGCCAAGGCTCGGGTTCCGCTGGCAGGACTCGGTGGCCGCTCGAACGCTGGCAGGTCACAACGTCTGGTGCCGCTGGCAGGACTCGATGGCTCGGGTGCTGCCCACAGGACTCGACGTCTCGTGTGCCGCTGGCAGCACGTGACGCTGGCGTTTATAGCCGCCCGCCGCTAGTGACGTCACGGGCTGACTGTGACTCTGGTGACATCACAGGGCTCTCGGGGGCACACCCAGGGACACACCCAGGAGCTCCCCAGCCTCACACATGCCCTGTGACGCAAAGCCCACCTGGCAGGGGGCTCCAGGGGTGGCCTCACCCGTGCTGGTCATGGTTTTAAGCTGAACTAGCGATAGAACCGGGATAGCCACTCACTCAGTCCCCCACCCGCTCCCCAGACAGGGGAGAGAATTGAAAGGGAAGGGAGAAACTTGGAATGAGATAAACACAGTTCAATAAAATCACAAAATACTAGCGCACTACTAGTTGATATATATATAAAATAGAAATGGAATATAAAATAAAAGATACTCAATGCGATTCCTCATCAACTCCATCTGCACTCAGCAGCAGTCCTTGTAGTAGGAGGTGGAGACACGGTTGCAGTTTTGTTGATCACATCCATTGGGATCTGACGACGCCCATCTTGCCGTTTTATTAGTGAAAAGTGGTTCTCTCGTGCAGGTGCCTTGACCTTGCTTCTTTTTGATGACAAAACTGGCATTCCAAGGAATCTGAATTACTTTCGCACCTTTCTAGAAAACTTATTTTGCTGTTCCATCCCATACAATTATGCCATCTAGATATTGCAAGTGTTCTGGAGCTTTTCTTTGTTCCAGCGTGGTTTAGATCGGTCCACGGCACATGGTAGGGCTGTGTTTCCAGCCCTGGGGCAAGCCATTCCACGTGTACTGGCTGCCCCTCCAGGTGAATGCAAACTGCGGTCTGCACTCTGCTGCTTAAAGGAAGAGAGAAAAACACTTTCGCAATGTGGGTTGTGGCTCAGCGCCGAGCTGCCTTTGACTCCAGTTCAAGCTGCAGCTCTAGAGTGTCTGGCACAGCAGCACTCAAGGGTGCTGTAACTTATTTCAGGCCACGATAGTCTACTCTTAGTCTCCACTCTTCACTAGACTTACGCACTGGCCTAGTGAGGTTGTTAAAAGGTGAGCGAGTCTTGCTGATCACACCCTGACTCTCCAGTTGACGAATCAGCTTCTGGACAGGAATGAGAGAGTCTCGACTGGTGCGATATTGCCGGCGACGGACCATCGTGAGAGCGATTGGCACCTGCTGCTCGTCAACCCTCAGCAGTCCTACAGCAGAAGGGCCCTCTGCTCTGAGAGACCAGGCAGAGTCGACAGTTGATGAATGTTCTCCGTGTCCACAGCCGCTCTGCCAAATGCCCACCTATACCCGTCTGGGGCCTCAAAACACCCTCTCCCGGGGCAGTGTGTGCCGAGGATGCACGGAGCACGTGGAGCAGTCGCAGTGGGACGCTTTTGCCCGTCTTTCCCAGTCTGGCTCATTTCGGCCTCTCCTGCAGCCAGCTTCTGGGATCCCACAGCCGCTCCAGAAATACTGATGGATTTTGTTCCATTATGGTTTGATGGGATTACTGTGCACTGAGCACCGGTGTCCTCCAAAGCTCTCTGCTCCTGGGGGCCTGTTGTACCAGGCCATCGGATCCGCACAGTCCAGTAACCTCTGTTGTTCCTTCCCGGCGGCGGGCTGGAGGCAGGGCCCCTCTGATTTGTATTAGGCACATTCCGTGGGTAGGAATCAGAATTTCCTTCAAGAGGATCAGAATCTCTTCTAGCCCTTCTGGAAACTGGAGCACCCACTTTCCTAGAAGGTTTTCCTTTAAATTCACGTACTCGTTCCTGAAGTGCTGAGGTGGGATTTCCATCCCACCTCCTCAGGTCTTCTCCATGATCACCGAGGAGAAGCCACAGCGTGCCTCTCCTTGGGTACTTCTTCTGTCCTCTCTCTTGAGATTGGAAACGCCTTCGCCTAATAGCAGAAATGTCGGTTGGTCAGGTGGGGAATGGAACCTGTCCTCTCCGAGTGCTTTGATTTCGTGGAACAGCTTTTCGAAACGGTTGTCAGATTTTTCACGCAGTTTGTCCTCAGTTGACACTCAGTTCACATCTGGAATACTGTGTCCAGTTCCGGGCCCCTCCATTCAAGGAGGACAGGGAACTGCTGGAGAGAGTCCAGCGCAGGGCAACAAAGATGATTAAGGGACTGGAGCATCTCCCTTGTGAGGAAAGGCTGAGGGAGCTGGGTCTCTTTAGTTTGGAGGAGACTGAGGGCTGACCTCATTGATGTTTATAAATTTCTAAAGGGTGAGTGTCATGAGGGTGGAGACAGGCTCTTCTCGGTGACAACCAACGGTAGGACAGGGGGTAATGGGTCCAAACTGGAACACAAGAGGTTCCACTTACATTTGAGAAGAAACTTCTTCTCAGTAAGGGTAACAGAACACTGGAACAGGCTGCCCAGGGGGGTTGTGGAGTCTCCTACTCTGCAGGCATTCGAAACCCGCCTAGATGCCTTCCTGTGTAGCCTCATCTAGGTGTTCCTGCTCCGGCAGGGGGGTTGGACTTTCTGAGGTCCGTTCCAATCCCTAACATTCTGTGATTCTCTGATTCCGTGTGACACACAAGCCCGCAGAGAGGTAGCGAGGCTGTCCTCGTAGTCCCAAAGCTGGTTCATCACTTCTGTCACATTTTGTTGAATGTAGCTGCCCAGGACATCGATGCCCATATGCACCAGCATATGCCGGTGGTGCCCATTGGACAAACCTGCGTCCCATGGGTTGTGTACAAAGGATTCTCTCTGCATCTGTCCCTTCCGGACCATTTGGCTCACAATAGATTATCTCCCGCACAGCTAATCCTCTCAGGATCTGGATACCTGTCTCCATAGTATTCCATTCACCTGGATGACATACAGCAGCTTCCTTCCTTGAAGGGAAACCTTGCCTTTCCTGGCAGTCAGGAGTCACCTGCAGAGGCTGGAGAAGTCTTTCTCTCTTGCAATTGCCCTGTGGAGGGTGGCATCCCTTGACAGAGATCCCAGCTGCTTGGATTCGCTACCGTCCAGTTCCAGACAATCGGCTCCCTTGTCCCAGCATGGGAGCAGCCAGGTTACCACATCCTTGCCTTCCCGACAACCACCGCGGTGTGCCCTGGGCAGTGGCTCTGAGCGAGGCTGAAGCCCATCCCCCCGTGGCCAGGAGAGCCGGGGACAGGCCAGGCAAGTGGCGCCTGCGAGGATCTCCTCTCAGGGCGGACGGCTGGCAGCAGGGACAGGGACAGGGACAAGCCGTGCTTGCTCCCAAGGAGCTCTGTCCCGGGAGATATCGTCTCGGGGCCATGCTCCTGCTGCTGCCTTGCTGCCGGGGTGCAGGGGCCGAGGGCCCAACTCGTTGGCGTGTTCCTGGTCTGTGACGATCTTGGGGCCTGCAGGAGTGTGGGCCTGGCTCTGTGGGGCTGGGGAAGCTGAGAGCAGGGAGCGTTGTGAGGAGAGGCTGTTGTCTTGCAGGGCTGAAGTAGCCCTGGAACCCAGCTGGCCTGCAAGGCCGCCCTTCTCTGGACGCAGAGCCGCAGGCAGTGCCAGCACCAGGGCTGGGGAGGGTTCAGGGGCCACGTCTCTCCCTGTCCCCACTTCCCAGGCCACATCTCTCTGTCTGGAGACCTTCTTCATCCTTCTCTCCATAGCCTTATCCCCCTTTCTGCACCAGTTCTGTGGGCACCGTATCCCTCTTACCCACATCTCACAGCCGAATCCCTGTGTCGAACCATTTCCCACACCCATATCCCTCCCTCTCCCCAGATTGCTAGCAATAGCCATCCCTCCCTCTCCTTCTCGTTCCCACCAGCCATTTCCCTCCCTCTCCCCAAGTCCACAGGCACTCGGCCGCCTCTCCCCCAGTTCACAGGGCCACATCCCTCCCTCTCCTCCAGTTCCAACATCCACATTGCTCCCTCTCTACGGGTCCTCGAGCCATAACCCACCCTCTCCCCCACTTCCCACAGCCACATCTCTCCCACTGCCCAGTTCTGCAGCACCGAGCAAACAACACGGCAGAAACCAGGCCCGGTGCCTCTCAGTGGCGCAGTGCTTTTATTCCAGAGGGGCCCCGGGGGCCCAGGCCGCCCCGCTCAGACGCGGAGCCAGGGGAGACGCTGCGCATGGTCCCCTGAGCCCGGCTCGTCCTCCTGGACCCTGCGCAGCCACGACGGGTCTTCGTTGCGCTCTGGCCGGTAGAGGAGCTGGCCATGTCCATCTCCGTCCCTCTCGGTGGGCAGGCTCCGAGCACGCCGCTGGGGACTGGGGCGGCGGCGCTCTCCCCTCTCAGCGGAGCGTGCGCGGCGCCTGGAACGGCTGCGGCTCCGCTGCTGCTGCTGCTGCCGCTGCTGCCTCTGCCACCACGGCCCCCGCCTTGCGTAGGGATGCAAGCGGCCACGGCGACCGTCATCCTCCAGCCGCAGGCGGCGGATGGCCGCGATGGGGCCCCGGCAGAGCGGGCAAGTGGCATCCTCGGCGCTGGCAGCCCAGCGCCGGATGCAGGCATGGCAGAACGCATGCCAGCACGGGTCCACTGCAGCGGGGTCTTCCAGGGGAGCCAAGCAGATGGGGCACCTGTATCCCCGCCGGCACCTCCTGGCAGCTGGTGGCACCGCTGGCTCATCCCTGGACACCTCCATTGCTGCTGCTGGGACTCAGTGTCCTGTCAGTTGCTGGGACCTGGTTTCCTCTCGGCTTCCGGTGGGACTTGCTGTTCTCAGCTGCTGCTGGGACTTGATGTCCTCGTGGCCGCCGCTGGGACTTGATGTCCTCTCGGAGCTGGAGGCACCTGGTGTCTCTGCTGCTGGCAGGACTCGATGGCTGCTGCTGACCCAACGCCAAGGCTCGGGTTCCGCTGGCAGGACTCGGTGGCCGCTCGAATGCTGGCAGGTCACAACATCTGGTGCCGCTGGCAGGACTCGATGGCTCGGGTGCTGCCCACAGGACTCGACGTCTCGTGTGCCGCTGGCAGCACGTGACGCTGGCGTTTATAGCCGCCCGCCGCTAGTGACGTCACGGGCTGACTGTGACTCTGGTGACATCACAGGGCTCTCGGGGGCACACCCAGGGACACACCCAGGAGCTCCCCAGCCTCACACATGCCCTGTGACGCAAAGCCCACCTGGCAGGGGGCTCCAGGGGTGGCCTCACCCGTGCTGGTCATGGTTTTAAGCTGAACTAGCGATAGAACCGGGATAGCCACTCACTCAGTCCCCCACCCGCTCCCCAGACAGGGGAGAGAATTGAAAGGGAAGGGAGAAACTTGGAATGAGATAAACACAGTTCAATAAAATCACAAAATACTAGCGCACTACTAGTTGATATATATATAAAATAGAAATGGAATATAAAATAAAAGATACTCAATGCGATTCCTCATCAACTCCATCTGCACTCAGCAGCAGTCCTTGTAGTAGGAGGTGGAGACACGGTTGCAGTTTTGTTGATCACATCCATTGGGATCTGACGACGCCCATCTTGACGTTTTATTAGTGAAAAGTGGTTCTCTCGTGCAGGTGCCTTGACCTTGCTTCTTTTTGATGACAAAACTGGCATTCCAAGGAATCTGAATTACTTTCGCACCTTTCTAGAAAACTTATTTTGCTGTTCCATCCCATACAATTATGCCATCTAGATATTGCAAGTGTTCTGGAGCTTTTCTTTGTTCCAGCATGGTTTAGATCGGTCCACGGCACATGGTAGGGCTGTGTTTCCAGCCCTGGGGCAAGCCATTCCACGTGTACTGGCTGCCCCTCCAGGTGAATGCAAACTGCGGTCTGCACTCTGCTGCTTAAAGGAAGAGAGAAAAACACTTTCGCAATGTGGGTTGTGGCTCAGCGCCGAGCTGCCTTTGACTCCAGTTCAAGCTGCAGCTCTAGAGTGTCTGGCACAGCAGCACTCAAGGGTGCTGTAACTTATTTCAGGCCACGATAGTCTACTCTTAGTCTCCACTCTTCACTAGACTTACGCACTGGCCTAGTGAGGTTGTTAAAAGGTGAGCGAGTCTTGCTGATCACACCCTGACTCTCCAGTTGACGAATCAGCTTCTGGACAGGAAGGAGAGAGTCTCGACTGGTGCGATACTGCCGGCGATGGACCATCGTGAGAGCGATTGGCACCTGCTGCTCGTCAACCCTCAGCAGTCCTACAGCAGAAGGGCCCTCTGCTCTGAGAGACCAGGCAGAGTCGACAGTTGATGAATGTTCTCCGTGTCCACGGCCGCTCTGCCAAATGCCCACCTATACCCGTTTGGGGCCTCAAAACACCCTCTCCCGGGGCAGTGTGTGCCGAGGATGCACGGAGCACGTGGAGCAGTCGCAGTGGGACGCTTTTGCCCGTCTTTCCCAGTCTGGCTCATTTCGGCCTCTCCTACAGCCAGCTTCTGGGATCCCACAGCCGCTCCAGAAATACTGATGGATTTTGTTCCATTATGGTTTGATGGGATTACTGTGCACTGAGCACCGGTGTCCTCCAAAGCTCTCTGCTCCTGGGGGCCTGTTGTACCAGGCCATCGGATCCGCACAGTCCAGTAACCTCTGTTGTTCCTTCCCGGCGGCGGGCTGGAGGCAGGGCCCCTCTGATTTGTATTAGGCACATTCCGTGGGTAGGAATCAGAATTTCCTTCAAGAGGATCAGAATCTCTTCTAGCCCTTCTGGAAACTGGAGCACCCACTTTCCTAGAAGGTTTTCCTTTAAATTCACGTACTCGTTCCTGAAGTGCTGAGGTGGGATTTCCATCCCACCTCCTCAGGTCTTCTCCATGATCACCGAGGAGAAGCCACAGCGTGCCTCTCCTTGGGTACTTCTTCTGTCCTCTCTCTTGAGATTGGAAACGCCTTCGCCTGATAGCAGAAATGTCGGTTGGTCAGGTGGGGAATGGAACCTGTCCTCTCCGAGTGCTTTGATTTCGTGGAACAGCTTTTCGAAACGGTTGTCAGATTTTTCACGCAGTTGACACTCAGTTCACATCTGGAATACTGTGTCCAGTTCTGGGCCCCTCCATTCAAGGAGGACAGGGAACTGCTGGAGAGAGTCCAGCGCAGGGCAACAAAGATGATTAAGGGACTGGAGCATCTCCCTTGTGAGGAAAGGCTGAGGGAGCTGGGTCTCTTTAGTTTGGAGGAGACTGAGGGCTGACCTCATTGATGTTTATAAATTTCTAAAGGGTGAGTGTCATGAGGGTGGAGACAGGCTCTTCTCGGTGACAACCAACGGTAGGACAGGGGGTAATGGGTCCAAACTGGAACACAAGAGGTTCCACTCACATTTGAGAAGAAACTTCTTCTCAGTAAGGGTAACAGAACACTGGAACAGGCTGCCCAGGGGGGTTGTGGAGTCTCCTACTCTGCAGGCATTCGAAACCCGCCTAGATGCCTTCCTGTGTAGCCTCATCTAGGTGTTCCTGCTCCGGCAGGGGGGTTGGACTTTCTGAGGTCCGTTCCAATCCCTAACATTCTGTGATTCTCTGATTCCGTGTGACACACAAGCCTGCAGAGAGGTAGCGAGGCTGTCCTCGTAGTCCCGAAGCTGGTTCATCACTTCTGTCACATTTTGTTGAATGTAGCTGCCCAGGACATCGATGCCCATGACCCAGCATATGCCGGTGGTGCCCATTGGACAAACCTGCGTCCCATGGGTTGTGTACAAAGGATTCTCTCTGCATCTGTCCCTTCCGGACCATTTGGCTCACAATAGATTATCTCCCGCACAGCTAATCCTCTCAGGATCTGGATACCTGTCTCCATAGTATTCCATTCACCTGGATGACATACAGCAGCTTCCTTCCTTGAAGGGAAACCTTGCCTTTCCTGGCAGTCAGGAGTCACCTGCAGAGGCTGGAGAGGTCTTTCTCTCTTGCAATTGCCCTGTGGAGGGTGGCATCCCTTGACAGAGATCCCAGCTGCTTGGATTCGCTACCGTCCAGTTCCAGACAATCGGCTCCCTTGTCCCAGCATGGGAGCAGCCAGGTTACCACATCCTTGCCTTCCCGACAACCACCGCGGTGTCCCCTGGGCAGTGGCTCTGAGCGAGGCTGAAGCCCATCTCCCCGTGGCCAGGAGAGCCGGGGACAGGCCAGGCAAGTGGCGCCTGCGAGGATCTCCTCTCAGGGCGGACGGCTGGCAGCAGGGACAGGGACAGGGACAAGCCGTGCTTGCTCCCAAGGAGCTCTGTCCCGGGAGAGGTCGGCTCGGGGCCATGCTCCTGCTGCTGCCTTGCTGCCGGGGTGCAGGGGCCAAGGGCCCAACTCGTTGGCGTGTTCCTGGTCTGTGACGATCTTGGGGCCTGCAGGAGTGTGGGCCTGGCTCTGTGGGGCTGGGGAAGCTGAGAGCAGGGAGCGTTGTGAGGAGACGCTGCCGTCTGGCAGGGCTGAAGTAGCCCTGGAACCCAGCTGGCCTGCAAGGCCGCCCTTCCCTGGACGCAGAGCCGCAGGCAGTGCCAGCACCAGGGCTGGGGAGGGTTCAGGGGCCACGTCTCTCCCTGTCCCCACTTCCCAGGCCACATCTCTCTGTCTGGAGACCTTCTTCATCCTTCTCTCCATAGCCTTATCCCCCTTTCTGCACCAGTTCTGTGGGCACCGTATCCCTCTTACCCACATCTCACAGCCGAATCCCTGTGTCGAACCATTTCCCACACCCATATCCCTCCCTCTCCCCAGATTGCTAGCAATAGCCATCCCTCCCTCTCCTTCTCGTTCCCACCAGCCATTTCCCTCCCTCTCCCCAAGTCCACAGGCACTCGGCCGCCTCTCCCCCAGTTCACAGGGCCACATCCCTCCCTCTCCTCCAGTTCCAACATCCACATTGCTCCCTCTCTACGGGTCCTCGAGCCATAACCCACCCTCTCCCCCACTTCCCACAGCCACATCTCTCCCACTGCCCAGTTCTGCAGCACCGAGCAAACAACACGGCAGAAACCAGGCCCGGTGCCTCTCAGTGGCGCAGTGCTTTTATTCCAGAGGGGCCCCGGGGGGCCAGGCCGCCCCGCTCAGACGCGGAGCCAGGGGAGACGCTGCGCATGGTCCCCTGAGCCCGGCTCGTCCTCCTGGACCCTGCGCAGCCACGACGGGTCTTCGTTGCGCTCTGGCCGGTGGAGGAGCTGGCCATGTCCATCTCCGTCCCTCTCGGTGGGCAGGCTCCGAGCACGCCGCTGGGGACTGGGGCGGCGGCGCTCTCCCCTCTCAGCGGAGCGTGCGCGGCGCCTGGAACGGCTGCGGCTCCGCTGCTGCTGCTGCTGCCGCTGCTGCCTCTGCCACCACGGCCCCCGCCTTGCGTAGGGATGCAAGCGGCCACGGCGACCGTCATCCTCCAGCCGCAGGCGGCGGATGGCCGCGATGGGGCCCCGGCAGAGCGGGCAAGTGGCATCCTCGGCGCTGGCAGCCCAGCGCCGGATGCAGGCATGGCAGAACGCATGCCAGCACGGGTCCACTGCAGCGGGGTCTTCCAGGGGAGCCAAGCAGATGGGGCACCTGTATCCCCGCCGGCACCTCCTGGCAGCTGGTGGCACCGCTGGCTCATCCCTGGACACCTCCATGGCTGCTGCTGGGACTCAGTGTCCTGTCAGTTGCTGGGACCTGGTTTCCTCTCGGCTTCCGGTGGGACTTGCTGTTCTCAGCTGCTGCTGGGACTTGATGTCCTCGTGGCCGCCGCTGGGACTTGATGTCCTCTCGGAGCTGGAGGCACCTGGTGTCTCTGCTGCTGGCAGGACTCGATGGCTGCTGCTGGCCCAACGCCAAGGCTCGGGTTCCGCTGGCAGGACTCGGTGGCCGCTCGAACGCTGGCAGGTCACAACGTCTGGTGCCGCTGGCAGGACTCGATGGCTCGGGTGCTGCCCACAGGACTCGACGTCTCGTGTGCCGCTGGCAGCACGTGACGCTGGCGTTTATAGCCGCCCGCCGCTAGTGACGTCACGGGCTGACTGTGACTCTGGTGACATCACAGGGCTCTCGGGGGCACACCCAGGGACACACCCAGGAGCTCCCCAGCCTCACACATGCCCTGTGACGCAAAGCCCACCTGGCAGGGGGCTCCAGGGCTGGCCTCACCCGTGCTGGTCGTGGTTTTAAGCTGAACTAGCGATAGAACCGGGATAGCCACTCACTCAGTCCCCCACCCGCTCCCCAGACAGGGGAGAGAATTGAAAGGGAAGGGAGAAACTTGGAATGAGATAAACACAGTTCAATAAAATCACAAAATACTAGCGCACTACTAGTTGATATATATATAAAATAGAAATGGAATATAAAATAAAAGATACTCAATGCGATTCCTCATCAACTCCATCTGCACTCAGCAGCAGTCCTTGTAGTAGGAGGTGGAGACACGGTTGCAGTTTTGTTGATCACATCCATTGGGATCTGACGACGCCCATCTTGCCGTTTTATTAGTGAAAAGTGGTTCTCTCGTGCAGGTGCCTTGACCTTGCTTCTTTTTGATGACAAAACTGGCATTCCAAGGAATCTGAATTACTTTCGCACCTTTCTAGAAAACTCATTTTGCTGTTCCATCCCATACAATTATGCCATCTAGATATTGCAAGTGTTCTGGAGCTTATCTTTGTCGCAGTGTGGTTTGGATCGGTCCACGGCACATGGTTGGGCTGTGTTTCCAGCCCTGGGGCAAGCCATTCCACGTGTACTGGCTGCCCCTCCAGGTGAATGCAAACTGCGGTCTGCACTCTGCTGCTTAAAGGAAGAGAGAAAAACACTTTCGCAATGTGGGTTGTGGCTCAGCGCCGAGCTGCCTTTGACTCCAGTTCAAGCTGCAGCTCTAGAGTGTCTGGCACAGCAGCACTTAAGGGTGCTGTAACTTATTTCAGGCCACGATAGTCTACTCTTAGTCTCCACTCTTCACTAGACTTACGCACTGGCCTAGTGGGGCTGTTAAAAGGTGAACGAGTCTTGCTGATCACACCCTGACTCTCCAGTTGACGAATCAGCTTCTGGACAGGAATGAGAGAGTCTCGACTGGTGCGATATTGCCGGCGATGGACCATCGTGAGAGCGATTGGCACCTGCTGCTCGTCAACCCTCAGCAGTCCTACAGCAGAAGGGCCCTCTGCTCTGAGAGACCAGGCAGAGTCGACAGTTGATGAATGTTCTCCGTGTCCACGGCCGCTCTGCCAAATGCCCACCTATACCCGTCTGGGGCCTCAAAACACCCTCTCCCGGGGCAGTGTGTGCCGAGGATGCACGGAGCACGTGGAGCAGTCGCAGTGGGACGCTTTTGCCCGTCTTTCCCAGTCTGGCTCATTTCAGCCTCTCCTGCAGCCAGCTTCTGGGATCCCACAGCCACTCTAGAAATACTGATGGATTTTGTTCCATTATGGTTTGATGGGATTACTGTGCACTGAGCACCGGTGTCCTCCAAAGCTCTCTGCTCCTGGGGGCCTGTTGTACCAGGCCATCGGATCCGCACAGTCCAGTAACCTCTGTTGTCCCTTTCCGGCGGCGGGCTGGAGGCAGGGCCCCTCTGATTTGTATTAGGCACATTCCGTGGGTAGGAATCAGAATTTCCTTCAAGAGGATCAGAATCTCTTCTAGCCCTTCTGGAAACTGGAGAACCCACTTTCCTAGAAGGTTTTCCTTTAAATTCACGTACTCGTTCCTGAAGTGCTGAGGTGGGATTTCCATCCCACCTCCTCAGGTCTTCTCCATGATCACCAAGGAGAAGCCACAGCGTGCCTCTCCTTGGGTACTTCTTCTGTCCTCTCTCTTGAGATTGGAAACGCCTTCGCCTGATAGCAGAAATGTCGGTTGGTCAGGTGGGGAATGGAACCTGTCCTCTCCAAGTGCTTTGATTTCGTGGAACAGCTTTTCGAACCGGTTGTCAGATTTTTCACGCAGTTGACACTCAGTTCACATCTGGAATACTGTGTCCAGTTCTGGGCCCCTCCATTCAAGGAGGACAGGGAACTGCTGGAGAGAGTCCAGCGCAGGGCAACAAAGATGATTAAGGGACTGGAGCATCTCCCTTGTGAGGAAAGGCTGAGGGAGCTGGGTCTCTTTAGTTTGGAGGAGACTGAGGGCTGACCTCATTGATGTTTATAAATTTCTAAAGGGTGAGTGTCATGAGGGTGGAGACAGGCTCTTCTCGGTGACAACCAACGGTAGGACAGGGGGTAATGGGTCCAAACTGGAACACAAGAGGTTCCACTCACATTTGAGAAGAAACTTCTTCTCAGTAAGGGTAACAGAACACTGGAACAGGCTGCCCAGGGGGGTTGTGGAGTCTCCTACTCTGCAGGCATTCGAAACCCGCCTAGATGCCTTCCTGTGTAGCCTCATCTAGGTGTTCCTGCTCCGGCAGGGGGGTTGGACTTTCTGAGGTCCGTTCCAATCCCTAACATTCTGTGATTCTCTGATTCCGTGTGACACACAAGCCTGCAGAGAGGTAGCGAGGCTGTCCTCGTAGTCCCGAATCTGGTTCATCACTTCTGTCACATTTTGTTGAATATAGCTGCCCAGGACATCGATGCCCATGACCCAGCATATGCCGGTGGTGCCCATTGGACAAACCTGCGTCCCATGGGTTGTGTACAAAGGATTCTCTCTGCATCTGTCCCTTCCGGACCATTTGGCTCACAATAGATTATCTCCCGCACAGCTAATCCTCTCAGGATCTGGATACCTGTCTCCATAGTATTCCATTCACCTGGATGACATACAGCAGCTTCCTTCCTTGAAGGGAAACCTTGCCTTTCCTGGCAGTCAGGAGTCACCTGCAGAGGCTGGAGAGGTCTTTCTCTCTTGCAATTGCCCTGTGGAGGGTGGCATCCCTTGACAGAGATCCCAGCTGCTTGGATTCGCTACCGTCCAGTTCCAGACAATCGGCTCCCTTGTCCCAGCATGGGAGCAGCCAGGTTACCACATCCTTGCCTTCCCGACAACCACCGCGGTGTCCCCTGGGCAGTGGCTCTGAGCGAGGCTGAAGCCCATCTCCCCGTGGCCAGGAGAGCCGGGGACAGGCCAGGCAAGTGGTGCCTGCGAGGATCTCCTCTCAGGGCGGACGGCTGGCAGCAGGGACAGGGACAGGGACAAGCCGTGCTTGCTCCCAAGGAGCTCTGTCCCGGGAGAGGTCGGCTCGGGGCCATGCTCCTGCTGCTGCCTTGCTGCCGGGGTGCAGGGGCCGAGGGCCCAACTCGTTGGCGTGTTCCTGGTCTGTGACGATCTTGGGGCCTGCAGGAGTGTGGGCCTGGCTCTGTGGGGCTGGGGAAGCTGAGAGTAGGGAGCGTTGTGAGGAGACGCTGCCGTCTGGCAGGGCTGAAGTAGCCCTGGAACCCAGCTGGCCTGCAAGGCCGCCCTTCCCTGGACGCAGAGCCGCAGGCAGTGCCAGCACCAGGGCTGGGGAGGGTTCAGGGGCCACGTCTCTCCCTGTCCCCACTTCCCAGGCCACATCTCTCTGTCTGGAGACCTTCTTCATCCTTCTCTCCATAGCCTTATCCCCCTTTCTGCACCAGTTCTATGGGTACCGTATCCCTCTTACCCACATCTCACAGCCGAATCCCTGTGTCGAACCATTTCCCACACCCATATCCCTCCCTCTCCCCAGATTGCTAGCAATAGCCATCCCTCCCTCTCCTTCTCGTTCCCACCAGCCATTTCCCTCCCTCTCCCCAAGTCCACAGGCACTCGGCCGCCTCTCCCCCAGTTCACAGGGCCACATCCCTCCCTCTCCTCCAGTTCCAACATCCACATTGCTCCCTCTCTACGGGTCCTCGAGCCATAACCCACCCTCTCCCCCACTTCCCACAGCCACATCTCTCCCACTGCCCAGTTCTGCAGCACCGAGCAAACAACACGGCAGAAACCAGGCCCGGTGCCTCTCAGTGGCGCAGTGCTTTTATTCCAGAGGGGCCCCGGGGGGCCAGGCCGCCCCGCTCAGACGCGGAGCCAGGGAAGACGCTGCGCATGGTCCCCTGAGCCCGGCTCGTCCTCCTGGACCCTGCGCAGCCACGACGCGTTGTCGTTGCTCTCTGGCCGGTGGAGGAGCTGGCCGTGTCCATCTCCGTCCCTCTCGGTGGGCAGGCTCCGAGCACGCCGCTGGGGACTGGGGCGGCGGTGCTCTCCCCTCTCAGCGGAGCGTGCGCGGCGCCTGGAACGGCTGCGGCTCCGCTGCTGCTGCTGCTGCCGCCACTGTTGCCTCTGCCACCACGGCCCCCGCCTTGCGTAGGGATGCAAGCGGCCACGGCGACCGTCATCCTCCAGCCGCAGGCGGCGGATGGCCGCGATGGGGCCCCGGCAGAGCGGGCAAGTGGCATCCTCGGCGCTGGCAGCCCAGCGCCGGATGCAGGCATGGCAGAACGCATGCCAGCACGGGTCCACTGCAGCGGGGTCTTCCAGGGGAGCCAAGCAGATGGGGCACCTGTATCCCCGCCGGCACCTCCTGGCAGCTGGTGGCACCGCTGGCTCATCCCTGGACACCTCCATTGCTGCTGCTGGGACTCAGTGTCCTGTCAGTTGCTGGGACCTGGTTTCCTCTCGGCTTCCGGTGGGACTTGCTGTTCTCAGCTGCTGCTGGGACTTGATGTCCTCGTGGCCGCCGCTGGGACTTGATGTCCTCTCGGAGCTGGAGGCACCTGGTGTCTCTGCTGCTGGCAGGACTCGATGGCTGCTGCTGGCCCAACGCCAAGGCTCGGGTTCCGCTGGCAGGACTCGGTGGCCGCTCGAACGCTGGCAGGTCACAACGTCTGGTGCCGCTGGCAGGACTCGATGGCTCGGGTGCTGCCCACAGGACTCGACGTCTCGTGTGCCGCTGGCAGCACGTGACGCTGGCGTTTATAGCCGCCCGCCGCTAGTGACGTCACGGGCTGACTGTGACTCTGGTGACATCACAGGGCTCTCGGGGGCACACCCAGGGACACACCCAGGAGCTCCCCAGCCTCACACATGCCCTGTGACGCAAAGCCCACCTGGCAGGGGGCTCCAGCGCTGGCCTCACCCGTGCTGGTCGTGGTTTTAAGCTGAACTAGCGATAGAACCGGGATAGCCACTCACTCAGTCCCCCACCCGCTCCCCAGACAGGGGAGAGAATTGAAAGGGAAGGGAGAAACTTGGAATGAGATAAACACAGTTCAATAAAATCACAAAATACTAGCGCACTACTAGTTGATATATATATAAAATAGAAATGGAATATAAAATAAAAGATACTCAATGCGATTCCTCATCAACTCCATCTGCACTCAGCAGCAGTCCTTGTAGTAGGAGGTGGAGACACGGTTGCAGTTTTGTTGATCACATCCATTGGGATCTGACGACGCCCATCTTGCCGTTTTATTAGTGAAAAGTGGTTCTCTCGTGCAGGTGCCTTGACCTTGCTTCTTTTTGATGACAAAACTGGCATTCCAAGGAATCTGAATTACTTTCGCACCTTTCTAGAAAACTCATTTTGCTGTTCCATCCCATACAATTATGCCATCTAGATATTGCAAGTGTTCTGGAGCTTTTCTTTGTTCCAGTGTGGTTTAGATCGGTCCACGGCACATGGTAGGGCTGTGTTTCCAGCCCTGGGGCAAGCGACTCCATGTGTACTGGCTGCCCCTCCAGGTGAATGCAAACTGCAGTCTGCACTCTGCTGCTTAAAGGAAGAGAGAAAAACACTTTCGCAATGTGGGTTGTGGCTCAGCGCCGAGCTGCCTTTGACTCCAGTTCAAGCGGCAGCTCTAGAGTGTCTGGCACAGCAGCACTCAAGGGTGCTGTAACTTATTTCAGGCCACGATAGTCTACTCTTAGTCTCCACTCTTCACTAGACTTACGCACTGGCCTAGTGGGGCTGTTAAAAGGTGAGCGAGTCTTGCTGATCACACCCTGACTCTCCAGTTGACGAATCAGCTTCTGGACAGGAATGAGAGAGTCTCGACTGGTGCGATACTGCCGGCGATGGACCATCGTGAGAGCGATTGGCACCTGCTGGTCGTCAACCCTCAGCAGTCCTACAGCAGAAGGGCCCTCTGCTCTGAGAGACCAGGCAGAGTCGACAGTTGATGAATGTTCTCCGTGTCCACGGCCGCTCTGCCAAATGCCCACCTATACCCGTTTGGGGCCTCAAAACACCCTCTCCTGGGGCAGTGTGTGCCGAGGATGCACGGAGCACGTGGAGCAGTCGCAGTGGGACGCTTTTGCCCGTCTTTCCCAGTTTGGCTCATTTCGGCCTCTCCTGCAGCCAGCTTCTGGCATCCCTCAGCCACTCCAGAAATACTGATGGATTTTGTTCCATTATGGTTTGATGGGATTACTGTGCACTGAGCACCGGTGTCCTCCAAAGCTCTCTGCTCCTGGGGGTCTGTTGTACCAGGCCATCGGATCTGCACAGTCCAGTAACCTCTGTTGTTCCTTCCCGGCGGCGGGCTGGAGGCAGGGCCTCTCTGATTTGTGTTAGGCACATTCCGTGGGTAGGAATCAGAATTTCCTTCAAGAGGATCAGAATCTCTTCTAGCCTTTCTGGAAACTGGAGCACCCATTGTCCTAGAAGGTTTTCCTTTAAATTCACGTACTCGTTCCTGAAGTGCTGAGGTGGGATTTCCATCCCACCTCCTCAGGTCTTCTCCATGATCACCGAGGAAAAGCCACAGCGTGCCTCTCCTTTGGTACTTCTTCTGTCCTCTCTCTTGAGATTGGAAACGCCTTCGCCTGATAGCAGAAATGTCGATTGGTCAGGTGGGGAATGGAACCTGTCCTCTCCGAGTGCTTAGATTTCGTGGAACAGCTTTTCGAACCGGTTGTCAGATTTTTCACGCAGTTGACACTCAGTTCACATCTGGAATACTGTGTCCAGTTCCGGGCCCCTCCATTCAAGGAGGACAGGGAACTGCTGGAGAGAGTCCAGCGCAGGGCAACAAAGATGATTAAGGGACTGGAGCATCTCCCTTGTGAGGAAAGGCTGAGGGAGCTGGGTCTCTTTAGTTTGGAGGAGACTGAGGGCTGACCTCATTGATGTTTATAAATTTCTAAAGGGTGAGTGTCATGAGGGTGGAGACAGGCTCTTCTCGGTGACAGCCAACGGTAGGACAGAGGGTAATGGGTCCAAACTGGAACACAAGAGGTTCCACTTACATTTGAGAAGAAACTTCTTCTCAGTAAGGGTAACAGAACACTGGAACAGGCTGCCCAGGGGGGTTGTGGAGTCTCCTACTCTGCAGGCATTCGAAACCCGCCTAGATGCCTTCCTGCGTAGCCTCATCTAGGTGTTCCTGCTCCGGCAGGGGGATTGGACTTTTTGAGGTCCGTTCCAATCCCTAACATTCTGTGATTCTAAGATTCTGTGTGACACACAAGCCCGCAGAGAGGTAGCGAGGCTGTCCTCGTAGTCCCGAAGCTGGTTCATCACTTCTGTCACATTTTGTTGATTGTAGCTGCCTAGGACATCGATGCCTAGATGCCTTCCTGTGTAACCTCATCTAGGTGTTCCTGCTCCGGCAGGGGGATTGGACTAGATGATCTTTTTAGGTTCTTTCTAATCCCTGATTCTGTGTGATTCTTTGATTCTGTGAAGTATCTTGACAAAATCTTCCTGTCTAGATTTTGAGGTTTAATCAGTTGATCAGACACAGACAAAACAATAACTACAAAAAAAGAATAGAACAGTTGTGACTTTTGAAAAGTTGCTGTAGCTTTTTAAGCAGTGTTCTAATTAGAAGTATTGATAGGCCAAGAAAAGTGACACCAACATTCGAAGAATGAGTAAGTGTTTAGAAAAAAAGCCATTAAGTTAAGGCTGAATGAACTAATTTATCAAACCTTTCTTAGAAAATGCAAATTGAGATAAGTTAGACGTGTTCAAGACTGCCTGCAGCAATCAACAGGCACATGACCGAGTACTTCGAGCTGAAGTCAAACTGTTACAGATATAGATAGATATATGCATATTTCTCATCTCTTTTCTCATCTTTAAGACTCTATAGCTATTCCCAAAATTGAGTGATACACTATAGAATACTGTATTTTTGGTTTCGTAAAACTGATTTTTTTTTTAGCCTACCATAGCATACAACAGTCTAGGTTAGCTTTCTAAGGCAGGAGTTACTTTTTTCAGAGCTTAACACAGTAGGTAACTGGCTCATTGCTAGCAGTGCTAGCTGATATGGCAAGACCAAGAATACTAAAAGGTCATTTTTTTCCTTGCAATCCATAGGCAAGCATATACTTTAGGATGAGAATGTATGAAACACTGTTTAAAGCTTTAGCGTCTTTCTCAGTCTGTGCCATCAAACCTGATCCATTTTGTGCAAAACACTTCAGTATTCATTAAAGCAAAGCCTGAGACCTTCATCTCTCAGATGAATATGCACTCTACCAAGCTGCAGCATCACTCTCATCATCATTCTCTTTGGGCCGTAAAAATCAGTGTGATGATGAATAGGAATCTAGGTGATTTATTTCTAGAGTATTTTTATGTAAAATTGCTATGAGACTTTAATTGCAGCAAAGATAATGTGGTTTGGCTGACTGGATGAAGAAAATATTTTTATTTGGGGTAAATTCAGTATCAGTATAATATAGATATATTAGTTAAACTTCTGTTTTTATTGAGTTTGCTACTTTCCCAAAGAATCTTAAAGCAGCAGATCACAAAAACATCCCACCAAGTTTACTGTGTAAGTTAAGTATAGGCATAAGCTTCTTGAAATAGTTGTCTCTTTAATTTCAGGAATTGTCCACTTAGTTGGGAGACAGTAATGTTATAGTAAACTGCTCTTCAGGGAAACAGAGTATGCTGACAACTGAAGAAGGTACTATTTCAAATTTGTGCAACTTCGTTTCTATTTTCATTTGCCAGAAAAAAATATTAAAATCCTTTTTCTATGCTGAAAACTGATTCACATACCTGGAAAACATCCTCCCCCAGTAAAAGCACTCATCAACACACTATACAAAGCTCCAGTTTCTCTGTAGTATAATTTTGTACCTACAGCCTCATCTCCCTTCTTTAAAAATCATTTTTCAGTAGATTATTGCCATCAGGGGTGGTCCATAAAATCAGAATGGAAGCATCTCAGCCATATGTGTGCATTTCTTCACACTGTTTTCCATAAAACAGTGCAAGGCAGACACAGAGGTTAGTAAAATGCAAGAGAAACCGAAAATCAGAATGATTTCCAAAGGATTCCTCACAGAAAGGAAAATATTTTTCTCTTTATAGAGAAAACTTTCATATCTGGCATTTAGAATTCAATTACACAGGAACAGGTATCTGGACTAACAATGGTCTTAGTTGGTCATTTCACGCTGAAAGAAAAGGTAAATAAATATGATGCCTTTCAAGTGTACTACTAATCATCTTCAAACAATACCTTGTCTAAAAAAACACAGAAGCAAGCTTCTTCCAAGCCTTAAATAAAATAATCCAGGCATTCTGCCAGGCCCACATAACTATCCAGGATATCACTATCAAATCTTGCTCTAAGTTTTTCCTCAGAAGGTTTGCAGATACATTAGTTGCAAGTGAATCCCCTCCAAGCAAGAAGAAGGTACTTACTGATTACAACTCACTCTCTTCCCACCGAAGATGTTCAGCTGATCTACGGCAATTCCCTCTCCTCCAGCCCAGACTCAGTAGTCTCCCCATTTTGTGGCAGATATCAAAGATTTAGCAAGCCGAAAGAATGATTAAGCAAGACACCCCCTCATCAACAGTTCATGGTCACCTACATGCCATTATCTGTTCCAGAAATAAGAAAGCACCCTCCAAAAGTAATCTGATTCAGCAGCAGTGCTCATCAAAATAAGTACCGGCAACACAGCAGGAGCAAGAGCACCCCTCCACCTTTGACCCATTCCAGCTTATTTTCTTTACCTATTTTCCGCAACTTCTGTCTTTCACCATCACTTTCACCAGAAGCTGGGAATTTGCCAGAGTCCACAGCTGTCTTTGGAAGAGACATCCACACAGTGGTTTTCAATGGGTTGAAAACCATCTTTAAATACTTTTACTGTTCTAAGAAATAGTTCTGTTCTAAAAGGATGGATTATGTGCATGAAAACTGTTTACTTTTTGACATACTGCCTTGATATCACGTTCCAAGAGCAATAATGTGAAAAGGTTCTACAAATAGTGCAGGTCTATCTCTGAGAAATAGACAAATCTAGATTTCTCTTTTCTGACTATGTGGGGATGGGAGGAGAATGTTTGTAAAACACCCATGAACTTGGGAGAAAGCAACACTGGTAAACACATTCACACACTTCATTGTGGACATTGATTTAGCTCAGTTTGTAACACAACCTTCTGGTGAGCCAGATACTCTCACCAGAGGCTGCCAGACCTGTCGATAAGCAATGGCTGCTCCAGGAAAAGGTTGAACTAATCAGTCCTCTTGGCAGGCACAGCAGCAAATCTATTAGTGTTTAAGAAACTAAATCTTTTTTACTAGTCCTGAAGTTCTTCATCTCGGCTCTAATGATTTGCACTACTTTAATCTTGTTTGATGTCATGACAGTCCTCAGAACTTTAACTGTGACATACCTGCAGGTTTTATATTTTACCCTATCATCTCACAGAAGCTACCTTGAAATTTTAATGCCAACCACTGGTTTTGCTTTTGATACAAAAAATATTTACACCTGAGTCCTGAAGTTAATTTTGCTCTACAAAATGTGAATGGTGATGAATGTGAAAGAGGAGGAGAAAGTGGTAAAGACCGTTTTGTTTAAACAGACAAACTCATGAATTCTAATAACAGTTAATGGATGGGAAAAAGTGAAACTGAAATACTGAAGAAAAAAAACGGAAGGATAATAAGAATAGAAAGAAATTAAGATAAGTTACTCTAATAGAAAAGGAAAAAAAAAAAGCCTAACCTTACTATAAAGAATTTGAATTATTTGAAAAGTATGTCCAGTTTCAGAAGATGTCTATAAATCACACAGATGCATAGGGTCTAAATGATCTGCATCTATATGCACTGAACAGGAGAAGATTGAATAAGTGAATCATAAAAAGGTGACGTTAAGGGCTATATATAAGGTACTACAGGATGAAGAATTTGCTTCAATCTAATCAGTGTGAATATCACTGTTAGAGTAAAAATGACCAAGATAAAAAGAAAGACAATGTTGTAGCCTGTGCTAATCATGATAATATAAAGGTTATGAATAACTAATACAGAGGGAAATGAGAAATGGAATACAGAAGAGAGGCCTTAATGGTGAAATGAAAAAAGGTTATCTCAAAATGAAGGGGTGAATCTTTGTAACCGAAAAAAAGTTTATAGATCATGGAGAGTTTACAGATCACAGAAGGAGGGACTGGTCACTTGGGGAGAATATAAGGCTGTTGTCAGATGGTGTAGGGAGACAACTAGAAAAGCTAAGGCCTCCTTAGAATTAAATCTGATGAGAGGGGTCAAGGACAACAGGAAGAGCTTTTTCAAATACATGGCAGATAAAACTAACACCAGAGGCAATGTAGGCCCACTGATGAATGGGGTGGGTGCCCTGGTGATGGAAGATACAGAGAAGGCAGAATTACTGAATGCCTTCTTTGTCTCTGCCTACTCTGCTGAAGCTGTCCTGAGGAGCCCCGTACCGCTGAGGCCTCAGAGGAAGTCAGGACAATGGAGGAGTTTGCCTCGGTTGATGAGGACTGGGTTAGGGAGCAATTAGTCAGTCTGGACATCCATAAATCCATGGGTCCGGATGGGATGCACCCGCGGGTGCTGAGGGAGCTGGCTGAGGTCATTGCTGGGTTACTCTCCATCATCTTTGCCAAGTCCTGGGAAATGGGAGAGGTGCCTGAGGAAAGCAAATGTCACTCCAGTCTTCAAAAAGGGCAAGAAGGAGGACCCAGGTAACTATAGACCCATCAGCCGCACCTCTATCCCTGGGAAAGTGATGGAACGACTTATCCTTGGTGCCATCTCAAGGCATATCAAAGATAAGAGGGTCATTAGGGGCAGTCAACATGGCTTCAACAAGGGGAAGTTGTGCTTGACCAACCTCATTGACTTTTATGAGGACATAACAAGATGGATGGATGATGGCAGAGCAGTGGATGTGATCTACCTTGACTTGAGTAAAGCATTTGACACAGTTTCCCACAACATCCTTATATCTAAACTCAAGGAGTGTGGTCTGGATGACTGAGTAGTGAGGTAGACTGCAAACTGGCTGAAGGGAAGAAGCCAGAGAGTCGTGGTCAATGGGGCAGAGTCTAGTTGTAGGCCAGTATCTAGTGGAGTGCCTCAGGGGTCAGTACTGGGGCCTATATTATTCAATATATTCATCAATGAATTGGACGAGGGAATAGAGTGCACTATCAGCAAGTTTGCTGATGACACCAAGCTGGGAGGAGTGGCTGACGCACCAGAAGGCTGTGCTGCCATCCAATGGGACCTGGACAGGCTGGAGAGTTGGGCAGGGAAAAATTTAATGAAATATAAGAAGGGCAAGTGTAGAGTCTTGCATCTGGGCAGGAACAATCCCAGGTTCCAGTATAAGTTGGGGAATGACCTATTAAAGAGCAGCGTAAGGGGAAAGGGACCTGGGGGTCTTGGTGGACAGCAGGATGACCATGAGCCAGCACTGTGCCCTTGTGGCCAAGAAGTCCAATGGCATCCTGGGGTGTATTAGAACGGGGGTGGTTAGTAGGTTGAGAGAGGTTCTCCTTCCTCTCTACTCTGCCCTGGTGAGACCACATCTGGAGTATTGTGTCCAGTTCTGGGCCTCTCAGTTCAAGAAGGACAGGGAACTGCTGGAGAGAGTCCAGTGCAGGGCAACAAAGATGATTATGGGAGTGGAGCATCTCCCGTATGAGGAAAGGCTGAGGGAGCTGGGTCTCTGTAGCTTGGAGAAGAGGAGACTGAGGGGTGACCTCGTTGATGTTTATAAATTTCTAAAGGGTGAGTGTCATGAGGATGGAGCCAGGCTCTTGATGACAACCAATGATAGGACAAGGGGTAATGGGTTCAAACTGGAACAAAAGAGGTTCCACTTAAATTTGAGAAGAAACTTCTTCTCAGTGAGGGTGACAGAACACTGGAACAGGCTGCCCAGGGGGGTTGTGGAGTCTCCTACTCTGGAGACATTCAAAACCCGCTTGGAGGCCTTCCTGTGTAGCCTCATCTAGGTGTTCCTGCTCTGGCAGGGGGATTGGACTAGATGATCTTTCGAGGTCCCTTCCAATCCCTAACATTCTGTGATTCTGTGATTCTGTGAAAAGTATTAATGTAGCTACATTGAGCATCTACATTATTTACAGCAGCTTAGACCTCCTAACTGATTTCGTCTTGCACTTGAGGTCCCAGTACATAAGTGCATGAGCCAGACTTCCCTTCTGAGTTGTGAACAGCACACAGTGCACACATGCTGCACCCCAAACATCCCCTCCTACCAGGACATCCAAGAAAACAGACAATTTAGACATTCCCACTCTTGAAGGAACAATGTTACAACAGGAATGAAACAGTGCAACAGCAATAGAAAAGATTAAAAAAAATAATGAAAGGAATTAAGTGATACATTTACCAGTGACAGAGGAGGACTTAATTCAACAGCAATTTCTAGTCCTTCATCCTCACCCCAGCAGACTGCTGAAAACACAGACAAGTAGGTTACAGAAATCAGAAATTTCATTTCTGGAATCACTGGGGCATTTGGGAGTGATTCAGTTTGCAATGTGGAAGCTCACTTCCCTGTCTGAGGTTATGATCTCAATCTTTCCTTTTTACAATGAGAAGGGATATCATAAGATTCATGGCTGGCAATAAGCATCTGCTTTCAAACATCCCACCATAATCATACCCATGAATACTGGCGGTGAAATTATAGGAAATCACCCAGCAGAATTACAGTTTCCCATGAAAGGGAAATAGAGGATGGTTCCCCATAGCTTGAGTTTTCTTAATGTCTGGAGCATCATATCAGACATACCAATTCTGCAATCTAAATCAATGTTGTTGTCTTTTTTTGTGTTTGGTTTGGTTTGGTTTTGTTTGTTTGTTTGTTTTTACTGCCTATATCCAACAGCTAACATATATTTTTCAACTTCTATGCTATTCTTCATTTGCTTATTACAGTACAGCGCCTGTAGAAATTTTCATTCCACTCTTACTTCCAGAAGATTGCTATCCCAGGTTGTCTGTTTTACAGAGCAATTTCTCTTACAAAAATGTATAACAACTTTCAGTCTACAGTCTTTCGTATTGGAAAACATGTTACATTATATTTTAGTAATGTTAGAAGATTTTTGTATTCAATCCATAAGATTCTTTAAGTATTGCTCTGTTCTTGATGCCTTTGTAGACAGCATCATCTTTCTTTAATTTTCCCAAATACTCAAGCTACAATTGCTTTTTGTTACTTTCTCAATATTTCAGTACTTTATTTTCAGCATTTTTCATTTAATTCATTTCTAGTAACCTATCTAGTCATAAGCACACTGAATAAGCATGGAGGCACAAAACTATTGCAGCAAAACTCCAGACTCTTATATCACTGTTTTCCTCATGGTAAATCTACATGACACTTTCTAAGCTTATTTAAAATGCAATTTGCATATTGTCCTCTCTTTTTTTATCATTTTGTAGCATATCTAGTCTTCTCTACAACAGTTTATTGAATTAATTTTAGAGATCAGTTTTATTTTTGTGACCACTGGTATTTTCATCAATAACTACTGTACGAGGTATACATTCTCATTCCAGTTGCACGAATGGTTTGAACTCTCTGCAAATTTCTGTTCATTTTCCCTTCCAAGTTTAGTAATGATACACCTGCCCACTCAATGCAGTTGAACTTATTTTTAAGTATTGTTTCATGTAGACATTTCTGCCACCCAAACTATTACCAAATTTCCTGCAGTAATACACAGGTTCTTCAAAATCCTGCTTCATCTCAGCTACAAGATTGTCTCATTCTTTTCCTAAACTACAAGTAATTTCAAACTAAAAGCAGCTTTTCCTGATAATTCCATTTCCAACCACATTAGGGAATCTTCAGTGAGAAAATTATACCAAGAAAGAAACTAAAATATAGATCAGTATAATGTGACCATGGGAACTGCAATAGTGCAAGAAAGATGGTAAATTGACAAAACTGGGCATAGTTCTAAAGATCTGAGTAAAAATGACATAGCATAGGTATCTATACAGGAAGAGGGAGAGAGCTGACTCAAGAGAAAATTATTTGTGATGTGGCAAGCAAAATCATGAACAGTAGAGACAAAACTAGTTGTGGGAAAAAAAAAAAAAAAAAAAGAAGAAAAAACCAGTAGACATTGTAAAGAACAGAGGAACTACAAACACCATTTAATGCTTTCAAAGCATGGTAATACTGCACTACAGATTCATTTTATATCTATAACAAAGTCTGAGTTGCCAAAGAAACAAGTGTATGCTGTATAGAGAATATTTCACAGCAGGCCACTTTCTGGATAAATGAGAATTTGCCATGAATCTACAGCATAAAAAATGATAGCAAACATACTCTACATATTCATGAAATAGTACCTCTAGGACTACCCCAAGATGAGACAGCAGTAAATCTGCAAATTCATTCCAGAAACTGTTTATGAAGCAGCAATAGCTCCTCTATACACTCTTCAGATTCAAAAGTAGCAGAAAAAGAACTAAACCTCATATTTGCAAAGCAGCTTTCCCAGACTATTAATAAGACATTAGATCTAATAAAGGACTTAAAAACGTCAATGAGCATTACATTCTGCTTCCTTTACCTTGTTAAAAGACATGAATATGTAATACAGAAATGGAATGATACTTAATGCTAGCAACATTAATTGTTGCACCAGACTATTTGGCATCTTAGAGGTTCAGAATAATTTACAAACATTAATTTAGACATGCAACACCCTTTCTGAAGAGCTGTTAGTATTTACTTCTATGAATGGTACCAAAGATTCAGGGAATGCAGTTGACATTTACAAACTCAGCAGTCAGCCAGCATAATTAGTAAAAGAGATTATAGTTTTCTATCTAAATAGGGTTCATTAAACTTCCCTTTTTGCTAACATAATATCCATTTTGATACACTAAATGGAATAAAACCATTCAGTAAGTTAAGTCAATGTAGCTACAAGCAAGAGATTTAGATCCAAGATACCAAGTGAGCAAAATATTTATGAGGATTCAGGAGAAACCTCTTTACATTGTAGTCAGTTTAAGACTATAGGACAAAAAAAAAAAATAAAGTAAACCCAAATGTAAAATAATTATGAGGAGTCAATGAGATTCTCACATATGTGTCATGGAGGCAACTCAGAAATCAATTTAGGCAGGCAACAAGCTCCAAGCAGACTTTATTCTAAACTGAAATGTCTAGCAGAGAACCAACTAGAAATGGGGTTTATCCAAAATTATTCATCACCCCAGCAACATTTAATAAACAGCAGGTTGGATACACCAGTTGAGGATATTATTACCACATGACCACACCAGAATGATGATCCATAGCTGCACTCACTCACAAAACCAGAGGCCTCTTTCACTCAAGGGTACCCAGAAGAACTAATCATTTGCCCAGGGAGAATAAGGGGTCACTCAAGGATAGATACAGAAGAAAATCACTCACCAAGGAGAAGCTGATGGTGCTCAGTCCTGCGAGGGCTCTGGTCACAGACCCGCTGCTCTGAGAAGACCAACTCCAAGGCGGTCTTTGGCCACGTCTCTGTTTCATAGCCTGGTCAGATCTGGCTGTCCTCATCACGAGCACAGCCCAGAAGCTTCTCTGGGCTTGGGCACCTCCTTGGCTGAGGACCATGTTTGTTAACCGGGGGTCCTGCCGCTCCTGCTCCCCCAGCCGGGGGAGGTGAATGTGAGGAGTCACCAAGCCCCGGGGTGGGGGGATGTGAGTGTGGTACCTGGAATACAGGCATAGGGTGGACAAAAAGTGCATCTGATTTAAAAAGTGGAGCTTTCAGATATGCTTTTGTTATGAACATAATAATGTCCTCGATATGTGACAGACCTCTAAACTGGAGGCTTGGGCAGAGAGAAATTATAAAGGTCAGGAAAAATAATAAGGAATTGTACACAAAACGTATAAAAAAATTGTTATGATGCACTGTGCCTCTAACAGTTGATTACAGTCAACAGCTTATTGAGGAAGAGAAAAATTATTTTTTCATACAATATAGCCATGGAAATACATCACAAAGCAAAGAGGCATAAAGCCAAACTTACTGCTGGGTCATACAGTAAGTGCATTTACTTTTACTTGCAACAGCTGCAGTCTGTAGTACTTTCCCACAAGGTAAAGGTCTTTGAAAATGCACAGAAAGTAAACATTTGAAAAGCTGTCTTCAGGGGTATATTCAGAAATCTCCTTCTAGGGGTGCTGCAGCTGATTAGCACCTTCAGAAAGAAACCCAGCAAGCCACCAGCTGCTCTGTCAACCTGGTCAACCTATTGCCTTGCTTCAAATATTGCCATAATTATTTTAGACATATAGTCAAGTGCAGACAGATGCATAACCAGCTCTGATTTAATTTATTTCAATATCTCATGCATGTGTATAATCTGTAATTTAAATCAATAAACATTTATTAAGCAGGTTGTCTATTGAGTCACAGATGCTTTTGCTGCAGTTCATTACACTGTCTCTTGTTCCAGAGTACCCAGCAAGTGCTGGAAGGATAAAGTACTGCAAAGTAAGTGATAAACGACTAAGGCTTCCAGCTCCTCCAGGAGAAAAAAAATAATAATAATTTTTTTTTTTTTAAAAAAAAAGGTATTATAGTGTCAACTTAAAGTATTAAGTTTCACAGTATTAGTAAACAGCGGGATGGAAACTCCAAGCTGGAGTCCTGCCACATTTCATATTAGTTCTAAAAGAACACAGAGCAAGAAAATCAGCACTACAAGACCAAAACCACTTCACAACAACATCCACAAAACCTCAGAAAATCGAGATGTTGCCCCGAAACTGTAAATGCGCTGCTACATTGCTAATCAATGACAGGTTTGGCAACACAGAAATGTCATATACAAACTTCCGACAACTCATAGAATAGTTCATCTTATTCACAGATCACATTAGAGGTTAACATTAAACCTAATGACTTCTTCAAGATGACTGCTTTTAAAAATACAAAGGAAATGAACATTATACTCAGACTAAATAGGGTCTTTAAATTTCCTGTAATGAATAAAAGCAGATGGGAGAGCAGTAAAATGAATTAGAAACAAGCCCAGTAGATTGTAAAGGAAAAAAATGTAATTATGTCCAAGTCCATTTTTTAACTAGCTGCTGACATTCATATTTATTGAAGTGATTGAGAATATGAGAAAACTAATATCTCCTTTTGCATACAAATAGGACTGTCTGTGAAAGTACCTAAGGAGAGTTCAATACAAACTGTAATTAAATAAAAATTGGAAGGAACAAAAATTCCTTGAGGGCAGCAGATATCCCTTGGACTGGTTGTGTCACTATTTGACAGAAAGTGGATGTTCTGGATGTTCCAGGTCATACATTTTTCAGAAATACGTTGACAAGCTTTACCTACAGCATAGCAGTTCATCTATAGGAAATAAGGAGCTTTCCAGAGTCTCTAGTGTTTCTGTCCAGCTGGTATTCTGGGTAAACACCTCATGAAGGTTAGAAGGATATTCGTCTGCCAATTATTTGCATGTCTCTGAGTCTCCAAAATCATTAAAACACAAAACTGGCCAGTTATACTGGTCAGAAGAGAAAAGTGTCCACCGTACAGATGCCAGCACTTAACGCTCTTACGTAATACTGGTTTTCTTCCACTGAAAACCATGTTCTTCAGATTAAGCTTTCTGTCAATAGGTAAGGCTCAGAACTTCACAAACTGAGGTCCTGCAGGGGAGAATTTCATAAGGAGAAATGGCCGAAGGTAGCTGTTGCTGAACAGGTGTAATACTGCTGGCAGTAGCAGGCCTGAAGGAATTACCTGAACCTTTACCCTTCTTGAATAAGGGGATGGAGCCCTAGAAGAGGACGTACCTCCACTTCTTCACAAGACCAGCCAACAGAGCATGTTCCAGCACTCTGCACAGGTGGAGTTAGGCAGAGGAGGAGCAGGAAAAATGAAACGGAGCAGGTTTTGGTAGAAAGTCACCCCTTCAGCTCAAAGCAAATTCACAAAACATTCCAGGTTTCCAGGTTAACAATTTTTTTTTTCCCTTGAGTATAAAAAAATATTTTTCCTCCATTGCTCCTTTCCACTCTGAATGTGCTTAAGGGTTTGTTTATATTTTTTAAGTCAGGTTCTTCTAAGTGGGGAAACAGTATCTACTAAAAGCATCTCAGAGCCCAGTCTCAGGCAGCATTTGACTTGGTGGTGGGTTACAGATGGAAAAAAAACCCAAGCAACACACCAACCAACCAACCAACAATAACAAAACATCAAACACAAAACACCGTACAAATCAAAGTAACATATTTCCACAGAGAAAATACTGAGGTCCTTTTATACTTAAATCTAAAATGCTACATTTCAACAACACAATGTTTGTGATGAACACAAAGCTTCACAAATGTAGATAGCATGATGCAACTACAAATAAAAATATCAGCTGGTCCTTGCGGATTCTCCATTAGTCCATTCTCTTTGCATACTTAAATTCCATTCAACCATCTAGCTAAATTATTGCACCTGAGCGCATCATGAAGTATAGTTTGTGCAGTGTCATTAATGTATAACGAACACAAGAAATGATTCTTTGCACAGATCCTAAACAAACAGAGAAATAAAATACTCTCCTGCCACCATACAAATATGTCTTAACTGTTCATTTCAACAGCTGCAGTACTTTAGTGGGAGATGCTAGGAATTTGAAATCTAACATTTACTAATCCCTGGTCACAGAAGTGCCTTCATGTAATCTGGCGAGGCGATGAGGGACACAGCACTGTCTTGAAGACTGCAAGTTTGCCTGCACAGAGGAGCTACAGTGCACACTCACCTGTAGGAAATACACAGCGCACTAGATACTTTGTGAGAATTCCACCCTGCCAACAATCCCAGTTTAATCTAAGCAAGATTACATATTCTTTTATTGAAAAACATGGGAAGAGTGTGAATACACCATTTAGCAGCATACAGCACTGACAGCCTGCAGCTGCCTCCCATATCCACATGGCATTATGAAGAGCTATTAACCACATCAATCTCAAAGGACATGTGGAGCCACATCAACTTCATTGCGATGCAGCTGTGACATAACTGAACTGCTTCAATTTCTGAAGCTAGCATGGGCACTTCTGCACTACGTGTTGTGGACAAATGCTCTAAAATTGTCAATGCAAGGAGTTAGTATAAAGAGAGCACTTGGAACAAGTTACATAGATGAATATACGGTTTACTTGCAGCAATTCCACTTTTTAGGCAAGTCCTGTTATTCCATAGGGTATGCTTAAATCCTGATTTGGATTAAACAGCCATGAAATTAAGTACAGGAATCTGAGCATCTTATATTGCTAATCAAGAATAATTTAGTATGGACAAAAAACTGAGAGATTTTAGCATTTTTCAAGCTGTGGAGGAGCTGGGGGGGTTGTTTCCTTCTCTACTCAAATAAAACAAGTAACACACAGTAACAGAATAGCAGCTTTTAACTGTAGGTTCCTTTGCCATCTAAGTCTAGTTCATGTATCTTGAGGAGTCATAATCCCAAGTAGAGACAGTGAATTAACAAAGACTTATTGATAATTCTACATTTTCTTCAACTTTATCATTTGAGCCCAATTATAAGTCATGAGACATAGTTTAGAAGCTGTCCACAGACTAGAAAGAACATAAATTGTAATTTACCAAGTACTTCATGCAACACATAAGGACACAGTAATGAGAATGAATTCTCACAGCAACACAGCCAAGAGAAATCTGTTAAATTTCTTGGAACATATGTAACTGATTGAAGCAAAGTAGACAACAATATCAGCTAAGATCTTTAAAAGGTAAGAGAGAACTTGAGAAGAAACCAAGACCAAATTAAAGGATTTGCATTTCATTTAAAAAAATCTGCTCTTTCATTCTTTTTTATCTGAACAGTAAGACAACCAAAGTGTGTCATAACTTTTAGCAATAAGATGCATCTCTTCAGAGCTAACTTATTTCTACAGTCAGACTGGTTGCAGTTTATTTACATGCTGTGGAAAGGAAAACTGGCAAGTTCCCTTAGCTGCACCATGAATATACTTTGGAAGAGATTTATGCAGTCTTACAAGACAGTCGTAGCGGAACATGATCCTAAGTTTTGAAAAGCACCCAAGATATGGAATTCTGGTACGATCATGTTTTATCTAGAACTCCACTGAAGTTCACCAATGTAAAGCAACCCTTGTTTCTGAAGTGCACTGGTTATTCCAAGGCCTCTGATTCTACAGTTCTAGTCCAGAGGAGAACCAAATCCACCTGAGCACAGACATCATGAACAGGGGTTAACCCACAAAAGAGATCTCATGAAGTTTCTGTTTTTGAAACAGATTCTGAGAAACAGCATCCTTGAGAGTGTCTGTGAATTTCCACCCCTCTTTTTTTTCCCTATCCATTCAAGCAGAGATGATAATTGTAATTCGAACAGCTCACTTAAAACCAGCAGCAATAAAACCTATCTACCTATTCTTTATTTGATTTCAAGAAAAAAGTACTGAGTACAAATAACAGTTTCTCACCAGCACTCCCTCTCATTTCTTTCAGGTTGAAAACACACACAAAAAGCATATACAATTTCCATCAAGAATCCAAACTACCTTCAACGTCATACGTTTTCCATTTAAGCATAACACACTTATGTGAAAGAGAGAAAAGCACACAGCAACACAGACAAGGAGAAAGGGAGTGGAGAATAAGACAGCGAAAGGAGTGTGAAACATGCTATATCATTTTGTAGACTTTTAGCATGAGGAGTTACTTGGGCTTTGTCATTTTAGTGCATGGAGAGCACCGAAGTTCACAGCTGAGTACCTAGCTTGGTATAGCTCAATAAGAAAAATTATTAGTACAATGTATCACAAAGGCAGTTGTTTCGTTCACAGAATTCAAGTTTGGCCTTCAAATGAAAACTCCTTTCATGTAGTAATAAAGCAGGGCTGAGCATTCTGAGACCAATGCATCCTACATTCCCATAAAGTGCTTAATACGATCAATGTAACCTCAGAACTAATAGCAAGAGGTTTCTGCGTGAAGAGGTACTGGAAAAAGTCTTCAGGTTATGAGCACAAAATGCCCCGGTTTAATTGATCCCATATTCAGGAAACCTGATTCTATAAATAAAGTGACATCAACAAAATACATCCAATTTCTCCTTATAATTGAAACAAGCCTGAGTGCCGTGCTGCTTGGGTCAACAACTGATAATAGTAATGCTGCCTGTAACACTTTCTGTTTCACATTACAACCTCTGAGAAGCAAATCCCATCACAGTGAATGCCAGCAACACAGGAACCTTGAGATCGCAGCTAAAGAGGTCTAAGCCCACAGAAATGATTGCAAGTTTGTTCTGTTTAGCTGAAGTAGAACATTATATTTGTCCCTACAAATGCAACAGCATGTCTGTAAAAATTAATGGCACAAAGAGCAGCCAAGGGATCATGAAGACAAAAAATGTAATCCAAAAGATGACACTGCATCACATCTTACAAAAGTAACATTAACCTTCAATACCAAATACATAATGTGTTCTTTTCTTCTTTTCTGAGAAAATAAATACATAACAGGAAGCACAGGCATACAGTACTAGAAGATAAATACACCAAAGTGGAATCTGAACTGAGCAAGGACTTAATGTTGAACTCCACAGGTTTTAACCAACACCAAGGTCTCCCAAGAGTGGGGTTTCCTTTCCCATGATGCAATATTTACATAGGATTGAAATTGTTCAGGTAACCTTGGTTACCACAAGGCTATGCAGACCTGTCACTTGAAGCAAAATACTATTACCTTTGGGGACTGGAGTAATTACAATCAATTTGTTGTGTTGATTGGTCAGTGATCTCTTCCACAACTTCTTAATTTGCAAGGAGTGAAGGCCCATGAAGTGATCTCACATCCTAACAAATGCAGACATAACACTGCTAAATACTTCATTTAATACCCATCTGAATTTTTAGAAGCTCTTCCAATTCCTTCTTTTGCTTTCAACTATTGTAACCCTTTGGGAGACCAAGCTTCAGTGCCACCTGAAAGAGTGACTAATGTTATTCACAGTAGCCATTTAGAGCTACTCATATGAGGATCAAGAACTTATTCCAAAATTAAACTGCTCTTATGGTTGTGGTCTCACACCACTCTGTACTACTGTGATTTCATCTATTTATGTGGAGTGACTGCTGTTTGACAGCTAGCTTCATAAAGGAGTAACAAAATGTACCTTTTCATTGATAATGTATTTCAAAAACAAAGCTTCAAATAATTAAAAAATAAGCTCTTGGAAGCTGCAAATGCTTATGCTTGATTCATTACTCAACCATATCTGCCAAAATGAACTTCCTCTCTAATGATTGCAGTGTTTGAGATTCTTGTTTGAACCCTTTTCAGAAGGAAATCTGCATGTGAGCTCACAATTTCCATGTCAGGTTTCATTCAACTGCAAATTACCCCAGCTGAATTACACAAACCACTGAAATAGACTTTAAAGTAAACTTCAGTTCTTAACCGGCAATGATGCTGAGTTTGACTGTAATTACTGCTACACCAGCGCTTCATTTACAATCCCCTAATGCCCTGTGTCTATTGCTATCAACAAATTATGGATTTCCAGCTCAGTTGGTTGTTGTAAAATAGATATTGTCTGTCTAGTGTTCAAACTAATAGCCTGCCAATAACTGACTGGAATTATGTCATGTCAATACAACACCTGTAGGAATAAAAATGAAAGGTATGCATAGATGATCTCAGCATTTTTTTCATCTTATGTAACAAAGTTACGTATATTTGAATCAAGACCAGAGAATCTGGAAAGCGAGTAATGCTTAACCTACTCTTTTATAGCAAATAGAGATGGCACACAGAATGTTCTTTGGTCCAGGAGATAACTACAACTTCTTTTCACTTTATTTTGCAAATGCCTTGTGCACTCTATTGCTTAGCAGCTTCTGCTGGACTTGAAGCAGGAGTTGCAGCTACTTAAAGAAGGAAAATAATATTTGTGGAACTTTGACTAATCAAGGTAGTGACACAATCATGGAAACAAAAAATACCCTGATGTCATGACAGTAACAATTTCTGGTAGTAAGTTACATAATAAAGAAAAAAAAAAAATCTGTATTTCAAGTTGTCTTAAGAGTTGAACTTTTTCTGTTACATATTTTTCTGCATTTCTTACTATATTTTGGGAAAAGCTTTACATTGGATCTAGTATTTAAATTTTTTTTCTGTCAGTTTTGGAGTTACAGAAATCCATAAGAGGTTGCATGTGCAGAGATTATTTTAGAAATAATTTAAAACGGTGCAAATTGTGCACCTGTACTCTCCTAGTGTGCCGAGCAGAATGACTAAGAAGAGGTTTCTACCAGGAATCATACAGAAGTAGGGCTTTATGTACAGAAGCATATGATCCATATGCCAACCAAAGTGATGTGCAAAGGTTGGCCATATCCTTTTAGCATATTTATGCTGACCCTATTCAAGTAGTTGGGCCACATGTTCTCACCTCCATACAGACTTTAACCTTTCTATTTTGTATCATGTTCCTGCTCCACGTGAGAATTCATAAAATTGCAGGTAAATATCCAACTGAAGGAAGAAAGAATATAGATAAATGAACAGTACAGCATATCCAGAACCATAAAATAGGCTTTAGCTCAGGATGTACTTAAGCTACTAAAACCAGAAATTGGATGAACATGCCAAGGGATCACTGTTGTTGCTTTCTTTCCCTAAGAATTTGCCACACGGGATATCAAGCTAGATGAACATCTTATCTGACCCAAGACCACCATTCTCAGGTTCTTATTAGTAGGTATAGCCATTCCAGACAGTGTCACTGATTACAAATGTCCATCAAAGACATACTGAGAATTAACCAACATGCCAAGGACACAGCCACAAAACCCCAGTGTATCTGAAATAATGTAATTTTCTTGATGTCAAAATTGCTGTGTTGATTTATATCTTGCCCTATAGACGTGTTTCACACAGAATCAGAGAATCACAAAATGTTAGGAATTGGAAGGGACCTCAAAGATCATCTAGTCCAATCTCCCTGCCAGAGCAGGAACACCTAGATGAGGCTACACAGGAAGGTGTCCAGGGGGGTTTCGAATGTCTCCAGAGTAGGAGACTCCACAACCCCCCTGGGCAGCCTGTTCCAGTGTTCTGTCACCCTCACTTAGAAGAAGTTTCTTCTCAAATTTAAGTGGAACCTCTCATGTTCCAATTTGAATTCATTACCCCTTGTCCTGCTGTTGGTTGTCACCGAGAAGAGCCTGTCTCCACCCTCGTGACACTCACCCTTTAGAAATTTATAAACATCAATGAGGTCACCCCTCAGCCTTCTCTTCTCCAAGCTAAAGAGACCCAGCTCGCTCAGCCTTTCCTCATAAGGAAGGTGCTCCACTCCCTTAATCTTCTTTGTTTGTTTGTTTGACCAAGTCTATTTTACCATGCTATCATGACAGCATTTAATAAATAATCAACAGGGTGGAGTACCAACCTGTTGAAATCAATGGAAGTGTAACCTTTAATTTTAGGGGGAAAAAAGTCTGCAATGCATAATGAGGTCTGAAAAGAAATTTCTAATTCTAAAACCTACTTTTCCAGTGTCTTGTTACATTTATTGGCATGTCTTCAGAGCCTATTTAGTAAGTTCTGTTAGCTACATGGTATTATTTTTTCTTCCACTACTACTTCTTGCTTCTGCATTAAAGATACCAGTTCTGATAAGAAAATTTTCTTTGAAGTCATATTTCTTTAAAGCAAAACAAAATGCCTGTAAGTAAAGAACTTCCCCAAAACTGTCTCTATGGAAATTTTGAGAAATAAATTTCCAATATAATCTTTATAGGTCTCTTAACTAACCAAGGAACATACTAGGACAAAGGATGCTTACAGATTTTTTTTTTAAGTCTTTTGTAAAGTGATTTTCAGAACATGCAATGGCATAGGATAACAGAGAGCGTGTTATAGGAAACACCTTATTGTTTTGTGTTTGTAGAGCACAAAGCACAATAGGATCCTAGACAACAGGTAAGAGCTTCTAGGACATGACAGAATGCACGTAAAGAGCAATTTGATGCAGTTTATAATTAAGTATATATTTTTTCATTAGATTTTTTTAAAATGTCTTTCTGATTTTTTCTTACTTTGAAACTGTTTCTCTGCTGATTTCTTGTTTGCACCTGGAGGAGTAACTGCTGAAAACAGGTGTGGAAAATACCAGTTTACTCCTCGAGAAGAATGATTAGTCAAGACCTACTAACAGCGAGTGGCATATGAGAGCTGTGCAAATGAGGCCGTCTCTTGACAGAAACAATATGTGGGCTGCTACAGAGATAAGAGGTTGCAGCTGTTCTAAACACTGGCATGATGCTGTACGCTGGTCATATACCCCATGGATCAGCTTCTTCAGGTCTACAGGTGTACAATTCAGGGTTTAATAAATTTGGCTAAGAGCGATCAAAAGCTTATTTCCTATAACCCTACAGAAAAAATAACCACCCAAATTATTCTCATGGAGACTTTCGTAAGCTGACATTGTGTTGTTACTTTCCTAACCACAAGAGCACAAAAGATGAAAAGATGGTAAGATTCTAAGGTGTACAGTGGCTCTTGAAATTTATTGTGTCCCAGCTTGATACCTATATAAAGAATTTCACAACTACTGTCACACTTCCCGTAACAAGGAGAGGCTATGACAAGAGAGGCGTTTCTCTCATTGCTACCTACATCCTATGAAAAAAATCATACAGAATGTTAGACTTGACCTTACGGCACTGAAAAATAACTGTTACCTCCTTGGAAACACTGACAGTATTTTTACAGGGACTGTGCCCCCTCCGGTTGTGGTTAGTACTAATACTTCATAAATACTGCCCAGCGAAGGACAAAATCGTGTTGTAAGTGAAATGGCGCTGCCCAGCTGAGGAGACTTCATGCAGATCCTACTGAAATACCTTTCTATACTCAGGGCTTTATACTTCATTTAGAAATTACAGTTATCAACATATATGAAACTGAACATTCAGCTCCTTACTGGAGCTTGACTGACACAGTAGCAACTAGCTGTTTTGCAGCTCTAAGTAATTCCAGCTTTATCTTGTAAAGATGTTCTTGGAAGAGAGGTAATAAAAATTGTGAGGAAAATGAACACAGGAAATAAAGGAAAATAAAGGGAGAGAACTGTCCTCATAACAGTAGAGTACTTAGAGCAGTAATTCACCTGAAGGGAAGTAACTAGCTGGTTGTCAGTGAACAATTTGCTTTCATTGATCTCTTGGTTAAATATTAAAGACATTTGCCTGCAGTGTTCAATGAATGAAAATAAATGCCTTAATTACCCCACTTTTTTGTGCCTGTGCTTGTAAATCAACAAGTGTCGCAAGAGGAAAACTGGTAAGGTTTTAAAGCATGCTCTACCGCGGTCAGCTGTGTCTTCTAATTGCCCATGTCATGGACTTACTAAGACAAACGTGGTTAATTTGTATTTAGCAATCTCAAAGGATAACTGGGCTCATTTTAACTCCACGTGGCTCTTCACCTTTCCATATCTTGTGGCAAAGATCTCTACTGCTTGACTATAGTCCCCTCCTCAGCCCACTCCTGTTATTTTGAGCTGTCTTCCCTTATTTTTCATAAAAATGGAGACTCTTAGAAGATGTTCCTCGTTATTTCCCAAGTAGTCTTGATGAATATGTTGCTGGGTTTTTTTGCATTATTCATCAATACATTTAAATTATTATTACATTCATGGCATCAGTTTAGGGTGTTTTTAAGGTCTGCTTCTGCTCTGAAGAGAGCCCACAGCTCACAGTTGTTGTCATGAGCCTTCACGTTCCTTGCTCTGCCAGCAGCACTCGGATTCAATACCTGCCATTTACACACATAACAAAACAGAGGAGGGGACATGTCCAAAAGCCGACACTGCAAACAATCTAGGATTTAAAATCCAAGCTGGATTCCTGCCTTCTCAACCATCACACTGCCTGGTTTTGCTGGCCAATTTGTACTTTCAAATCTGGGCAGTCCATGCCTGCTTTAAAGAATGCCAAAGAAGTAATATTCTTCAAGTCTTACTGACAACAATGTAAGGATTGTACAAAATAATTTGAAAACCTGATGGAGTAGGGTTACCTCACAGACATTCAATAAATTTATGCCTGATTTCCATAGAAGTCCTTGTGGCTGGAAAGAAGTTTCCCCTTGAGAAAACTGAAGGAGAGATATTAATTCGGATATATATTCCATTAACTTTTGTTATTAAAGAGACAGTTACCTTTGAAAAGTACATTATCTTGCAAAAAAAAAGCTCCTTTTTTTTTTCAGAAACTGCAGCCTTCTACTTGCCTCCTCACTTCACTCAAGATCTTGAAGGCCACTACAGACATGGCTGCCATTGACGATCACCTCCTTGACCCAAGGAGGCCCAAGCAGGACCAAGAGATCCAAGGTGGCTACACTCAGTTGCTCATGTCAGTTGGGTAGTCTGTAAAAAACACCCAGGAACACATTCTTCATTTTCCCAGCCCATCTTTCCTGAAGAGCCTGTCTCTATGCTTCACAGACAGCAAATCATTCAAGCCATCCCACCGTACCTCAGTTACTCCAACGGTGCCATATTTTAGTGTCTGCACAGGGAGTTGTAGCTCCTCCTGCTTGTTTCCACAGCTACGTGCTTTCATCTACAAGCACCTGAGTGAGCCCCATTTCAACCTCATCTTTCCAGAGGGCTCCCTCACCCCCATCACCTTGCTTTACACACTTGCCATCCTGACCTCCACTCCCTCACTTAGATGCAAGCTATTATTACTATTCCCCAGCATGGATTATCAGACCAATTTTTAATTATCCTACAAATTTACTGGTGTTTATGGAACACAAATTGAGAAAACACAATGTGCTCAATTTTCATTATCAAATAGTATCATCTGCTCCATTCTTTTTTTGCTTTGAATGGATTGCAAGCATAGATACAACTGCTTCTCTGGAAAAGAGGATAAAAATAATACTGTTGTGGTCAAAACTGAGCAAATTCTTAAACTCCCTGCTGAATCAGGTTTGGAAGGGTTTCTTTGAAGATGCAGCAGTTGAGTACTTAGATCCCAATGAATTTCAGTGACTGTGGTCAGAAGAAACTGTATGGAAACTTGTGCTATTTTTCACTGTAAACTTACAATAAGGCAAGCTCTGTGTGACCACACTTCATACACACTGCACTTATAAAGTGTTAAACAGGCCATGAGTATATCCTATACTGATTTACATTGTCCAATAAATAATAGGGATCCTTTCAGGCAAACAGGTGTGCTGGGAACACTGCCTAAATGAATAAGGCTTGGGATCCCTATTTCTTTTATTGATGCTAAGAATTTATATTTGTCTGACTTAAATGTCCATAAAAAATGCTGCAGCAATTTATTACATTACTGTAAAATCACACCAGATAAATTGAAGTCGTTGCGTATGCCAACAGAATGAAACATATATTTGTTACATTTAATATTAGAATAAAAGCAAACTATTTGCCAAAAGTGTCTAATATGCTATGACTTTTTATAGGAAAAATAATTACATTTTAACTACCTTTCTCTTCACTATCTCTCCATTCTTCCAACTCACTTCATCATTGCCAGGCCACGATTAGCAGACCTGTGAGCTTCTTCAGGGAAAAGAGGGAACTCTAGTCAAATTATGCAAAAATTTGTGTACAAAAAGTTAAGTATGAGCAGTTTTGCTTCTAACACAACAAAAAGCTTCAACATGCTCAAGGTTCACCATTTGCCTCAACTTTAGATTCAGAAAAACAACTGTTTCATCAAAGGACACCTGAAGTACAAAACCTCATCTTAGTTTTTTGTCTCTATCCGTGACCTGCAGGTAAATAGAAGGGATCTGCCTTAGGGAACAGAGAGTTTATAGATGACAGGCACTAGAGAAAGTATTTAATAACGCAGGCAATATCATCTTACTAGAGAAAGTGCTTTAGAATTATGCCTTTTCAGACAAAATTAATGACTTAGTTCAAGCATACTCAGCCTAACAATTCATCAGTAGAAGTTCTGTGAAAGACTGTCAAATGAATTGGTGGAGGTGAAACACTTCAGGGATTTACCATACTCTTAAATTTCTAGAAAGCAGCCAGTTGGTATACAGATCATATACTTGCAGGCTTGAAGCCAGAAGTTGATATGCATTTTACTACTATCATCAACAAAAAGTAGAGTATATTCAATAACGGAGCTGGTTTCGCATTTGCTACAAAAGCATAATAGCTGATGTATGATAATGTAACCGTAATTTTGATGTAAGTTAACAGGACTGTTTTAGTATGACTGTATGCTACAGTTATTCACATATGGCCCACATATAAGGGGTTATTTTTCATGATCTCATAATCACAAGGAAAAAGTGTGGAACAGTAACGCCAGAGTGATAAACAAGAGTAAAATAGCTAATCATGCAAGTACTTGAGAATTGTGCTAAAACGCCCATTGACACTGGATGCAGTGAAAGACAATATATGAATACCTGAAACTAGTAATTCTCGTTTAACTTTTACATCCATTTTTTCACGCATGACCTCAGTTAATTGAAGATTGCCTCCCTAAATAAAAAAAATACCATTGACTTTACTAGGGTCTGGATCATAATCTTCATTCTTTACATTCATTTAAATACAGCAAATTTCCTTCATAGTCTGACAGAGGAGTGAGAATTACAGTGATTGACAAATTGGTGTTCAGTGTAGCTGCAGGCATGAACTGAATATGGAAACAGGTCACAAGATGACTCTTAATGAAAACAAAAGCTCCAAACAGTTGTCCATTAAGCACCTCTATCTCCACTGTGTTTTCTTAGAAATAAAAGCAATTTCAACACACAGAGGGGAAGGGGAAAAAAAAAAAAAAAAAAAAAGGTGAACCAATTTAAAAGAAAAAAGTAAGAAAGCTTGGATTGAGATTTGATGCAAAGATTTTCAGTAAAGGAAGCTTTACCTGATGCAGTCTACTTTGCCACATCCAACATGTTCATCCACGTCATGACATTACATTTCTGAAAAAATGTCTTCCCATTTAAAAAAGCTCAATTATTGCATTTAGGCTGTATTAAAACCTATAAGCTTTATCCTAAGTTTATCTCTTCCTGTAAATTTGTATAGACTTTTACAGCAATAAAACCCTAAAAAGCAAACAGTGGATGTTGCTTTACAAAGCCATTTTGTACGTATACTACACTTTCACCCAACGGTCAAAAAATACAGCTCCTTAAAGCAACATTCTACATAAAAAAATATAGAATCTATCAAGATTTTTCCAAGATTCGTGTTTTGCAAACTAAATATCTGAATTAAGGCCATCACAGGTTAGATTTAAGTCTCATGGGATTGCTTCATCAGTTCTGAAAGACTTACGGTACATTGGTGAAGCTAAAGAACTTTAAATAATGACTAAGTACTTTTCTGGTTTAAGTTAGGCTATTTATTTGTTTGTTTATAGAGGCTCTTCTGCAGCCATTATGCCAATATTTTTTTCATTAGTCATTGCCAACAGCATAACTTTTTCATCTTCTTTTTAATGTTCGCAGACTCAGTGAACCAATAACATAACATCACAACCAATAATGTTTGACTACTATTGCTATCAGACACTCATTCACCTAGAGAAAATTAATATACATATGGACAGAGATGTAGAATAGAGAAATACCATGGTCTCAAGCTAAAAGTATTTTTGCTTCAGATAAAAGTGTTAGATTTCCAATCCAAGGGACCTCTGTAAGTACTTTCTTTAATATAGTGATGTATACTAACCACACATAATGCCACAATCCCACACATAAAAAGGTAACCAAGATGACAACAACAGTGTTGTACCTGGAACCACAGGTAAGCAAAAACAGCAAAGTAATAGGGGATGTACCAAACACAGCAGTCTACCAGAGCCCTATATTCTCCTTATTTGGAGAGTAATGATCACAACGAAAAGCAGAGAGACTCCTTCAGACAACAGTTATTGGCAAAAGCTAAATATCCAGGTGTCAATACTAGACATATTCTTGGTTATTCTATGATTTAGTAACAGTCGTGGAAATGTATGTATGGTTGAAATCACTACTTCTGATGTACAGCATGTGCCTTTGGTCCAGATAATAAAGTCTAAGTAGTTCTCCTCTGCATTCTGTATTTACTTCAAGAAGGAGGTAATTCTCAACCTTCAACATCAGCATTTTATGAACAATAAGTATGAAAGTTTTGTGGCTGTAATGGCACCCAGGTCAAAAGAAACATCACTAACAAAAAAAAATATTTGTTTATTTAAGTAATTTGGATAGCAAGCTTGGGAGCAATGAAGATAAAGGGGAGAAACTAGCTGATCCCAGAGCTATATGCCCATCTCTTTTCTTTTTCTTTTCTTTTTCTTTTCTTTTCCTTTTCCTTTTTCCTTTCCTTTCCTTTCCTTTCCTTTCCTTTCCTTTCCTTTCCTTTCCTTTCCTTTCCTTTCCTTTCCTTTCCTTTCCTTTCCTTTCCTTTCCTTTCCTTTCCTTTCCTTTCCTTTCCTTTCCTTTCCTTTCCTTTCCTTTCCTTTCCTTTCCTTTCCTTTTCTCATGCAGTTCTCTTCCCCTAGCCTTACTTACTTGAAGTGGATTGACAGCAGAAAACTAGGTCATATCATGAATTCAAACAGTAGGAATAATTATGATGGACACACTTGGATGGAGCAGGAGAAAGGCAATCTGATAAGGACCGATTCAATTCTCACTGTAACATAATCTGTCTAGTAACTTTTAGAGGGCTTGGTCTGAAATCTGGACCTGAGAAAGAAGTATGTATCACTTTCCATGCTCAAGGAGAGGCTCAGTGAACTAAAAAAAAAGTAGAAGATTCATATAGCAAATATCCTCTATATTTCTTGGGAAAGCCAGAATAAAAGATGAAGTGGAAACAGAGAAGAATTTGGGTAGTGATGATAAATTATGATGACTGAAAAAAAAAAAAAAAAAAAAAGAGTGTGTATATTCTGTGTTTCAAATTTTAAAATAATTTAATTTTTCACTGATTGTCTCTGTTACCTCTAAGATGACAAATAAACTTCCTATTGTCTGTAGTGTTTCCTGGTTACTAATTCTCATGAGAAAGCACCCAGAGAGTTTCATACTTCATACACTGTTGTCGTGGTTTAACCCCAGCTGGCAACTAAGCACCACGCAGCTGCTCACTCCCTCCTCCTAGGCGGCATGGGGGAGAGACTCAGTAGAGTAAAAGTGAGAAAACTTGTGGGTTGAGATCCAGGCAGTTCAATAGGCAAAGCAGAAGCTGCACATGCAAGCAAAGCAAAACAAGGGACTCATTCACTACTTCCCATGGGCAGGCAGGTGTTCAGCCATCTCCAGGATAGCCAGGTTCCATCATGTGTAAGGTTACCTGGGAAGCCAAATACCATCACCCCAAACACCCCCCCTTCTTTCTTCCCCCAAAATATATACTGGGCATTATATCTTATGGCATGGAATATCCCTATGGCCAACTTGAGTCAGCTGTCCTGGCTGCACCCCCTCCCAGTTTCTTCTGCACCTGCAGCCTTCTTGCTGAAAAGTCGTTGACTTGGTATAAACAGGGTTGACAACAACTGAAACATCAGTGTGTTATCAACATTCTTCTCATACTAAATCCAAACCACAGCACTATAGCAGCTACTAGGAAGAAAATTAACTCTATCCCAGCTGAAACCAGGATAACTGTGGATAAAATTAATTAGAATACAGGAAGCTCTATCTACATAATAAAAAAGCATGTTTGGCTTTGAATGGCCTGATTTATGACTGCCATAGGCAAAAGTGGCTATTGGCACCGATTTTAAGATTTTTTTTTAATATATCATTCAGGATAAGTTGTTTAAATAATGATTGCTCTGTCTACTTTCATCACATTTAAATGCCAGATTGAGGCTGTCAAATGTGACTGGATTTATCAATGAGGCAGAAGGATACAGAGGAAATTAAAATGCTGCAAAATAAATTATTTTGGAAGTTAATTATAAATAATATAATCTCTATATGCAAATATTAAATGTGTTTATTTAATTAAATCACTGCATATTTTAGAAGTTCTTTCTGGCTTCTTTGACATGTCATCCCATCAGACTGTTTCTTGGGGATATAATTATTTAGTTAAATGATTAAATGAATGCTGTTATACATATTAGCCATTCTAAGCTTTAAGCACATGAAAGTGTTTTGTCAGAATTCTAAGTGGGGACTGATCTAATTGCAAAAGGTTATATTGGGGAAGAAGAAAAGAGTCATTTTCTAAAAAAACAGTATAATGCAGTTATTCTCACTTGCTTTTTGAAGGTCGTTTGCAAGTTGCACACATAATACTATTGAGTCACCTCAGACCTGTTCAGAATTTTCTCTTTTACTCACTTAGATGTCTCAGAATGATGGCTTGAACTCAGTCATCTTTCAGAGAGGAAGAATGTAGAGTAATTTTAACTAATTAATTTTAGAAATGAGTAGGGATGAATAACCAATTGTCGTCACTTGACGGAAGCAACGTCAAGTTGTGATTTCAGCCATGCTTTAGACACTGTCCATTAGCCTCACTTCCTATTGTCCTAACTCAGCCATGTTTTGTCATAGATTAGGTGAAATAATATACAAATCCCCAAACAATTTACGAGTTTCCCTGCCTCTGCTTTCTGATGGCCAAACAGCATCAACCCAGCAAGCTATGACATCCACGGACTATTCACCACCGCAAGGGGAGCTACTAATGGAGCACTGCCCAGCTGGAAGGGCAGGATCTCCCGCAGCTCTGCAGTCTCCCGCTTGGCTCCTTGGGGGCAGTTGTTCACTTTTGTGACACACCAGACAACCACCGCCAGGAGAGACCTATTTATGACTTATGTATTCACAGCATGAGCCTAAACCTCAATGCACTCTTAACTTTCAGCATCATATTTTGATAGCCTAAAACTGACACATAATAATGTGTTGCTCTTTAATGGCCTGTCACTGTTAATGCACCTGGTTCACTGTTCTAATTCCTCGGGCTCCTGGGTTCAGTCAAGCATGGATTTGCACATTATTCCAGTCAAGGCATCCCCTGGCTAGTACTTCTTGCTTTTTGCCAATACACCTAAGATGGCTGTACTCAAGATAATACACAGTTAAGCTCTTGTATTTTATTACTCTTTCAAGTCAATTTTGCAATGAGAAAAGAAAAAATAACGTTTTAATGAACAACTTAGTTTCTCCATGTCATAGTATAATCAGTTTATTTTTTTCAGAGTATGGCAATATCTAAGGTATTTTTCATTAAATCTTTACCTTCTCTCATGTAAGCAGTAAGACTGCATGAGCACCGAAGAGACAGAGTAGGATATATATCAAAAGAACAAAATCAAGTAAGTTGGTAATCATAGATGAAGTAGCTCTGCATACTCCAAGTATGCTGCTACAGTTGCTGGTACAAAATGGTTTCCAACATGAACTTGTTTTCTTCAATACCTCCAATGCACTTCCAGAACAATCATCATTATGCAGTTTCCATGATGGTTCTAATGCTGAAAATTTCTTTCCCTAAGTGTCAATAAAACTGTTGAGCTGTCTTTAAGAGAATTGACTGATAAACAGACTGAAAACTTATTTTTTTAAATGGGTCAACTGGTATACTTCAAATACCTTTAAATGCATGAGTTTTCCATGTACTTTCAAAACAGGACTTTTCATAAAGGATATTTAACTACAAGAGTACACTTTGCTACATTAAAAAAAACCCTCACATTTTCATATCAGATATATCACTACTAAGTATGTTCCTTGACCAGGAGGAAATATCTCTGCTTCTCAGCTAATCCTACATTTACACTGGTTTAAAAATTATTCCAAGGAAGCTCTGCCTAATGTAAATTAAAATCCAGATCAAGCATAAGGGCTGTAAAACCAACACAACAAAATTCTACTTTCTGCTTGTTAATGTCCTAAAAGGCCTTCTAGTGAACCACATACATAGCAAGACCACGTAATATGTATGGTGTAGACTCATACATAGTAAGACCATGTCTCAATTGGTGTCAGGAGTGTAACTGCTGCAGGAGAGGCAGACCCACAAGAGGCAGCAGGGGACAGCAGGGCTGGCAGCATCCCCGTCTGCAGAGTCAGTTCCTCACTGCCTCTTACTCTGTGGAGCATCACACAGTGACAATCTGGCCATTGCTCAGAGACACTCTAGACCAGCCCTCTCAGGTGAGCTCATCTCATTAACAGACATTTCCTTTAAAACAACAGGAACATCATGATGAAAATGAAATTTAGTGTCTTCCCATTTAGCCTGTGAGTGAAGATGACCCTAATTAGTACTGATGTACAGATTTTCCGGTAAGAAAATATGTCTAATATGATAAGAGTACACAATTTCTTTCATATCACTAAAAAGTGCAGCTTCTTTCTGAAACAGGAAAAATTTGCCACAGGGAAACTATTTTCATCATTATAGTGTCCTCTATCTCCAAGTAAATATGTGTAATTAGGAAAAATAAATTATGCAAGAGTTGCTGCTGGGAAAAAACACATCGTGACTGCAATCAGAGTAAGTTACACAACAAACTCCCCCTGTCTGCTAGTAGAACTTAAGAATCTCTGTTTTCATTTATCTTTGCATTAAAGCACCAACATTTTCAGGCAAACAAAGCCAAAACAGTACACAAAGAGCACATGGCAAATCAGACAGCTCTTAGACTGTGTCTCTCTCTCTTTGAACCTGAGCTGAGTTGGGAAGATCTTGTTCCCCTATTTGTTTCCTTTTTAAACATTCAAAGAGCAAAGGGACTTTCTGACTAGGCAGGACATGCCATATAATGTTTATTTGGCATTACTACTTAATCTATGCTCCCTACAAGAAAGGATCCAGAAGAGTTTGCTGTCACTAGCAAGCTGAATGAAGGGAGGAGAGATCACTCAAGATCCTCTGTGCTGATCATTTTTACCAGTGAGAAAAGGATCACTATAGCAGTGATGGTGATTTTTCTCCTCATGTGAAAATAAATTAGATCATCAACACAAAACCAATTTACAAATAGCCTTGCACTAGTATCAGATCCCATCCCAAAAATGCAGCACAAGTTAAAGGCTTTTTCTCCCAGCTGCAGTCCACCGAGCTGCCCGCTCTGCCTCTAATGAACTTCTTTCATAGTAGTATTGCGCACCACACATTACAGGCTGCATATTGCATCATAACAATCCTTAAAAAAAAAAAAAAATCCATTTAATGCATTTACCCCTCTTCAATTTACACAAAGATGTAACAAATGCTGTTCATGAAGAATAGATGTAACTGGAAGAAACTCCTTTTCAATTTAGAATTTAATTGTAGAAGGCCAATTATAAAATTTTAATTTCCGCTATCATCTGTCTTGAATATTTATCTTATCTAGCAGTTATTTTAATCATAATGGAAACCTCTGATTGCTTTTTTTGTTATGCTGTTCTGAATCATGGATAATGCACACTACACTGGATTAAATTTGTATGGAAAATAGGCCATGCTGGCTTATGTCTGAAATTAGACGCAGCTAACTTAATTTTGCTGACATCTAAAAGAAAGGAAGTTTTGTATGTATATTTAAAAAAAAAAAAAAAAAAAAAACTGAAAAAACTCATAAAATATTTCACTTGGTATCGTATTTGTCAAAAGTATGAAATCTACAGGAGCTTAAACAGCAATTTACTGGAAATCAGAACAGGACACCTGGGGTGCCCACTTTCTGGTGATCAAGACTGCATCATACTGAGTACATAGTAATGATGTAAATTTAATGTTATAAGTGTTTAGTGTAGTTCAAAATCCTACTTTCTTAAAGCTGGAAAATTCAGGTTGATGTTTATCCAGAGATACAACCTCTAACATTAAATATATCAGTCTTCAAATAAAGAAGAAAGAAGAACATGGGGTAGATAAGCACAGATTCCCAATTACAAGGCTATTCCAGTAAAACAGATTTGCTGCAAGATAAAACAGAGGATGTACATACAGCAGGGCAAAGAATCCCTCTTTTAATTACTGTGGATAAAGCAAAGCAATCACCACTATTTGCACTTCAAAAGCATGACATTTTCACAAAATTAGGAGGGCTATAGATTGTGTAATATTCAGATTATCATTTGCAGAAAAAAATATATCAAAAGATCCAAACCTCTACACTTAATATGATTTTAGCTTACTCATCAGTAAACTCTCATTTTGAGTCAGTTCAAGTCATGTGGTGGACTCTTAACATTGACATGCTAGGTGTACAGTTTTCTTGACATTTTAATGCTTCCATTCTCTTCCCCCACATTTTTTTTTCCTCTTTTAATATATGCTTTCAGATTTAACCACCTCAACACTTACATTTGTACCAGTCATGATACACTATTACAAATGCATAAAAAACAAGAATTTGGGGGAAAAGAACCATAAGCCATTCTTTCTCACTCTCCTTGGTTTAGGTGGAGAGAAATATCGCAGAGAGTCGTCTAAAGCAGGACCTGCAGGATTCACACACCAGGATCCTGGTTTCTGGTCATTTCAGGGCTTTGGTGATTTTCCACAGTTCTTTTGTTCCTGAAGTTTCTATTGACCGCAGCCCTCGTAATGCCAGAAAAGTCTTTCAGTGCAGTTTGTGATAAAGATGAGTATTGATTGAAGTAGTAGGAGGAAGGAGATGAAGGAAAATTTATGTTTGGCATAAGACACTGGTACCATCTTTCTCTTCCCTCATCTCTTGTGGCTGAGCAAGTCTGAATCCATTCTGTGATTGAAGCAGTCATAAGAGTTCAAGAAACTTGGATTATTTTTCTAAAATTCATAAAATGAAAATTAAGCCTCTTCCAAGCGCATGAAGGATTCAGTCAGACTTGCTACTGAATAACATAATATGCATCCACTTGCAAGTCACAATAAGACAAGTAAGATAGGGCCTTTGTGATACTGCCACATGTAACAGATCTTCATGCACATTGTGCAAGAATTATAAGGTGTAAATGCATGTATCACATCCAAGTGGTGTTAAATGTTTCATGCTACCACATTGCCACTGCAGTTTTCTACAGAAAAACTCAAAGAAGTTGAGCATGCTAGATGATAAAAGCTGCTGTTCTTCAAGAGAGAGAGATAATCCTGCCTTACTCAGTGTAAAGGCACAGCTGACATGAAATTAGCTGTGCATTCTAGAAAATCACCAGTAAATAAACTTTAGTTTTTCACCCATAAACCCCAGAATGGTGTTCTTTACAGTTAAAGAAAAATAATGTAAAGTTACTACCACAAAAATAAGTTTTAATTAATATTCATTTCCTATTAGACAGAGACATGTCATACAAGCAAAATAGACCTGAAGCACAGACTGGGTGACAGTCACAAGGACTCGGTAGTGCTTGCATTAAGTGGTGCTGTAATATGGACCAAGCACAGATAGAACTCCTCATACAGTCCACATGGAATTTACCCGTATTACTGCTTGGAAAGTAATGCATGACTTTGTCCACCTTTCTGATCATCTCTTGACATAAGGAGCTTAAACTGCTCCTTAACAATATCTAATACGTGAAGCAACTACTCGCTTCTTTTACTTATTTTTAAGACTACTGTAAAAACTGAACGCTAAGCACTGTACTTAAAATACAAGAAGTTGTCTAAGGAAGTACATGTTACAAGGGGAAAAATGTAAAAAAAGCATTTGCTAGCTTGATGCATGGGGACATGCGGAGTTTCAAAGAAGGTATCCAGAATCCTCATTCTCCACCTGGTAAGTCTGCGTAAGAATGAGACCCATTCCACTCAGTCCAGATGTGTTTGAAGAAGTTCAGTCAGTGCTCATTATTTTGCTTCTCTGAATGCACAGGTCAAGAAAGTCTGCTACAATGACAGTTGATGAGGTTATTCACTAACCCAACAGAAGCCTTTCCATTGATTTCTAATGATGATGAATTAACTCATTAGCCTGTTTAAGCTTTAGACAGTCACCTGCAAAGTGGCAGCTGTTACACTGAACTCATAGATAGAAAACATGCTAACAGTTTTGTTTAAACCTGAAATATTATATCACGTTGACAGCAGCGAGTTGGCACGATGAACAACTGATTGTTATCTCTTCAGCATTGTGTGTTTACTTATTGTCTTTAACATTGAATGAAAATTAAAGCAAAAATTAATTTTCTTCATAGGCAGAGAAAGCTGCCTATGGATAGGGCTTAACTGAGAGGCTTGCTGGGAGGAACGAAGAGGATAGTTCTCTGCTTTTTTGTGTCTTAATGGTTTCTTGCTGCTTTGGCACTCTCTCCGTGGCACAATCTTCTAGCAGGTCTCATGGTCAGACTATACTATATACATTTTTGCATTGCTATAACATGCCCTTTCACTAGGGCAGGCTAACAGGTATCTAATTTGCTCAGCAAAGTAGAACCCAGAGCAGTATGGATGAATGACACTTGGGTGGAACCTACTGCAAAGAAGAAAATTAAATCAGAGTTGCTGTTTGCACAGCACCTGCACCAGTACTCACTCTGTGCCGAGAGAAGGTGAAAAAATTGAAAGGTGTGTCCACTGTTGCCCAGAACAGACACTGCCACACCAGTGTCACTTGGCATAGCTGATACAGGGAATTGACAATTAACTAATTAACACTTTAAAAACTAACACTTGACACTTAAAGAACTAACCCTACCCCACATCATTACACACACTTAGAGAGCTAACCCTTTAACCCACATCACTATTGCCTAGCCTTGCTTGACTCTGTGTAACTTATTGTACAAGAAACGGGACTTCACTGACGCCTTGCAAAAATAACAATTATTGGGTGCAGCCTTCATGCATCCTTGGGTGAACTAGATTACAGAAACTTGGGCACAGGACAGGAGATATGCCAGTTTTAACCAACTCAATAGTCCGAGACCTAACCAACTCATCACACTGGACCAAAGGTGACCGTGTACAGAGAAAGAGGACCCGGGTTCACGACCACTGCACAGCTGCAACCAGGAGGAGCCGGAGGTGGAGACTATGGAAATGGTCTCCCAGAACTCGTTGTAATAAGAACCACCTTCTCGGGGACAGGTTATGAATATGTATAGGCGTTCCTAAAACTTTGATGAATACGTAACACTTTATTGCATTTAACCAAGCTCACAGCTACTGTAATTTTACGCACATATTAGGTGAAATTATTCCCTGTGTGTCCGGTGTTGTAAATAAATACATAGCTTCTTTATAACCTCAAGGGTTGTAAGGTCATTCCATGCCTCATAGCTGTCCTTAATGTTGAGCTGCACTGAATGATTGAACATAGGGCCCAGCACCCTCTTCCTCACTGGGGTCTGCCACAATGCCACTGGAAGGAGCTAAGGCAGCAAGAGGGCCCACCACCACACTCCTGGTGGCTGAAACTCAAGTCAATTTTCTTTCTACTTGTGCAATCAGGGAAAGAAAATCATGGTTGTGTCTCAGTCAGATGTTTTTTGACACAAGGCAGCATACACAGTCTGGGTAGAAGGAGTATTTGTCAGCTCTTCAACTCACAGTATCTAATGGCAACTGTAGTACACAAAGCAGAAGCTGCCCAGGGTAGTTCTGGAGAAGAAACAGAGGTTATCTGCCAGCAAGTTGCCTCCCACAGGTTGGCACAAACCTATAAAGCACAGCATGCACATGTTTCTAAAAGGGTGCCTGGCATGCATCCTTTCATGGTTCCATATGCTCATGCAGCCTGACCAGCTTCTCCCTGTGGCAGAGTGCCCACCACCGAGGTGTCACTTCTCCCTCCCACACACCCCTGGGAGCAGCAGAACCAGCTTTTGCTGGGGTGGCAGAGCAGCATCTCACACAAAGCCCTGCTGCAACCACCCCACTCTCACACCCCACTCTGCCCCCAGCCACAGGGTGGACACCCCAGCTACCTTGACAGCACTAGGCTCTGAATTTGTAATGTATTTACGATTAAGAGTTATGAGATAAACACCACAGCAATGTGAAACAATTAACATCTCCTTGTAGCTCATATATTTGTAATATTAAGTATCCTCTTATTATCTTCTCTCTTATTATCAATAATTTCATAATACCGGTACACTTATTGCATTTATATAGACAGAATCAACAGGAATTATTAATAAATGGTTAAAGTAACACACAACAGACAAGTAAAGCAGGGCCATATTTTTCGCTATGGCACTGGTTGGTCCCCTGTGCACAGCTCGGAACTTTAGCATGCTTTTGTAAAATTATATCCTCTGTATGTTTAATTAAAGATATATATATATACAGAGAGAGAGAAGTTTAAGTGTTAAATAGACTGCCAATAATCAAATTAGAAATAACTGATGACTAATTGATGCCAATAATTGCTATTTCAGAGGACAGTATTGTCTCTTAAAAATATCTTGATGATGTATTTGCTAGGTTTTACATGCGTTTATAGAAAACCATATTAAAAAAAAAAAAGTCATGTAGCCATACAGTTCAGTAAAATTTAATTCACTTCAGATGTACTTCGTGTGTTAGAAGCAAGATTACTCAAGCTTTATTGGCTTGGAATTTATTTATGAAACTCTCCCACTGATGTAATAGTATGCAGAGAGTTGCGTTTCTGATGGTCTCTATCTTGTGAATCCAGAAGCAATGCAGTGTAAAAACCTCCTTTTGTGATTTGACACTAGCCCTAGAAACTGTACTTACATTTATATTCTTTTGCACACACTTTCTGGTACTGCTGGCACTATCCCAGTATTTGTTCAGATCTGATGAGAATCCTACAATATAAAATACTTCTTTCATACATAAGAATGTGGCACTGAAAAAGAAAGCTTTTTGTGTAGATAATAAACTGACTGGATACGATAAACTTTATGCCATTAAAACTGTAAAAATCAAATTTAAAATCTCTATTTTCAGTAGAAATTTTTATGCTGAAGCCATCATTTATGTTTACGGATGAGTAGCGGTAATATATTGATATCACTGTAGTAACTGCAATTCTAAGTATATATAATAGCAGCCATTATAAAAACGATTCAAATGTGGTACATATGTGTGTAAAACTGAGGCATGCACAGCAGCAAGCTTAGGTCCCAGTTCTGGTTGCTAGAGCTCAGCCTCTGCCTCTGAAGAGCTGGGGGACTGCCCTCTATGCAGGTCCTTCACTCCAGCTGGATGGGCAAGACCATGGTCAGGTGATGCTTGTCCCTTCCCTCCTCTGGAAAGGCAGCAAAGCTGTGGGGCAGAAACAGGGGTCCCAGCTGCCAGTCGCTGCCTCATCACAGCTAACATCGCATTGGTGGGGAATAGGAGGCTAGTGAAAATTAAGAAGTTCTCATTCATGGCTCTCTTCACCCCCAAAAAACCTACTTCACTAATTCTGTCCAAAAGACTGAATGGCGTGCGTTACCTGCGATTAATATCTTTTATTTGGTACCAGTATTTTGGTCATTTAAACAGTGTTTTCCATCACCATATTAATGCCTTAAAGGTAGTTATTACCAACATTTGATCCTGATACTCATTGATGAATATGATGCAAAACCATCACTGGACTGAAAGGTGTTATCAGTATATTTTAAAAGTAACTTAAAAGCTAATTCAGAAGATTCTGCATGAGGAAATCACCTGCTCTGAAGGTATGCGCAAAACACTGATCTATTTCATTGTGTGGTCACAGTTTTTCCAGTGAACCTTGACCTTACCCAGTATGCAGGTCATCTAACATCACAGTCAGTTTTAAAAGATGAAGTATGAAATTAATTGTTCAGGTTCAAAAAATACTCAATGAATTTTCAGAACATGGCATTTCAGTATGCTTCAGAAACACGGCCAGAAATGCCCTTAATTTCTCTTTCAACTGGCTTTTCGTTATGCAAAACTAGTTTCCACCTAATTAAATTGTTTTTTTAAAGTTCCTAATGCATTAAACTGCTTAGTCCTTGAGCCACAGGATGTTACCCACCTCCTTTTTCAGACACTACCCTTCTATGTTACTTTTAAGTTATTTATAAATACATCTCTCCTGCAGCCTCTACCAGCAGGGCACCTTCACATGTCGGAATTTAATGAGGCTCAGGCACAAGTCATGAGTCCCTGAAGAAAAGCGTTACCTGATCCGCTTCATTTATTTCTACCAATAATCATACCATTACCTACAGCTTCTGTTTTTAATTAGTGGTATCTAATGATGAACACTGGCCAATTTGCATCCAATTATGTCCCCTGAAAAATCAGAAGAGGATGAAAAGGCTGAATGCAATTAATCATTCTGCAATGCGAATTTGCTCAAGTATCAAGGATGAATGTTGTACTTTCCTAAATAAGATTTCATTGAAAACATACACTGTCTGGTTATGAAGCAAAAGCATCATGCTTCCCATGACAATAAGAAATCTGGATATTAACCACTACAGAATTACCAAACACATTCATACATATCCTTTTAATAACAATGAAGAAAATGGGGTGACTGGTATCTAATTACACTCTGGATTCACACACTACAGAAACAATTAACAACAATAAGAGAGATAACATTTTATGACACATAGACAGAACTAAGCCTTGTCTGAGACAAAGTTTGGGTTTAGTATGCAGTCTACAGAATACAATTGCCTCATCTTTTCTTTCATTCTTAAGAAATTCGGCTTTATATAATATTCCATTCCAGCTTCAAAGCAAACATTCACTGCTACTTAGCTATGGGATTTTTTGGACGACCATAACATCTTTAAGAAAACTTATAAATCATTGGAAACATTTACAAAAAATCTTCAGCTTTTCCCTAGTTTTCAGAGACCAAGATTAATCAGTCAATATCACAGATGATGAGGGTGCTTTTAATGAAAAGTTCTCTTTCTTCTTTCTTAAGCACTCATCTCTCTGATAAATTCTGAAGAGATCTCATATAAATGTAAAAATATTAAATACTACTGGTGAGATTTTTTTTTCTCCATGATCGTGAAATTACTTTGTCTCTAGGATAAGTTAGAGATAATTAAAATAACTTGACAATTATTTTAAAGGTAACTTGCAGGTATAAAACAGAGCAGCAGCCCTCTAAGCTTGACTTACAAAACCAGATTTTTTACACCATGTTAATTCATTCCTTCATCTTGAATTTTTCCAATTAAAACATATTGTGAAGATGTTTAAAATACAGTAAAGTTGATAGAAATCTTTTGGAAGAAGATAACAATGAACACAGGATCTAAGACAAGTGAAAATCCTAAATGATATTTATCCTTTCTGACTTGTAACATGCAAAAAGTTAAGCCCCTGATTTTGTCATGGATGAGTGGAATGTACCTCACTCAAAAGAGAGAAGCGACAATATGTTTTGTTGAGGTAAAATAATAATTTGACAGGGTTCAGTGAATTTGATGGAATTCAACAAAGTTAAGAGTGGTTTGACAAGATTCAAGGAGTTTGATGGCAAGTTTCAACTTATTAATTACTGCATGGAGGAATTACACAGAGGAAAACTGAGTCGGCCACAAGGTAGAATAATCTACACAGAGACAACGGATGTGAAGATTAAGGAAGACCTTCTCACTTAGTCACAAGTTTCAGAATGGAGCCTCTGGCTTTCTAAACTCCTTATGGATTCTAGTTGTAACTAGGTCCAGTCTAAGCACCACAGCAATGCTATGCCCTGGGGCTTTCTGGAACAGTCCAAGTTCTTTTGGGCTTGTGATATAAATGTAGAAAACAGTCGCAATATATATCTTTTATTGTTACAGTTATGGTTTAAACACGACTGAGTGTACAGTAGCTGCAGTCTTCGATCTTCATGGATATTTAGCCCAGTGACTAGATTTGACCGTGATGACATCATAGTGAACACAAACCGTGAAAAGACTGTGACTCTCGGATGGAGGTGAAAGACCCAAAAACTGGAGGTGTGACTTCAAGCAATACCATGGAGTGTTATTCTAAGGCACCTCATACTTATCTCCCTGCATTGCTTATAGACGATCACTCGAAGAATTACTTTTCTAATCCAACTGTTCTGCATTTCAGCAGTCTCTCAAACACAATCTTGTAGAGGCCTCACTGTAAAGATAACCAGTATGGCACATTTGAAACACTTAGCTTTTCTCTTCCACTCCTCCTACTGTAAATATTCTCTCATTTTCTGATAACATCTTTGACCTTCCTGCCACTTGAGTGCACCCATCTCTGACAACCTTGACCTGCTCTCCTCATAAACCCAGAACACGAACATCCAAGTATTTCGTATGCATCTAAAACACACATTTTTACTGCCAAAACTTGCTATAGATAAGTCTGACTCTCTTTTACCTCCATAGGGTTCAAATCAACTGCACTTCCCACAGTGAAGTTTTTCCCAGTCTGTACTGTTTTAAGTACCACTACATTTGCATTTGAACCATTGCTCCCCTTTTCCAGGTCAATAAAGTTCTCTAATTCTGCGTATTTGCTCTCTCCTATTGCACTGCTCACTGTACCAAAATATTTAACGTGCTCTGTTCCTTACTTGCCCATATGACCCACAACTCTTATCCCTTTTCCATGCAGAAACAACAGTTTCTTCTTTACAACGCACCTTCATGCTTTTACCATGGCACTAACAGGTTAGCCATATAAAATGATACAGTAAAATCAATTGCAGCACCGCAAAAGCATTGTTTTAACTCTTTCCTGCGCCATTGCCTTTTGCCTTTTTTGTTGCTGCTGAATGGAGAGGAATGCAGTGACAATTCAAATTCAATGCACTGGAACACTCTCCTCTGCTAGTCACTCAAACCAATTTTTGTGTCCTTTGTTCCTTGTCTTGCTCTAACATTCTCACTGCTTATTTAGATAAACTTGTTATACAACTATCTTAAACTTCTTACATGCTTAGAAAGGAGACTTTTAGTCTTATAGAATACTCTAAGTATGAGCAGACAAACCAGCTACAAGAAGTTAAATTAGGATACAATTTTACCATACAGCATTGACAAAACAGAACTACCTATGTGCATGTTTGGCCTGTGATAGACCGTATATGTGCCCATCCCCTCAATAACAACTTTTGTAAATAAGACATGGAAATTAAGTGGACATTTCAGAAAGGAAGGAAGGATTGAACCCTCTTATAACTCTTCAGTACATAAATTTCTGTTTGTAATTAAATTATAGGTGAAAACACACATTAAATGAAATATCGGGATTGTTTGGATTATTTGCAAGAGAAGAGGGATTTAAATATTTAAGACTTATTTAATCAGTAGAATAAGGTCCCTAATCATGTCTTCCTCTAAGGAAGAAGTTTGTCAAAGGAGCCAGACGTGCAAGCTGTTTGTGCTGCAGATGCTTTTACTAGGCATTCTCAACAACTGATGGGCCAAACAGTTGTACCTCCCATGTTTTGTACTGGCCCTGAAACTAAAATGTGGGCCTTGACCACATCTGTATCAACAGTTGGTGTAAGAAGTGGTAAACTGGGGGGTGAATGATACTCCAAGTAACTTGGTTTTTGGCAAATTTCTTAAAAATACACTTAACAGATTAATCTATATTCCTAAATATCTCAAGTCATCTACAGTGAGAGTTTGACTATTGATTTTTCATAAGTACTTCCTGTCATAAAGAAATTGCCTAGAATAAAAATTAAGCATGAGTCATCAGCGTACTCAGGATTATAAACCTATTTAAGTCACTTGATCACTGTGACCTTGTCTGCGGCAGGAAAATTAATGCTGATAGTTCAGTATCAGTGCAAGCATTAGGTTAGACAAAGCCAAGGCAGCGTTACTACTGAGAGGGCAGGCTTCCTTGAACTAGTTTAAACAAACCCAGCTCCTTCTGCTCTTATTGTCTTTGCTCATTTTATGAGGAATTTTACTGTAAACTCCTAACTCCAGCACTGCAGCTGTGCACAGCTTCTGCACATAAGCAATAACAAAATAGCCTGGGACCAAGACAATATTGCATGTACTTCTTTGTTTTGTAAAGTAAGAGTGAGGGGCATGAGGCAGATGTCACCTTTGAAAGGTGCAGAGTAGCTGAAACCAAAGCAATAGAAAGCAGTAACATATTGCTAATATAAGCCAACAGTGAGGTACTGGCCTCCAGGACAGAAGTAAATGGAGGAAGGATTGTTTTGGAGGGGTGTGTTTTGGGGTCAGTGATTTCTGAGGGTGCTTACAAGGAGCAGATCATTTCCACTTGCTCGGGGCTATATTTAAAGCCAGTATCTAGCCTGTAAGCAGCAAGGACTGGCTTTGCCCGCATAAATGTACTTTCTTAACAGCATATCAGGTATTTTACAACATTGCTTATAGAGTCAAATGGGGCCATGGACTGGGACTCCTTTGGAGATCAAGTGTCCCAAAGTGGGAATCTGCAGCAGAGTGGAGCACACAGAGACCCTGCAAATTCGGCCTCTTCCCTCCACTCTGCCCCAGGTGCTGCCAAGCACCTCTCCTCCCCACTGCCCCAAAAGGGAGCAGATAGGAAGAGGGTCTTAGCATGCAAACCAAATAATTTAAGATGAAAAAAATCTGCAATTACTGTCTTTATTATTAATTAAAAATAACACAGAAGATTACTGCATAGGATCACTCCAGAGACGGAGATCAGCTGAACCCTGGGTATTCCCTTGGTACTAGCAAAGCAGATGCACAATTGAGCAGTCTATATGATGATGTTTGCAAATGATATGAAACACCCAGTTAATTAAGCTTGCTACTGTAATGTGAATGAGAGGAAGTCTATTCATTGACCTAAATGTTGTTCTCCCTTTTGTTTTTTTTACTGTCTTAGGAACTGAGAACTCTAACTTGATAACTGAAAGCCAGATTTTACTGAAAGTCCCCCCCCGCCCTCCCCCCAGTATTGCCACGGATCCTCAAATTGATCTTCCAAGGATGTATAAGGGCTTTCTCTACAAGATACAGTGTCAGAGAAAGCCTCTAACCTATGCAGGAATAAATGTGCCTTTACAAAGCACGTCTGTGATTTGATGGTTTTCTACACCATGCTTAAGTGCCTAAAAAGGACGTACATGCAGTATTGGTGTTGCTGCCATCTTCAAAGCTGCTGACCAAACATACCGTGGTACAGCTATTCCTTCCTATCAGCATTTGCAAATTACCCTATATACTGCTTGTACCACACACAAGGATTGTAACCAGAAATTATAACCTTCAGTCAAACCACCTCCTCTCTTTGTCCCCAGCAGCCTATTTTGTCCCTGAGCACCCCAGTGGCATTTTACTGTATGGGGATGCATCCATCCCACTCACAAGAGCCTGACAATGCAGCTTGCCTTATGGCATCCTTAAGGCAGACCCAACTTGGGCCTATGGACCAAGCACAGCAAGTGACTGGGTCTGCATTCCAGTCAGATGAGCTTGCTCACTTTAATCCACTGACTTACCCAAAACACCAGTTACTGGGACAAATCTGTGTTTTGTGTAACTCAATTTAAGATAGCGCTTCCAATACCATAGTGTTGCTACAAATGGTCTTAACCAACTGAAGCTCTTAAGATTTACACTTACAGATCCATATATTGCTCCAGTAATTATTTATTTTCCACCATCCCCTACAAATCTGAACAGTGTGCCAACCTCCAAGCTCAGGGCCTGATTCAACTTTTGTTCTTTTTCAGTGCAGCCTCTCGAATTACACTAGGGAGCATTTCAGTCCATGTTTACTCACTAGTCTTAAAGACGTTTAGCTGAGCCACTAACAGTCTTGATTTATCACCAACCATGTGGTTGACTTCAGATGTTCCTCACTCCCTTCTAGCAAACCCCATACGAAGGTTTTCTGTCTTCCACTTATTGTACATACAGGTGCTGCGAAGGTGTTTTTTATTCTGTTGTGCTTTTGCTATGACTAAACGTTGTTCAAAATTAGATGGCTTGAATGTGCAGGAGGGTTGATTGCTCATGTGTCTCCCTTCCCTCAAACTTTCCACTGGATATACAGGAGCCAGTCCTGAAATTTTCAGTTGGGAGTTTTTACCACAGTCTCATCTATAAACAAGCAATATAGGTGGAAAATAGAAATATTCCCCCAGCCCCCTCCAGGGGTTCTGCTTATGAATTTTTGCTAGAAAGATCGTTTCCTATCTATTTCTTCCTTCTGGACTCAGTCTGTTAGAAGTTGGTTTGACTCCTCCATTATTCATGTCAGTATTTTCGACCTTACAAACTTCCAATGAAGTACTTTAGCCAACATTTTACAAATAATACCCCCGCACCCCCACAAAAATTGCATACTTTCCAACTACTAACTTAATCACTCCACCCAAAAAAATATCATTTTATTAAAAACTGAAAATGTTTATTTTTGATGAAGTCATGTTGGCAATTATCAGCATCCTTAAAAGATGACTTTAAAATTCATATGACTACATACACCTAAAAGGCTTACCCAAACATCTCCCTACACTACTGACCTATTTTCATGCTGACCTACAGAGTAGCATTACTGAGTAGATTACAGAGGAGTTACATTATTAGCCCTTGTGGCTTGAATATTTTCTCAGATCTTGTCAGAAAACAGTTTGCCAGAGTTCATAATTACATGTCAGAATATGCAGGCATTTCCAGTGCAGTAGACTTGTAGAGCGGCAAGGCCAACCTCCCTCATGCTTCGGCAAAACTGTATCACTCTGGGAGGTTTTACACCCATGCTGTGTAGTTTCTGGTACACTTGTATCATTGAGCTTCTGGAGGGCAAATTATCAGTAAATTCAATGGACACTGAGGCTTCACATAAGAACAGGTGAGCCAGGCACATTTTGCTTGCAGAGTAAAGGCCTACAGAGGCAGAGGCCTATGGGAAAGGATGGTCTGTACGCTCACAGAGCAACCTCTCTCCCCTGTACCAAGGAGTGTTTTGCTGTCTTGAAGAGTGGTTTACCAGGCTGTAACTGTACTTGGTGCTTAACTCTTCTCTCTATTCTTGGGCAAATGTGCAGAGGAGAATTCAAGATTTCCAGTAAGACTGAAAGGAAGAAACTTACCACCATTCTGCATTCCTGTCTCTTCTTTGCACTTACACATGTACACAGGCATCACAGCCAAGGATTATCACATATTGCAAGGTTAGCTGTAATTTTTTGTTTTGATTTGGTTTGGTTTTGGTTTTTTTGTTTGTTTGGTTGGGGTTTTTTGTTTTGTTTTTTACACCAGATGAAGGAAAAGTAGTCCTAATTTCACCACAGGGTGCTTGCAAGTTACCAGGTTAGGAAAAAAAGAAGATGCAGGAATTGAGCTGGGAGCCTTTTTCCTCTTGTATCCACTTTTAGAAGAATAAACCAGGAGACCCAGTAGGATGTGGGGTGCTAAAAGCATGGAATTGAAATTAAAAAGTCCAATCCTGATACTGTGAATCAGTATGCAATTGACATTTAGCCAAGACCAGGGCAAACATTCATGTCAGATCTTTTATTTAGACATGCAAATAACTTGAAACTAAATTAATTATTTTTTTCCAGCTGTCTTGTCATTTATTTTCAAGTTTTATGCACCATCCTGCAATTTGACAAGTCTACAGTAAGCACAGCTTAGCAGGCAGGATTTAGAGAGGTTGGAAGGGTGGGTGTTGGAGGGTAACTGTGGGAAAGTGTGTAAAATTTCAATAGAAAACAAAGTTTTTAAGGTGATATTATGTAGCTCAAGGGGCCTAGAAATTGAAATTCTTCAGGAAAAAAAGGAACTTTGACCTTCCGAAGACACTGCTTGTCTTTGATACACAAGAAAAGAATATTTTGTATTCTTATGCACTCACCCACCCTTTTTTTGTTGTGCCAAAGTGAAAAACTGAGAAACAAAGAACAAAGTAAAAATATGACTTCAAACCAGCTCAGAGAAACCTGGAAAGCTGTCAGGAGTGACAGGATAGGGGCTCAGAGAAGCACTGAAGCTGGGGGGGTGGGGGCAACCAACCAGCATTCCATTAATTCATGCACTGCAATGACCTTGTGAATGTTACATACTCTTTTATGCACAGTCCCAAATAGACTTTTTGCCTCGTGATTTTTTTTTTTTCACCTGAGCACCACTCAGTTTTAGAGGGGAGGAGAGACTTGGGGTTTGATAAATGGAGATCTGAATTTAGCTTGCCACACACCAAAACCAATTAAAATCAGGTTGAGTGGCTCAAGAGACACTTTTAGTTTTCTGCTGAATACTCAGAAAGTATTAATAACACTTTGAAAGAAAAAATATGGAAAAAGCGTGCTCAAGGGAAAGAGGAAATTTTGAATTGATGGACGTTTAAATGAAGTGATTTCAAGTAATGACATTAAAAAAATCACAATGTAGAATCTCTCATACTGCTAGCCTGTGTATAAGGGACTTATTTCCAAAACAATGCTTTATGAAAGAGAAAATGAATGGAAAAATGTAACAGAATTAGAAGCTAGGCTAAGAATACACACCTTGCAGATAGATGTCACAGGGATCCTAAATGTCAAGCTCTACAAATCAGAAACTAATTTTGCTTTAGTTCTTTCTATGTATGTCAAGCAATAAGTCCCTAAATACGCCTGCTTGAGCCACATAAATAATTAATAATTGATGGAGAAATAAATTATTCCATAAATCAACTTGCTTCCTTCAAGCCAGCTATGCATAGAAAGCTTGAGAACAAGTTTAGCCTTGCAACACCTTAAAAAAAACTCATTTCAACAATGAGTGTGCTGCAAAAAATGCCAACAAAAGCAGCTCTCAAAAGTGTATGCTCTTCATTGAAAGTGAAGAATTTTAAAGGTAAAAAAGTACTGGTACACACTTTCTTATAAGGCCTCAGAAGTTTAACCACACACCAAAATGAGAAGATAGAGGGGTAAAAATAACATTTCAAAAAGCAGATGATGGAAAGATATGATCCTTCTATTTATTATTATGCAGGTCAGTAAAACACTTGTACTCCTCCAGGCCAGAGCTTACACTCAGAATCATGCACTTTATGAGGACAGGCACGTTTAAGTTGGTGTGATCTGCTGATGAACAAACAGATGGAAATGCACCAACGTGACATTGCTCTGCATGGAAAGATCCAGAGGCTTTGCGACTCGCTCAGCCTCGCAGGCAGCAGCATTAGACACTTCTAGGACCCACTTACACTTCGCAAAAGCATCGCAATAGATTTTCAGCTGAGCTATGACTACTTCAGGACAGGTCATCCCTCTAAGAAAAGAACAGGTCTGAGAGAGGTCACTTGGGCTTTGTTATACTTTAAGTTAGGGAACCAGTTTTCACTAACGCACCCAAGAGGTAATTGACGCCTCCTGTCACTGTAGTCACCTTTCCAGAAAAACTAATATTTTTCCATTTTTCAGGTAGATTTTGCAGCCTGAACTCACCTCCATTGTACTTCATTTAAGCAGCACATTGCTGCTCAGCAAGAGCTTGGTACTCCTGTGTACACTTCATTCATACAGCATGTGTTGAATATAAGTAGGCACATCCAAACATTCCTGGCACTCCTCCAAAGCATATACACCACATATTGTTTTTGTGCATTTGAAGTAGCAAAATGAGAGCCTTCTTCTTAAGTAAGCTTTGTATAGAAAGTTGAGTGCATGAAGTCAAAATTGCAGCGACCTTAAAAAAACAGCAACTGCAAAATACACCCTCAAAATAAGCTTTGCAAAAAATGCCAATAAAGACTATTTCATATAAGGAAAAATACAGTACTTGAATCTTTATACTGTATTTACTGAAAGTTTAATTTTTAAAAGGATTCAAGTCCACTCATGCTCGAAGTCAATACCATTTTACAGGTTTTACATTGGTTGCAGCAGCATATGGGCAGTGAATGTTTTGCAACAAGCTATTAATTGTAACTCCAAAACAATGCAACATTCTTATACACGTTACACTAAAATACGTTTGAAGTATCTGAATAATGTGGGTTTTGTAATTTGACTGCTATTTTTAACTAACAGCAATCATTTATTTGTTCTGCTCCTCGCTTTTTATTATGTCTATCTCACTTACAGCTTTAGCCATAGAAGAACTGTAACTACGTGTCTCCTGTCTTTGCTGGATGGCAGAGCTGAAATGTGATGATGTAAAGAGGATGCGAATATTGCTAAGTTGTGTCCAAATGAAGATACAGGGAAAACCTGTACTTCTCTTCTGAATGACCTAATATAATAGTTCTTTAACTTTGCCAACCTGACTACTTTCTACTTTAAGCACTAGCTCTCTTGGTAATTAAATGCACTCCTATACATGCAAGTATTTTCAATAAAGTAAGAAGTGTCTATCTGAAATTAATTGGGAAGATTCTATAAGTTAATGATGTGTCAAAAAAAAATCATCTAAACAATACTGAGGCCAAGAAAAAAGCTTTTCCCCCTGTTAAATACAAATTTATGAAAGTCTTCACCTAACTCATATAACTATTCTGTAAATAACCTGCTTGTAACTTTTTCAAACTCATTCTTTTTTTTGCATTATAAATCCATATAAGTAAAAAACTACAGACTGCAACAGCTTGTTTAATGCTACAGTCCTTCAGCAGAACCACAGTAAAATAATCCACTCTCGGCCCACTGTCAGATGAAGTACAGCGGGAAAAAACTTACAGCTTTTCTCCATGTACTTAATAAAAGAATAAAAGGCCTGAATAGTCTCCAAATTCAACACCCATTTATTCCAAATGGTAGGTCAGAGAAAGAGCCTGTATCTGCCCCCACGCTGCAAGATCCCCTGTCCATCAGCTCCAGGCCTCTGCCTTTGCTTGTCCTGCCCTTTTCCTGCCACACCGTGTCTTCCCATCAGGATTCTCACTCTCTGCTCTCTGACACATTCCTTAGGACACTGCAGTAAAGGAGAGTGCTCTTATACTTCCTTGGGACATTTTGTGGAGAAAACGGGGAACTCCAAAGCAGGAACAATTCTGTTTTCCTGCCAAACTTCCATGAAAACAACAACAACAAAAAAAAACACAATAAAAAAACACAAACAAACGAAAAACCCACAACAACAAAAACACCACATTACACAAAACACCAAAACCAAAAAAACCTCCTGATTTCACAAACAGAGTCTTTCCCAGGTCATTCCAACCTCTGTTTCTGTTTTTATAGGACCCTGAACACGACACCATTTCCACAACCAAGAGAAGAAGATAAAACCTCTCATACATATCCTCGAAGGGTCGCTTTTCATTATCTCCAGAAATAAGGTCAGAAAGTAAAAGGAAATAAAGAAGTGTCATGGGTCACAATAATTCCTGCCAAGGTTTTCTGCTATTTTTGTTGAAGAGTGTCTCTCTTCCCGACTGACACAGCTTCTGTCCTCTTTCAGCCTCTGCGTGATGGGAGAGGAGTCGTTACTGTTCCCAGGAGCTGTTTAAACTCCTATAATGGATCAACTGCCATCCCTGACTGACTGTGAGGTTCATTTCAAGAAGACTTGGGAGCATAATTATTCCTACTCCGTTTAGACTGGATTGTCATTTCAACTACTCTCCTAGGTGCTTTATGACCATCCAACTTCACAGCAGCCAGAAAAGGGAGCCTCTTTTCAAATCAACTGTTTCCATCTAGAAACTGCAGTTTTAATTGCACAAAATTATGACACTACTTTTTCAACTGGAAAAATTCAACACAAAGATATTTCAGGTTTTAGATTGAAATAGTATTTCAGAATTTGCTCGAGTTGAGACACAAGGAATCCCACTGACAATTTCAATGACTTTTTCCAAACTGAATAACACATCTCTGTAGGAACATATTTTTTTCTTCTGCTCACAGAAGAAACAGGAAAAAAACAGCTTCATAAATTATATTTCTGCTGTGGCATTTTTTATATTCATGAACTATAGATATAAACTCATTTTTCCATGTCCTTAATCACATGACTAACATTTTGAAATACAAACATGGAAAGACTGAATTTATCCAATTCCTGATACACAATTTCTTACATAAAAAATCATTTTTAAAAGACTTATGCAAGGAGAGTATCAGCAAAGTGCTACACAGAGGTCCAAGGTCCTGTAATTAGGATTTCTATAAAGATGCACACGGTGTAATTTATTACTGAGAACAGGAATAAAAAACACATTTTCTTTGCACCTGATTACCATTAAGGAAATAGTATTGTGCTAAATTTGCCATTAACACAAATAATTATCCTATTTTTTTTTAAAAAGGGGGTCTCATTTACTAGTCTACAGTATTTTTAAAATTGTTTTAGGTTTGTTTACTTTCTTAACTGTAAAATACTCTACCCTTTTCCTGCTTACTAGCTGCTTTGACAGATAACATTTGCAAGAACTATGTATGTACTTGGTAAATAGCAGGTTAAGCATTATAATTTTCTACTTGCTATAGTATGGATTGATTATTCTCAAATACACCTGACATTTTAAAACAAATATTTATATCAAGCAGCAAAGAGCCAAGAGGAAATACTCCAGATCTAACTTTAAATCCAAACTCAGGCATTCATTCCATGTGTGACCTCAGGCAACAGACTTGACCTCCTTCTGGTTCAGTCAGTTCAGCTAAGAGCAGGAAATCATTGAAAACCAGATGCTGCATCTAAAAAGCAGATCTTCCCCAGGTAAATAAATTACAAGAGAGCCACAGGGATGGAAGAATACACTGTTTCTTATTGTAAGAGTCAGGAAGGCATATGGACACAAATTGGAAATAAGTAAAAGGTCTTTTAGCCTCAAGCTTTACTTTGATATTTGAAAAACAGCATATTTAGTGCTGTACAGAATTTTGTGCTATGATTAGACTGCAAGGTTAGACTATCTTTATCCAAATTTATTCATATTGTGTAATCAAGGATGTTTGTTTCCTTTAATTGTACCCAAATTACTGTTCACAGACATCTGAAGTATTAACACCAACTCCTGATTACATCTGTAATAATGTAGGACACGGTCCAAAATTCAGAATTCTAAGGACTTAGGGAACTATTGTAAACAGAGGGCATGGTTATTTGGAACACTAGGACAGTGCGGGTCTCTCTTTTCTGTAAAGAGGAGAACACCTGCAAGTTCCCAGCATCTCTGTCTCTTTCCCTGCATCCAGCTCACATCAGCCTCTTTAGACTTTGGTTGTCGTTGCCAGAGTTATGAGTGCAAAGTCCATCTAGGTCTCAGAAGGTACATATCACACCATTCTATCACCATGAAAAAGAAAGAGGGAGGGTTTATATTTAGTTCAACTTTCCCACACCTCATAGAATGACTGGGATTGTTCCTCCAGATCTTTAAAGCCTCTAGGCACACAATAAATTTCTGATTCAAACTTCAGACAGATACAATTGAAAATATTCACGGAGACAACATGATGCTGCAGCTTGGTGAGATCATTAATTAACAGGCTGGAGAAAAGAATAAGCTGATTTGTTAAGTGTGGGTTTGGAAAGGTATTAACATGTACAGGAGAGTTTCCCACAATATTGAATAACTGACAATAGAGAAGATTCTGTCTACAGTGATGATACAGCAGGACACGGGAACTTCTTGACCTCTCCTCTCAACAACTATTTACACCACAATCATGAAAAAGATCAAACCACATTTGCCAAAAATGGAAGAAAAATATATGCATCAGAAGGGTATCGAGAACTTAAAATCTTGTTTATAATATTTAACTTTTACAGGAATGTAAATAGTACATTACTACGCTCCATAAGCATTACATATAATCCTATAATTATTTTGATATGTTCTTGGTTGATTTCTCTGACATGAAACTGTCATGACATAAGCAATAGGTTAAAAGCACACAGTTAGTAAATGTAGCTTTAAAAAATAGATTATTTTGGTATAAAAAGACTTCATTAATAGTTTTGTCTATTTATGCCTACCTAACAAAATATCAAGTATTTTTAGTGGAACACTTGGCTAAGAGAGGTGGGAAAGACAGGCTTTCAGGGTAAATTACCAGCACCTGGGCAATAAATTGTTACAAATCAACCAAAGACCATAATTCTTGTGCTGAAATTTAAGACAAAAACCAGCCAGTCTCAACAGTTATAATATTTGAACAGTGAACTCAAAGGTTGACATGTATCACAGTATCACAGTATGTTAGGGATTGGAAGGGACCTCAAAAGATCATCTAGTCCAATCCCCCTGCTGGAGCAGGAACGCCTAGGTGAGGTCACACAGGAACATGTCCAGGCGGGTTTTGAATATCTCCAGAGAAGGAGACTCCACAACCTCCCTGGGCAGCCTGTTCCAGTGCTCTGTCACCCTTACTGAGAAGAAGTTTTTTCTCAAATTTAAGCGGAACCTCTTGTGTTCCAGCTTGATCCCATTACCCCTTGTCCTATCATTGTTTGCCACCGAGAAGAGCCTGGCTCCATCCTCATGACACTCACCCTTTATATATTTATAAACATTAATGAGGTCCCCCCTTAGTCTCCTCTTCTCCAAACTAAAGAGACACAGCTCCCTCAGCCTTTCTTCATAAGGGAGGTGCTCCACTCCCTTAATCATCTCTGTTGCCCTACGCTGGACCCTCTCCAGCAGTTCCCTGTCCTTCTGGAACTGAGGGGCCCAGAACTGGACACAATATTCCAGATGTGGTCTCACCAGGGTGGAGTAGAGGGGAAGGAGGACCTCTCTCAATCTACTAACCACCCCCCTTCTAATACACCCCAGGATGCCATCGGCCTTCTTGGCCACAAGGGCACAGTGCTGGCTCATGGTCATCCTGTTGTCCACCAGGACCCCCAGGTCCCTTTCCCCTACACTGCTCTCTAATATGTAGTTTCCCAACCTATACTGGAACCTGGGGTTGTTCCTGCCCAGATGCAGGACTCTACACTTCCCCTTGTTAAATTTCATTAGGTTATTCCCCGCCCAACTCTCCAGCCTGTCCAGGTCCCGCTGGATGGCAGCACAGTCTTCTGGTGTGTCAGCCACCCCTCCCAGCTTAGTGTCATCAGCAAACTTGCTGATAGTACACTCTATTCCCTCATCTAAATCGTTAAAGAATATATTGAATAATATTGGCCTCAGTACTGACCCCTGAGGCACTCCACTAGATACTGGCCTCCAACTAGACTCCGCACCATTGACTACCACTCTCTGGCTTCTCTCCTTAAGCCAGTTTGCAACCCACCTCACTACTCTATTGTCTAGACCACACCTCCTCACCTTAGCTGTGAGGATGCTGTGGGAGACTGTGTCAAAGGCTTTACTGAAGTCAAGGTAGACCACATCCACCACTCTGCCATCATCCATCCACCTTGTTACATTCTCATAAAAGGCTATGAGGTTGGTCAAGCATGACTTACCCTTGGTAAAGCCATGCTGACTGCCCCTAATGACCCTCTTATCCTTGATATGCCTTGAGATGGCACCAAGGCTAAGCTGTTCCATTACTTTCCCAGGGACAGAGGTGAGGCTGACCGGTCTATAATTACCCAGGTCCTCCTTCTTGCCCTTTTTGAAGACTGGAGTTACATTTGCTTTCCTCCAATCCTCGGGCACCTCCCCCGTTTCCCAAGACTTTGCAAAGATGATGGAGAGTGGTCCAGCAATGACTTCAGCCAGCTCCCTCAACACCCGCGGATGCATCCCATCCGGACCCACGGATTTATGGATGTCCAGACTATTTAATTGCTCCCTAACCCATGTCTTCTGATTCTCATCCCTTCCACAATTCAGAAAAGGTTCTGTGCTACACAAACCAGTGGCCATGCTTTTGTAGAGCTAAAATAACTCAGTAGGCATGCAATTTCTCACAAGAGAGGCGAAAGAGCCACATGCTACAGAAGGTGAGCAGTTATGTTCTGTTTACTCCCCATCACTCTGTTGTCCAAAAACTATATACCAGTAGGAATAATTTTTTTGCTTTTATGATCAAATGTCTTGGGAACTGTGTTGACTTTCAAATGCAAGCATGGCTGTGCCCACCTGTGTACATGTGCATGCATACACACATGTATTTTACATAAGAAAGGAAAAAATACTGCACCAAAAGTAATACATTCAGACTGAGGAGATCTGAGTGCAAGTCTGATTCTGGCACAAAAGTGCTAGGCAAATACTGAACAAATTCCCTGGTTTAGATTAATACCTACAAATAAAATTTTGCTATGCGCTGTTATCACTTTTCCTGGAAATCTAAATTCTCAGATACTTTCTCTCTGCCACTGTATGTGTAAGAAGAAACACAGAAGGATACTGACCTCACTTGAAACTCCTGATACAAGGGTTAACATAAAATAACTTCGATCACTGTTGACAGGTAGAAAAAAGGACTACAAAGAGTTTCAGAACAACAACAACAAAGTCACCTCTCCTTTAGTGGAAAAAATGGAGAGGAAAAAATGGATTTTGCTTCTTATCATAAATAGATACAAAATGACAGAACTATTTCTACTTTCCTGTAATCAAGATTGCAGATTATACAAACCGTTATCTTTCTATATTAGATAATTTAGTAATTCCATTAACTGTTTTCTTTTCCCTTTAAATATCAGTTCTTGTAGAGAAGGTCAATATAAGCTTTTAACACAACACCAGACATAAATGACAAATTCAATTTAGGCTTGCATCATCCCACTTCCTGGAAGCACTTGATTTCCTAATCTCAATCGAGAAAAGGCATCATGTCAGGGAAAGGATTGTTTTATACTACAGACCTCTTTGCAGCAAGGTCCAGAAAACAGTCTAAGGACCATGAAGCTGAATTATTGCAGCATTTCTGTGTAAGCATCAAGTACTCTGGAGCTCCACATCAGGCATTCAAGGCTTCCTATGTAGTGTACACAAGCAGTCATCTCAAAATCGGATCCTAACAGCCAGTACAAAAAGTATGAACTAAAAAAAGTAAGAATGTCTTCAGACTCTTACTTCTTACGGTTTGGTGCACCAGCCCTTGCCTACCAGCCCATTCCTTCCTTCACTTACAGTCCACAACCTAATACTTATTTCCTGAAGTCCATCTCATATGCTTAGTCATTCGGAGATTAAGCAAAGAGATATATGACATGTCATTTTAGAAAAAAAGGAGAAGGTCCTTTCATTTCTGAACTGATATCAAAGCTTTGTTTTGGTCAGACTCCATAGAACCCTTCCCCAGCAGAGCCCACTAACCCACAGGCTGGGAGCTATTTTGAAATTGTGAAGCCTCACTAAATCTTTGAGGTGAAAAAGCCTGCAGAAACTATATATAGATGCAACATATGGGAGTGGGATTGCTTCTGTCTGCCAAAACATAAAATGAGTTACTGAATGATGGGGTGTTAATTCGTTTTCCATTAACTCATCTTCCTTTTGCCTTAATTTTGCAGCTATATTGTCACAACTTAGGGCTGCTCATGGATTTAATAAACGTAAAAGCGCAATCACAAGATGAGCAAGTAATAATTACAAAGGATCAGGAACAAGCAGCCACTACTTAATGAGGATTGTAAGTAATATAAGCTTGGATTTGCATTAAAAATTTCCAGACTTTGTGAGATTTTCCAAGAAAGGAAATATGCATGCTAGAATGTTCTCATAAATAAGTTATCACTGAAGCTCCTATTTAGATTTTGTGCTACCAGAATTAGTAAGTAACTGGCTTTAGGTTTTCCAGAATTATACTTTTGGAGTTAGGTATCTACATTTCACCATTTCTTCCTAAATAATTCCTCTTTTTTTCTTTACCTGACACTCAGAAAAAAATTAGACATGATTCCCCATTCTTTCTCTTTTCCCTGACATCTTCAAATCAATCATGAGGGAACCTTGTTCAAAGAGAAGCCACTGACTGAAGTCTCCCAAGGGTTGTACTGCCAGAGACGTTTGAAAAGATGTCAGTAAGAACTCCAATTTGCCACTGAAGCATAATGATCGCAGGCACTTTTAAGTCCTGCAAGGCCTTTCAAATAGCTTTGCAGTTTAGCAAATGTGGTAAGATGCTCTGGCTTTCAATTTCTATGGAACTACAGCAAGAACTTCCATTGGGAGCCCCAGGTCTTAGCTGCTTCTGCAGGATTCTCTAAGAAAAGAGCTCTAAAATTAGTGTTTGGAAAAAGTCAGAATGTGATGGCAGGGTCCTGTAAGCAAATATAGAGCAGTAATGTACATACAGCAGTCTCGGGGGTTCATAGGAAGAATGCAACAGGCCAAAAATCAAAAGTAGAATCTTTTGAATACTAAGGAGATTGTGTTGGATGCAGCTTATATGCAAGTCATAAAGGGCTATATTCAACAGATTTTAGAAAAGTTGAACAGAGGTAGAGAAAAAGTAAAACAGAAATGAGAAAAGGAACAGAAGTCTTAAATGAAAACTGGAGCATTTAACATATCTAACAAAAAAATCAAATGCTAATTGGACAATAGTGATAACAAGAATAATCACAGTGTTAAGGATATTGTATTGCTTCAGAAAATAATGTCAAATTATATTCAAGGAATAAGACAAGACAAAAACTGAGCATTAAGAGTGACCTACAAGTTGTTTCAATTATTTCATAGTGTCTAAGCACTAACTGAATTAAGAAACGACATTGCCTTACCACCCAGTTAACAGTTTGCATCAACTATAAATTTTGCATTATCTTGTTTTAGATAATTAGCGGCAACTGTAAGATCTGTAACAAGCTGCACATTAAGTCTGGCTTAAAATTATTTCTTATTAAGTAATGGGGGTACATTCATACAGCAAGTAATTTTGCAAGATAAGAGATGAACTCACTAGACTTTTTTATTTAATATAACTAGTTAAAAGACTGACAAAACAAAGGACTCCATTACAAGAATATTTAACAGTACCTAGAATATTGTGTATTTCTGCAACATGATGTCCTCATTCCGAAGAGAATCCAGATATCACATTTGCCCACAAAAGCCACCTCTGAGATATGTGCATGGAAAGGTTTGGAAATCATTCAAACAGTGTGCAGAATACTAAGAAAAGTCCAAATTCCCAACATACAGAAAGTGGTATTTGTCCATGAAATCCAGCCAGGTGCACTAAGTAAAACTTGCTGATAATCTGCTCACCAAAATTACATATCATGGTATTCACTGACGAGTAAAGATCTTGCCCATCTCAAGTTTATTTAAGAAACAAGTCTGAAGTAAATATTTGTGAACAGGGCAAAGCATCAAGTACTGGTAATTGGCAGAAAATGAATAGTCCCATCAGATGCCTTATTGGTTTAGCCACTGGTTGAATGGAGACACCACTTCAGTTTTCAGTCTCACAGAAGGAAACACACTCATGCTTTCATGCTCTGACAGTTAATCACTGAAAATAACAAACATCTTTGAAAATATGTAAACATAAGTAGTATATAAGCTTTGGGAAAATAAGTACATTTCAATCTTCCTCTGAATTCTTTCTTCCTTCCTCAATGCAGGTACTTTTAAAAATCTTAGGCGTAGTAATGAAACACTCCCAAACATAGATTAAGCCAAATTATAGTTTTCCAAAATATCTGTTAGGTCAATGGAAGACATGACGACTAGTGTATAGACATTCAATCTAGCTAGGAAACAGAAATTACTCTGACATCTTGTAATATTGTTCCCAAAAAGATGCAAAACTGACTCAAACCTGTCTAAGCTAGGATGGACATGGGTACCTGGCCTCTCCACAGCAAAGTGTTCTTCCTAGACAATGCAGCATAATCCTTCTGAAGGTTTGGTTTGTCCCTATCAGGGACTGGCCAGAACTAAAGAAGTCCAAAGACACCAGAAAGCTATTTTTGTACTCCACTTTTCTCTCAAAACAACAGCTATAAAGCTAATTCAAGTCAATATTTCAACAATTACAGTTAACTTTTACTGCTGCAGACTGATTTGGCAAAGACTATCACACCATAAAGCATGCAGTGCACAATCACGGGAGGATTCTCAGGCTGCAGGAGAACATTGCCTACTGCTGGAAATGAGTTTCAACAATTGTTTGAGAGAACCCATCTATTAAGGAACAGTCCTAGTTTATATTTTATACTCATTCTAGTTAGGACTCCATGTGAAACCAGCATCCTTGCTTCCACCGAGTATGCTGAAGTCAAAGGCATAAGTGGAATCCCTCTCATTTACTATGTATTAGTGCTAATACATTTTTTTCAGCATTAATCCTTTGAGCAAATGAAACATTGATAGTCTGGGACACTAATGGGATACATTAATTGCAAGTAGTATAAGAAAAGAGGATTACTAAAATGCATGTTGGAAACAGAAAATGAGATTAAAAATGGCATTTTGGCTAAAGTTCTTCAGGCTATTAAAAATACAAGATGATTAGTCAAGGAGAAACTAGAAAGCTCATAAATGAAAAATGCTGAGGGTCAAGGAGAATCTGGGAAAAGGGATTTATGACTGAAAGTGGAAGAGAACAAAGCTAGAAACAAAAACAGCCCTTAAAGGTAAAAAAGTATGGTAATTCAAATAGGAAGTCATCCATACTCTTCAGAGGAGAGCACAGCTAATGCCCAGATCCTGCAGACATTTAAGCACATGAATGACTGTGTTATCGGTAGCAATCACGTGGTTATAGCTAAATTCCTTAAAAATATAGCCTAAGCAGACACCAATATCTTCAATTAGATAGCAAGAAAAAATCTGACCAGCCTTTGCATCGTAAGATTACTCCAGTCTGTGCATGCACAAGCAAAGGAATCATTCAAAACAGTGAGGCAACTCTTAGAATGTGACCAGTCCTGGAATAATGTATTTTACACTGTTTACATTCTTAAATTAGAAAGGGTTCAGAGATTATCCACAACAAACAGTTCCAGTACCATACATTACAGAAGATGCCAGGGGAACAATCAATAAGTTAGTTAAGGAAAAACTAAAAAAAAAGTGGAAGGAAGCTTTGATAGTGAACCCTACAAAACAAAAGTATCACTAGACCCAGAGATTCACGCATTTGAAAGCAAAGACTTCAAGGATGGTTTCCTAAAAACAAACAAACAAACAAACAAAAACCCACACAAAAACACAAAATAAAACAAACAAAACCAGCTGATTTTCTGTCATTGGCAATTCTAAAATTAATATTGAACATTTTTGTAAGTAACATTAACTAGAACACATCAGGAGAATGCAGCTCCCATGTATCCTGTTATAAAGTCAGACTAATCATCTTTTTTCTATAACCCATCCAGGAAGAATGATCCCAGGTACATCAAAACCCAAGGTGAAAAGTTACAAACACGAAGACCCATTTCATTTGCAGTAATTACAATACAAGAACTGCCTCAAGAATTTCCCTTAGTTGGTAGTCCTTCAGTTACTACAGTTATAGTTGATTACACATCCCCCCTAAAAAAAGAGTCTTCGATTACAGCTGATGTAAGAAAACATACTATGCATTGAATTGCAACTGGAAGTAAAGGAAAGCTAAAACAGAGCACAGAAGACATTTGGCCTCACTGGTCTACCACTCCTAACTGCATTCTGCAATGATGGAAAGCGTCAAAGGTAGGAAAGACACACAGGTTAGGACATGCACACACGACTGGTAACGTGTACTCTGGCACAATAGTATTGAAATTCCACGCAAGAATTTGTTGATAAAAAGTGTGTATACGTGTGTATATGTACACAACATACAGGAACCTCTGAATAGTCATTAAAACACTACCTAGTTCCTTCTACTTTTTAATAGCCTTGAGAACCAGGGAAGACAGCAGCGCTGATAGGAATGTTTCTACTGCATAGCCCAAACTTAGAGCCTTCAGCACAATTTTCTCTCAAAAATCATCATCCAAAATACAATTCTTCATGCCATAGCTGCACTCCAGATCACAATATTTAACTTCAAAATATACTTATAACTTGTTCCAGAAGGACCTGTAGAAAATTTCTTTTCTAATGAAAATTTCCAGACATCCACTGAGCAATTCAGCTGCATATTTAGGCTTGTAGAATTCAGCATCTAGGCATCTCATTTGAAGTTTCATATCCATGTTCATCCTAGTGCAGTGAAAGAAAAAATAACAAAAAATAACTCACATGGAAAAGGGAAAAAGAAGCTGCACTGGCATACATTGGCAATAGTGGATGTAAGAATTGCTACTTTTATTCTCTCAGAAGTATTGAGATTCACACTGCAGCTTATGGAGTAATATCTAGACTGTCCAGCTAGTTCACAGTAGGACCGATTATCTGCCTGAACAAGAAAGAGATGTGCTTGCTCTTTCCTACTTGTTAATCTGCACTTTCTTTTCTTATTAATCCATACTGTCAGGAAGAAAGGAATGTTAGAACAGGGGAAGTTCTGCATGCAATGACTAGCAGAATCAGCACTCTGAGAGCAGACATAAGCAATCAGCACATTGTAGACCTACTGAGATGAAAACTTGAATAAATAACCTGTTTTCATTCCTCCAAGATAACTCACAGAGACGAGTTAAAAATAATTAAATTTAAAAAAAAAATAAAAAGGATAAAATTTCAATATATCGTTTGTCATTAAGAAAATTGCTTAC